>NW_028126521.1:0-600000 GCF_965194825.1 Balaenoptera physalus
CACATACAGACTGAAAGTGAGGCGATGGAAAAATATATTCTATGCAAATGAAAATCAAAAGAAAGCTGGAGTAGCAATACTCATAGCAGATATAATAGACTTTAAAATAAAGAATGTTACAAGAGACAAGGAAAGACACTACATAATGGTCAAGGGATCAATCCAAGAAGAAGATATAACAATTATAAATATATATGTGCGCAACATAGGAGCACCTCAATACATAAGGCAACTGCTAACAGCTATAAAAGAGGAAATCAACAGTAACACAATAATAGCAGGGGACTTTAACAGCTCACTTACACCAGTGGAGATCATCCAGACAGAAAATTAATAAGGAAACACAAGCTTTAAATGACACAATAGACCAGATATAGTTAATTGATATTTATAGGACATTCCATCCAAAAACAGCAGATTACACGTTCTTCTCAACTGCACACAGAACATTCTCCAGGATAGATCACATCTTGGGTCACAAATAAAGCCTCAGTAAATTTAAGAAAACTGAAATCATATCAAGCAGCTGTTCCGACCACAATGCTATGAGATTAGAAATCAATAACAGGGACAAAACCGTAAAAAACACAAACACATGGAGGCTAAACAATACGTTACTAAATAACCAAGAGATCACTGAAGAAATAAAAGAGGAAATCAAAAACTACCTAGAGACAAATGACAAGAAACACACGATGATCCAAAACCTATGGGATGCAGCAAAAGCAGTTCTGAGAGGGAAGTTTATAGCAATACAAGCCTACCTCAAGAAACAAGAAAAATCTCAAATAAACAATCTAACCTTACACCTAGAGGAACTAGAGAAAGAAGAACAAAACCAAAAGTTAGTAGAATGAAAGAAATCATAAAGATCAAAGCAGAAATAAATGAAATAGAAGCAAAGAAAATGAAAGCAAAGATCAATAAAACTAAAAGCCGGTTCTTTGAGAAGATAAACAAAAATGATAAACCTTTAGCCAGACTCCAGAAAAAGAGGGAGAGGAATCAAATCAATAAAATTAGAAGTGAAAAAGGAAAAGTTACAACAGACACCACAGGAATACAAAGCACCCTAAGAGACTACTACAAGCAACTCTATGCCAATAAAATGGACAACCTGGAAGAAATGGACAAATTCTTATAAAGGGATAACCTTCCAAGACTGAACCAGGAAGAAATAGAAAATATGAAGAAACCTATCACAAGCAATGAAATTGAAACTGTGATTAAAAATCTTCCAACAAACAAAAGTCCAGAACCAGATGGCATCACAGGTGAATTCTGTCAAACATTTAGAGAAGAGCTAACACCCAACCTTCTCAAATTCTTCAAAACAATTGCAGGGGAAGGAACACTCCCAAACTCATTCTATGAGACCACCATCACCCTGATACCAAAACCAGACAAAGATACTACAAGGAAAGAAAATTATAGACCAATATCACTGATGAATATAGATGTAAAAATCCTCAACAAAATACTAGCAAACAGAATCGAACAACACATTAAAAGGATCAAACACCATGATCAAGTGGGGTTTATCCCAGGGATGCAAGGATTCTTCAATATACACAAAACAATGTGATAGACCATATTAACAAATTGTAGAATAAAACCATATGATCATCTCAATAGATGCAGGAAAAGATTTTGAGAAAATTCAACACCCATTTACGATAAAAACTCTGCAGAGTGTTGGCATAGAGGGAAACTACCTCAACATAATAAAGGCCATATATGACAAACCCACAGCAAACATCATCCTCAACGGTGAAAAACTGAAAACGTTTCCTCTAAGATTAGGAACAAGACGAGGATGTCCACTCTCACCACTACTATTCAACATAGTTTTGGAAGTCCTAGCCATGGCAATCAGAGAAGAAAAAGAAATAAAAGAAATACAAAAAGGAAAAGAAGAAGTAAAATTGTCACTGTTTGCAAATGACATCATATCATAGATAGAGAATCCTAAAGATGCCACCAGAAAAGCACTGGAGCTAATCAATGAATTTGGTAAAGTTGCAGGATACAAAATTAATGCACAGAAATTGCTTGCATTCCTATACACTAACAATGAAAGAACAGAAAGAGAAATTAAGGAAACGATCCCATTACCACTGCAACAAAAATAAAATACCTAGGAATAAACCTACCTAAGGAAGTAAAAGACCTGTACTCAGAAAACTATAAGACACTGATGAAAGAAATCAAAGATGATATAAACAGATGGAGACATATACCATGTTCTTGGATTAGAAGAATCAATATTGTGAAAATGACTATACTACCCAAAGCAATCTACAGATTCAATGCAATCCCTATCAAATTACCAATGGCATTTTCTACAGAACTAGAAAAAAAAATCTTAAAAATTGTAGGGAGACACAAAAGACCCCGGATAGCCAAAGCAGTCTTGAGGGGGAAAAAAAGAGCTGGAGGAATCAGACTTCCAGACTTCAGACTATATTACAAAGCTACAGTAATCAAGATAATATGGTAGTGGCACAAAAACAGAAATATAGATCAAGAGAACAGGATAGAAAGCACAGAGATAAACCCACGTACCTATGGTCCACTAATCTATGACAAAGGAGGCAAGGGTATACAATGGAGAAAAGACAGTGTCTTCAGTAAGTGGTGCTGGGAAAACTGGACAGCTACATGTAAAAGAATGAAATTAGAACACTCCCTAACACCATATACAAAAATAAACTCTAAATGGATTAGAGACCTAAATGTAAGACCAGCCACTATAAAACTCTTAGAGGAAAACATAAGCAGAACAGTCTATGACATAAATCACAGCAAGATCCTTTTTGACCCACCTCCTAGAGAAATGGAAATAAAAACAAAAATAAAAAAATGGGACTTAATGAAATTTAAAATCTTTGCACAGCAAAGGAAAACATAAGCAAGATGAAAAGAAAACCATCAGAATGGGAGAAAATATTTTCAAATGAAGCAAATGGCAAAGGATTAACCTCCAAAAAGCAGCTCCTGTAGCTCAATATCACAAAACCAAACAACCCAATCCAAAAATGGGCAGAAGACCTAAATAGACATTTCTCCAAAGAAGATATACAGGTTGCCAACAAACACATGAAAGGATGTTGAACATCACTAATTATTAGAGAAATGCAAATCAAAACTACAATGAGGTATCACCTCACACCAGTCAGAATGGCCATCATCAAAAATTCTACCAACAATAAATGCTGGAGAAGCATTTATTGGAGAAAAGGGAACCGTCTTGCACTGTTGGTGGGAATGTAAATTGATATAGCCACTAGGGAGAACGGTATGGGGGTTCCTTAAAAACTAAAAATAGAACAACCATACAACCCAGCAATCCCACTACTGGACATTTACCCTGAGAAAACCATAATTCAAAAAGAGTCATGTACCACAATGTTCATTGTAGCTCTATTTACAATAGCCAGGACATGGAAGCAACCTAAGTGTCCATCAACAGATAACTGGATAAAGAAGATGTGGCACATATATACAATGGAACATTATTCAGCCATAAAAAGAAACGAAACTGAGTTATTTGTAGTGAGGTGGATGGATCTAGAGTCTGTCCTGCAGAGTGAAGTAAGTCAGAAAGAGAAAAACAAATACCGTATGCTAACACATATATATGGAATCTAAAAGAAAAAAAGTTTATGAAAAACCTAGGGGCAGGAAAGGATTAAGGACACCGACGTAGAGAAAGGACTTGAGGACATGGGGAGGGGGAAGTGTAAGCTGGGACAAAGTGAGAGAGTGGTATGGACATATATACACTATCAAATGTAAAATTGATAGCTACTGGGAAGCAGCCACATAGCACAGGGAGATCAGCTCGGTGCTTTGTGACCACCTAAAGGGGTGGGATAAGGGAGTGAGAGGGAGGTGCAAGAGGGAGTGGATATGGTGTTATATGTATATGTATAGCTGATTCACTTTTTTATACAGCAGAAACTAACACACAATTGTAAAGCAATGATACTCCAATAAAGATGTAAAAGGAAAAAAAAAGAAAGCCCAGAGATAAACCTACACACCTATGGTCCACTAATTTATGACAAAGGAGGCAAGGATATACAATGGAGAAAAGACAGTCTCTTCAATAAGTGGTGCTGGGAAAAATGGACAACTACATGTAAAAGAATGAAATTAGAACACTCCCTAACACCATACACAAAAAATAAACTCAAAATGGATTAGAGACCGAAATGTAAGACCGGACACTCTAAAACTCTTAGAGGAAAACATAGGAAGAATACTCTTTGACAAAAATCACAACAAGATCTTTTTTGATCCACCTACTAGAGTAATGGAATAAAAAACAAAAATAAACAAAGGGGAGCAAATGAAACCTAAAAGCTTTTGCAAATCAAAGGAAACTACAAACAAGACGAAAAGACAACCTCAGAATGGGAGAAAATATTTGCAAACGAATCAATGGACAAAGGATTAATCTCCAATATATATAAACAGCACATGCAGCTCAACAGTAAAAAAACAAACAACCCAATCCAAAAATGGGCAGATGACGTAAATAGACATTTGTCCCGAGAAGACATACAGATGGCCAAGAAGCACATGAAAAGCTGCTCAACATCACTAATTATTAGAGAAATATAAACCAAAACTACAATGAGGTATCACCTCACACAAGTTAGAATGGGCATCATCAGAAAATCTACAAACAACAAATGCTGGAGAGGGTGTGGAGAAAAGGGAACCTTCTTACACTATTTGTGGGAATGTAAATTGATACAGTCACTATGGAGAACAGTATGGAGGTTCCTTAAAAAACTAAAAATAGGATTACCATATGACCCAGCAATCCCACTACTGGGCATATACCCAGAGAAAACCATAATTCAAAAAGTCACATTCACCAAAATGTTCATTGCAGCACTATTTACAATAGCCAGGTCATGGAAGCAACCTAAATGCCCATAGATAGACAAATGGAAAATATGTGGTACATATATAAAATGGAATATTACTCAGCCATAAAAAGGAATGAAATTGGGTCATTTGTAGAGACGTGGAAAGATCTAGAGACTGTCATACAGAGTGAAGTAAGTCAGAAAAAGAAAAACAAATATCGTATATTAACGCATACATGTGGAACCTAGAAAAATGGTACAGATGAACCGGTTTGCAAGGCAGAAATAGAGACACAGATGTAGAGAACAAATGTATGGTCACCAAGGGGAGAAAGTGGCAGGGTGGTTGTGGTGGGATGAATTGCGAGCCTGGGATTGACATATATACACTTATATGTATAAAATAGATAACCAATAAGAACCTGCTGTATAAAAAAATGAATAAAATAAAATTTAAAAATTAAAAAATAATATTTAAAAACATAAAACAGAAAAAAAAGTTCTGTCCTTCCCATAGACGTATTTATATGAATGAATTATTTCCATGCTTATATCTATAAATACAAAAAGAGGAATAAAACTTACCTTGAACCAAAAAAGAAAAAAAAAAAACAGAACCCACTGGTCATACTGAGGAAAACCCTATCAGGGCACTTGCTCCAGTGGTAAACAATTCTGAAGTTGGTCAGAGGTGGGGAATCGTCTCCCATGCAGCCAGCAGCTCCCCCGCAAGGAGCGTCCTCATTGCAAAGCTGGGGGACCGTGAGGAGGTGTCTGAGTAAACGTGAGCTGAGCCTCAGGCCAGCTGCTGCTGAACTTTTCCCACCCTTCCCAGGTAAAACACCTGAATGTGTGCAAAGACTTTAAAGCCTAGAGGAAAGGGCTTGGAGTCACACCAGCGACAGCACGCAGGCCGACTTGGTGCCTGCAGGCCAGCCTGGATGGTCCTGGCCCCGGGCGCTCTTCTGGAAGCTTTCCATTTCCCTGCCTGAGGTACCCCTCCTGTCCCGGTCCCCACTGCTTTTTTCCTTCCTCACCTCTGCCCGGGGAGAAATTCCAGCAGCAGTTATTGGTGACAGATCGTCTTCTTTAGCAGGTGGCAGCCCGGCAAATCCTGCAGAAAGTCCAGCAGAGCCCCACTCACACGGGGCCACTCATAGAGCCCTGGGCCCTACTCCCTCCCACCAGCACAACCCCGAGACTGCTGACGGGGCAGAGAATATGGCGTCAGGCACAGCTGCAGAGGCTTTTGCTGCCTGGAGGGGTATTTATATTGACCTCAACCCAGGCACACCTGGGAAGGGCTGGCCGGCCAGGTCAGGCTGCCCAGGTCAGCCAATCCTCGCCCCTCAGGGGCTCAGAGTTGCAGATAATGGGCCTTGCTGCACCGGCCAGATCCAAGGAACAGGTGTAGGGTCCCGATAGTCAGGACAGCCAAGGGGTGGCAGCCCTGGCTTGTTTTCTAATCATTTTATCTGGTCCATGAGTGGAAGACAACTTCAAGAAGACCCTCTCCTAATGAGAGGAACCCAGGAGTCAGGGAGAGGAGGGCTGGTGGGTGGAGACAGAGGCCTGGTGCCCCGGCTGCAGTGGAAGCCCCTGGAAGACCAGGTGGAGGGAGGCCGCACAGAGTGAAGCCTAGGGTCACAGACATGTCGGAGCTGCTGTTTGTTAGTTCAAGCCCTGCTCTGAGGTGCTCTGTGTCAGCTCTGAGCGACAGGTGTGCTGGGGGTGCTCTGCAATGAGGGCTATGTGCACGGTTCCTGTGTGCCCAGCTCTGCCGGGGTACCTGTCCACGGGAGCTCCATATCCAGGGAGGGGCCTGCCCACGAGAGCCCCGTGGGCTGCTGGGTACCTGCCCAGGTGAGCTCCGTATCCAGGGAGGGGCCTGCCCACGAGAGCCCCGTGAGCTGCTGGGTACCTGCCCAGGTGAGCTCCATATCCTGGGAGGGGCCTGACCACGAGAGCCCTGTGGGCTGCTGGGTACCTGCCCAGGTGAGCTCCATATCCTGGGAGGGGCCTGACCACGAGAGCCCCGTGGGCTGCTGGGTACCTGCACAGGTGAGCTCCATATCCTGGGAGGGGCCTGACCACGAGAGCCCACTGGGCTGCTGGCTACCTGCCCAGGTGAGCTCCATATCCTGGGAGGGGCCTGACAATGAGAGCCCCGTGGGCTACTGGGGACCTGGTAAAGGACGCCAGGACAGTCAGTGAAGCCACAGAGGATATACATCCAGTAGTTCCTAATTCCTACACCCTGCTGGCCATTCTACCATCCACCAGGACATGGTATTCTGTATTAGACTTCAATGATGCCTTCTTCTGTATTCCATTAGTCCCAGAGTCACAAGAAATTTTGGCTGTGAGTGGCAGGACTCAACATACAACAAAAACAATACTGCTTGGCCGTCCTGCCCCAGGGGTTCAAAAATTCCCACACCATCTTTGGGGAAACGTTAGCTAAAACCCTAAAAGATCTACCTCTGGAGAAGTGAACCCTCCTTCAATATGCAGACGACATCCTGGGCTTCCCTGGTGGCGCAGTGGTTGAGAATATGCCTGCCAATGCAGGGGACACAGGTTCGAGCCCTGGTCTGAGAAGATCCCATATGCCGCGGAGCAAATAGGCCCGTGAGCCACAATTATTGAGCCTGCGCGTCTGGAGCCTTGCTCCACAATAAGAGAGGCTGCGATAGTGAGAGGCCCGCACACCGCGATGAAGAGTGGCCCCCGCTTGCCGCAACTAGAGAAAGCCCTCACACAGAAACGAAGACACAACACAGCCATAAATAATAAATAAATAAATTTTAAAAAAATATGCTGACGACATTCTGATCGCCAGCTCTACTAAGGAGGCCTCTGGACTACCTAGCCAATAAAAGATAGAAGGTGTCCAAGAAAAAGGCTCAAATATCACAGACGAAGGTGACCTGCCTGGGCTTCATTCTCACAGAAGATCGGAGAAGCCCATCCCAGGAAAGGGAAGAAGCCATTTGCAGCCTCACCCTTCCTAAAACTAGAAGACAGCTTAGGGGTTCCTGGGGAGACTGGGGTTTGCTGCATCTGGATCCCTAACTACAGTCTAATACCTGGGCCTCTATATGAAACACTGAAAGGAAAAGATGATGATCCTTTTGAATAGAATCCAGAAGCGGCCTTTCAAGAATGGAAAGAGCAGTCAATTCAGACCCTTGCCCTGGACCTCCCTAATTTAGCTAAACCCTTTGACCTTTACATTCCTAGTCGAAGGCGAATCGCCCTTGGAGTTTTAGTGCCAAAACTGGGACCACTTGAAATGGAACAACGCAAGAATGCCCTCCAGGCATTGGCCAGCCACCCCACCTGACCAGGATACTGGGGGTATCTAAAAACCTGGAAATGAACAGCCCGCAAGGCCAGCTCCCTCCTAAGGGTAAATGACGCCACTTGGTGATCCTAAACACCCACCATGCCCTGAAGTTGCAGGGATCGCTCCGTGGGCACAATGACCTCGAGTGAGGAGGCCCTCCAACTCCAACCTCCAGAGAGACAACCTGGGACAAAAGGCCCCCATGACGACTCGTGTGACCATCACTTGACCTGGAGCTTCTCTCAGAAAACCACAAGAGTGTGCCCCAAAAGAACAGACTATTGCTTGCAGGACTTACTGCACCCAGAGCGGACCTAATAAACCTGGCAGGGGACCCGTAAATAATGCTGCCACCATAGAAAAGCCTACAGACACCACGGTGATGGCGGCCAATGAGACCAGATGTACTCCTGGTTACTTCAAAAGGGCGGTGACTGAGTGGCCGTCATGGTCCTGGATCACCACCGGCCCTGGACTGTCTGGGAGTTGAGCAGGCAGGGCTCTGACACCTGGTGCTGTTTGTACGTTAATTCAGTGGCCTAACTGAAGAAAGCACAGACTACTGGTCAGAGCATCTAGGCTGGCAGAAACCGTCAGCCTAAGGGGTCCGAACCAATGTGGAGCAGGGTAAAACCGGCCCCCCCAGCGTCCCTGCGCATCTCTTTCCTGGACCCTTAAAGGTCATTAGAATCTATAAAACTTCCAACGCTGGTGCTCAGGCAGACAAGCAGTGAGGGAGGAGGCCTCGGGACAATCAACCTCACCTGGAGGCTGCTGGGGAGAAGTCCTGCCCCTCCCCCCAGGTATGAAGACACCCAACTCAGCACGAAGCATTTACAGAAGAGGTGTCTGCACCCTCAGCGCCCCAAGAATGTGGAATGGGACAAGAGGCAGAGGAGGGGTTTGTCACCGGCAAAGCCCATTAAAAATTCCTGGGAGATAAAAATAGAATCTGGGCAATAAAATAAACTATAACCTTTTTTTCCTTTGTGCTTTTTCTAATTTCACTTGCTCCTAGGTTTCCACAGGCAGAGGTCCCACACCTGGCACTTCAGACCCGATTTCCTAGTGCAAAATGGCTGGGCCGACACCTCAGCTCTCGGGGCCCTGTGCAGACTCCGCCACATAGAGCCTGAGCTCCAGCCAACCCAGCCCTCGAGAGCTCCGCCCTGTCCCTCCTGCTGACGCTGACGGGATCCCTACACAGCAGCCCGGCCCACAGCCCGCGGGGGAGCGCACGCTCTCACCTCTTCATTCTCTGATCAAAATATAAAGTTTTCCTTTGCTTCTGAACCAAACTCAGTCTCGATCTGTTGGCTCCAATGACACTGGGCAGGGGGACCCTTGTTGGGGCCGACTCTGCAGGATCAGTAACAGAATTTGAGAACATTGTAACTTCAATGAACAGATGTGTGAGCCAAATATTGTAACTTCAATGAACAGATGTGTGAGCCAAATATTGTAACTTCAATGAACAGATGTGTGAGCCAAACTGTAGTTAACATAGAGCAGTGTATAAGGCTCGTGTAAACTAAGGTATTTGTAACACTTCCATTTGATATTTCCATCACTTTATTATAAGCAAGTTCAGTGGAAGGGTTTGTCATATTTGTCAGGTCAACATTAGAGAAATGCAGTGATTTCTTTCCAAGGATGTGGATCTACTAATCTTGGCTGAAGTTTCAATCATGTTTTGAATGATTTTCCATTGAAAATGATACCTCTCTTTCAGCTCCTAGATTTCTGAGAAGTATAAAATCTTGTATTTTTTTATTACCAAAGGGGAAAGGTGGGAGGAGGGATAAATTAACAGTTTCGGATTAACATATACACACTGCTATGTATAAAATATATCATCAACAAGGAACTGCTGTATAGCACAGGGAACTATACTCAATATTTTGTAATAACCCCTATGGGGAAATAATCTGAAAAACAATAGATATATATATCGACATCATCTATCAACTACAGATAAAATGGAAACTAAAGGAGGCCGATGGTGAGCGTTTCTGACCATTAAGACTTCAATCCTCTAAAGTTCGGACTCTGCCTACAGCCCAGTCCCTTAATGAACATACATGTACCAGTAGCTTAAAAATTCCCCAGATTGGGGTTCGGGGAGACACTGATTTGAAAAAATCCCTGGTGTTCTCCTTACATACATGGGACCTTTCCTACAGCTAAAACATGCCTGTGACACCCAGAAGATGGTACACGGTGGGATCAGGAAGATTTTGGGAAAGGCACCTCATCTCCTAATCCCCTGGTTGTCGGGTTAACACCTCCAGCCTCTTTCCTAACATTCTCCACACTTGAGGATGTCAGCATCTTCAACATCCTGCTGCACAGACTTTGGAATTTGTCCAGAGAATGAAGGGGAAGGAGGAGAAACAATGAGAGACAAGACCTAGATGTTCAGACAGGCACAGGTCACTCTAATTTCAAATCAAAAAGAAGAATTAACCACAGGCTCAGCCTGCCCCACGGAACCAGTATAAGGCCTAAAGGAATCCTGCGGTTTTGCAGCCAGCTCACAAAAAAGCGAGTTGCAAAATGGAGCTAAGGGGCACTGCAATTCACAAACATGCAGAATTATAAATGGTCACTCTCGTCTAAAAATATATTGAGGGAAGGCAACAAAGACGATATGAAAGCAAGGCCGAATTGCAGGAAACAAATTTCAGGAGGTAGATTCGAATCGCCTTTAAAGCACAGGAAAAGTGGCAAAACCTCGACAATGATGCCCTTGGCCAAAAAGGGCGTATGCGTTTTTTCCTGAATATATTCAGGAAAAAACGCATACGCCCTTTTTGGCCAACCAAGCAACCTGGAAAGGCAAATCAGCGCTACAAAGAAGTCTCGCTTCCCATCGGTCAAAAGGGCCATGCTGAAAAAAGTGTCAAAACCAGAAATGCAGGACAGGCCATGGAGAAACGGGAGCCTGGCTACGCTGATGGGCGGGATGTAAATTGCCAACAGCCACTCTGGAGAAATGTACGGTGTGTCCTGAAACATCTAGACAACTCAGCTTAGAGAGCATAGGGCACTTCCACTCATGGGCTTATAAATTGGGAAAACTAAAAATCAGCAAGACACAGGCACCCCAAAGTTTAGGGCTGCTCTGTTGACAAGAACCTCCACTTCGTTACACCTTAAATATCCCAGGAAACAGAAAAATGGAGAAAGAAGTTGTGGTCCTTATGTACAATGGAATATCATTCAGCCATGAAATCAAGGTCATAAGGCTAGTAGCAGCATGATGAGTGGATTTAGGTATGACGATTCTAAGTGAAATAAGTCACACAGAAAAAGACACTTATCATAATATATCCCTTATAGAGGGAATGTAAAAACCGCTACCCTTGAACTGAATTACAAAACAGAACAGAGTCACACGTTTAGAAAACACACTATGGCTGCTTAACGGGAAAGGTGAGGTGGGGTGATGCATAAAACAAGGGTTTCAAATTAGCTCAGATACCGTTCCATAAACCCGATATGTAATAGACAAGACCTACTCCTTGATCAGTGAATTGGACTCAACACCCCCTATTCACCGCCCAAGAATATATCTGACTAGTAAGAATCTTAAAACCTATGTTTTGATATCTCTCTGTTAGTGAGTCAAGTGGGTGTAAAGCGGCAGAAACACAGAAGTGAAAAGCAGCTAAACCCCATTTTAAAAATCAATTACTTTTAAAAACCCGTGAAACAAAGACAGTGAAAGAGAGAGAAATTCTTACAAAATTCGTTCACTGGCTGTGATGCCACCTGGATTGACCATATCTAGACCCACAGCTGGTTGAGACATAAGGGTGGACTCTCTTAGGGCTGAGAGGTTTGGTGAGGTTGGGTGAGGAAACGCAGACCCTTTAAAGTAATACTGCGTGATATCCATCCCATGGGTCCCAAATCTCCAGGTTCAAGGGCATCTTCCTACATCGAAAACATGCATGAGAAACCCAGAAGATGGTACACCGTGTGATTGGGAAAGGTTTCCAAAACGCACCTCATTTCTCATCTCCTTGTGCTCAGGTTCGCCATTCCAGCCGCTTTAGTAGCAATCTCCCTCCTTGGAGAATCAGCACCTTTAACCTCCTGTTCCGTACAGGTTGCAATTTGTCCTGAGGATGAACGGGAAGAGTGGGAACCAATGAGAGACTAACTCTAGGTGTTGGGACAGGCACAGGTCACTCTACTTCCCCATCAGGAAGAAGAATTAACCACAGGTTCAGCCTGCCGCCCGGGACCAGAATAGGGCCTGAAGCAATCCTGCGCTTTTGCGGCCAGCTCCCAAGAAAGCGAGTTGAAAAATGGAGCTCAGGGGCACTGCCATTCACAAACCTGCAGACTTATAAATGATAACTCTCGTCCACAAATATATTGAGGGAAGGCAACGAAGAGGATTGGAAAGCAAGGCAGAATGGCAGGAAACAGATTTCAGGAGGGAGATTCGAATCGCCTTTAAAGCACAGGAAAAGCGGCAAAACCTCGACAATGATGCCCTTGGCCAAAAAGGGCGTATGCTTTTTTTCCCGAATATATTCAGGAAAAAACGCATACGCCCTTTTTGGCCAACCAAGCAACCTGGAAAGGCAAATCAGCGCAACCAAGAAGTCTCGCTTCCCATCGGTCAAAAGGGCCATGCTGAATAAAGTTTCAAAACCAGAAATGCAGGACAGGCCATGGAGAAACGGGAGCCTGGCAACGCTGATGGGCGGGATGTAAATTGCCAACAGCCACTCTGGAGAAGTGTACGGTGTGTCCTGAAACATCTAAAAAACTCAGCTGAGAGAACATAGGGCACTTCCACTCATGGGCGTATAAATTGGGAAAACTAAAAATCAGCAAGACACAGGCACCCCAAAGTTTAGGGCTGCTCTGTTGACAAGAACCTCCACTTCGTTACACCTTAAATATCCCAGGAAAGAGAAAAATGGATAAAGAAGTTGTGGTCCTTATGTACAATGGAATATCACTCAGCCATGAAATCAACGTCATAAGGCTAGTAGCAGCATGATGAGTGGATTTAGGTACGATGATTCTAAGTGAAATAAGTCACACAGAAAAAGACACTTATCATAAGATATCACTTATAGAGGGAATGTAAAAACCGCTACCCTTGAACTGAATTACAAAACAGAACAGAGTCCCACGTTTAGAAAACACACTATGGCTGCTTATCGGGAAAGGTGAGGTGGGGTGATGCATAAAACAAGGGTTTCAAATTAGGTCAGATACCGTTCCATAAACCCAATATGTAATAGACAAGACCTACTCCTTGATCAGTGAATTGGACTCAACACTCCCTATTCACCGCCCAAGAATATATCTGACTAGTAAGAATCTTAAAACCTATGTTTTGATATCTCTCTGTTAGTGAGTCAAGTGGGTGTAAAGCGGCAGAAATACAGAAGTGAAAAGCAGCTAAACCCCATTATAAAAATCAATTACTTTTAAAAACCCGTGAAACAAAGACAGTGAAAGAGAGGGAAATTCTTAAAATTCGTTCAGGGGCTGTGATGCCACCTGGATTGACCATATCTAGACCCACAGCTGATGGAGACATAAGGGTGGACACTCTTGGGGCTGAGAGGTTTGGTGAGGTTGGGTGAGGAAACGCAGACCCTTTAAAGTAATACTGCGTGGTTCCCATCCCATGGGTCCCAAATCTCCAGGTTCAAGGGCATCTTCCTACATCGAAAACATGCATGAGAAACCCAGAAGATGGTACACCGTGTGATCGGGAAAGGTTTCCAAAACGCACCTCATTTCTCATCTCCTTATGCTCGGGTTCGCCATTCCAGCCGCTTTAGTAGCAATCTCCTTCCTTGGAGAATCAGCACCTTTAACCTCCTGTTCCGTACAGGTTGCAATTTGTCCTGAGGATGAACGGGAAGAGTGGGAACCAATGAGAGACTAGCTCTAGGTGTTGGGACAGGCACAGGTCACTCTACTTCCCCATCAGGAATAAGAATTAACCACAGGCTCAGCCTGCCGCCCGGCACCAGAATAGGGCCTGAAGCAATCCTGCGCTTTTGCGGCCAGCTCCCAAGAAAGCGAGTTGAAAAATGGAGCTCAGGGGCACTGCAATTCACAAACCTGCAGACTTATAAATGATAACTCTCGTCCACAAATATATTGAGGGAAGGCAACGAAGAGGATTGGAAAGCAAGGCAGAATTGCAGGAAACAGATTTCAGGAGGGAGATTCGAATCGCCTTTAAAGCACAGGAAAAGCGGCAAAACCTCGACAATGATGCCCTTGGCCAAAAAGGGCGTATGCGTTTTTTTCCTGAATATATTCAGGAAAAAACGCATACGCCCTTTTTGGCCAACCAAGCAACCTGGAAAGGCAAATCAGCGCTACAAAGAAGTCTCGCTTCCCATCGGTCAAAAGGGCCATGCTGAATAAAGTGTCAAAACCGGAAATGCAGGACAGGCCATGGAGAAACGGGAGCCTGGCTACGCTGATGGGAGGGATGTAAATTGCCAACAGCCACTCTGGAGAAGTGTACGGTGTGTCCTGAAACATCTAAGAAACTCAGCTTAGAGAGCACAGGGCACTTCCACTCATGGGCGTATAAATAGGGAAAACTAAAAATCAGCAAGACACAGGCACCCCAAAGTTTAGGGCTGCTCTGTTGACAAGAACCTCCACTTCGTTACACCTTAAATATCCCAGGAAAGAGAAAAATGGATACAGAAGTTGTGGTCCTTATGTACAATGGAATATCACTCAGCCATGAAATCAACGTCATAAGGCTAGTAGCAGCATGATGAGTGGATTTAGGTACGACGATTCTAAGTGAAATAAGTCACACAGAAAAAGACACTTATCATAAGATACCACTTATAGAGGGAATGTAAAAACCGATACCCTTGAACTGAATTGCAAAACAGAACAGAGTCCCACGTTTAGAAAACACACTATGGCTGCTTAACGGGAAAGGTGAGGTGGGGTGATGCATAAAACAAGGGTTTCAAATTAGCTCAGATACCGTTCCATAAACCCAATATGTAATAGACAAGACCTACTCCTTGCTCAGTGAATTGGACCCAACACCCCCTATTCACCGCCCAAGAATATATCTGACTAGTAAGAATCTTAAAACCTATGTATTGATATCTATCTGTAAGTGAGTCAAGTGGGTGTAAAGCGGCATAAACACAGCAGTAAAAAGCAGCTAAACCCCATTATAAAAATCAATTACTTTTAAAAACCCGTGAAACAAAGACAGTGAAAGAGAGAGAAATTCTTACAAAATTCGTTCACTGGCTGTGATGCCACCTGGATTGACCATATCTAGACCCACAGCTGGTTGAGACATAAGGGTGGACACTCTTGGGGCTGAGAGGTTTGGTGAGGTTGGGTGAGGAAACGCAGACCCTTTAAAGTAATACTGCGTGATATCCATCCCATGGGTCCCAAATCTCCAGGTTCAAGGGCATCTTCCTACATCGAAAACATGCATGAGAAACCCAGAAGATGGTACACCGTGTGATTGGGAAAGGTTTCCAAAACGCACCTCATTTCTCATCTCCTTGTGCTCAGGTTCGCCATTCCAGCCGCTTTAGTAGCAATCTCCCTCCTTGGAGAATCAGCACCTTTAACCTCCTGTTCCGTACAGGTTGCAATTTGTCCTGAGGATGAACGGGAAGAGTGGGAACCAATGAGAGACTAACTCTAGGTGTTGGGACAGGCACAGGTCACTCTACTTCCCCATCAGGAAGAAGAATTAACCACAGGTTCAGCCTGCCGCCCGGGACCAGAATAGGGCCTGAAGCAATCCTGCGCTTTTGCGGCCAGCTCCCAAGAAAGCGAGTTGAAAAATGGAGCTCATGGGCACTGCCATTCACAAACCTGCAGACTTATAAATGATAACTCTCGTCCACAAATATATTGAGGGAAGGCAACGAAGAGGATTGGAAAGCAAGGCAGAATGGCAGGAAACAGATTTCAGGAGGGAGATTCGAATCGCCTTTAAAGCACAGGAAAAGCGGCAAAACCTCGACAATGATGCCCTTGGCCAAAAAGGGCGTATGCTTTTTTTCCCGAATATATTCAGGAAAAAACGCATACGCCCTTTTTGGCCAACCAAGCAACCTGGAAAGGCAAATCAGCGCAACCAAGAAGTCTCGCTTCCCATCGGTCAAAAGGGCCATGCTGAATAAAGTTTCAAAACCAGAAATGCAGGACAGGCCATGGAGAAACGGGAGCCTGGCAACGCTGATGGGCGGGATGTAAATTGCCAACAGCCACTCTGGAGAAGTGTACGGTGTGTCCTGAAACATCTAAAAAACTCAGCTTAGAGAACATAGGGCACTTCCACTCATGGGCGTATAAATTGGGAAAACTAAAAATCAGCAAGACACAGGCACCCCAAAGTTTAGGGCTGCTCTGTTGACAAGAACCTCCACTTCGTTACACCTTAAATATCCCAGGAAAGAGAAAAATGGATAAAGAAGTTGTGGTCCTTATGTACAATGGAATATCACTCAGCCATGAAATCAACGTCATAAGGCTAGTAGCAGCATGATGAGTGGATTTAGGTACGATGATTCTAAGTGAAATAAGTCACACAGAAAAAGACACTTATCATAAGATATCACTTATAGAGGGAATGTAAAAACCGCTACCCTTGAACTGAATTACAAAACAGAACAGAGTCCCACGTTTAGAAAACACACTATGGCTGCTTAACGGGAAAGGTGAGGTGGGGTGATGCATAAAACAAGGGTTTCAAATTAGGTCAGATACCGTTCCATAAACCCAATATGTAATAGACAAGACCTACTCCTTGATCAGTGAATTGGACTCAACACTCCCTATTCACCGCCCAAGAATATATCTGACTAGTAAGAATCTTAAAACCTATGTTTTGATATCTCTCTGTTAGTGAGTCAAGTGGGTGTAAAGCGGCAGAAATACAGAAGTGAAAAGCAGCTAAACCCCATTATAAAAATCAATTACTTTTAAAAACCCGTGAAACAAAGACAGTGAAAGAGAGGGAAATTCTTAAAATTCGTTCAGGGGCTGTGATGCCACCTGGATTGACCATATCTAGACCCACAGCTGATGGAGACATAAGGGTGGACACTCTTGGGGCTGAGAGGTTTGGTGAGGTTGGGTGAGGAAACGCAGACCCTTTAAAGTAATACTGCGTGGTTCCCATCCCATGGGTCCCAAATCTCCAGGTTCAAGGGCATCTTCCTACATCGAAAACATGCATGAGAAACCCAGAAGATGGTACACCGTGTGATCGGGAAAGGTTTCCAAAACGCACCTCATTTCTCATCTCCTTATGCTCGGGTTCGCCATTCCAGCCGCTTTAGTAGCAATCTCCTTCCTTGGAGAATCAGCACCTTTAACCTCCTGTTCCGTACAGGTTGCAATTTGTCCTGAGGATGAACGGGAAGAGTGGGAACCAATGAGAGACTAGCTCTAGGTGTTGGGACAGGCACAGGTCACTCTACTTCCCCATCAGGAAGAAGAATTAACCACAGGCTCAGCCTGCCGCCCGGCACCAGAATAGGGCCTGAAGCAATCCTGCGCTTTTGCGGCCAGCTCCCAAGAAAGCGAGTTGAAAAATGGAGCTCAGGGGCACTGCAATTCACAAACCTGCAGACTTATAAATGATAACTCTCGTCCACAAATATATTGAGGGAAGGCAACGAAGAGGATTGGAAAGCAAGGCAGAATTGCAGGAAACAGATTTCAGGAGGGAGATTCGAATCGCCTTTAAAGCACAGGAAAAGCGGCAAAACCTCGACAATGATGCCCTTGGCCAAAAAGGGCGTATGCGTTTTTTTCCTGAATATATTCAGGAAAAAACGCATACGCCCTTTTTGGCCAACCAAGCAACCTGGAAAGGCAAATCAGCGCTACAAAGAAGTCTCGCTTCCCATCGGTCAAAAGGGCCATGCTGAATAAAGTGTCAAAACCAGAAATGCAGGACAGGCCATGGAGAAACGGGAGCCTGGCTACGCTGATGGGAGGGATGTAAATTGCCAACAGCCACTCTGGAGAAGTGTACGGTGTGTCCTGAAACATCTAAGAAACTCAGCTTAGAGAGCACAGGGCACTTCCACTCATGGGCGTATAAATAGGGAAAACTAAAAATCAGCAAGACACAGGCACCCCAAAGATTAGGGCTGCTCTGTTGACAAGAACCTCCACTTCGTTACACCTTAAATATCCCAGGAAAGAGAAAAATGGATACAGAAGTTGTGGTCCTTATGTACAATGGAATATCACTCAGCCATGAAATCAACGTCATAAGGCTAGTAGCAGCATGATGAGTGGATTTAGGTACGACGATTCTAAGTGAAATAAGTCACACAGAAAAAGACACTTATCATAAGATATCACTTATACAGGGAATGTAAAAACCGATACCCTTGAACTGAATTGCAAAACAGAACAGAGTCACACGTTTAGAAAACACACTATGGCTGCTTAACGGGAAAGGTGAGGTGGGGTGATGCATAAAACAAGGGTTTCAAATTAGCTCAGATACCGTTCCATAAACCCAATATGTAATAGACAAGACCTACTCCTTGCTCAGTGAATTGGACTCAACACCCCCTATTCACCGCCCAAGAATATATCTGACTAGTAAGAATCTTAAAACCTATGTATTGATATCTATCTGTAAGTGAGTCAAGTGGGTGTAAAGCGGCAGAAACACAGCAGTGAAAAGCAGCTAAACCCCATTATAAAAATCAATTACTTTTAAAAACCCGTGAAACAAAGACAGTGAAAGAGAGAGAAATTCTTACAAAATTCGTTCACTGGCTGTGATGCCACCTGGATTGACCATATCTAGACCCACAGCTGGTTGAGACATAAGGGTGGACTCTCTTGGGGCTGAGAGGTTTGGTGAGGTTGGGTGAGGAAACGCAGACCCTTTAAAGTAATACTGCGTGATATCCATCCCATGGGTCCCAAATCTCCAGGTTCAAGGGCATCTTCCTACATCGAAAACATGCATGAGAAACCCAGAAGATGGTACACCGTGTGATTGGGAAAGGTTTCCAAAACGCACCTCATTTCTCATCTCCTTGTGCTCAGGTTCGCCGTTCCAGCCGCTTTAGTAGCAATCTCCCTCCTTGGAGAATCAGCACCTTTAACCTCCTGTTCCGTACAGGTTGCAATTTGTCCTGAGGATGAACGGGAAGAGTGGGAACCAATGAGAGACTAACTCTAGGTGTTGGGACAGGCACAGGTCACTCTACTTCCCCATCAGGAAGAAGAATTAACCACAGGTTCAGCCTGCCGCCCGGGACCAGAATAGGGCCTGAAGCAATCCTGCGCTTTTGCGGCCAGCTCCCAAGAAAGCGAGTTGAAAAATGGAGCTCAGGGGCACTGCCATTCACAAACCTGCAGACTTATAAATGATAACTCTCGTCCACAAATATATTGAGGGAAGGCAACGAAGAGGATTGGAAAGCAAGGCAGAATGGCAGGAAACAGATTTCAGGAGGGAGATTCGAATCGCCTTTAAAGCACAGGAAAAGCGGCAAAACCTCGACAATGATGCCCTTGGCCAAAAAGGGCGTATGCTTTTTTTCCCGAATATATTCAGGAAAAAACGCATACGCCCTTTTTGGCCAACCAAGCAACCTGGAAAGGCAAATCAGCGCAACCAAGAAGTCTCGCTTCCCATCGGTCAAAAGGGCCATGCTGAATAAAGTTTCAAAACCAGAAATGCAGGACAGGCCATGGAGAAACGGGAGCCTGGCAACGCTGATGGGCGGGATGTAAATTGCCAACAGCCACTCTGGAGAAGTGTACGGTGTGTCCTGAAACATCTAAAAAACTCAGCTTAGAGAACATAGGGCACTTCCACTCATGGGCGTATAAATTGGGAAAACTAAAAATCAGCAAGACACAGGCACCCCAAAGTTTAGGGCTGCTCTGTTGACAAGAACCTCCACTTCGTTACACCTTAAATATCCCAGGAAAGAGAAAAATGGATAAAGAAGTTGTGGTCCTTATGTACAATGGAATATCACTCAGCCATGAAATCAACGTCATAAGGCTAGTAGCAGCATGATGAGTGGATTTAGGTACGATGATTCTAAGTGAAATAAGTCACACAGAAAAAGACACTTATCATAAGATATCACTTATAGAGGGAATGTAAAAACCGCTACCCTTGAACTGAATTACAAAACAGAACAGAGTCCCACGTTTAGAAAACACACTATGGCTGCTTAACGGGAAAGGTGAGGTGGGGTGATGCATAAAACAAGGGTTTCAAATTAGGTCAGATACCGTTCCATAAACCCAATATGTAATAGACAAGACCTACTCCTTGATCAGTGAATTGGACTCAACACCCCCTATTCACCGCCCAAGAATATATCTGACTAGTAAGAATCTTAAAACCTATGTTTTGATATCTCTCTGTTAGTGAGTCAAGTGGGTGTAAAGCGGCAGAAATATAGAAGTGAAAAGCAGCTAAACCCCATTATAAAAATCAATTACTTTTAAAAACCCGTGAAACAAAGACAGTGAAAGACAGGGAAATTCTTAAAATTCGTTCAGGGGCTGTGATGCCACCTGGATTGACCATATCTAGACCCACAGCTGATGGAGACATAAGGGTGGACACTCTTGGGGCTGAGAGGTTTGGTGAGGTTGGGTGAGGAAACGCAGACCCTTTAAAGTAATACTGCGTGGTTCCCATCCCATGGGTCCCAAATCTCCAGGTTCAAGGGCATCTTCCTACATCGAAAACATGCATGAGAAACCCAGAAGATGGTACACCGTGTGATCGGGAAAGGTTTCCAAAACGCACCTCATTTCTCATCTCCTTATGCTCGGGTTCGCCATTCCAGCCGCTTTAGTAGCAATCTCCTTCCTTGGAGAATCAGCACCTTTAACCTCCTGTTCCGTACAGGTTGCAATTTGTCCTGAGGATGAACGGGAAGAGTGGGAACCAATGAGAGACTAGCTCTAGGTGTTGGGACAGGCACAGGTCACTCTACTTCCCCATCAGGAAGAAGAATTAACCACAGGCTCAGCCTGCCGCCCGGCACCAGACCAGGGCCTGAAGCAATCCTGCGCTTTTGCGGCCAGCTCCCAAGAAAGCGAGTTGAAAAATGGAGCTCAGGGGCACTGCAATTCACAAACCTGCAGACTTATAAATGATAACTCTCGTCCACAAATATATTGAGGGAAGGCAACGAAGAGGATTGGAAAGCAAGGCAGAATTGCAGGAAACAGATTTCAGGAGGGAGATTCGAATCGCCTTTAAAGCACAGGAAAAGCGGCAAAACCTCGACAATGATGCCCTTGGCCAAAAACGGCGTATGCGTTTTTTTCCTGAATATATTCAGGAAAAAACGCATACGCCCTTTTTGGCCAACCAAGCAACCTGGAAAGGCAAATCAGCGCTACAAAGAAGTCTCGCTTCCCATCGGTCAAAAGGGCCATGCTGAATAAAGTGTCAAAACCAGAAATGCAGGACAGGCCATGGAGAAACGGGAGCCTGGCTACGCTGATGGGAGGGATGTAAATTGCCAACAGCCACTCTGGAGAAGTGTACGGTGTGTCCTGAAACATCTAAGAAACTCAGCTTAGAGAGCACAGGGCACTTCCACTCATGGGCGTATAAATAGGGAAAACTAAAAATCAGCAAGACACAGGCACCCCAAAGATTAGGGCTGCTCTGTTGACAAGAACCTCCACTTCGTTACACCTTAAATATCCCAGGAAAGAGAAAAATGGATACAGAAGTTGTGGTCCTTATGTACAATGGAATATCACTCAGCCATGAAATCAACGTCATAAGGCTAGTAGCAGCATGATGAGTGGATTTAGGTACGACGATTCTAAGTGAAATAAGTCACACAGAAAAAGACACTTATCATAAGATATCACTTATACAGGGAATGTAAAAACCGATACCCTTGAACTGAATTGCAAAACAGAACAGAGTCACACGTTTAGAAAACACACTATGGCTGCTTAACGGGAAAGGTGAGGTGGGGTGATGCATAAAACAAGGGTTTCAAATTAGCTCAGATACCGTTCCATAAACCCAATATGTAATAGACAAGACCTATTCCTTGCTCAGTGAATTGGACTCAACACCCCCTATTCACCGCCCAAGAATATATCTGACTAGTAAGAATCTTAAAACCTATGTATTGATATCTATCTGTAAGTGAGTCAAGTGGGTGTAAAGCGGCAGAAACACAGCAGTGAAAAGCAGCTAAACCCCATTATAAAAATCAATTACTTTTAAAAACCCGTGAAACAAAGACAGTGAAAGAGAGAGAAATTCTTACAAAATTCGTTCACTGGCTGTGATGCCACCTGGATTGACCATATCTAGACCCACAGCTGGTTGAGACATAAGGGTGGACTCTCTTGGGGCTGAGAGGTTTGGTGAGGTTGGGTGAGGAAACGCAGACCCTTTAAAGTAATACTGCGTGGTTCCCATCCCATGGGTCCCAAATCTCCAGGTTCAAGGGCATCTTCCTACATCGAAAACATGCATGAGAAACCCAGAAGATGGTACACCGTGTGATCGGGAAAGGTTTCCAAAACGCACCTCATTTCTCATCTCCTTATGCTCGGGTTCGCCATTCCAGCCGCTTTAGTAGCAATCTCCCTCCTTGGAGAATCAGCACCTTTAACCTCCTGTTCCGTAAAGGTTGCAATTTGTCCTGAGGATGAACGTTAAGAGTGGGAACCAATGAGAGACTAGCTCTAGGTGTTGGGACAGGCACAAGTCACTCTACTTCCCCATCAGGAAGAAGAATTAACAACAGGCTCAGCCTGCCGCCCGGCACCAGAATAGGGCCTGAAGCAATCCTGCGCTTTTGCGGCCAGCTCCCAAGAAAGCGAGTTGAAAAATGGAGCTCAGGGGCACTGCCATTCACAAACCTGCAGACTTATAAATGATAACTCTCGTCCACAAATATATTGAGGGAAGGCAACGAAGAGGATTGGAAAGCAAGGCAGAATGGCAGGAAACAGATTTCAGGAGGGAGATTCGAATCGCCTTTAAAGCACAGGAAAAGCGGCAAAACCTCGACAATGATGCCCTTGGCCAAAAAGGGCGTATGCTTTTTTTCCCGAATATATTCAGGAAAAAACGCATACGCCCTTTTTGGCCAACCAAGCAACCTGGAAAGGCAAATCAGCGCAACCAAGAAGTCTCGCTTCCCATCGGTCAAAAGGGCCATGCTGAATAAAGTTTCAAAACCAGAAATGCAGGACAGGCCATGGAGAAACGGGAGCCTGGCAACGCTGATGGGCGGGATGTAAATTGCCAACAGCCACTCTGGAGAAGTGTACGGTGTGTCCTGAAACATCTAAAAAACTCAGCTTAGAGAAAATAGGGCACTTCCACTCATGGGCGTATAAATTGGGAAAACTAAAAATCAGCAAGACACAGGCACCCCAAACTTTAGGGCTGCTCTGTTGACAAGAACCTCCACTTCGTTACACCTTAAATATCCCAGGAAAGAGAAAAATGGATAAAGAAGTTGTGGTCTTATGTACAATGGAATATCACTCATGGGCGTATAAATTGGGAAAACTAAAAATCAGCAAGACACAGGCACCCCAAAGTTTAGGGCTGCTCTGTTGACAAGAACCTCCACTTCGTTACACCTTAAATATCCCAGGAAAGAGAAAAATGGATAAAGAAGTTGTGGTCCTTATGTACAATGGAATATCACTCAGCCATGAAATCAACGTCATAAGGCTAGTAGCAGCATGATGAGTGGATTTAGGTACGACGATTTTAAGTGAAATAAGTCACACAGAAAAAGACACTTATCATAAGATATCACTTATAGAGGGAATGTAAAAACCGCTACCCTTGAACTGAATTACAAAACAGAACAGAGTCCCACGTTTAGAAAACACACTATGGCTGCTTAACGGGAAAGGTGAAGTGGGGTGATGCATAAAACAAGGGTTTCAAATTAGGTCAGATACCGTTCCATAAACCCAATATGTAATAGACAAGACCTACTCCTTGATCAGTGAATTGGACTCAACACCCCCTATTCACCGCCCAAGAATATATCTGACTAGTAAGAATCTTAAAACCTATGTTTTGATATCTCTCTGTTAGTGAGTCAAGTGCGTGTAAAGCGGCAGAAACACAGAAGTGAAAAGCAGCTAAATCCCATTATAAAAATCAATTACTTTTAAAAACCCGTGAAACAAAGACAGTGAAAGACAGGGAAATTCTTAAAATTCGTTCAGGGGCTGTGATGCCACCTGGATTGACCATATCTAGACCCACAGCTGATGGAGACATAAGGGTGGACACTCTTGGGGCTGAGAGGTTTGGTGAGGTTGGGTGAGGAAACGCAGACCCTTTAAAGTAATACTGCGTGGTTCCCATCCCATGGGTCCCAAATCTCCAGGTTCAAGGGCATCTTCCTACATCGAAAACATGCATGAGAAACCCAGAAGATGGTACACCGTGTGATCGGGAAAGGTTTCCAAAACGCACCTCATTTCTCATCTCCTTATGCTCGGGTTCGCCATTCCAGCCGCTTTAGTAGCAATCTCCCTCCTTGGAGAATCAGCACCTTTAACCTCCTGTTCCGTAAAGGTTGCAATTTGTCCTGAGGATGAACGTTAAGAGTGGGAACCAATGAGAGACTAGCTCTAGGTGTTGGGACAGGCACAAGTCACTCTACTTCCCCATCAGGAAGAAGAATTAACAACAGGCTCAGCCTGCCGCCCGGCACCAGAATAGGGCCTGAAGCAATCCTGCGCTTTTGCGGCCAGCTCCCAAGAAAGCGAGTTGAAAAATGGAGCTCAGGGGCACTGCCATTCACAAACCTGCAGACTTATAAATGATAACTCTCGTCCACAAATATATTGAGGGAAGGCAACGAAGAGGATTGGAAAGCAAGGCAGAATGGCAGGAAACAGATTTCAGGAGGGAGATTCGAATCGCCTTTAAAGCACAGGAAAAGCGGCAAAACCTCGACAATGATGCCCTTGGCCAAAAAGGGCGTATGCTTTTTTTCCCGAATATATTCAGGAAAAAACGCATACGCCCTTTTTGGCCAACCAAGCAACCTGGAAAGGCAAATCAGCGCAACCAAGAAGTCTCGCTTCCCATCGGTCAAAAGGGCCATGCTGAATAAAGTTTCAAAACCAGAAATGCAGGACAGGCCATGGAGAAACGGGAGCCTGGCAACGCTGATGGGCGGGATGTAAATTGCCAACAGCCACTCTGGAGAAGTGTACGGTGTGTCCTGAAACATCTAAAAAACTCAGCTTAGAGAAAATAGGGCACTTCCACTCATGGGCGTATAAATTGGGAAAACTAAAAATCAGCAAGACACAGGCACCCCAAACTTTAGGGCTGCTCTGTTGACAAGAACCTCCACTTCGTTACACCTTAAATATCCCAGGAAAGAGAAAAATGGATAAAGAAGTTGTGGTCTTATGTACAATGGAATATCACTCATGGGCGTATAAATTGGGAAAACTAAAAATCAGCAAGACACAGGCACCCCAAAGTTTAGGGCTGCTCTGTTGACAAGAACCTCCACTTCGTTACACCTTAAATATCCCAGGAAAGAGAAAAATGGATAAAGAAGTTGTGGTCCTTATGTACAATGGAATATCACTCAGCCATGAAATCAACGTCATAAGGCTAGTAGCAGCATGATGAGTGGATTTAGGTACGACGATTTTAAGTGAAATAAGTCACACAGAAAAAGACACTTATCATAAGATATCACTTATAGAGGGAATGTAAAAACCGCTACCCTTGAACTGAATTACAAAACAGAACAGAGTCCCACGTTTAGAAAACACACTATGGCTGCTTAACGGGAAAGGTGAAGTGGGGTGATGCATAAAACAAGGGTTTCAAATTAGGTCAGATACCGTTCCATAAACCCAATATGTAATAGACAAGACCTACTCCTTGATCAGTGAATTGGACTCAACACCCCCTATTCACCGCCCAAGAATATATCTGACTAGTAAGAATCTTAAAACCTATGTTTTGATATCTCTCTGTTAGTGAGTCAAGTGCGTGTAAAGCGGCAGAAACACAGAAGTGAAAAGCAGCTAAATCCCATTATAAAAATCAATTACTTTTAAAAACCCGTGAAACAAAGACAGTGAAAGACAGGGAAATTCTTAAAATTCGTTCAGGGGCTGTGATGCCACCTGGATTGACCATATCTAGACCCACAGCTGATGGAGACATAAGGGTGGACACTCTTGGGGCTGAGAGGTTTGGTGAGGTTGGGTGAGGAAACGCAGACCCTTTAAAGTAATACTGCGTGGTTCCCATCCCATGGGTCCCAAATCTCCAGGTTCAAGGGCATCTTCCTACATCGAAAACATGCATGAGAAACCCAGAAGATGGTACACCGTGTGATCGGGAAAGGTTTCCAAAACGCACCTCATTTCTCATCTCCTTATGCTCGGGTTCGCCATTCCAGCCGCTTTAGTAGCAATCTCCCTCCTTGGAGAATCAGCACCTTTAACCTCCTGTTCCGTAAAGGTTGCAATTTGTCCTGAGGATGAACGTTAAGAGTGGGAACCAATGAGAGACTAGCTCTAGGTGTTGGGACAGGCACAAGTCACTCTACTTCCCCATCAGGAAGAAGAATTAACCACAGGCTCAGCCTGCCGCCCGGCACCAGAATAGGGCCTGAAGCAATCCTGCGCTTTTGCGGCCAGCTCCCAAGAAAGCGAGTTGAAAAATGGAGCTCAGGGGCACTGCCATTCACAAACCTGCAGACTTATAAATGATAACTCTCGTCCACAAATATATTGAGGGAAGGCAACGAAGAGGATTGGAAAGCAAGGCAGAATGGCAGGAAACAGATTTCAGGAGGGAGATTCGAATCGCCTTTAAAGCACAGGAAAAGCGGCAAAACCTCGACAATGATGCCCTTGGCCAAAAAGGGCGTATGCTTTTTTTCCCGAATATATTCAGGAAAAAACGCATACGCCCTTTTTGGCCAACCAAGCAACCTGGAAAGGCAAATCAGCGCAACCAAGAAGTCTCGCTTCCCATCGGTCAAAAGGGCCATGCTGAATAAAGTTTCAAAACCAGAAATGCAGGACAGGCCATGGAGAAACGGGAGCCTGGCAACGCTGATGGGCGGGATGTAAATTGCCAACAGCCACTCTGGAGAAGTGTATGGTGTGTCCTGAAACATCTAAAAAACTCAGCTTAGAGAAAATAGGGCACTTCCACTCATGGGCGTATAAATTGGGAAAACTAAAAATCAGCAAGACACAGGCACCCCAAACTTTAGGGCTGCTCTGTTGACAAGAACCTCCACTTCGTTACACCTTAAATATCCCAGGAAAGAGAAAAATGGATAAAGAAGTTGTGGTCTTATGTACAATGGAATATCACTCATGGGCGTATAAATTGGGAAAACTAAAAATCAGCAAGACACAGGCACCCCAAAGTTTAGGGCTGCTCTGTTGACAAGAACCTCCACTTCGTTACACCTTAAATATCCCAGGAAAGAGAAAAATGGATAAAGAAGTTGTGGTCCTTATGTACAATGGAATATCACTCAGCCATGAAATCAACGTCATAAGGCTAGTAGCAGCATGATGAGTGGATTTAGGTACGACGATTCTAAGTGAAATAAGTCACACAGAAAAAGACACTTATCATAAGATATCACTTATAGAGGGAATGTAAAAACCGCTACCCTTGAACTGAATTACAAAACAGAACAGAGTCCCACGTTTAGAAAACACACTATGGCTGCTTAACGGGAAAGGTGAAGTGGGGTGATGCATAAAACAAGGGTTTCAAATTAGGTCAGATACCGTTCCATAAACCCAATATGTAATAGACAAGACCTACTCCTTGATCAGTGAATTGGACTCAACACCCCATATTCACCGCCCAAGAATATATCTGACTAGTAAGAATCGTAAAACCTATGTTTTGATATCTCTCTGTTAGTGAGTCAAGTGCGTGTAAAGCGGCAGAAACACAGAAGTGAAAAGCAGCTAAATCCCATTATAAAAATCAATTACTTTTAAAAACCCGTGAAACAAAGACAGTGAAAGACAGGGAAATTCTTAAAATTCGTTCAGGGGCTGTGATGCCACCTGGATTGACCATATCTAGACCCACAGCTGATGGAGACATAAGGGTGGACACTCTTGGGGCTGAGAGGTTTGGTGAGGTTGGGTGAGGAAACGCAGACCCTTTAAAGTAATACTGCGTGGTTCCCATCCCATGGGTCCCAAATCTCCAGGTTCAAGGGCATCTTCCTACATCGAAAACATGCATGAGAAACCCAGAAGATGGTACACCGTGTGATCGGGAAAGGTTTCCAAAACGCACCTCATTTCTCATCTCCTTATGCTCGGGTTCGCCATTCCAGCCGCTTTAGTAGCAATCTCCCTCCTTGGAGAATCAGCACCTTTAACCTCCTGTTCCGTAAAGGTTGCAATTTGTCCTGAGGATGAACGTTAAGAGTGGGAACCAATGAGAGACTAGCTCTAGGTGTTGGGACAGGCACAAGTCACTCTACTTCCCCATCAGGAAGAAGAATTAACAACAGGCTCAGCCTGCCGCCCGGCACCAGAATAGGGCCTGAAGCAATCCTGCGCTTTTGCGGCCAGCTCCCAAGAAAGCGAGTTGAAAAATGGAGCTCAGGGGCACTGCCATTCACAAACCTGCAGACTTATAAATGATAACTCTCGTCCACAAATATATTGAGGGAAGGCAACGAAGAGGATTGGAAAGCAAGGCAGAATGGCAGGAAACAGATTTCAGGAGGGAGATTCGAATCGCCTTTAAAGCACAGGAAAAGCGGCAAAACCTCGACAATGATGCCCTTGGCCAAAAAGGGCGTATGCTTTTTTTCCCGAATATATTCAGGAAAAAACGCATACGCCCTTTTTGGCCAACCAAGCAACCTGGAAAGGCAAATCAGCGCAACCAAGAAGTCTCGCTTCCCATCGGTCAAAAGGGCCATGCTGAATAAAGTTTCAAAACCAGAAATGCAGGACAGGCCATGGAGAAACGGGAGCCTGGCAACGCTGATGGGCGGGATGTAAATTGCCAACAGCCACTCTGGAGAAGTGTACGGTGTGTCCTGAAACATCTAAAAAACTCAGCTTAGAGAAAATAGGGCACTTCCACTCATGGGCGTATAAATTGGGAAAACTAAAAATCAGCAAGACACAGGCACCCCAAACTTTAGGGCTGCTCTGTTGACAAGAACCTCCACTTCGTTACACCTTAAATATCCCAGGAAAGAGAAAAATGGATAAAGAAGTTGTGGTCTTATGTACAATGGAATATCACTCATGGGCGTATAAATTGGGAAAACTAAAAATCAGCAAGACACAGGCACCCCAAAGTTTAGGGCTGCTCTGTTGACAAGAACCTCCACTTCGTTACACCTTAAATATCCCAGGAAAGAGAAAAATGGATAAAGAAGTTGTGGTCCTTATGTACAATGGAATATCACTCAGCCATGAAATCAACGTCATAAGGCTAGTAGCAGCATGATGAGTGGATTTAGGTACGACGATTTTAAGTGAAATAAGTCACACAGAAAAAGACACTTATCATAAGATATCACTTATAGAGGGAATGTAAAAACCGCTACCCTTGAACTGAATTACAAAACAGAACAGAGTCCCACGTTTAGAAAACACACTATGGCTGCTTAACGGGAAAGGTGAAGTGGGGTGATGCATAAAACAAGGGTTTCAAATTAGGTCAGATACCGTTCCATAAACCCAATATGTAATAGACAAGACCTACTCCTTGATCAGTGAATTGGACTCAACACCCCCTATTCACCGCCCAAGAATATATCTGACTAGTAAGAATCTTAAAACCTATGTTTTGATATCTCTCTGTTAGTGAGTCAAGTGCGTGTAAAGCGGCAGAAACACAGAAGTGAAAAGCAGCTAAATCCCATTATAAAAATCAATTACTTTTAAAAACCCGTGAAACAAAGACAGTGAAAGACAGGGAAATTCTTAAAATTCGTTCAGGGGCTGTGATGCCACCTGGATTGACCATATCTAGACCCACAGCTGATGGAGACATAAGGGTGGACACTCTTGGGGCTGAGAGGTTTGGTGAGGTTGGGTGAGGAAACGCAGACCCTTTAAAGTAATACTGCGTGGTTCCCATCCCATGGGTCCCAAATCTCCAGGTTCAAGGGCATCTTCCTACATCGAAAACATGCATGAGAAACCCAGAAGATGGTACACCGTGTGATCGGGAAAGGTTTCCAAAACGCACCTCATTTCTCATCTCCTTATGCTCGGGTTCGCCATTCCAGCCGCTTTAGTAGCAATCTCCCTCCTTGGAGAATCAGCACCTTTAACCTCCTGTTCCGTAAAGGTTGCAATTTGTCCTGAGGATGAACGTTAAGAGTGGGAACCAATGAGAGACTAGCTCTAGGTGTTGGGACAGGCACAAGTCACTCTACTTCCCCATCAGGAAGAAGAATTAACAACAGGCTCAGCCTGCCGCCCGGCACCAGAATAGGGCCTGAAGCAATCCTGCGCTTTTGCGGCCAGCTCCCAAGAAAGCGAGTTGAAAAATGGAGCTCAGGGGCACTGCCATTCACAAACCTGCAGACTTATAAATGATAACTCTCGTCCACAAATATATTGAGGGAAGGCAACGAAGAGGATTGGAAAGCAAGGCAGAATGGCAGGAAACAGATTTCAGGAGGGAGATTCGAATCGCCTTTAAAGCACAGGAAAAGCGGCAAAACCTCGACAATGATGCCCTTGGCCAAAAAGGGCGTATGCTTTTTTTCCCGAATATATTCAGGAAAAAACGCATACGCCCTTTTTGGCCAACCAAGCAACCTGGAAAGGCAAATCAGCGCAACCAAGAAGTCTCGCTTCCCATCGGTCAAAAGGGCCATGCTGAATAAAGTTTCAAAACCAGAAATGCAGGACAGGCCATGGAGAAACGGGAGCCTGGCAACGCTGATGGGCGGGATGTAAATTGCCAACAGCCACTCTGGAGAAGTGTACGGTGTGTCCTGAAACATCTAAAAAACTCAGCTTAGAGAAAATAGGGCACTTCCACTCATGGGCGTATAAATTGGGAAAACTAAAAATCAGCAAGACACAGGCACCCCAAACTTTAGGGCTGCTCTGTTGACAAGAACCTCCACTTCGTTACACCTTAAATATCCCAGGAAAGAGAAAAATGGATAAAGAAGTTGTGGTCTTATGTACAATGGAATATCACTCATGGGCGTATAAATTGGGAAAACTAAAAATCAGCAAGACACAGGCACCCCAAAGTTTAGGGCTGCTCTGTTGACAAGAACCTCCACTTCGTTACACCTTAAATATCCCAGGAAAGAGAAAAATGGATAAAGAAGTTGTGGTCCTTATGTACAATGGAATATCACTCAGCCATGAAATCAACGTCATAAGGCTAGTAGCAGCATGATGAGTGGATTTAGGTACGACGATTTTAAGTGAAATAAGTCACACAGAAAAAGACACTTATCATAAGATATCACTTATAGAGGGAATGTAAAAACCGCTACCCTTGAACTGAATTACAAAACAGAACAGAGTCCCACGTTTAGAAAACACACTATGGCTGCTTAACGGGAAAGGTGAAGTGGGGTGATGCATAAAACAAGGGTTTCAAATTAGGTCAGATACCGTTCCATAAACCCAATATGTAATAGACAAGACCTACTCCTTGATCAGTGAATTGGACTCAACACCCCCTATTCACCGCCCAAGAATATATCTGACTAGTAAGAATCTTAAAACCTATGTTTTGATATCTCTCTGTTAGTGAGTCAAGTGCGTGTAAAGCGGCAGAAACACAGAAGTGAAAAGCAGCTAAATCCCATTATAAAAATCAATTACTTTTAAAAACCCGTGAAACAAAGACAGTGAAAGACAGGGAAATTCTTAAAATTCGTTCAGGGGCTGTGATGCCACCTGGATTGACCATATCTAGACCCACAGCTGATGGAGACATAAGGGTGGACACTCTTGGGGCTGAGAGGTTTGGTGAGGTTGGGTGAGGAAACGCAGACCCTTTAAAGTAATACTGCGTGGTTCCCATCCCATGGGTCCCAAATCTCCAGGTTCAAGGGCATCTTCCTACATCGAAAACATGCATGAGAAACCCAGAAGATGGTACACCGTGTGATCGGGAAAGGTTTCCAAAACGCACCTCATTTCTCATCTCCTTATGCTCGGGTTCGCCATTCCAGCCGCTTTAGTAGCAATCTCCCTCCTTGGAGAATCAGCACCTTTAACCTCCTGTTCCGTAAAGGTTGCAATTTGTCCTGAGGATGAACGTTAAGAGTGGGAACCAATGAGAGACTAGCTCTAGGTGTTGGGACAGGCACAAGTCACTCTACTTCCCCATCAGGAAGAAGAATTAACAACAGGCTCAGCCTGCCGCCCGGCACCAGAATAGGGCCTGAAGCAATCCTGCGCTTTTGCGGCCAGCTCCCAAGAAAGCGAGTTGAAAAATGGAGCTCAGGGGCACTGCCATTCACAAACCTGCAGACTTATAAATGATAACTCTCGTCCACAAATATATTGAGGGAAGGCAACGAAGAGGATTGGAAAGCAAGGCAGAATGGCAGGAAACAGATTTCAGGAGGGAGATTCGAATCGCCTTTAAAGCACAGGAAAAGCGGCAAAACCTCGACAATGATGCCCTTGGCCAAAAAGGGCGTATGCTTTTTTTCCCGAATATATTCAGGAAAAAACGCATACGCCCTTTTTGGCCAACCAAGCAACCTGGAAAGGCAAATCAGCGCAACCAAGAAGTCTCGCTTCCCATCGGTCAAAAGGGCCATGCTGAATAAAGTTTCAAAACCAGAAATGCAGGACAGGCCATGGAGAAACGGGAGCCTGGCAACGCTGATGGGCGGGATGTAAATTGCCAACAGCCACTCTGGAGAAGTGTACGGTGTGTCCTGAAACATCTAAAAAACTCAGCTTAGAGAAAATAGGGCACTTCCACTCATGGGCGTATAAATTGGGAAAACTAAAAATCAGCAAGACACAGGCACCCCAAACTTTAGGGCTGCTCTGTTGACAAGAACCTCCACTTCGTTACACCTTAAATATCCCAGGAAAGAGAAAAATGGATAAAGAAGTTGTGGTCTTATGTACAATGGAATATCACTCATGGGCGTATAAATTGGGAAAACTAAAAATCAGCAAGACACAGGCACCCCAAAGTTTAGGGCTGCTCTGTTGACAAGAACCTCCACTTCGTTACACCTTAAATATCCCAGGAAAGAGAAAAATGGATAAAGAAGTTGTGGTCCTTATGTACAATGGAATATCACTCAGCCATGAAATCAACGTCATAAGGCTAGTAGCAGCATGATGAGTGGATTTAGGTACGACGATTTTAAGTGAAATAAGTCACACAGAAAAAGACACTTATCATAAGATATCACTTATAGAGGGAATGTAAAAACCGCTACCCTTGAACTGAATTACAAAACAGAACAGAGTCCCACGTTTAGAAAACACACTATGGCTGCTTAACGGGAAAGGTGAAGTGGGGTGATGCATAAAACAAGGGTTTCAAATTAGGTCAGATACCGTTCCATAAACCCAATATGTAATAGACAAGACCTACTCCTTGATCAGTGAATTGGACTCAACACCCCCTATTCACCGCCCAAGAATATATCTGACTAGTAAGAATCTTAAAACCTATGTTTTGATATCTCTCTGTTAGTGAGTCAAGTGCGTGTAAAGCGGCAGAAACACAGAAGTGAAAAGCAGCTAAATCCCATTATAAAAATCAATTACTTTTAAAAACCCGTGAAACAAAGACAGTGAAAGACAGGGAAATTCTTAAAATTCGTTCAGGGGCTGTGATGCCACCTGGATTGACCATATCTAGACCCACAGCTGATGGAGACATAAGGGTGGACACTCTTGGGGCTGAGAGGTTTGGTGAGGTTGGGTGAGGAAACGCAGACCCTTTAAAGTAATACTGCGTGGTTCCCATCCCATGGGTCCCAAATCTCCAGGTTCAAGGGCATCTTCCTACATCGAAAACATGCATGAGAAACCCAGAAGATGGTACACCGTGTGATCGGGAAAGGTTTCCAAAACGCACCTCATTTCTCATCTCCTTATGCTCGGGTTCGCCATTCCAGCCGCTTTAGTAGCAATCTCCCTCCTTGGAGAATCAGCACCTTTAACCTCCTGTTCCGTAAAGGTTGCAATTTGTCCTGAGGATGAACGTTAAGAGTGGGAACCAATGAGAGACTAGCTCTAGGTGTTGGGACAGGCACAAGTCACTCTACTTCCCCATCAGGAAGAAGAATTAACAACAGGCTCAGCCTGCCGCCCGGCACCAGAATAGGGCCTGAAGCAATCCTGCGCTTTTGCGGCCAGCTCCCAAGAAAGCGAGTTGAAAAATGGAGCTCAGGGGCACTGCCATTCACAAACCTGCAGACTTATAAATGATAACTCTCGTCCACAAATATATTGAGGGAAGGCAACGAAGAGGATTGGAAAGCAAGGCAGAATGGCAGGAAACAGATTTCAGGAGGGAGATTCGAATCGCCTTTAAAGCACAGGAAAAGCGGCAAAACCTCGACAATGATGCCCTTGGCCAAAAAGGGCGTATGCTTTTTTTCCCGAATATATTCAGGAAAAAACGCATACGCCCTTTTTGGCCAACCAAGCAACCTGGAAAGGCAAATCAGCGCAACCAAGAAGTCTCGCTTCCCATCGGTCAAAAGGGCCATGCTGAATAAAGTTTCAAAACCAGAAATGCAGGACAGGCCATGGAGAAACGGGAGCCTGGCAACGCTGATGGGCGGGATGTAAATTGCCAACAGCCACTCTGGAGAAGTGTATGGTGTGTCCTGAAACATCTAAAAAACTCAGCTTAGAGAAAATAGGGCACTTCCACTCATGGGCGTATAAATTGGGAAAACTAAAAATCAGCAAGACACAGGCACCCCAAAGTTTAGGGCTGCTCTGTTGACAAGAACCTCCACTTCGTTACACCTTAAATATCCCAGGAAAGAGAAAAATGGATAAAGAAGTTGTGGTCTTATGTACAATGGAATATCACTCATGGGCGTATAAATTGGGAAAACTAAAAATCAGCAAGACACAGGCACCCCAAAGTTTAGGGCTGCTCTGTTGACAAGAACCTCCACTTCGTTACACCTTAAATATCCCAGGAAAGAGAAAAATGGATAAAGAAGTTGTGGTCCTTATGTACAATGGAATATCACTCAGCCATGAAATCAACGTCATAAGGCTAGTAGCAGCATGATGAGTGGATTTAGGTACGACGATTCTAAGTGAAATAAGTCACACAGAAAAAGACACTTATCATAAGATATCACTTATAGAGGGAATGTAAAAACCGCTACCCTTGAACTGAATTACAAAACAGAACAGAGTCCCACGTTTAGAAAACACACTATGGCTGCTTAACGGGAAAGGTGAAGTGGGGTGATGCATAAAACAAGGGTTTCAAATTAGGTCAGATACCGTTTCATAAACCCAATATGTAATAGACAAGACCTACTCCTTGATCAGTGAATTGGACTCAACACCCCCTATTCACCGCCCAAGAATATATCTGACTAGTAAGAATCTTAAAACCTATGTTTTGATATCTCTCTGTTAGTGAGTCAAGTGCGTGTAAAGCGGCAGAAACACAGAAGTGAAAAGCAGCTAAATCCCATTATAAAAATCAATTACTTTTAAAAACCCGTGAAACAAAGACAGTGAAAGACAGGGAAATTCTTAAAATTCGTTCAGGGGCTGTGATGCCACCTGGATTGACCATATCTAGACCCACAGCTGATGGAGACATAAGGGTGGACACTCTTGGGGCTGAGAGGTTTGGTGAGGTTGGGTGAGGAAACGCAGACCCTTTAAAGTAATACTGCGTGGTTCCCATCCCATGGGTCCCAAATCTCCAGGTTCAAGGGCATCTTCCTACATCGAAAACATGCATGAGAAACCCAGAAGATGGTACACCGTGTGATCGGGAAAGGTTTCCAAAACGCACCTCATTTCTCATCTCCTTATGCTCGGGTTCGCCATTCCAGCCGCTTTAGTAGCAATCTCCCTCCTTGGAGAATCAGCACCTTTAACCTCCTGTTCCGTAAAGGTTGCAATTTGTCCTGAGGATGAACGTTAAGAGTGGGAACCAATGAGAGACTAGCTCTAGGTGTTGGGACAGGCACAAGTCACTCTACTTCCCCATCAGGAAGAAGAATTAACAACAGGCTCAGCCTGCCGCCCGGCACCAGAATAGGGCCTGAAGCAATCCTGCGCTTTTGCGGCCAGCTCCCAAGAAAGCGAGTTGAAAAATGGAGCTCAGGGGCACTGCCATTCACAAACCTGCAGACTTATAAATGATAACTCTCGTCCACAAATATATTGAGGGAAGGCAACGAAGAGGATTGGAAAGCAAGGCAGAATGGCAGGAAACAGATTTCAGGAGGGAGATTCGAATCGCCTTTAAAGCACAGGAAAAGCGGCAAAACCTCGACAATGATGCCCTTGGCCAAAAAGGGCGTATGCTTTTTTTCCCGAATATATTCAGGAAAAAACGCATACGCCCTTTTTGGCCAACCAAGCAACCTGGAAAGGCAAATCAGCGCAACCAAGAAGTCTCGCTTCCCATCGGTCAAAAGGGCCATGCTGAATAAAGTTTCAAAACCAGAAATGCAGGACAGGCCATGGAGAAACGGGAGCCTGGCAACGCTGATGGGCGGGATGTAAATTGCCAACAGCCACTCTGGAGAAGTGTACGGTGTGTCCTGAAACATCTAAAAAACTCAGCTTAGAGAAAATAGGGCACTTCCACTCATGGGCGTATAAATTGGGAAAACTAAAAATCAGCAAGACACAGGCACCCCAAACTTTAGGGCTGCTCTGTTGACAAGAACCTCCACTTCGTTACACCTTAAATATCCCAGGAAAGAGAAAAATGGATAAAGAAGTTGTGGTCTTATGTACAATGGAATATCACTCATGGGCGTATAAATTGGGAAAACTAAAAATCAGCAAGACACAGGCACCCCAAAGTTTAGGGCTGCTCTGTTGACAAGAACCTCCACTTCGTTACACCTTAAATATCCCAGGAAAGAGAAAAATGGATAAAGAAGTTGTGGTCCTTATGTACAATGGAATATCACTCAGCCATGAAATCAACGTCATAAGGCTAGTAGCAGCATGATGAGTGGATTTAGGTACGACGATTTTAAGTGAAATAAGTCACACAGAAAAAGACACTTATCATAAGATATCACTTATAGAGGGAATGTAAAAACCTCTACCCTTGAACTGAATTACAAAACAGAACAGAGTCCCACGTTTAGAAAACACACTATGGCTGCTTAACGGGAAAGGTGAAGTGGGGTGATGCATAAAACAAGGGTTTCAAATTAGGTCAGATACCGTTCCATAAACCCAATATGTAATAGACAAGACCTACTCCTTGATCAGTGAATTGGACTCAACACCCCCTATTCACCGCCCAAGAATATATCTGACTAGTAAGAATCTTAAAACCTATGTTTTGATATCTCTCTGTTAGTGAGTCAAGTGCGTGTAAAGCGGCAGAAACACAGAAGTGAAAAGCAGCTAAATCCCATTATAAAAATCAATTACTTTTAAAAACCCGTGAAACAAAGACAGTGAAAGACAGGGAAATTCTTAAAATTCGTTCAGGGGCTGTGATGCCACCTGGATTGACCATATCTAGACCCACAGCTGATGGAGACATAAGGGTGGACACTCTTGGGGCTGAGAGGTTTGGTGAGGTTGGGTGAGGAAACGCAGACCCTTTAAAGTAATACTGCGTGGTTCCCATCCCATGGGTCCCAAATCTCCAGGTTCAAGGGCATCTTCCTACATCGAAAACATGCATGAGAAACCCAGAAGATGGTACACCGTGTGATCGGGAAAGGTTTCCAAAACGCACCTCATTTCTCATCTCCTTATGCTCGGGTTCGCCATTCCAGCCGCTTTAGTAGCAATCTCCCTCCTTGGAGAATCAGCACCTTTAACCTCCTGTTCCGTAAAGGTTGCAATTTGTCCTGAGGATGAACGTTAAGAGTGGGAACCAATGAGAGACTAGCTCTAGGTGTTGGGACAGGCACAAGTCACTCTACTTCCCCATCAGGAAGAAGAATTAACAACAGGCTCAGCCTGCCGCCCGGCACCAGAATAGGGCCTGAAGCAATCCTGCGCTTTTGCGGCCAGCTCCCAAGAAAGCGAGTTGAAAAATGGAGCTCAGGGGCACTGCCATTCACAAACCTGCAGACTTATAAATGATAACTCTCGTCCACAAATATATTGAGGGAAGGCAACGAAGAGGATTGGAAAGCAAGGCAGAATGGCAGGAAACAGATTTCAGGAGGGAGATTCGAATCGCCTTTAAAGCACAGGAAAAGCGGCAAAACCTCGACAATGATGCCCTTGGCCAAAAAGGGCGTATGCTTTTTTTCCCGAATATATTCAGGAAAAAACGCATACGCCCTTTTTGGCCAACCAAGCAACCTGGAAAGGCAAATCAGTGCAACCAAGAAGTCTCGCTTCCCATCGGTCAAAAGGGCCATGCTGAATAAAGTTTCAAAACCAGAAATGCAGGACAGGCCATGGAGAAACGGGAACCTGGCAACGCTGATGGGCGGGATGTAAATTGCCAACAGCCACTCTGGAGAAGTGTACGGTGTGTCCTGAAACATCTAAAAAACTCAGCTTAGAGAAAATAGGGCACTTCCACTCATGGGCGTATAAATTGGGAAAACTAAAAATCAGCAAGACACAGGCACCCCAAACTTTAGGGCTGCTCTGTTGACAAGAACCTCCACTTCGTTACACCTTAAATATCCCAGGAAAGAGAAAAATGGATAAAGAAGTTGTGGTCTTATGTACAATGGAATATCACTCATGGGCGTATAAATTGGGAAAACTAAAAATCAGCAAGACACAGGCACCCCAAAGTTTAGGGCTGCTCTGTTGACAAGAACCTCCACTTCGTTACACCTTAAATATCCCAGGAAAGAGAAAAATGGATAAAGAAGTTGTGGTCCTTATGTACAATGGAATATCACTCAGCCATGAAATCAACGTCATAAGGCTAGTAGCAGCATGATGAGTGGATTTAGGTACGATGATTCTAAGTGAAATAAGTCACACAGAAAAAGACACTTATCATAAGATATCACTTATAGAGGGAATGTAAAAACCGCTACCCTTGAACTGAATTACAAAACAGAACAGAGTCCCACGTTTAGAAAACACACTATGGCTGCTTAACGGGAAAGGTGAGGTGGGGTGATGCATAAAACAAGGGTTTCAAATTAGGTCAGATACCGTTCCATAAACCCAATATGTAATAGACAAGACCTACTCCTTGATCAGTGAATTGGACTCAACACCCCCTATTCACCGCCCAAGAATATATCTGACTAGTAAGAATCTTAAAACCTATGTTTTGATATCTCTCTGTTAGTGAGTCAAGTGGGTGTAAAGCGGCAGAAATTCAGAAGTGAAAAGCAGCTAAACCCCATTATAAAAATCAATTACTTTTAAAAACCCGTGAAACAAAGACAGTGAAAGACAGGGAAATTCTTAAAATTCGTTCAGGGGCTGTGATGCCACCTGGATTGACCATATCTAGACCCACAGCTGATGGAGACATAAGGGTGGACACTCTTGGGGCTGAGAGGTTTGGTGAGGTTGGGTGAGGAAACGCAGACCCTTTAAAGTAATACTGCGTGGTTCCCATCCCATGGGTCCCAAATCTCCAGGTTCAAGGGCATCTTCCTACATCGAAAACATGCATGAGAAACCCAGAAGATGGTACACCGTGTGATCGGGAAAGGTTTCCAAAACGCACCTCATTTCTCATCTCCTTATGCTCGGGTTCGCCATTCCAGCTGCTTTAGTGGCAATCTCCCTCCTTGGAGAATCAGCACCTTTAACCTCCTGTTCCGTACAGGTTGCAATTTGTCCTGAGGATGAACGGGAAGAGTGGGAACCAATGAGAGACTAACTCTAGGTGTTGGGACAGGCACAGGTCACTCTACTTCCCCATCAGGAAGAAGAATTAACCACAGGCTCATCCTGCCGCCCGGGACCAGAATAGGGCCTGAAGCAATCCTGCGCTTTTTCGGCCAGCTCCCAAGAAAGCGAGTTGAAAAATGGAGCTCAGGGGCACTGCCATTCACAAACCTGCAGACTTATAAATGATAACTCTCGTCCACAAATATATTGAGGGAAGGCAACGAAGAGGATTGGAAAGCAAGGCAGAATGGCAGGAAACAGATTTCAGGAGGGAGATTCGAATTGCCTTTAAAGCACATGAAAAGCGGCAAAACCTCGACAATGATGCCCTTGGCCAAAAAGGGCGTATGCGTTTTTTCCTGAATATATTCAGGAAAAAACGCATACGCCCTTTTTGGACAACCAAGCAACCTGGAAAGGCAAATCAGCGCTACAAAGAAGTCTCGCTTCCCATCGGTCAAAAGGGCCATGCTGAATAAAGTGTCAAAACCAGAAATGCAGGACAGGCAACGGAGAAACGGGAGCCTGGCTACGCTGATGGGCGAGATGTAAATTGCCAACAGCCACCCTGGAGAAGTGTACGGTGTGTCCTGAAACATCTAAAAAACTCAGCTTAGAGAGCATAGGGCACTTCCACTCATGGGCGTATAAATTGGGAAAACCAAAAATCAGCAAGACACAGGCACCCCAAAGTTTAGGGCTGCTATGTTGACAAGAACCTCCACTTCGTTACACCTTAAATATCACAGGAAAGAGAAAAATGGATAAAGAAGTTGCGGTCCTTATGTACAATGGAATATCACTCAGCCATGAAATCAACGTCATAAGGCTAGTAGCAGCATGATGAGTGGATTTAGGTACGACGATTCTAAGTGAAATAAGTCACACAGAAAAAGACACTTATCATAAGATATCACTTATAGAGGGAATGTAAAAACCGCTACCCTTGAACTGAATTACAAAACAGAACAGAGTCCCACGTTTAGAAAACACACTATGGCTGCTTAACGGGAAAGGTGAGGTGGGGTGATGCATAAAACAAGGGTTTCAAATTAGGTCAGATACCGTTCCATAAACCCAATATGTAATAGACAAGACCTACTCCTTGATCAGTGAATTGGACTCAACACCCCCTATTCACCGCCCAAGAATATATCTGACTAGTAAGAATCGTAAAACCTATGTTTTGATATCTCTCTGTAAGTGAGTCAAGTGGGTGTAAAGTGGCAGAAACACAGCAGTGAAAAGCAGCTAAACCCCATTATAAAAATCAATTACTTTTAAAAACCCGTGAAACAAAGACAGTGAAAGAGAGGGAAATTCTTACAAAATTCGTTCAGGGGCTGTGATGCCACCTGGATTGACGATATCTAGACCCACAGCTGATGGAGACATAAGGATGGACACTATTGGGGCTGAGAAGTTTGGTGAGGTTGGGTGAGGAAACGCAGACCCTTTAAAGTAATACTGCGTGGTTCCCATCCCATGGGTCCCAAATCTCCAGGTTCAAGGGCATCTTCCTACATCGAAAACATGCATGAGAAACCCAGAAGATGGTACACCGTGTGATCGGGAAAGGTTTCCAAAACGCACCTCATTTCTCATCTCCTTATGCTCGGGTTCGCCATTCCAGCCGCTTTAGTAGCAATCTCCCTCCTTGGAGAATCAGCACCTTTAACCTCCTGTTCCGTACAGCTTGCAATTTGTCCTGAGGATGAACGGGAAGAGTGGGAACCAATGAGAGACTAGCTCTAGGTGTTGGGACAGGCACAGGTCACTCTACTTTCCCATCAGGAAGAAGAATTAACCACAGGCTCAGCCTGCCGCCCGGGACCAGAATAGGGCCTGAAGCAATCCTGCGCTTTTGCGGCCAGCTCCCAAGAAAGCGAGTTGAAAAATGGAGCTCAGGGGCACTGCAATTCACAAACCTGCAGACTTATAAATGATAACTCTCGTCCACAAATATATTGAGGGAAGGCAACGAAGAGGACTGGAAAGCAAGGCAGAATTGCAGGAAACTGATTTCAGGAGGGAGATTCGAATCGCCTTTAAAGCACAGGAAAAGCGGCAAAACCTCGACAATGATGCCCTTGGCCAAAAAGGGCGTATGCGTTTTTTCCTGAATATATTCAGGAAAAAACGCATACGCCCTTTTTGGCCAACCAAGCAACCTGGAAAGGCAAATCAGCGCTACAAAGAAGTCTCGCTTCCCATCGGTCAAAAGGGCCATGCTGAATAAAGTGTCAAAACCAGAAATGCAGGACAGGCCATGGAGAAACGGGAGCCTGGCTACGCTGATGGGAGGGATGTAAATTGCCAACAGCCACTCTGGAGAAGTGTACGGTGTGTCCTGAAACATCTAAGAAACTCAGCTTAGAGAGCACAGGGCACTTCCACTCATGGGCGTATAAATTGGGAAAACTAAAAATCAGCAAGACACAGGCACCCCAAAGTTTAGGGCTGCTCTGTTGACAAGAACCTCCACTTCGTTACACCTTAAATATCCCAGGAAAGAGAAAAATGGATAAAGAAGTTGTGGTCCTTATGTACAATGGAATATCACTCAGCCATGAAATCAACGTCATAAGGCTAGTAGCAGCATGATGAGTGGATTTAGGTACGATGATTCTAAGTGAAATAAGTCACACAGAAAAAGACACTTATCATAAGATATCACTTATAGAGGGAATGTAAAAACCGCTACCCTTGAACTGAATTACAAAACAGAACAGAGTCCCACGTTTAGAAAACACACTATGGCTGCTTAACGGGAAAGGTGAGGTGGGGTGATGCATAAAACAAGGGTTTCAAATTAGGTCAGATACCGTTCCATAAACCCAATATGTAATAGACAAGACCTACTCCTTGATCAGTGAATTGGACTCAACACCCCCTATTCACCGCCCAAGAATATATCTGACTAGTAAGAATCTTAAAACCTATGTTTTGATATCTCTCTGTTAGTGAGTCAAGTGGGTGTAAAGCGGCAGAAATTCAGAAGTGAAAAGCAGCTAAACCCCATTATAAAAATCAATTACTTTTAAAAACCCGTGAAACAAAGACAGTGAAAGACAGGGAAATTCTTAAAATTCGTTCAGGGGCTGTGATGCCACCTGGATTGACCATATCTAGACCCACAGCTGATGGAGACATAAGGGTGGACACTCTTGGGGCTGAGAGGTTTGGTGAGGTTGGGTGAGGAAACGCAGACCCTTTAAAGTAATACTGCGTGGTTCCCATCCCATGGGTCCCAAATCTCCAGGTTCAAGGGCATCTTCCTACATCGAAAACATGCATGAGAAACCCAGAAGATGGTACACCGTGTGATCGGGAAAGGTTTCCAAAACGCACCTCATTTCTCATCTCCTTATGCTCGGGTTCGCCATTCCAGCCGCTTTAGTAGCAATCTCCCTCCTTGGAGAATCAGCACCTTTAACCTCCTGTTCCGTAAAGGTTGCAATTTGTCCTGAGGATGAACGTTAAGAGTGGGAACCAATGAGAGACTAGCTCTAGGTGTTGGGACAGGCACAAGTCACTCTACTTCCCCATCAGGAAGAAGAATTAACAACAGGCTCAGCCTGCCGCCCGGCACCAGAATAGGGCCTGAAGCAATCCTGCGCTTTTGCGGCCAGCTCCCAAGAAAGCGAGTTGAAAAATGGAGCTCAGGGGCACTGCCATTCACAAACCTGCAGACTTATAAATGATAACTCTCGTCCACAAATATATTGAGGGAAGGCAACGAAGAGGATTGGAAAGCAAGGCAGAATGGCAGGAAACAGATTTCAGGAGGGAGATTCGAATCGCCTTTAAAGCACAGGAAAAGCGGCAAAACCTCGACAATGATGCCCTTGGCCAAAAAGGGCGTATGCTTTTTTTCCCGAATATATTCAGGAAAAAACGCATACGCCCTTTTTGGCCAACCAAGCAACCTGGAAAGGCAAATCAGCGCAACCAAGAAGTCTCGCTTCCCATCGGTCAAAAGGGCCATGCTGAATAAAGTTTCAAAACCAGAAATGCAGGACAGGCCATGGAGAAACGGGAGCCTGGCAACGCTGATGGGCGGGATGTAAATTGCCAACAGCCACTCTGGAGAAGTGTACGGTGTGTCCTGAAACATCTAAAAAACTCAGCTTAGAGAAAATAGGGCACTTCCACTCATGGGCGTATAAATTGGGAAAACTAAAAATCAGCAAGACACAGGCACCCCAAACTTTAGGGCTGCTCTGTTGACAAGAACCTCCACTTCGTTACACCTTAAATATCCCAGGAAAGAGAAAAATGGATAAAGAAGTTGTGGTCTTATGTACAATGGAATATCACTCATGGGCGTATAAATTGGGAAAACTAAAAATCAGCAAGACACAGGCACCCCAAAGTTTAGGGCTGCTCTGTTGACAAGAACCTCCACTTCGTTACACCTTAAATATCCCAGGAAAGAGAAAAATGGATAAAGAAGTTGTGGTCCTTATGTACAATGGAATATCACTCAGCCATGAAATCAACGTCATAAGGCTAGTAGCAGCATGATGAGTGGATTTAGGTACGACGATTTTAAGTGAAATAAGTCACACAGAAAAAGACACTTATCATAAGATATCACTTATAGAGGGAATGTAAAAACCGCTACCCTTGAACTGAATTACAAAACAGAACAGAGTCCCACGTTTAGAAAACACACTATGGCTGCTTAACGGGAAAGGTGAAGTGGGGTGATGCATAAAACAAGGGTTTCAAATTAGGTCAGATACCGTTCCATAAACCCAATATGTAATAGACAAGACCTACTCCTTGATCAGTGAATTGGACTCAACACCCCCTATTCACCGCCCAAGAATATATCTGACTAGTAAGAATCTTAAAACCTATGTTTTGATATCTCTCTGTTAGTGAGTCAAGTGCGTGTAAAGCGGCAGAAACACAGAAGTGAAAAGCAGCTAAATCCCATTATAAAAATCAATTACTTTTAAAAACCCGTGAAACAAAGACAGTGAAAGACAGGGAAATTCTTAAAATTCGTTCAGGGGCTGTGATGCCACCTGGATTGACCATATCTAGACCCACAGCTGATGGAGACATAAGGGTGGACACTCTTGGGGCTGAGAGGTTTGGTGAGGTTGGGTGAGGAAACGCAGACCCTTTAAAGTAATACTGCGTGGTTCCCATCCCATGGGTCCCAAATCTCCAGGTTCAAGGGCATCTTCCTACATCGAAAACATGCATGAGAAACCCAGAAGATGGTACACCGTGTGATCGGGAAAGGTTTCCAAAACGCACCTCATTTCTCATCTCCTTATGCTCGGGTTCGCCATTCCAGCCGCTTTAGTAGCAATCTCCCTCCTTGGAGAATCAGCACCTTTAACCTCCTGTTCCGTAAAGGTTGCAATTTGTCCTGAGGATGAACGTTAAGAGTGGGAACCAATGAGAGACTAGCTCTAGGTGTTGGGACAGGCACAAGTCACTCTACTTCCCCATCAGGAAGAAGAATTAACAACAGGCTCAGCCTGCCGCCCGGCACCAGAATAGGGCCTGAAGCAATCCTGCGCTTTTGCGGCCAGCTCCCAAGAAAGCGAGTTGAAAAATGGAGCTCAGGGGCACTGCCATTCACAAACCTGCAGACTTATAAATGATAACTCTCGTCCACAAATATATTGAGGGAAGGCAACGAAGAGGATTGGAAAGCAAGGCAGAATGGCAGGAAACAGATTTCAGGAGGGAGATTCGAATCGCCTTTAAAGCACAGGAAAAGCGGCAAAACCTCGACAATGATGCCCTTGGCCAAAAAGGGCGTATGCTTTTTTTCCCGAATATATTCAGGAAAAAACGCATACGCCCTTTTTGGCCAACCAAGCAACCTGGAAAGGCAAATCAGCGCAACCAAGAAGTCTCGCTTCCCATCGGTCAAAAGGGCCATGCTGAATAAAGTTTCAAAACCAGAAATGCAGGACAGGCCATGGAGAAACGGGAGCCTGGCAACGCTGATGGGCGGGATGTAAATTGCCAACAGCCACTCTGGAGAAGTGTACGGTGTGTCCTGAAACATCTAAAAAACTCAGCTTAGAGAAAATAGGGCACTTCCACTCATGGGCGTATAAATTGGGAAAACTAAAAATCAGCAAGACACAGGCACCCCAAACTTTAGGGCTGCTCTGTTGACAAGAACCTCCACTTCGTTACACCTTAAATATCCCAGGAAAGAGAAAAATGGATAAAGAAGTTGTGGTCTTATGTACAATGGAATATCACTCATGGGCGTATAAATTGGGAAAACTAAAAATCAGCAAGACACAGGCACCCCAAAGTTTAGGGCTGCTCTGTTGACAAGAACCTCCACTTCGTTACACCTTAAATATCCCAGGAAAGAGAAAAATGGATAAAGAAGTTGTGGTCCTTATGTACAATGGAATATCACTCAGCCATGAAATCAACGTCATAAGGCTAGTAGCAGCATGATGAGTGGATTTAGGTACGACGATTTTAAGTGAAATAAGTCACACAGAAAAAGACACTTATCATAAGATATCACTTATAGAGGGAATGTAAAAACCGCTACCCTTGAACTGAATTACAAAACAGAACAGAGTCCCACGTTTAGAAAACACACTATGGCTGCTTAACGGGAAAGGTGAAGTGGGGTGATGCATAAAACAAGGGTTTCAAATTAGGTCAGATACCGTTCCATAAACCCAATATGTAATAGACAAGACCTACTCCTTGATCAGTGAATTGGACTCAACACCCCCTATTCACCGCCCAAGAATATATCTGACTAGTAAGAATCTTAAAACCTATGTTTTGATATCTCTCTGTTAGTGAGTCAAGTGCGTGTAAAGCGGCAGAAACACAGAAGTGAAAAGCAGCTAAATCCCATTATAAAAATCAATTACTTTTAAAAACCCGTGAAACAAAGACAGTGAAAGACAGGGAAATTCTTAAAATTCGTTCAGGGGCTGTGATGCCACCTGGATTGACCATATCTAGACCCACAGCTGATGGAGACATAAGGGTGGACACTCTTGGGGCTGAGAGGTTTGGTGAGGTTGGGTGAGGAAACGCAGACCCTTTAAAGTAATACTGCGTGGTTCCCATCCCATGGGTCCCAAATCTCCAGGTTCAAGGGCATCTTCCTACATCGAAAACATGCATGAGAAACCCAGAAGATGGTACACCGTGTGATCGGGAAAGGTTTCCAAAACGCACCTCATTTCTCATCTCCTTATGCTCGGGTTCGCCATTCCAGCCGCTTTAGTAGCAATCTCCCTCCTTGGAGAATCAGCACCTTTAACCTCCTGTTCCGTAAAGGTTGCAATTTGTCCTGAGGATGAACGTTAAGAGTGGGAACCAATGAGAGACTAGCTCTAGGTGTTGGGACAGGCACAAGTCACTCTACTTCCCCATCAGGAAGAAGAATTAACAACAGGCTCAGCCTGCCGCCCGGCACCAGAATAGGGCCTGAAGCAATCCTGCGCTTTTGCGGCCAGCTCCCAAGAAAGCGAGTTGAAAAATGGAGCTCAGGGGCACTGCCATTCACAAACCTGCAGACTTATAAATGATAACTCTCGTCCACAAATATATTGAGGGAAGGCAACGAAGAGGATTGGAAAGCAAGGCAGAATGGCAGGAAACAGATTTCAGGAGGGAGATTCGAATCGCCTTTAAAGCACAGGAAAAGCGGCAAAACCTCGACAATGATGCCCTTGGCCAAAAAGGGCGTATGCTTTTTTTCCCGAATATATTCAGGAAAAAACGCATACGCCCTTTTTGGCCAACCAAGCAACCTGGAAAGGCAAATCAGCGCAACCAAGAAGTCTCGCTTCCCATCGGTCAAAAGGGCCATGCTGAATAAAGTTTCAAAACCAGAAATGCAGGACAGGCCATGGAGAAACGGGAGCCTGGCAACGCTGATGGGCGGGATGTAAATTGCCAACAGCCACTCTGGAGAAGTGTACGGTGTGTCCTGAAACATCTAAAAAACTCAGCTTAGAGAAAATAGGGCACTTCCACTCATGGGCGTATAAATTGGGAAAACTAAAAATCAGCAAGACACAGGCACCCCAAACTTTAGGGCTGCTCTGTTGACAAGAACCTCCACTTCGTTACACCTTAAATATCCCAGGAAAGAGAAAAATGGATAAAGAAGTTGTGGTCTTATGTACAATGGAATATCACTCATGGGCGTATAAATTGGGAAAACTAAAAATCAGCAAGACACAGGCACCCCAAAGTTTAGGGCTGCTCTGTTGACAAGAACCTCCACTTCGTTACACCTTAAATATCCCAGGAAAGAGAAAAATGGATAAAGAAGTTGTGGTCCTTATGTACAATGGAATATCACTCAGCCATGAAATCAACGTCATAAGGCTAGTAGCAGCATGATGAGTGGATTTAGGTACGACGATTTTAAGTGAAATAAGTCACACAGAAAAAGACACTTATCATAAGATATCACTTATAGAGGGAATGTAAAAACCGCTACCCTTGAACTGAATTACAAAACAGAACAGAGTCCCACGTTTAGAAAACACACTATGGCTGCTTAACGGGAAAGGTGAAGTGGGGTGATGCATAAAACAAGGGTTTCAAATTAGGTCAGATACCGTTCCATAAACCCAATATGTAATAGACAAGACCTACTCCTTGATCAGTGAATTGGACTCAACACCCCCTATTCACCGCCCAAGAATATATCTGACTAGTAAGAATCTTAAAACCTATGTTTTGATATCTCTCTGTTAGTGAGTCAAGTGCGTGTAAAGCGGCAGAAACACAGAAGTGAAAAGCAGCTAAATCCCATTATAAAAATCAATTACTTTTAAAAACCCGTGAAACAAAGACAGTGAAAGACAGGGAAATTCTTAAAATTCGTTCAGGGGCTGTGATGCCACCTGGATTGACCATATCTAGACCCACAGCTGATGGAGACATAAGGGTGGACACTCTTGGGGCTGAGAGGTTTGGTGAGGTTGGGTGAGGAAACGCAGACCCTTTAAAGTAATACTGCGTGGTTCCCATCCCATGGGTCCCAAATCTCCAGGTTCAAGGGCATCTTCCTACATCGAAAACATGCATGAGAAACCCAGAAGATGGTACACCGTGTGATCGGGAAAGGTTTCCAAAACGCACCTCATTTCTCATCTCCTTATGCTCGGGTTCGCCATTCCAGCCGCTTTAGTAGCAATCTCCCTCCTTGGAGAATCAGCACCTTTAACCTCCTGTTCCGTAAAGGTTGCAATTTGTCCTGAGGATGAACGTTAAGAGTGGGAACCAATGAGAGACTAGCTCTAGGTGTTGGGACAGGCACAAGTCACTCTACTTCCCCATCAGGAAGAAGAATTAACAACAGGCTCAGCCTGCCGCCCGGCACCAGAATAGGGCCTGAAGCAATCCTGCGCTTTTGCGGCCAGCTCCCAAGAAAGCGAGTTGAAAAATGGAGCTCAGGGGCACTGCCATTCACAAACCTGCAGACTTATAAATGATAACTCTCGTCCACAAATATATTGAGGGAAGGCAACGAAGAGGATTGGAAAGCAAGGCAGAATGGCAGGAAACAGATTTCAGGAGGGAGATTCGAATCGCCTTTAAAGCACAGGAAAAGCGGCAAAACCTCGACAATGATGCCCTTGGCCAAAAAGGGCGTATGCTTTTTTTCCCGAATATATTCAGGAAAAAACGCATACGCCCTTTTTGGCCAACCAAGCAACCTGGAAAGGCAAATCAGCGCAACCAAGAAGTCTCGCTTCCCATCGGTCAAAAGGGCCATGCTGAATAAAGTTTCAAAACCAGAAATGCAGGACAGGCCATGGAGAAACGGGAGCCTGGCAACGCTGATGGGCGGGATGTAAATTGCCAACAGCCACTCTGGAGAAGTGTACGGTGTGTCCTGAAACATCTAAAAAACTCAGCTTAGAGAAAATAGGGCACTTCCACTCATGGGCGTATAAATTGGGAAAACTAAAAATCAGCAAGACACAGGCACCCCAAACTTTAGGGCTGCTCTGTTGACAAGAACCTCCACTTCGTTACACCTTAAATATCCCAGGAAAGAGAAAAATGGATAAAGAAGTTGTGGTCTTATGTACAATGGAATATCACTCATGGGCGTATAAATTGGGAAAACTAAAAATCAGCAAGACACAGGCACCCCAAAGTTTAGGGCTGCTCTGTTGACAAGAACCTCCACTTCGTTACACCTTAAATATCCCAGGAAAGAGAAAAATGGATAAAGAAGTTGTGGTCCTTATGTACAATGGAATATCACTCAGCCATGAAATCAACGTCATAAGGCTAGTAGCAGCATGATGAGTGGATTTAGGTACGACGATTTTAAGTGAAATAAGTCACACAGAAAAAGACACTTATCATAAGATATCACTTATAGAGGGAATGTAAAAACCGCTACCCTTGAACTGAATTACAAAACAGAACAGAGTCCCACGTTTAGAAAACACACTATGGCTGCTTAACGGGAAAGGTGAAGTGGGGTGATGCATAAAACAAGGGTTTCAAATTAGGTCAGATACCGTTCCATAAACCCAATATGTAATAGACAAGACCTACTCCTTGATCAGTGAATTGGACTCAACACCCCCTATTCACCGCCCAAGAATATATCTGACTAGTAAGAATCTTAAAACCTATGTTTTGATATCTCTCTGTTAGTGAGTCAAGTGCGTGTAAAGCGGCAGAAACACAGAAGTGAAAAGCAGCTAAATCCCATTATAAAAATCAATTACTTTTAAAAACCCGTGAAACAAAGACAGTGAAAGACAGGGAAATTCTTAAAATTCGTTCAGGGGCTGTGATGCCACCTGGATTGACCATATCTAGACCCACAGCTGATGGAGACATAAGGGTGGACACTCTTGGGGCTGAGAGGTTTGGTGAGGTTGGGTGAGGAAACGCAGACCCTTTAAAGTAATACTGCGTGGTTCCCATCCCATGGGTCCCAAATCTCCAGGTTCAAGGGCATCTTCCTACATCGAAAACATGCATGAGAAACCCAGAAGATGGTACACCGTGTGATCGGGAAAGGTTTCCAAAACGCACCTCATTTCTCATCTCCTTATGCTCGGGTTCGCCATTCCAGCCGCTTTAGTAGCAATCTCCCTCCTTGGAGAATCAGCACCTTTAACCTCCTGTTCCGTAAAGGTTGCAATTTGTCCTGAGGATGAACGTTAAGAGTGGGAACCAATGAGAGACTAGCTCTAGGTGTTGGGACAGGCACAAGTCACTCTACTTCCCCATCAGGAAGAAGAATTAACAACAGGCTCAGCCTGCCGCCCGGCACCAGAATAGGGCCTGAAGCAATCCTGCGCTTTTGCGGCCAGCTCCCAAGAAAGCGAGTTGAAAAATGGAGCTCAGGGGCACTGCCATTCACAAACCTGCAGACTTATAAATGATAACTCTCGTCCACAAATATATTGAGGGAAGGCAACGAAGAGGATTGGAAAGCAAGGCAGAATGGCAGGAAACAGATTTCAGGAGGGAGATTCGAATCGCCTTTAAAGCACAGGAAAAGCGGCAAAACCTCGACAATGATGCCCTTGGCCAAAAAGGGCGTATGCTTTTTTTCCCGAATATATTCAGGAAAAAACGCATACGCCCTTTTTGGCCAACCAAGCAACCTGGAAAGGCAAATCAGCGCAACCAAGAAGTCTCGCTTCCCATCGGTCAAAAGGGCCATGCTGAATAAAGTTTCAAAACCAGAAATGCAGGACAGGCCATGGAGAAACGGGAGCCTGGCAACGCTGATGGGCGGGATGTAAATTGCCAACAGCCACTCTGGAGAAGTGTATGGTGTGTCCTGAAACATCTAAAAAACTCAGCTTAGAGAAAATAGGGCACTTCCACTCATGGGCGTATAAATTGGGAAAACTAAAAATCAGCAAGACACAGGCACCCCAAACTTTAGGGCTGCTCTGTTGACAAGAACCTCCACTTCGTTACACCTTAAATATCCCAGGAAAGAGAAAAATGGATAAAGAAGTTGTGGTCTTATGTACAATGGAATATCACTCATGGGCGTATAAATTGGGAAAACTAAAAATCAGCAAGACACAGGCACCCCAAAGTTTAGGGCTGCTCTGTTGACAAGAACCTCCACTTCGTTACACCTTAAATATCCCAGGAAAGAGAAAAATGGATAAAGAAGTTGTGGTCCTTATGTACAATGGAATATCACTCAGCCATGAAATCAACGTCATAAGGCTAGTAGCAGCATGATGAGTGGATTTAGGTACGACGATTTTAAGTGAAATAAGTCACACAGAAAAAGACACTTATCATAAGATATCACTTATAGAGGGAATGTAAAAACCGCTACCCTTGAACTGAATTACAAAACAGAACAGAGTCCCACGTTTAGAAAACACACTATGGCTGCTTAACGGGAAAGGTGAAGTGGGGTGATGCATAAAACAAGGGTTTCAAATTAGGTCAGATACCGTTCCATAAACCCAATATGTAATAGACAAGACCTACTCCTTGATCAGTGAATTGGACTCAACACCCCCTATTCACCGCCCAAGAATATATCTGACTAGTAAGAATCTTAAAACCTATGTTTTGATATCTCTCTGTTAGTGAGTCAAGTGCGTGTAAAGCGGCAGAAACACAGAAGTGAAAAGCAGCTAAATCCCATTATAAAAATCAATTACTTTTAAAAACCCGTGAAACAAAGACAGTGAAAGACAGGGAAATTCTTAAAATTCGTTCAGGGGCTGTGATGCCACCTGGATTGACCATATCTAGACCCACAGCTGATGGAGACATAAGGGTGGACACTCTTGGGGCTGAGAGGTTTGGTGAGGTTGGGTGAGGAAACGCAGACCCTTTAAAGTAATACTGCGTGGTTCCCATCCCATGGGTCCCAAATCTCCAGGTTCAAGGGCATCTTCCTACATCGAAAACATGCATGAGAAACCCAGAAGATGGTACACCGTGTGATCGGGAAAGGTTTCCAAAACGCACCTCATTTCTCATCTCCTTATGCTCGGGTTCGCCATTCCAGCCGCTTTAGTAGCAATCTCCCTCCTTGGAGAATCAGCACCTTTAACCTCCTGTTCCGTAAAGGTTGCAATTTGTCCTGAGGATGAACGTTAAGAGTGGGAACCAATGAGAGACTAGCTCTAGGTGTTGGGACAGGCACAAGTCACTCTACTTCCCCATCAGGAAGAAGAATTAACAACAGGCTCAGCCTGCCGCCCGGCACCAGAATAGGGCCTGAAGCAATCCTGCGCTTTTGCGGCCAGCTCCCAAGAAAGCGAGTTGAAAAATGGAGCTCAGGGGCACTGCCATTCACAAACCTGCAGACTTATAAATGATAACTCTCGTCCACAAATATATTGAGGGAAGGCAACGAAGAGGATTGGAAAGCAAGGCAGAATGGCAGGAAACAGATTTCAGGAGGGAGATTCGAATCGCCTTTAAAGCACAGGAAAAGCGGCAAAACCTCGACAATGATGCCCTTGGCCAAAAAGGGCGTATGCTTTTTTTCCCGAATATATTCAGGAAAAAACGCATACGCCCTTTTTGGCCAACCAAGCAACCTGGAAAGGCAAATCAGCGCAACCAAGAAGTCTCGCTTCCCATCGGTCAAAAGGGCCATGCTGAATAAAGTTTCAAAACCAGAAATGCAGGACAGGCCATGGAGAAACGGGAACCTGGCAACGCTGATGGGCGGGATGTAAATTGCCAACAGCCACTCTGGAGAAGTGTACGGTGTGTCCTGAAACATCTAAAAAACTCAGCTTAGAGAAAATAGGGCACTTCCACTCATGGGCGTATAAATTGGGAAAACTAAAAATCAGCAAGACACAGGCACCCCAAACTTTAGGGCTGCTCTGTTGACAAGAACCTCCACTTCGTTACACCTTAAATATCCCAGGAAAGAGAAAAATGGATAAAGAAGTTGTGGTCTTATGTACAATGGAATATCACTCATGGGCGTATAAATTGGGAAAACTAAAAATCAGCAAGACACAGGCACCCCAAAGTTTAGGGCTGCTCTGTTGACAAGAACCTCCACTTCGTTACACCTTAAATATCCCAGGAAAGAGAAAAATGGATAAAGAAGTTGTGGTCCTTATGTACAATGGAATATCACTCAGCCATGAAATCAACGTCATAAGGCTAGTAGCAGCATGATGAGTGGATTTAGGTACGATGATTCTAAGTGAAATAAGTCACACAGAAAAAGACACTTATCATAAGATATCACTTATAGAGGGAATGTAAAAACCGCTACCCTTGAACTGAATTACAAAACAGAACAGAGTCCCACGTTTAGAAAACACACTATGGCTGCTTAACGGGAAAGGTGAGGTGGGGTGATGCATAAAACAAGGGTTTCAAATTAGGTCAGATACCGTTCCATAAACCCAATATGTAATAGACAAGACCTACTCCTTGATCAGTGAATTGGACTCAACACCCCCTATTCACCGCCCAAGAATATATCTGACTAGTAAGAATCTTAAAACCTATGTTTTGATATCTCTCTGTTAGTGAGTCAAGTGGGTGTAAAGCGGCAGAAATTCAGAAGTGAAAAGCAGCTAAACCCCATTATAAAAATCAATTACTTTTAAAAACCCGTGAAACAAAGACAGTGAAAGACAGGGAAATTCTTAAAATTCGTTCAGGGGCTGTGATGCCACCTGGATTGACCATATCTAGACCCACAGCTGATGGAGACATAAGGGTGGACACTCTTGGGGCTGAGAGGTTTGGTGAGGTTGGGTGAGGAAACGCAGACCCTTTAAAGTAATACTGCGTGGTTCCCATCCCATGGGTCCCAAATCTCCAGGTTCAAGGGCATCTTCCTACATCGAAAACATGCATGAGAAACCCAGAAGATGGTACACCGTGTGATCGGGAAAGGTTTCCAAAACGCACCTCATTTCTCATCTCCTTATGCTCGGGTTCGCCATTCCAGCTGCTTTAGTAGCAATCTCCCTCCTTGGAGAATCAGCACCTTTAACCTCCTGTTCCGTACAGGTTGCAATTTGTCCTGAGGATGAACGGGAAGAGTGGGAACCAATGAGAGACTAACTCTAGGTGTTGGGACAGGCACAGGTCACTCTACTTCCCCATCAGGAAGAAGAATTAACCACAGGCTCATCCTGCCGCCCGGGACCAGAATAGGGCCTGAAGCAATCCTGCGCTTTTTCGGCCAGCTCCCAAGAAAGCGAGTTGAAAAATGGAGCTCAGGGGCACTGCCATTCACAAACCTGCAGACTTATAAATGATAACTCTCGTCCACAAATATATTGAGGGAAGGCAACGAAGAGGATTGGAAAGCAAGGCAGAATGGCAGGAAACAGATTTCAGGAGGGAGATTCGAATTGCCTTTAAAGCACATGAAAAGCGGCAAAACCTCGACAATGATGCCCTTGGCCAAAAAGGGCGTATGCGTTTTTTCCTGAATATATTCAGGAAAAAACGCATACGCCCTTTTTGGACAACCAAGCAACCTGGAAAGGCAAATCAGCGCTACAAAGAAGTCTCGCTTCCCATCGGTCAAAAGGGCCATGCTGAATAAAGTGTCAAAACCAGAAATGCAGGACAGGCAACGGAGAAACGGGAGCCTGGCTACGCTGATGGGCGAGATGTAAATTGCCAACAGCCACCCTGGAGAAGTGTACGGTGTGTCCTGAAACATCTAAAAAACTCAGCTTAGAGAGCATAGGGCACTTCCACTCATGGGCGTATAAATTGGGAAAACCAAAAATCAGCAAGACACAGGCACCCCAAAGTTTAGGGCTGCTATGTTGACAAGAACCTCCACTTCGTTACACCTTAAATATCACAGGAAAGAGAAAAATGGATAAAGAAGTTGCGGTCCTTATGTACAATGGAATATCACTCAGCCATGAAATCAACGTCATAAGGCTAGTAGCAGCATGATGAGTGGATTTAGGTACGACGATTCTAAGTGAAATAAGTCACACAGAAAAAGACACTTATCATAAGATATCACTTATAGAGGGAATGTAAAAACCGCTACCCTTGAACTGAATTACAAAACAGAACAGAGTCCCACGTTTAGAAAACACACTATGGCTGCTTAACGGGAAAGGTGAGGTGGGGTGATGCATAAAACAAGGGTTTCAAATTAGGTCAGATACCGTTCCATAAACCCAATATGTAATAGACAAGACCTACTCCTTGATCAGTGAATTGGACTCAACACCCCCTATTCACCGCCCAAGAATATATCTGATTAGTAAGAATCGTAAAACCTATGTTTTGATATCTCTCTGTAAGTGAGTCAAGTGGGTGTAAAGTGGCAGAAACACAGCAGTGAAAAGCAGCTAAACCCCATTATAAAAATCAATTACTTTTAAAAACCCGTAAAACAAAGACAGTGAAAGAGAGGGAAATTCTTACAAAATTCGTTCAGGGGCTGTGATGCCACCTGGATTGACGATATCTAGACCCACAGCTGATGGAGACATAAGGATGGACACTATTGGGGCTGAGAAGTTTGGTGAGGTTGGGTGAGGAAACGCAGACCCTTTAAAGTAATACTGCGTGGTTCCCATCCCATGGGTCCCAAATCTCCAGGTTCAAGGGCATCTTCCTACATCGAAAACATGCATGAGAAACCCAGAAGATGGTACACCGTGTGATCGGGAAAGGTTTCCAAAACGCACCTCATTTCTCATCTCCTTATGCTCGGGTTCGCCATTCCAGCCGCTTTAGTAGCAATCTCCCTCCTTGGAGAATCAGCACCTTTAACCTCCTGTTCCGTACAGCTTGCAATTTGTCCTGAGGATGAACGGGAAGAGTGGGAACCAATGAGAGACTAGCTCTAGGTGTTGGGACAGGCACAGGTCACTCTACTTTCCCATCAGGAAGAAGAATTAACCACAGGCTCAGCCTGCCGCCCGGGACCAGAATAGGGCCTGAAGCAATCCTGCGCTTTTGCGGCCAGCTCCCAAGAAAGCGAGTTGAAAAATGGAGCTCAGGGGCACTGCAATTCACAAACCTGCAGACTTATAAATGATAACTCTCGTCCACAAATATATTGAGGGAAGGCAACGAAGAGGACTGGAAAGCAAGGCAGAATTGCAGGAAACTGATTTCAGGAGGGAGATTCGAATCGCCTTTAAAGCACAGGAAAAGCGGCAAAACCTCGACAATGATGCCCTTGGCCAAAAAGGGCGTATGCGTTTTTTCCTGAATATATTCAGGAAAAAACGCATACGCCCTTTTTGGCCAACCAAGCAACCTGGAAAGGCAAATCAGCGCTACAAAGAAGTCTCGCTTCCCATCGGTCAAAAGGGCCATGCTGAATAAAGTGTCAAAACCAGAAATGCAGGACAGGCCATGGAGAAACGGGAGCCTGGCTACGCTGATGGGAGGGATGTAAATTGCCAACAGCCACTCTGGAGAAGTGTACGGTGTGTCCTGAAACATCTAAGAAACTCAGCTTAGAGAGCACAGGGCACTTCCACTCATGGGCGTATAAATTGGGAAAACTAAAAATCAGCAAGACACAGGCACCCCAAAGTTTAGGGCTGCTCTGTTGACAAGAACCTCCACTTCGTTACACCTTAAATATCCCAGGAAAGAGAAAAATGGATAAAGAAGTTGTGGTCCTTATGTACAATGGAATATCACTCAGCCATGAAATCAACGTCATAAGGCTAGTAGCAGCATGATGAGTGGATTTAGGTACGATGATTCTAAGTGAAATAAGTCACACAGAAAAAGACACTTATCATAAGATATCACTTATAGAGGGAATGTAAAAACCGCTACCCTTGAACTGAATTACAAAACAGAACAGAGTCCCACGTTTAGAAAACACACTATGGCTGCTTAACGGGAAAGGTGAGGTGGGGTGATGCATAAAACAAGGGTTTCAAATTAGGTCAGATACCGTTCCATAAACCCAATATGTAATAGACAAGACCTACTCCTTGATCAGTGAATTGGACTCAACACCCCCTATTCACCGCCCAAGAATATATCTGACTAGTAAGAATCTTAAAACCTATGTTTTGATATCTCTCTGTTAGTGAGTCAAGTGGGTGTAAAGCGGCAGAAATTCAGAAGTGAAAAGCAGCTAAACCCCATTATAAAAATCAATTACTTTTAAAAACCCGTGAAACAAAGACAGTGAAAGACAGGGAAATTCTTAAAATTCGTTCAGGGGCTGTGATGCCACCTGGATTGACCATATCTAGACCCACAGCTGATGGAGACATAAGGGTGGACACTCTTGGGGCTGAGAGGTTTGGTGAGGTTGGGTGAGGAAACGCAGACCCTTTAAAGTAATACTGCGTGGTTCCCATCCCATGGGTCCCAAATCTCCAGGTTCAAGGGCATCTTCCTACATCGAAAACATGCATGAGAAACCCAGAAGATGGTACACCGTGTGATCGGGAAAGGTTTCCAAAACGCACCTCATTTCTCATCTCCTTATGCTCGGGTTCGCCATTCCAGCTGCTTTAGTGGCAATCTCCCTCCTTGGAGAATCAGCACCTTTAACCTCCTGTTCCGTACAGGTTGCAATTTGTCCTGAGGATGAACGGGAAGAGTGGGAACCAATGAGAGACTAACTCTAGGTGTTGGGACAGGCACAGGTCACTCTACTTCCCCATCAGGAAGAAGAATTAACCACAGGCTCATCCTGCCGGCCGGGACCAGAATAGGGCCTGAAGCAATCCTGCGCTTTTTCGGCCAGCTCCCAAGAAAGCGAGTTGAAAAATGGAGCTCAGGGGCACTGCCATTCACAAACCTGCAGACTTATAAATGATAACTCTCGTCCACAAATATATTGAGGGAAGGCAACAAAGAGGATTGGAAAGCAAGGCAGAATGGCAGGAAACAGATTTCAGGAGGGAGATTCGAATTGCCTTTAAAGCACATGAAAAGCGGCAAAACCTCGACAATGATGCCCTTGGCCAAAAAGGGCGTATGCGTTTTTTCCTGAATATATTCAGGAAAAAACGCATACGCCCTTTTTGGACAACCAAGCAACCTGGAAAGGCAAATCAGCGCTACAAAGAAGTCTCGCTTCCCATCGGTCAAAAGGGCCATGCTGAATAAAGTGTCAAAACCAGAAATGCAGGACAGGCAACGGAGAAACGGGAGCCTGGCTACGCTGATGGGCGAGATGTAAATTGCCAACAGCCACCCTGGAGAAGTGTACGGTGTGTCCTGAAACATCTAAAAAACTCAGCTTAGAGAGCATAGGGCACTTCCACTCATGGGCGTATAAATTGGGAAAACCAAAAATCAGCAAGACACAGGCACCCCAAAGTTTAGGGCTGCTATGTTGACAAGAACCTCCACTTCGTTACACCTTAAATATCACAGGAAAGAGAAAAATGGATAAAGAAGTTGCGGTCCTTATGTACAATGGAATATCACTCAGCCATGAAATCAACGTCATAAGGCTAGTAGCAGCATGATGAGTGGATTTAGGTACGACGATTCTAAGTGAAATAAGTCACACAGAAAAAGACACTTATCATAAGATATCACTTATAGAGGGAATGTAAAAACCGCTACCCTTGAACTGAATTACAAAACAGAACAGAGTCCCACGTTTAGAAAACACACTATGGCTGCTTAACGGGAAAGGTGAGGTGGGGTGATGCATAAAACAAGGGTTTCAAATTAGGTCAGATACCGTTCCATAAACCCAATATGTAATAGACAAGACCTACTCCTTGATCAGTGAATTGGACTCAACACCCCCTATTCACCGCCCAAGAATATATCTGACTAGTAAGAATCGTAAAACCTATGTTTTGATATCTCTCTGTAAGTGAGTCAAGTGGGTGTAAAGTGGCAGAAACACAGCAGTGAAAAGCAGCTAAACCCCATTATAAAAATCAATTACTTTTAAAAACCCGTGAAACAAAGACAGTGAAAGAGAGGGAAATTCTTACAAAATTCGTTCAGGGGCTGTGATGCCACCTGGATTGACGATATCTAGACCCACAGCTGATGGAGACATAAGGATGGACACTATTGGGGCTGAGAAGTTTGGTGAGGTTGGGTGAGGAAACGCAGACCCTTTAAAGTAATACTGCGTGGTTCCCATCCCATGGGTCCCAAATCTCCAGGTTCAAGGGCATCTTCCTACATCGAAAACATGCATGAGAAACCCAGAAGATGGTACACCGTGTGATCGGGAAAGGTTTCCAAAACGCACCTCATTTCTCATCTCCTTATGCTCGGGTTCGCCATTCCAGCCGCTTTAGTAGCAATCTCCCTCCTTGGAGAATCAGCACCTTTAACCTCCTGTTCCGTACAGCTTGCAATTTGTCCTGAGGATGAACGGGAAGAGTGGGAACCAATGAGAGACTAGCTCTAGGTGTTGGGACAGGCACAGGTCACTCTACTTTCCCATCAGGAAGAAGAATTAACCACAGGCTCAGCCTGCCGCCCGGGACCAGAATAGGGCCTGAAGCAATCCTGCGCTTTTGCGGCCAGCTCCCAAGAAAGCGAGTTGAAAAATGGAGCTCAGGGGCACTGCAATTCACAAACCTGCAGACTTATAAATGATAACTCTCGTCCACAAATATATTGAGGGAAGGCAACGAAGAGGACTGGAAAGCAAGGCAGAATTGCAGGAAACTGATTTCAGGAGGGAGATTCGAATCGCCTTTAAAGCACAGGAAAAGCGGCAAAACCTCGACAATGATGCCCTTGGCCAAAAAGGGCGTATGCGTTTTTTCCTGAATATATTCAGGAAAAAACGCATACGCCCTTTTTGGCCAACCAAGCAACCTGGAAAGGCAAATCAGCGCTACAAAGAAGTCTCGCTTCCCATCGGTCAAAAGGGCCATGCTGAATAAAGTGTCAAAACCAGAAATGCAGGACAGGCCATGGAGAAACGGGAGCCTGGCTACGCTGATGGGAGGGATGTAAATTGCCAACAGCCACTCTGGAGAAGTGTACGGTGTGTCCTGAAACATCTAAGAAACTCAGCTTAGAGAGCACAGGGCACTTCCACTCATGGGCGTATAAATTGGGAAAACTAAAAATCAGCAAGACACAGGCACCCCAAAGTTTAGGGCTGCTCTGTTGACAAGAACCTCCACTTCGTTACACCTTAAATATCCCAGGAAAGAGAAAAATGGATAAAGAAGTTGTGGTCCTTATGTACAATGGAATATCACTCAGCCATGAAATCAACGTCATAAGGCTAGTAGCAGCATGATGAGTGGATTTAGGTACGATGATTCTAAGTGAAATAAGTCACACAGAAAAAGACACTTATCATAAGATATCACTTATAGAGGGAATGTAAAAACCGCTACCCTTGAACTGAATTACAAAACAGAACAGAGTCCCACGTTTAGAAAACACACTATGGCTGCTTAACGGGAAAGGTGAGGTGGGGTGATGCATAAAACAAGGGTTTCAAATTAGGTCAGATACCGTTCCATAAACCCAATATGTAATAGACAAGACCTACTCCTTGATCAGTGAATTGGACTCAACACCCCCTATTCACCGCCCAAGAATATATCTGACTAGTAAGAATCTTAAAACCTATGTTTTGATATCTCTCTGTTAGTGAGTCAAGTGGGTGTAAAGCGGCAGAAATTCAGAAGTGAAAAGCAGCTAAACCCCATTATAAAAATCAATTACTTTTAAAAACCCGTGAAACAAAGACAGTGAAAGACAGGGAAATTCTTAAAATTCGTTCAGGGGCTGTGATGCCACCTGGATTGACCATATCTAGACCCACAGCTGATGGAGACATAAGGGTGGACACTCTTGGGGCTGAGAGGTTTGGTGAGGTTGGGTGAGGAAACGCAGACCCTTTAAAGTAATACTGCGTGGTTCCCATCCCATGGGTCCCAAATCTCCAGGTTCAAGGGCATCTTCCTACATCGAAAACATGCATGAGAAACCCAGAAGATGGTACACCGTGTGATCGGGAAAGGTTTCCAAAACGCACCTCATTTCTCATCTCCTTATGCTCGGGTTCGCCATTCCAGCTGCTTTAGTAGCAATCTCCCTCCTTGGAGAATCAGCACCTTTAACCTCCTGTTCCGTACAGGTTGCAATTTGTCCTGAGGATGAACGGGAAGAGTGGGAACCAATGAGAGACTAACTCTAGGTGCTGGGACAGGCACAGGTCACTCTACTTCCCCATCAGGAAGAAGAATTAACCACAGGCTCATCCTGCCGCCCGGGACCAGAATAGGGCCTGAAGCAATCCTGCGCTTTTTCGGCCAGCTCCCAAGAAAGCGAGTTGAAAAATGGAGCTCAGGGGCACTGCCATTCACAAACCTGCAGACTTATAAATGATAACTCTCGTCCACAAATATATTGAGGGAAGGCAACGAAGAGGATTGGAAAGCAAGGCAGAATGGCAGGAAACAGATTTCAGGAGGGAGATTCGAATTGCCTTTAAAGCACATGAAAAGCGGCAAAACCTCGACAATGATGCCCTTGGCCAAAAAGGGCGTATGCGTTTTTTCCTGAATATATTCAGGAAAAAACGCATACGCCCTTTTTGGACAACCAAGCAACCTGGAAAGGCAAATCAGCGCTACAAAGAAGTCTCGCTTCCCATCGGTCAAAAGGGCCATGCTGAATAAAGTGTCAAAACCAGAAATGCAGGACAGGCAACGGAGAAACGGGAGCCTGGCTACGCTGATGGGCGAGATGTAAATTGCCAACAGCCACCCTGGAGAAGTGTACGGTGTGTCCTGAAACATCTAAAAAACTCAGCTTAGAGAGCATAGGGCACTTCCACTCATGGGCGTATAAATTGGGAAAACCAAAAATCAGCAAGACACAGGCACCCCAAAGTTTAGGGCTGCTATGTTGACAAGAACCTCCACTTCGTTACACCTTAAATATCACAGGAAAGAGAAAAATGGATAAAGAAGTTGCGGTCCTTATGTACAATGGAATATCACTCAGCCATGAAATCAACGTCATAAGGCTAGTAGCAGCATGATGAGTGGATTTAGGTACGACGATTCTAAGTGAAATAAGTCACACAGAAAAAGACACTTATCATAAGATATCACTTATAGAGGGAATGTAAAAACCGCTACCCTTGAACTGAATTACAAAACAGAACAGAGTCCCACGTTTAGAAAACACACTATGGCTGCTTAACGGGAAAGGTGAGGTGGGGTGATGCATAAAACAAGGGTTTCAAATTAGGTCAGATACCGTTCCATAAACCCAATATGTAATAGACAAGACCTACTCCTTGATCAGTGAATTGGACTCAACACCCCCTATTCACCGCCCAAGAATATATCTGACTAGTAAGAATCGTAAAACCTATGTTTTGATATCTCTCTGTAAGTGAGTCAAGTGGGTGTAAAGTGGCAGAAACACAGCAGTGAAAAGCAGCTAAACCCCATTATAAAAATCAATTACTTTTAAAAACCCGTGAAACAAAGACAGTGAAAGAGAGGGAAATTCTTACAAAATTCGTTCAGGGGCTGTGATGCCACCTGGATTGACGATATCTAGACCCACAGCTGATGGAGACATAAGGATGGACACTATTGGGGCTGAGAAGTTTGGTGAGGTTGGGTGAGGAAACGCAGACCCTTTAAAGTAATACTGCGTGGTTCCCATCCCATGGGTCCCAAATCTCCAGGTTCAAGGGCATCTTCCTACATCGAAAACATGCATGAGAAACCCAGAAGATGGTACACCGTGTGATCGGGAAAGGTTTCCAAAACGCACCTCATTTCTCATCTCCTTATGCTCGGGTTCGCCATTCCAGCCGCTTTAGTAGCAATCTCCCTCCTTGGAGAATCAGCACCTTTAACCTCCTGTTCCGTACAGCTTGCAATTTGTCCTGAGGATGAACGGGAAGAGTGGGAACCAATGAGAGACTAGCTCTAGGTGTTGGGACAGGCACAGGTCACTCTACTTTCCCATCAGGAAGAAGAATTAACCACAGGCTCAGCCTGCCGCCCGGGACCAGAATAGGGCCTGAAGCAATCCTGCGCTTTTGCGGCCAGCTCCCAAGAAAGCGAGTTGAAAAATGGAGCTCAGGGGCACTGCAATTCACAAACCTGCAGACTTATAAATGATAACTCTCGTCCACAAATATATTGAGGGAAGGCAACGAAGAGGACTGGAAAGCAAGGCAGAATTGCAGGAAACTGATTTCAGGAGGGAGATTCGAATCGCCTTTAAAGCACAGGAAAAGCGGCAAAACCTCGACAATGATGCCCTTGGCCAAAAAGGGCGTATGCGTTTTTTCCTGAATATATTCAGGAAAAAACGCATACGCCCTTTTTGGCCAACCAAGCAACCTGGAAAGGCAAATCAGCGCTACAAAGAAGTCTCGCTTCCCATCGGTCAAAAGGGCCATGCTGAATAAAGTGTCAAAACCAGAAATGCAGGACAGGCCATGGAGAAACGGGAGCCTGGCTACGCTGATGGGAGGGATGTAAATTGCCAACAGCCACTCTGGAGAAGTGTACGGTGTGTCCTGAAACATCTAAGAAACTCAGCTTAGAGAGCACAGGGCACTTCCACTCATGGGCGTATAAATTGGGAAAACTAAAAATCAGCAAGACACAGGCACCCCAAAGTTTAGGGCTGCTCTGTTGACAAGAACCTCCACTTCGTTACACCTTAAATATCCCAGGAAAGAGAAAAATGGATAAAGAAGTTGTGGTCCTTATGTACAATGGAATATCACTCAGCCATGAAATCAACGTCATAAGGCTAGTAGCAGCATGATGAGTGGATTTAGGTACGATGATTCTAAGTGAAATAAGTCACACAGAAAAAGACACTTATCATAAGATATCACTTATAGAGGGAATGTAAAAACCGCTACCCTTGAACTGAATTACAAAACAGAACAGAGTCCCACGTTTAGAAAACACACTATGGCTGCTTAACGGGAAAGGTGAGGTGGGGTGATGCATAAAACAAGGGTTTCAAATTAGGTCAGATACCGTTCCATAAACCCAATATGTAATAGACAAGACCTACTCCTTGATCAGTGAATTGGACTCAACACCCCCTATTCACCGCCCAAGAATATATCTGACTAGTAAGAATCTTAAAACCTATGTTTTGATATCTCTCTGTTAGTGAGTCAAGTGGGTGTAAAGCGGCAGAAATTCAGAAGTGAAAAGCAGCTAAACCCCATTATAAAAATCAATTACTTTTAAAAACCCGTGAAACAAAGACAGTGAAAGACAGGGAAATTCTTAAAATTCGTTCAGGGGCTGTGATGCCACCTGGATTGACCATATCTAGACCCACAGCTGATGGAGACATAAGGGTGGACACTCTTGGGGCTGAGAGGTTTGGTGAGGTTGGGTGAGGAAACGCAGACCCTTTAAAGTAATACTGCGTGGTTCCCATCCCATGGGTCCCAAATCTCCAGGTTCAAGGGCATCTTCCTACATCGAAAACATGCATGAGAAACCCAGAAGATGGTACACCGTGTGATCGGGAAAGGTTTCCAAAACGCACCTCATTTCTCATCTCCTTATGCTCGGGTTCGCCATTCCAGCTGCTTTAGTAGCAATCTCCCTCCTTGGAGAATCAGCACCTTTAACCTCCTGTTCCGTACAGGTTGCAATTTGTCCTGAGGATGAACGGGAAGAGTGGGAACCAATGAGAGACTAACTCTAGGTGTTGGGACAGGCACAGGTCACTCTACTTCCCCATCAGGAAGAAGAATTAACCACAGGCTCATCCTGCCGCCCGGGACCAGAATAGGGCCTGAAGCAATCCTGCGCTTTTTCGGCCAGCTCCCAAGAAAGCGAGTTGAAAAATGGAGCTCAGGGGCACTGCCATTCACAAACCTGCAGACTTATAAATGATAACTCTCGTCCACAAATATATTGAGGGAAGGCAACGAAGAGGATTGGAAAGCAAGGCAGAATGGCAGGAAACAGATTTCAGGAGGGAGATTCGAATTGCCTTTAAAGCACATGAAAAGCGGCAAAACCTCGACAATGATGCCCTTGGCCAAAAAGGGCGTATGCGTTTTTTCCTGAATATATTCAGGAAAAAACGCATACGCCCTTTTTGGACAACCAAGCAACCTGGAAAGGCAAATCAGCGCTACAAAGAAGTCTCGCTTCCCATCGGTCAAAAGGGCCATGCTGAATAAAGTGTCAAAACCAGAAATGCAGGACAGGCAACGGAGAAACGGGAGCCTGGCTACGCTGATGGGCGAGATGTAAATTGCCAACAGCCACCCTGGAGAAGTGTACGGTGTGTCCTGAAACATCTAAAAAACTCAGCTTAGAGAGCATAGGGCACTTCCACTCATGGGCGTATAAATTGGGAAAACCAAAAATCAGCAAGACACAGGCACCCCAAAGTTTAGGGCTGCTATGTTGACAAGAACCTCCACTTCGTTACACCTTAAATATCACAGGAAAGAGAAAAATGGATAAAGAAGTTGCGGTCCTTATGTACAATGGAATATCACTCAGCCATGAAATCAACGTCATAAGGCTAGTAGCAGCATGATGAGTGGATTTAGGTACGACGATTCTAAGTGAAATAAGTCACACAGAAAAAGACACTTATCATAAGATATCACTTATAGAGGGAATGTAAAAACCGCTACCCTTGAACTGAATTACAAAACAGAACAGAGTCCCACGTTTAGAAAACACACTATGGCTGCTTAACGGGAAAGGTGAGGTGGGGTGATGCATAAAACAAGGGTTTCAAATTAGGTCAGATACCGTTCCATAAACCCAATATGTAATAGACAAGACCTACTCCTTGATCAGTGAATTGGACTCAACACCCCCTATTCACCGCCCAAGAATATATCTGACTAGTAAGAATCGTAAAACCTATGTTTTGATATCTCTCTGTAAGTGAGTCAAGTGGGTGTAAAGTGGCAGAAACACAGCAGTGAAAAGCAGCTAAACCCCATTATAAAAATCAATTACTTTTAAAAACCCGTGAAACAAAGACAGTGAAAGAGAGGGAAATTCTTACAAAATTCGTTCAGGGGCTGTGATGCCACCTGGATTGACGATATCTAGACCCACAGCTGATGGAGACATAAGGATGGACACTATTGGGGCTGAGAAGTTTGGTGAGGTTGGGTGAGGAAACGCAGACCCTTTAAAGTAATACTGCGTGGTTCCCATCCCATGGGTCCCAAATCTCCAGGTTCAAGGGCATCTTCCTACATCGAAAACATGCATGAGAAACCCAGAAGATGGTACACCGTGTGATCGGGAAAGGTTTCCAAAACGCACCTCATTTCTCATCTCCTTATGCTCGGGTTCGCCATTCCAGCCGCTTTAGTAGCAATCTCCCTCCTTGGAGAATCAGCACCTTTAACCTCCTGTTCCGTACAGCTTGCAATTTGTCCTGAGGATGAACGGGAAGAGTGGGAACCAATGAGAGACTAGCTCTAGGTGTTGGGACAGGCACAGGTCACTCTACTTTCCCATCAGGAAGAAGAATTAACCACAGGCTCAGCCTGCCGCCCGGGACCAGAATAGGGCCTGAAGCAATCCTGCGCTTTTGCGGCCAGCTCCCAAGAAAGCGAGTTGAAAAATGGAGCTCAGGGGCACTGCAATTCACAAACCTGCAGACTTATAAATGATAACTCTCGTCCACAAATATATTGAGGGAAGGCAACGAAGAGGACTGGAAAGCAAGGCAGAATTGCAGGAAACTGATTTCAGGAGGGAGATTCGAATCGCCTTTAAAGCACAGGAAAAGCGGCAAAACCTCGACAATGATGCCCTTGGCCAAAAAGGGCGTATGCGTTTTTTCCTGAATATATTCAGGAAAAAACGCATACGCCCTTTTTGGCCAACCAAGCAACCTGGAAAGGCAAATCAGCGCTACAAAGAAGTCTCGCTTCCCATCGGTCAAAAGGGCCATGCTGAATAAAGTGTCAAAACCAGAAATGCAGGACAGGCCATGGAGAAACGGGAGCCTGGCTACGCTGATGGGAGGGATGTAAATTGCCAACAGCCACTCTGGAGAAGTGTACGGTGTGTCCTGAAACATCTAAGAAACTCAGCTTAGAGAGCACAGGGCACTTCCACTCATGGGCGTATAAATTGGGAAAACTAAAAATCAGCAAGACACAGGCACCCCAAAGTTTAGGGCTGCTCTGTTGACAAGAACCTCCACTTCGTTACACCTTAAATATCCCAGGAAAGAGAAAAATGGATAAAGAAGTTGTGGTCCTTATGTACAATGGAATATCACTCAGCCATGAAATCAACGTCATAAGGCTAGTAGCAGCATGATGAGTGGATTTAGGTACGATGATTCTAAGTGAAATAAGTCACACAGAAAAAGACACTTATCATAAGATATCACTTATAGAGGGAATGTAAAAACCGCTACCCTTGAACTGAATTACAAAACAGAACAGAGTCCCACGTTTAGAAAACACACTATGGCTGCTTAACGGGAAAGGTGAGGTGGGGTGATGCATAAAACAAGGGTTTCAAATTAGGTCAGATACCGTTCCATAAACCCAATATGTAATAGACAAGACCTACTCCTTGATCAGTGAATTGGACTCAACACCCCCTATTCACCGCCCAAGAATATATCTGACTAGTAAGAATCTTAAAACCTATGTTTTGATATCTCTCTGTTAGTGAGTCAAGTGGGTGTAAAGCGGCAGAAATTCAGAAGTGAAAAGCAGCTAAACCCCATTATAAAAATCAATTACTTTTAAAAACCCGTGAAACAAAGACAGTGAAAGACAGGGAAATTCTTAAAATTCGTTCAGGGGCTGTGATGCCACCTGGATTGACCATATCTAGACCCACAGCTGATGGAGACATAAGGGTGGACACTCTTGGGGCTGAGAGGTTTGGTGAGGTTGGGTGAGGAAACGCAGACCCTTTAAAGTAATACTGCGTGGTTCCCATCCCATGGGTCCCAAATCTCCAGGTTCAAGGGCATCTTCCTACATCGAAAACATGCATGAGAAACCCAGAAGATGGTACACCGTGTGATCGGGAAAGGTTTCCAAAACGCACCTCATTTCTCATCTCCTTATGCTCGGGTTCGCCATTCCAGCTGCTTTAGTAGCAATCTCCCTCCTTGGAGAATCAGCACCTTTAACCTCCTGTTCCGTACAGGTTGCAATTTGTCCTGAGGATGAACGGGAAGAGTGGGAACCAATGAGAGACTAACTCTAGGTGTTGGGACAGGCACAGGTCACTCTACTTCCCCATCAGGAAGAAGAATTAACCACAGGCTCATCCTGCCGCCCGGGACCAGAATAGGGCCTGAAGCAATCCTGCGCTTTTTCGGCCAGCTCCCAAGAAAGCGAGTTGAAAAATGGAGCTCAGGGGCACTGCCATTCACAAACCTGCAGACTTATAAATGATAACTCTCGTCCACAAATATATTGAGGGAAGGCAACGAAGAGGATTGGAAAGCAAGGCAGAATGGCAGGAAACAGATTTCAGGAGGGAGATTCGAATTGCCTTTAAAGCACATGAAAAGCGGCAAAACCTCGACAATGATGCCCTTGGCCAAAAAGGGCGTATGCGTTTTTTCCTGAATATATTCAGGAAAAAACGCATACGCCCTTTTTGGACAACCAAGCAACCTGGAAAGGCAAATCAGCGCTACAAAGAAGTCTCGCTTCCCATCGGTCAAAAGGGCCATGCTGAATAAAGTGTCAAAACCAGAAATGCAGGACAGGCAACGGAGAAACGGGAGCCTGGCTACGCTGATGGGCGAGATGTAAATTGCCAACAGCCACCCTGGAGAAGTGTACGGTGTGTCCTGAAACATCTAAAAAACTCAGCTTAGAGAGCATAGGGCACTTCCACTCATGGGCGTATAAATTGGGAAAACCAAAAATCAGCAAGACACAGGCACCCCAAAGTTTAGGGCTGCTATGTTGACAAGAACCTCCACTTCGTTACACCTTAAATATCACAGGAAAGAGAAAAATGGATAAAGAAGTTGCGGTCCTTATGTACAATGGAATATCACTCAGCCATGAAATCAACGTCATAAGGCTAGTAGCAGCATGATGAGTGGATTTAGGTACGACGATTCTAAGTGAAATAAGTCACACAGAAAAAGACACTTATCATAAGATATCACTTATAGAGGGAATGTAAAAACCGCTACCCTTGAACTGAATTACAAAACAGAACAGAGTCCCACGTTTAGAAAACACACTATGGCTGCTTAACGGGAAAGGTGAGGTGGGGTGATGCATAAAACAAGGGTTTCAAATTAGGTCAGATACCGTTCCATAAACCCAATATGTAATAGACAAGACCTACTCCTTGATCAGTGAATTGGACTCAACACCCCCTATTCACCGCCCAAGAATATATCTGACTAGTAAGAATCGTAAAACCTATGTTTTGATATCTCTCTGTAAGTGAGTCAAGTGGGTGTAAAGTGGCAGAAACACAGCAGTGAAAAGCAGCTAAACCCCATTATAAAAATCAATTACTTTTAAAAACCCGTGAAACAAAGACAGTGAAAGAGAGGGAAATTCTTACAAAATTCGTTCAGGGGCTGTGATGCCACCTGGATTGACGATATCTAGACCCACAGCTGATGGAGACATAAGGATGGACACTATTGGGGCTGAGAAGTTTGGTGAGGTTGGGTGAGGAAACGCAGACCCTTTAAAGTAATACTGCGTGGTTCCCATCCCATGGGTCCCAAATCTCCAGGTTCAAGGGCATCTTCCTACATCGAAAACATGCATGAGAAACCCAGAAGATGGTACACCGTGTGATCGGGAAAGGTTTCCAAAACGCACCTCATTTCTCATCTCCTTATGCTCGGGTTCGCCATTCCAGCCGCTTTAGTAGCAATCTCCCTCCTTGGAGAATCAGCACCTTTAACCTCCTGTTCCGTACAGCTTGCAATTTGTCCTGAGGATGAACGGGAAGAGTGGGAACCAATGAGAGACTAGCTCTAGGTGTTGGGACAGGCACAGGTCACTCTACTTTCCCATCAGGAAGAAGAATTAACCACAGGCTCAGCCTGCCGCCCGGGACCAGAATAGGGCCTGAAGCAATCCTGCGCTTTTGCGGCCAGCTCCCAAGAAAGCGAGTTGAAAAATGGAGCTCAGGGGCACTGCAATTCACAAACCTGCAGACTTATAAATGATAACTCTCGTCCACAAATATATTGAGGGAAGGCAACGAAGAGGACTGGAAAGCAAGGCAGAATTGCAGGAAACTGATTTCAGGAGGGAGATTCGAATCGCCTTTAAAGCACAGGAAAAGCGGCAAAACCTCGACAATGATGCCCTTGGCCAAAAAGGGCGTATGCGTTTTTTCCTGAATATATTCAGGAAAAAACGCATACGCCCTTTTTGGCCAACCAAGCAACCTGGAAAGGCAAATCAGCTCTACAAAGAAGTCTCGCTTCCCATCGGTCAAAAGGGCCATGCTGAATAAAGTGTCAAAACCAGAAATGCAGGACAGGCCATGGAGAAACGGGAGCCTGGCTACGCTGATGGGAGGGATGTAAATTGCCAACAGCCGCTCTGGAGAAGTGTACGGTGTGTCCTGAAACATCTAAGAAACTCAGCTTAGAGAGCACAGGGCACTTCCACTCATGGGCGTATAAATTGGGAAAACTAAAAATCAGCAAGACACAGGCACCCCAAAGTTTAGGGCTGCTCTGTTGACAAGAACCTCCACTTCGTTACACCTTAAATATCCCAGGAAAGAGAAAAATGGATAAAGAAGTTGTGGTCCTTATGTACAATGGAATATCACTCAGCCATGAAATCAACGTCATAAGGCTAGTAGCAGCATGATGAGTGGATTTAGGTACGATGATTCTAAGTGAAATAAGTCACACAGAAAAAGACACTTATCATAAGATATCACTTATAGAGGGAATGTAAAAACCGCTACCCTTGAACTGAATTACAAAACAGAACAGAGTCCCACGTTTAGAAAACACACTATGGCTGCTTAACGGGAAAGGTGAGGTGGGGTGATGCATAAAACAAGGGTTTCAAATTAGGTCAGATACCGTTCCATAAACCCAATATGTAATAGACAAGACCTACTCCTTGATCAGTGAATTGGACTCAACACCCCCTATTCACCGCCCAAGAATATATCTGACTAGTAAGAATCTTAAAACCTATGTTTTGATATCTCTCTGTTAGTGAGTCAAGTGGGTGTAAAGCGGCAGAAATTCAGAAGTGAAAAGCAGCTAAACCCCATTATAAAAATCAATTACTTTTAAAAACCCGTGAAACAAAGACAGTGAAAGACAGGGAAATTCTTAAAATTCGTTCAGGGGCTGTGATGCCACCTGGATTGACCATATCTAGACCCACAGCTGATGGAGACATAAGGGTGGACACTCTTGGGGCTGAGAGGTTTGGTGAGGTTGGGTGAGGAAACGCAGACCCTTTAAAGTAATACTGCGTGGTTCCCATCCCATGGGTCCCAAATCTCCAGGTTCAAGGGCATCTTCCTACATCGAAAACATGCATGAGAAACCCAGAAGATGGTACACCGTGTGATCGGGAAAGGTTTCCAAAACGCACCTCATTTCTCATCTCCTTATGCTCGGGTTCGCCATTCCAGCTGCTTTAGTAGCAATCTCCCTCCTTGGAGAATCAGCACCTTTAACCTCCTGTTCCGTACAGGTTGCAATTTGTCCTGAGGATGAACGGGAAGAGTGGGAACCAATGAGAGACTAACTCTAGGTGTTGGGACAGGCACAGGTCACTCTACTTCCCCATCAGGAAGAAGAATTAACCACAGGCTCATCCTGCCGCCCGGGACCAGAATAGGGCCTGAAGCAATCCTGCGCTTTTTCGGCCAGCTCCCAAGAAAGCGAGTTGAAAAATGGAGCTCAGGGGCACTGCCATTCACAAACCTGCAGACTTATAAATGATAACTCTCGTCCACAAATATATTGAGGGAAGGCAACGAAGAGGATTGGAAAGCAAGGCAGAATGGCAGGAAACAGATTTCAGGAGGGAGATTCGAATTGCCTTTAAAGCACATGAAAAGCGGCAAAACCTCGACAATGATGCCCTTGGCCAAAAAGGGCGTATGCGTTTTTTCCTGAATATATTCAGGAAAAAACGCATACGCCCTTTTTGGACAACCAAGCAACCTGGAAAGGCAAATCAGCGCTACAAAGAAGTCTCGCTTCCCATCGGTCAAAAGGGCCATGCTGAATAAAGTGTCAAAACCAGAAATGCAGGACAGGCAACGGAGAAACGGGAGCCTGGCTACGCTGATGGGCGAGATGTAAATTGCCAACAGCCACCCTGGAGAAGTGTACGGTGTGTCCTGAAACATCTAAAAAACTCAGCTTAGAGAGCATAGGGCACTTCCACTCATGGGCGTATAAATTGGGAAAACCAAAAATCAGCAAGACACAGGCACCCCAAAGTTTAGGGCTGCTATGTTGACAAGAACCTCCACTTCGTTACACCTTAAATATCACAGGAAAGAGAAAAATGGATAAAGAAGTTGCGGTCCTTATGTACAATGGAATATCACTCAGCCATGAAATCAACGTCATAAGGCTAGTAGCAGCATGATGAGTGGATTTAGGTACGACGATTCTAAGTGAAATAAGTCACACAGAAAAAGACACTTATCATAAGATATCACTTATAGAGGGAATGTAAAAACCGCTACCCTTGAACTGAATTACAAAACAGAACAGAGTCCCACGTTTAGAAAACACACTATGGCTGCTTAACGGGAAAGGTGAGGTGGGGTGATGCATAAAACAAGGGTTTCAAATTAGGTCAGATACCGTTCCATAAACCCAATATGTAATAGACAAGACCTACTCCTTGATCAGTGAATTGGACTCAACACCCCCTATTCACCGCCCAAGAATATATCTGACTAGTAAGAATCGTAAAACCTATGTTTTGATATCTCTCTGTAAGTGAGTCAAGTGGGTGTAAAGTGGCAGAAACACAGCAGTGAAAAGCAGCTAAACCCCATTATAAAAATCAATTACTTTTAAAAACCCGTGAAACAAAGACAGTGAAAGAGAGGGAAATTCTTACAAAATTCGTTCAGGGGCTGTGATGCCACCTGGATTGACGATATCTAGACCCACAGCTGATGGAGACATAAGGATGGACACTATTGGGGCTGAGAAGTTTGGTGAGGTTGGGTGAGGAAACGCAGACCCTTTAAAGTAATACTGCGTGGTTCCCATCCCATGGGTCCCAAATCTCCAGGTTCAAGGGCATCTTCCTACATCGAAAACATGCATGAGAAACCCAGAAGATGGTACACCGTGTGATCGGGAAAGGTTTCCAAAACGCACCTCATTTCTCATCTCCTTATGCTCGGGTTCGCCATTCCAGCCGCTTTAGTAGCAATCTCCCTCCTTGGAGAATCAGCACCTTTAACCTCCTGTTCCGTACAGCTTGCAATTTGTCCTGAGGATGAACGGGAAGAGTGGGAACCAATGAGAGACTAGCTCTAGGTGTTGGGACAGGCACAGGTCACTCTACTTTCCCATCAGGAAGAAGAATTAACCACAGGCTCAGCCTGCCGCCCGGGACCAGAATAGGGCCTGAAGCAATCCTGCGCTTTTGCGGCCAGCTCCCAAGAAAGCGAGTTGAAAAATGGAGCTCAGGGGCACTGCAATTCACAAACCTGCAGACTTATAAATGATAACTCTCGTCCACAAATATATTGAGGGAAGGCAACGAAGAGGACTGGAAAGCAAGGCAGAATTGCAGGAAACTGATTTCAGGAGGGAGATTCGAATCGCCTTTAAAGCACAGGAAAAGCGGCAAAACCTCGACAATGATGCCCTTGGCCAAAAAGGGCGTATGCGTTTTTTCCTGAATATATTCAGGAAAAAACGCATACGCCCTTTTTGGCCAACCAAGCAACCTGGAAAGGCAAATCAGCGCTACAAAGAAGTCTCGCTTCCCATCGGTCAAAAGGGCCATGCTGAATAAAGTGTCAAAACCAGAAATGCAGGACAGGCCATGGAGAAACGGGAGCCTGGCTACGCTGATGGGCGGGATGTAAATTGCCAACAGCCGCTCTGGAGAAGTGTACGGTGTGTCCTGAAACATCTAAGAAACTCAGCTTAGAGAGCACAGGGCACTTCCACTCATGGGCGTATAAATTGGGAAAACTAAAAATCAGCAAGACACAGGCACCCCAAAGTTTAGGGCTGCTCTGTTGACAAGAACCTCCACTTCGTTACACCTTAAATATCCCAGGAAAGAGAAAAATGGATAAAGAAGTTGTGGTCCTTATGTACAATGGAATATCACTCAGCCATGAAATCAATGTCATAAGGCTAGTAGCAGCATGATGAGTGGATTTAGGTACGACGATTCTAAGTGAAATAAGTCACACAGAAAAAGACACTTATCATAAGATATCACTTAGAGAGGGAATGTATAAACCGCTACCCTTGAACTGAATTACAAAACAGAACAGAGTCCCACGTTTAGAAAACACACTATGGCTGCTTAACGGGAAAGGTGAGGTGGGGTGATGCATAAAACAAGGGTTTCAAATTAGGTCAGATACCGTTCCATAAACCCAATATGTAATAGACAAGACCTACTCCTTGATCAGTGAATTGGACTCAACACCCCCTATTCACCGCCCAAGAATATATCTGAGTAGTAAGAATCTTAAAACCTATGTTTTGATATCTCTCTGTAAGTGAGTCAAGTGGGTGTAAAGTGGCAGAAACACAGCAGTGAAAAGCAGCTAAACCCCATTATAAAAATCAATTACTTTTAAAAACCCGTGAAACAAAGACAGTGAAAGAGAGGGAAATTCTACAAAATTCGTTCAGGGGCTGTGATGCCACCTGGATTGACCATATCTAGACCCACAGCTGATGGAGACATAAGGGTGGACACTCTTGGGGCTGAGAGGTTTGGTGAGGTTGGGTGAGGAAACGCAGACCCTTTAAAGTAATACTGCGTGGTTCCCATCCCATGGGTCCCAAATCTCCAGGTTCAAGGGCATCTTCCTACATCGAAAACATGCATGAGAAACCCAGAAGATGGTACACCGTGTGATCGGGAAAGGTTTCCAAAACGCACCTCATTTCTCATCTCCTTGTGCTCGGGTTCGCCATTCCAGCCGCTTTAGTAGCAATCTCCCTCCTTGGAGAATCAGCACCTTTAACCTCCTGTTCCGTACAGGTTGCAATTTGTCCTGAGGATGAACGGGAAGAGTGGGAACCAATGAGAGACTAACTCTAGGTGTTGGGACAGGCACAGGTCACTCTACTTCCCCATCAGGAAGAAGAATTAACCACAGGTTCAGCCTGCCGCCCGGGACCAGAATAGGGCCTGAAGCAATCCTGCGCTTTTGCGGCCAGCTCCCAAGAAAGCGAGTTGAAAAATGGAGCTCAGGGGCACTGCCATTCACAAACCTGCAGACTTATAAATGATAACTCTCGTCCACAAATATATTGAGGGAAGGCAACGAAGAGGATTGGAAAGCAAGGCAGAATGGCAGGAAACAGATTTCAGGAGGGAGATTCAAATCGCCTTTAAAGCACAGGAAAAGCGGCAAAACCTCGACAATGATGCCCTTGGCCAAAAAGGGCGTATGCTTTTTTTCCCGAATATATTCAGGAAAAAACGCATACGCCCTTTTTGGCCAACCAAGCAACCTGGAAAGGCAAATCAGCGCAACCAAGAAGTCTCGCTTCCCGTCGGTCAAAAGGGCCATGCTGAATAAAGTTTCAAAACCAGAAATGCAGGACAGGCCATGGAGAAACGGGAGCCTGGCAACGCTGATGGGCGGGATGTAAATTGCCAACAGCCACTCTGGAGAAGTGTACGGTGTGTCCTGAAACATCTAAAAAACTCAGCTTAGAGAACATAGGGCACTTCCACTAATGGGCGTATAAATTGGGAAAACTAAAAATCAGCAAGACACAGGCACCCCAAAGTTTCGGGCTGCTCTGTTGACAAGAATCTCCACTTCGTTACACCTTAAATATCCCAGGAAAGAGAAAAATGGATAAAGAAGTTGTGGTCTTATGTACAATGGAATATCACTCAGGGGCGTATAAATTGGGAAAACTAAAAATCAGCAAGACACAGGCACCCCAAAGTTTAGGGCTGCTCTGTTGACAAGAACCTCCACTTCGTTACACCTTAAATATCCCAGGAAAGAGAAAAATGGATACAGAAGTTGTGGTCCTTATGTACAATGGAATATCACTCAGCCATGAAATCAACGTCATAAGGCTAGTAGCAGCATGATGAGTGGATTTAGGTACGACGATTCTAAGTGAAATAAGTCACACAGAAAAAGACACTTATCATAAGATATCACTTATAGAGGGAATGTAAAAACCGATACCCTTGAACTGAATTGCAAAACAGAACAGAGTCACACGTTTAGAAAACACACTATGGCTGCTTAACGGGAAAGGTGAGGTGGGGTGATGCATAAAACAAGGGTTTCAAATTAGCTCAGATACCGTTCCATAAACCCAATATGTAATAGACAAGCCCTACTCCTTGCTCAGTGAATTGGACTCAACACCCCCTATTCACCGCCCAAGAATATATCTGACTAGTAAGAATCTTAAAACCTATGTATTGATATCTATCTGTAAGTGAGTCAAGTGGGTGTAAAGCGGCATAAACACAGCAGTAAAAGGCAGCTAAACCCCATTATAAAAATCAATTACTTTTAAAAACCCGTGAAACAAAGACAGTGAAAGAGAGAGAAATTCTTACAAAATTCGTTCACTGGCTGTGATGCCACCTGGATTGACCATATCTAGACCCACAGCTGGTTGAGACATAAGGGTGGACTCTCTTGGGGCTGAGAGGTTTGCTGAGGTTGGGTGAGGAAACGCAGACCCTTTAAAGTAATACTTTGTGATATCCATCCCATGGGTCCCAAATCTCCAGGTTCAAGGGCATCTTCCTACATCGAAAACATGCATGAGAAACCCAGAAGATGGTACACCGTGTGATTGGGAAAGGTTTCCAAAACGCAATTCATTTCTCATCTCCTTGTGCTCAGGTTCGCCATTCCAGCCGCTTTAGTAGCAATCTCCCTCCTTGGAGAATCAGCACCTTTAACCTCCTGTTCCGTACAGGTTGCAATTTGTCCTGAGGATGAACGGGAAGAGTGGGAACCAATGAGAGACTAACTCTAGGTGTTGGGACAGGCACAGGTCACTCTACTTCCCCATCAGGAAGAAGAATTAACCACAGGTTCAGCCTGCCGCCCGGGACCAGAATAGGGCCTGAAGCAATCCTGCGCTTTTGCGGCCAGCTCCCAAGAAAGCGAGTTGAAAAATGGAGCTCAGGGGCACTGCCATTCACAAACCTGCAGACTTATAAATGATAACTCTCGTCCACAAATATATTGAGGGAAGGCAACGAAGAGGATTGGAAAGCAAGGCAGAATGGCAGGAAACAGATTTCAGGAGGGAGATTCGAATCGCCTTTAAAGCACAGGAAAAGCGGCAAAACCTCGACAATGATGCCCTTGGCCAAAAAGGGCGTATGCTTTTTTTCCCGAATATATTCAGGAAACAACGCATACGCCCTTTTTGGCCAACCAAGCAACCTGGAAAGGCAAATCAGCGCAACCAAGAAGTCTCGCTTCCCATCGGTCAAAAGGGCCATGCTGAATAAAGTTTCAAAACCAGAAATGCAGGACAGGCCATGGAGAAACGGGAGCCTGGCAACGCTGATGGGCGGGATGTAAATTGACAACAGCCACTCTGGAGAAGTGTACGGTGTGTCCTGAAACATCTAAAGAACTCAGCTTAGAGAACATAGGGCACTTCCACTCATGGGCGTATAAATTGGGAAAACTAAAAATCAGCAAGACACAGGCACCCCAAAGTTTAGGGCTGCTCTGTTGACAAGAACCTCCACTTCGTTACACCTTAAATATCCCAGGAAAGAGAAAAATGGATAAAGAAGTTGTGGTCTTATGTACAATGGAATATCACTCATGGGCGTATAAATTGGGAAAACTAAAAATCAGCAAGACACAGGCACCCCAAATTTTAGGGCTGCTATGTTGACAAGAACCTCCACTTCGTTACACCTTAAATATCCCAGGAAAGAGAAAAATGGATAAAGAAGTTGTGGTCCTTATGTACAATGGAATATCACTCAGCCATGAAATCAACGCCATAAGGCTAGTAGCAGCATGATGAGTGGATTTAGGTACGACGATTCTAAGTGAAATAAGTCACACAGAAAAAGACACTTATCATAAGATATCACTTATAGAGGGAATGTATAAACCGCTACCCTTGAACTGAATTGCACAACAGAAAAGAGTCACACGTTTAGAAAACACACTATGGCTGCTTAACGGGAAAGGTGAGGTGGGGTGATGCATAAAACAAGGGTTTCAAATTAGCTCAGATACCGTTCCATAAACCCAATATGTAATAGACAAGACCTACTCCTTGCTCAGTGAATTGGAGTCAACATCCCCTATTCACCGCCCAAGAATATATCTGACTAGTAAGTATCTTAAAACCTATGTATTGATATCTCTCTGTAAGTGAGTCAAGTGGGTGTAAAGCGGCAGAAACACAGCAGTGAAAAGCAGTTAAACCCCATTATAAAAATCAATTACTTTTAAAAACCCGTGAAACAAAGACAGTGAAAGAGAGAGAAATTCTTACAAAATTCGTTCAGGGGCTGTGATGCCACCTGGATTGACCATATCTAGACCCACAGCTGATGGAGACATAAGGGTGGACACTCTTGGGGCTGAGAGGTTTGGTGAGGTTGGGTGAGGAAATGCAGATCCTTTAAAGTAATACTGCATGGTACCCATCCCATGGGTCCCAAATCTCCAGGTTCAAGGGCATCTTCCTACATCGAAAACATGCATGAGAAACCCAGAAGATGGTACACCGTGTGATCGGGAAAGGTTTCCAAAACGCACCTCATTTCTCATCTCCTTGTACTCGGGTTCGCCATTCCAGCCGCTTTACTTGCAATCTCCCTCCTTGGAGAATCAGCACCTTTAACCTCCTGTTCCGTACAGGTTGCAATTTGTCCTGAGGATGAACGGGAAGAGTGGGAACCAATGAGAGACTAACTCTAGGTGTTGGGACAGGCACAGGTCACTCGATTTTCCCATTAGAAAGAAGAATTAACCACAGGCTCAGCCTGCCGCCCAGGACCAGAATAGGGCCTGAAGCAATCTTGCGCTTTTGCGGCCAGCTCCCAAGAAAGCGAGTTGAAAAATGGAGCTCAGGGGCACTGCAATTCACAAACCTGCAGACTTATAATGATCACTCTCGTCCACAAATATATTGAGGGAAGGCAACGAGGAGGATTTGAAAGCGAGGCAGAATTGCAGGAAACAGATTTCAGGAGGGAGAATCGAATCGCCTTTAAAGCACAGGCAAAGCGGCAAAACCTCGACAATGATGCCCTTGGCCAAAAAGGGCGTATGCGTTTTTTCCTGAATATATTCAGGAAAAAACGCATACGCCCTTTTTGGCCAACCAAGCAACCTGGAAAGGCAAATCAGCGCTACAAAGAAGTCTCGCTTCCCATCGGTCAAGAGGGCCATGCTGAATAAAGTGTCAAAACCAGAAATGCAGGACAGGCCATGGAGAAACGGGAGCCTGGCTACGCTGATGGGCGGGATGTAAATTGCCAACAGCCACTCTGGAGAAGTGTACGGTGTGTCCTGAAACATCTAGAAAACTCAGCTAAGAGAGCACAGGGCACTTCCACTCATGGGCGTATAAATTGGGAAAACTAAAAATCAGCAAGACACAGGCACCCCAAAGTTTAGGGCTGCTCTGTTGACAAGAACCTCCACTTCGTTACACCTTAAATATCCCAGGAAAGAGAAAAATGGATAAAGAAGTTGTGGTCCTTATGTACAATGGAATATCACTCAGCCATGAAATCAATGTCATAAGGCTAGTAGCAGCATGATGAGTGGATTTAGGTACGACGATTATAAGTGAAATAAGTCACACAGAAAAAGACACTTATCATAAGATATCACTTATAGAGGGAATGTAAAAACCGCTACCCTTGAACTGAATTACAAAACAGAACAGAGTCCCACGTTTAGAGAACACACTATGGCTGCTTAACGGGAAAGGTGAGGTGGGGTGATGCATAAAACAAGGGTTTCAAATTAGGTCAGATACCGTTCCATAAACCCAATATGTAATAGACAAGACCTACTCCTTGATCAGTGAATTGGACTCAACACCCCCTATTCACCGCCCAAGAATATATCTGACTAGTAAGAATCTTAAAACCTATGTTTTGATATCTCTCTGTAAGTGAGTCAAGTGGGTGTAAAGTGGCAGAAACACAGCAGTGAAAAGCAGCTAAACCCCATTATAAAAATCAATTACTTTTAAAAACCCGTGAAACAAAGACAGTGAAAGAGAGGGAAATTCTACAAAATTCGTTCAGGGGCTGTGATGCCACCTGGATTGACCATATCTAGACCCACAGCTGATGGAGACATAAGGGTGGACACTCTTGGGTCTGAGAGGTTTGGTGAGGTTGGGTGAGGAAACGCAGACCTTTTAAAGTAATACTGCGTGGTTCCCATCCCATGGGTCCCGAATCTCCAGGTTCAAGGGCATCTTCCTACATCGAAAACATGCATGAGAAACCCAGAAGATGGTACACCGTGTGATCGGGAAAGGTTTCCAAAACACACCTCACTTCTCATCTCCTTATGCTCGGGTTCGCCATTCCAGCCGCTTTAGTAGCAATCTCCCTCCTTGGAGAATCAGCACCTTTAACCTCCTGTTCCGTACAGGTTGCAATTTGTCCTGAGGATGAACGGGAAGAGTGGGAACCAATGAGAGACTAGCTCTAGGTGTTGGGACAGGCACAGGTCACTCTACTTCCCCATCAGGAAGAAGAATTAACCACAGGCTCAGCCTGCCGCCCGGGACCAGAATAGGGCCTGAAGCAATCCTGCCCTTTTGCGGACAGCTCCCAAGAAAGCGAGTTGAAAAATGGAGCTCAGGGGCACTGCAATTCACAAACCTGCAGACTTATAAATGATAACTCTCGTCCACAAATATATTGAGGGAAGACAACGAAGAGGATTGGAAAGCAAGGCAGAATTGCAGGAAACAGATTTCAGGAGGGAGATTCGAATCGCCTTTAAAGCACAGGAAAAGCGGCAAAACCTCGACAATGATGCCCTTGGCCAAAAAGGGCGTATGCGTTTTTTCCTGAATATATTCAGGAAAAAACGCATACGCCCTTTTTGGACAACCAAGCAACCTGGAAAGGCAAATCAGCGCTACAAAGAAGTCTCGCTTCCCATCGGTCAAAAGGGCCATGCTGAATAAAGTGTCAAAACCAGAAATGCAGGACAGGCAACGGAGAAACGGGAGCCTGGCTACGCTGATGGGCGAGATGTAAATTGCCAACAGCCACTCTGGAGAAGTGTACGGTGTGTCCTGAAACATCTAAACAACTCAGCTTAGAGAGCATAGGGCACTCCACTCATGGGCGTATAAATTGGGAAAACCAAAAATCAGCAAGACACAGGCACCCCAAAGTTTAGGGCTGCTATGTTGACAAGAACCTCCACTTCGTTACACCTTAAATATCACAGGAAAGAGAAAAATGGATAAAGAAGTTGTGGTCCTTATGTACAATGGAATATCACTCAGCCATGAAATCAACGTCATAAGGCTAGTAGCAGCATGATGAGTGGATTTAGGTACGACGATTCTAAGTGAAATAAGTCACACAGAAAAAGACACTTATCATAAGATATCACTTATAGAGGGAATGTATAAACCGCTACCCTTGAACTGAATTACAAAACAGAACAGAGTCCCACGTTTAGAAAACACACTATGGCTGCTTAACGGGAAAGGTGAGGTGGGGTGATGCATAAAACAAGGGTTTCAAATTAGGTCAGATACCGTTCCATAAACCCAATATGTAATAGACAAGACCTACTCCTTGATCAGTGAATTGGACTCAACACCCCCTATTCACCGCCCAAGAATATATCTGACTAGTAAGAATCTTAAAACCTATGTTTTGATATCTCTCTGTAAGTGAGTCAAGTGTGTGTAAAGCGGCAGAAACACAGCAGTGAAAAGCAGCTAAACCCCATTATAAAAATCAATTACTTTTAAAAACCCGTGAAACAAAGACAGTGAAAGAGAGAGAAATTCTTACAAAATTCGTTCAGGGGCTGTGATGCCACCTGGATTGACCATATCTAGACCCACAGCTGATGGAGACATAAGGGTGGACACTCTTGGGTCTGAGAGGTTTGGTGAGGTTGGGTGAGGAAACCCAAACCCTTTAAAGTAATACTGCGTGATATCCATCCCATGGGTCCCAAATCTCCAGGTTCAAGGGCATCTTCCTACATCGAAAACATGCATGAGAAACCCAGAAGATGGTACACCGTGTGATCGGGAAAGGTTTCCAAAACGCACCTCATTTCTCATCTCCTTGTGCTCGGGTTCGCCATTCCAGCCGCTTTACTAGCAATCTCCCTCCTTGGAGAATCAGCACCTTTAACCTCCTGTTCCGTACAGCTTGCAATTTGTCCTGAGGATGAACGGGAAGAGTGGGAACCAATGAGAGACTAGCTCTAGGTGTTGGGATAGGCACAGGTCACTCTACTTTCCCATCAGGAAGAAGAATTAACCACAGGCTCAGCCTGCCGCCCGGGACCAGAATAGGGCCTGAAGCAATCCTGCGCTTTTGCGGCCATCTCCCAAGAAAGCGAGTTGAAAAATGGAGCTCAGGGGCACTGCAATTCACAAACCTGCAGACTTATAAATGATAACTCTCGTCCACAAATATATTGAGGGAAGGCAACGAAGAGGATTGGAAAGCAAGGCAGAATTGCAGGAAACAGATTTCAGGAGGGAGATTCGAATCGCCTTTAAAGCACAGGAAAAGCGGCAAAACCTCGACAATGATGCCCTTGGCCAAAAAGGGCGTATGCGTTTTTTCCTGAATATATTCAGGAAAAAACGCATACGCCCTTTTTGGTCAACCAAGCAACCTGGAAAGGCAAATCAGCGCTACAAAGAAGTCTCGCTTCCCATCGGTCAAAAGGGCCATGCTGAATAAAGTGTCAAAACCCGAAATGCAGGACAGGCCATGGAGAAACGGGAGCCTGGCTACGCTGATGGGAGGGATGTAAATTGCCAACAGCCACTCTGGAGAAGTGTACGGTGTGTCCTGAAACATCTAAAAAAATCAGCTTAGAGAGCACAGGGCACTTCCACTCATGGGCGTATAAATTGGGAAAACTAAAAATCAGCAAGACACAGGCACCCCAAAGTTTACAGCTGCTCTGTTGACAAGAACCTCCACTTCGTTACACCTTAAATATCCCAGGAAAGAGAAAAATGGATACAGAAGTTGTGGTCCTTATGTACAATGGAATATCACTCAGCCATGAAATCAACGTCATAAGGCTAGTAGCAGCATGATGAGTGGATTTAGGTACGACGATTCTAAGTGAAATAAGTCACACAGAAAAAGACACTTATCATAAGATATCACTTATAGAGGGAATGTAAAAACCGATACCCTTGAACTGAATTGCAAAACAGAACAGAGTCACACGTTTAGAAAACACACTATGGCTGCTTAACGGGAAAGGTGAGGTGGGGTGATGCATAAAACAAGGGTTTCAAATTAGCTCAGATACCGTTCCATAAACCCAATATGTAATAGACAAGCCCTACTCCTTGCTCAGTGAATTGGACTCAACACCCCCTATTCACCGCCCAAGAATATATCTGACTAGTAAGAATCTTAAAACCTATGTATTGATATCTATCTGTAAGTGAGTCAAGTGGGTGTAAAGCGGCATAAACACAGCAGTAAAAGGCAGCTAAACCCCATTATAAAAATCAATTACTTTTAAAAACCCGTGAAACAAAGACAGTGAAAGAGAGAGAAATTCTTACAAAATTCGTTCACTGGCTGTGATGCCACCTGGATTGACCATATCTAGACCCACAGCTGGTTGAGACATAAGGGTGGACTCTCTTGGGGCTGAGAGGTTTGCTGAGGTTGGGTGAGGAAACGCAGACCCTTTAAAGTAATACTGCGTGATATCCATCCCATGGGTCCCAAATCTCCAGGTTCAAGGGCATCTTCCTACATCGAAAACATGCATGAGAAACCCAGAAGATGGTACACCGTGTGATTGGGAAAGGTTTCCAAAACGCAATTCATTTCTCATCTCCTTGTGCTCAGGTTCGCCATTCCAGCCGCTTTAGTAGCAATCTCCCTCCTTGGAGAATCAGCACCTTTAACCTCCTGTTCCGTACAGGTTGCAATTTGTCCTGAGGATGAACGGGAAGAGTGGGAACCAATGAGAGACTAACTCTAGGTGTTGGGACAGGCACAGGTCACTCTACTTCCCCATCAGGAAGAAGAATTAACCACAGGTTCAGCCTGCCGCCCGGGACCAGAATAGGGCCTGAAGCAATCCTGCGCTTTTGCGGCCAGCTCCCAAGAAAGCGAGTTGAAAAATGGAGCTCAGGGGCACTGCCATTCACAAACCTGCAGACTTATAAATGATAACTCTCGTCCACAAATATATTGAGGGAAGGCAACGAAGAGGATTGGAAAGCAAGGCAGAATGGCAGGAAACAGATTTCAGGAGGGAGATTCGAATCGCCTTTAAAGCACAGGAAAAGCGGCAAAACCTCGACAATGATGCCCTTGGCCAAAAAGGGCGTATGCTTTTTTTCCCGAATATATTCAGGAAAAAACGCATACGCCCTTTTTGGCCAACCAAGCAACCTGGAAAGGCAAATCAGCGCAACCAAGAAGTCTCGCTTCCCATCGGTCAAAAGGGCCATGCTGAATAAAGTTTCAAAACCAGAAATGCAGGACAGGCCATGGAGAAACGGGAGCCTGGCAACGCTGATGGGCGGGATGTAAATTGACAACAGCCACTCTGGAGAAGTGTACGGTGTGTCCTGAAACATCTAAAAAACTCAGCTTAGAGAACATAGGGCACTTCCACTCATGGGCGTATAAATTGGGAAAACTAAAAATCAGCAAGACACAGGCACCCCAAAGTTTAGGGCTGCTCTGTTGACAAGAACCTCCACTTCGTTACACCTTAAATATCCCAGGAAAGAGAAAAATGGATAAAGAAGTTGTGGTCTTATGTACAATGGAATATCACTCATGGGCGTATAAATTGGGAAAACTAAAAATCAGCAAGACACAGGCACCCCAAATTTTAGGGCTGCTATGTTGACAAGAACCTCCACTTCGTTACACCTTAAATATCCCAGGAAAGAGAAAAATGGATAAAGAAGTTGTGGTCCTTATGTACAATGGAATATCACTCAGCCATGAAATCAACGCCATAAGGCTAGTAGCAGCATGATGAGTGGATTTAGGTACGACGATTCTAAGTGAAATAAGTCACACAGAAAAAGACACTTATCATAAGATATCACTTATAGAGGGAATGTAAAAACCGCTATCCTTGAACTGAATTGCACAACAGAAAAGAGTCACACGTTTAGAAAAAACACTATGGCTGCTTAACGGGAAAGGTGAGGTGGGGTGATGCATAAAACAAGGGTTTCAAATTAGCTCAGATACCGTTCCATAAACCCAATATGTAATAGACAAGACCTACTCCTTGCTCAGTGAATTGGAGTCAACATCCCCTATTCACCGCCCAAGAATATATCTGACTAGTAAGTATCTTAAAACCTATGTATTGATATCTCTCTGTAAGTGAGTCAAGTGGGTGTAAAGCGGCAGAAACACAGCAGTGAAAAGCAGTTAAACCCCATTATAAAAATCAATTACTTTTAAAAACCCGTGAAACAAAGACAGTGAAAGAGAGAGAAATTCTTACAAAATTCGTTCAGGGGCTGTGATGCCACCTGGATTGACCATATCTAGACCCACAGCTGATGGAGACATAAGGGTGGACACTCTTGGGGCTGAGAGGTTTGGTGAGGTTGGGTGAGGAAATGCAGATCCTTTAAAGTAATACTGCGTGGTACCCATCCCATGGGTCCCAAATCTCCAGGTTCAAGGGCATCTTCCTACATCGAAAACATGCATGAGAAACCCAGAAGATGGTACACCGTGTGATCGGGAAAGGTTTCCAAAACGCACCTCATTTCTCATCTCCTTGTACTCGGGTTCGCCATTCCAGCCGCTTTACTTGCAATCTCCCTCCTTGGAGAATCAGCACCTTTAACCTCCTGTTCCGTACAGGTTGCAATTTGTCCTGAGGATGAACGGGAAGAGTGGGAACCAATGAGAGACTAACTCTAGGTGTTGGGACAGGCACAGGTCACTCGATTTTCCCATTAGAAAGAAGAATTAACCACAGGCTCAGCCTGCCGCCCAGGACCAGAATAGGGCCTGAAGCAATCTTGCGCTTTTGCGGCCAGCTCCCAAGAAAGCGAGTTGAAAAATGGAGCTCAGGGGCACTGCAATTCACAAACCTGCAGACTTATAATGATCACTCTCGTCCACAAATATACTGAGGGAAGGCAACGAGGAGGATTTGAAAGCGAGGCAGAATTGCAGGAAACAGATTTCAGGAGGGAGAATCGAATCGCCTTTAAAGCACAGGCAAAGCGGCAAAACCTCGACAATGATGCCCTTGGCCAAAAAGGGCGTATGCGTTTTTTCCTGAATATATTCAGGAAAAAACGCATACGCCCTTTTTGGCCAACCAAGCAACCTGGAAAGGCAAATCAGCGCTACAAAGAAGTCTCGCTTCCCATCGGTCAAGAGGGCCATGCTGAATAAAGTGTCAAAACCAGAAATGCAGGACAGGCCATGGAGAAACGGGAGCCTGGCTACGCTGATGGGCGGGATGTAAATTGCCAACAGCCACTCTGGAGAAGTGTACGGTGTGTCCTGAAACATCTAGAAAACTCAGCTAAGAGAGCACAGGGCACTTCCACTCATGGGCGTATAAATTGGGAAAACTAAAAATCAGCAAGACACAGGCACCCCAAAGTTTAGGGCAGCTCTGTTGACAAGAACCTCCACTTCGTTACACCTTAAATATCCCAGGAAAGAGAAAAATGGATAAAGAAGTTGTGGTCCTTATGTACAATGGAATATCACTCAGCCATGAAATCAATGTCATAAGGCTAGTAGCAGCATGATGAGTGGATTTAGGTACGACGATTCTAAGTGAAATAAGTCACACAGAAAAAGACACTTATCATAAGATATCACTTATAGAGGGAATGTAAAAACCGCTACCCTTGAACTGAATTACAAAACAGAACAGAGTCCCACGTTTAGAGAACACACTATGGCTGCTTAACGGGAAAGGTGAGGTGGGGTGATGCATAAAACAAGGGTTTCAAATTAGGTCAGATACCGTTCCATAAACCCAATATGTAATAGACAAGACCTACTCCTTGATCAGTGAATTGGACTCAACACCCCCTATTCACCGCCCAAGAATATATCTGACTAGTAAGAATCTTAAAACCTATGTTTTGATATCTCTCTGTAAGTGAGTCAAGTGGGTGTAAAGTGGCAGAAACACAGCAGTGAAAAGCAGCTAAACCCCATTATAAAAATCAATTACTTTTAAAAACCCGTGAAACAAAGACAGTGAAAGAGAGGGAAATTCTACAAAATTCGTTCAGGGGCTGTGATGCCACCTGGATTGACCATATCTAGACCCACAGCTGATGGAGACATAAGGGTGGACACTCTTGGGGCTGAGAGGTTTGGTGAGGTTGGGTGAGGAAACGCAGACCTTTTAAAGTAATACTGCGTGGTTCCCATCCCATGGGTCCCGAATCTCCAGGTTCAAGGGCATCTTCCTACATCGAAAACATGCATGAGAAACCCAGAAGATGGTACACCGTGTGATCGGGAAAGGTTTCCAAAACACACCTCACTTCTCATCTCCTTATGCTCGGGTTCGCCTTTCCAGCCGCTTTAGTAGCAATCTCCCTCCTTGGAGAATCAGCACCTTTAACCTCCTGTTCCGTACAGGTTGCAATTTGTCCTGAGGATGAACGGGAAGAGTGGGAACCAATGAGAGACTAGCTCTAGGTGTTGGGACAGGCACAGGTCACTCTACTTCCCCATCAGGAAGAAGAATTAACCACAGGCTCAGCCTGCCGCCCGGGACCAGAATAGGGCCTGAAGCAATCCTGCCCTTTTGCGGCCAGCTCCCAAGAAAGCGAGTTGAAAAATGGAGCTCAGGGGCACTGCAATTCACAAACCTGCAGACTTATAAATGATAACTCTCGTCCACAAATATATTGAGGGAAGACAACGAAGAGGATTGGAAAGCAAGGCAGAATTGCAGGAAACAGATTTCAGGAGGGAGATTCGAATCGCCTTTAAAGCACAGGAAAAGCGGCAAAACCTCGACAATGATGCCCTTGGCCAAAAAGGGCGTATGCGTTTTTTCCTGAATATATTCAGGAAAAAACGCATACGCCCTTTTTGGCCAACCAAGCAACCTGGAAAGGCAAATCAGCGCTACAAAGAAGTCTCGCTTCCCATCGGTCAAAAGGGCCATGCTGAATAAAGTGTCAAAACCAGAAATGCAGGACAGGCAACGGAGAAACGGGAGCCTGGCTACGCTGATGGGCGAGATGTAAATTGCCAACAGCCACTCTGGAGAAGTGTACGGTGTGTCCTGAAACATCTAAACAACTCAGCTTAGAGAGCATAGGGCACTCCACTCATGGGCGTATAAATTGGGAAAACCAAAAATCAGCAAGACACAGGCACCCCAAAGTTTAGGGCTGCTATGTTGACAAGAACCTCCACTTCGTTACACCTTAAATATCACAGGAAAGAGAAAAATGGATAAAGAAGTTGTGGTCCTTATGTACAATGGAATATCACTCAGCCATGAAATCAACGTCATAAGGCTAGTAGCAGCATGATGAGTGGATTTAGGTACGACGATTCTAAGTGAAATAAGTCACACAGAAAAAGACACTTATCATAAGATATCACTTATAGAGGGAATGTATAAACCGCTACCCTTGAACTGAATTACAAAACAGAACAGAGTCCCACGTTTAGAAAACACACTATGGCTGCTTAACGGGAAAGGTGAGGTGGGGTGATGCATAAAACAAGGGTTTCAAATTAGGTCAGATACCGTTCCATAAACCCAATATGTAATAGACAAGACCTACTCCTTGATCAGTGAATTGGACTCAACACCCCCTATTCACCGCCCAAGAATATATCTGACTAGTAAGAATCTTAAAACCTATGTTTTGATATCTCTCTGTAAGTGAGTCAAGTGGGTGTAAAGCGGCAGAAACACAGCAGAGGAAAGCAGCTAAACCACATTATAAAAATCAATTACTTTTAAAAACCCGTGAAACAAAGACAGTGAAAGAGAGAGAAATTCTTACAAAATTCGTTCAGGGGCTGTGATGCCACCTGGATTGACCATATCTAGACCCACAGCTGATGGAGACATAAGGGTGGACACTCTTGGGTCTGAGAGGTTTGGTGAGGTTGGGTGAGGAAACGCAAACCCTTTAAAGTAATACTGCGTGATATCCATCCCATGGGTCCCAAATCTCCAGGTTCAAGGGCATCTTCCTACATCGAAAACATGCATGAGAAACCCAGAAGATGGTACACCGTGTGATCGGGAAAGGTTTCCAAAACGCACCTCATTTCTCATCTCCTTGTGCTCGGGTTCGCCATTCCAGCCGCTTTACTAGCAATCTCCCTCCTTGGAGAATCAGCACCTTTAACCTCCTGTTCCGTACAGCTTGCAATTTGTCCTGAGGATGAACGGGAAGAGTGGGAACCAATGAGAGACTAGCTCTAGGTTTTGGGACAGGCACAGGTCACTCTACTTTCCCATCAGGAAGAAGAATTAACCACAGGCTCAGCCTGCCGCCCGGGACCAGAATAGGGCCTGAAGCAATCCTGCGCTTTTGCGTCCATCTCCCAAGAAAGCGAGTTGAAAAATGGAGCTCAGGGGCACTGCAATTCACAAACCTGCAGACTTATAAATGATAACTCTCGTCCACAAATATATTGAGGGAAGGCAACGAAGAGGATTGGAAAGCAAGGCAGAATTGCAGGAAACAGATTTCAGGAGGGAGATTCGAATCGCCTTTAAAGCACAGGAAAAGCGGCAAAACCTCGACAATGATGCCCTTGGCCAAAAAGGGCGTATGCGTTTTTTCCTGAATATATTCAGGAAAAAACGCATACGCCCTTTTTGGTCAACCAAGCAACCTGGAAAGGCAAATCAGCGCTACAAAGAAGTCTCGCTTCCCATCGGTCAAAAGGGCCATGCTGAATAAAGTGTCAAAACCCGAAATGCAGGACAGGCCATGGAGAAACGGGAGCCTGGCTACGCTGATGGGAGGGATGTAAATTGCCAACAGCCACTCTGGAGAAGTGTACGGTGTGTCCTGAAACATCTAAAAAAATCAGCTTAGAGAGCACAGGGCACTTCCACTCATGGGTGTATAAATTGGGAAAACTAAAAATCAGCAAGACACAGGCACCCCAAAGTTTACAGCTGCTCTGTTGACAAGAACCTCCACTTCGTTACACCTTACATATCCCAGGAAAGAGAAAAATGGATAACGAAGTTGTGGTCCTTATGTACAATGGAATATCACTCAGCCATGAAATCAACGTCATAAGGCTAGTAGCAGCATGATGAGTGGATTTAGGTACGACGATTCTAAGTGAAATAAGTCACACAGAAAAAGACACTTATCATAAGATATCACTTATAGTGGGAATGTATAAACCGCTACCCTTGAACTGAATTACAAAACAGAACAGAGTCCCACGTTTAGAAAACACACTATGGCTGCTTAACGGGAAAGGTGAGGTGGGGTGATGCATAAAACAAGGGTTTCAAATTAGGTCAGATACCGTTCCATAAACCCAATATGTAATAGACAAGACCTACTCCTTGATCAGTGAATTGGACTCAACACCCCCTATTCACCGCCCAAGAATATATCTGACTAGTAAGAATCTTAAAACCTATGTTTTGATATCTCTCTGTAAGTGAGTCAAGTGTGTGTAAAGCGGCAGAAACACAGCAGTGAAAAGCAGCTAAACCCCATTATAAAAATCAATTACTTTTAAAAACCCGTGAAACAAAGACAGTGAAAGAGAGACAAATTCTTACAAAATTCGTTCAGGGGCTGTGATGCCGCCTGGATTGACCATATCTAGACCCACAGCTGATGGAGACATAAGGGTGGACACTCTTGGGGCTGAGAGGTTTGGTGAGGTTGGGTGAGGAAACGCAGACCCTTTAAAATAATACTGCGTGGTACCCATCCCATGGGTCCCAAATCTCCAGGTTCAAGGGCATCTTCCTACATCGAAAACATGCATGAGAAACCCAGAAGATGGTACACCGTGTGATCGGGAAAGGTTTCCAAAACGCACCTCATTTCTCATCTCCTTGTGCTCGGGTTCGCCATTCCAGCCGCTTTACTAGCAATCTCCCTCCTTGGAGAATCAGCACCTTTAACCTCCTGTTCCGTACAGCTTGCAATTTGTCCTGAGGATGAACGGGAAGAGTGGGAACCAATGAGAGACTAGCTCTAGGTGTTGGGACAGGCACAGGTCACTCTACTTTCCCATCAGGAAGAAGAATTAACCACCGGCTCAGCCTGCCGCCTGGGACCAGAATAGGGCCTGAAGCAATCCTGCGCTTTTGCGGCCAGCTCCCAAGAAAGCGAGTTGAAAAATGGAGCTCAGGGGCACTGCAATTCACAAACCTGCAGACTTATAAATGATAACTCTCGTCCACAAATATATTGAGGGAAGGCAACGAAGAGGATTGGAAAGCAAGGCAGAATGGCAGGAAACAGATTTCAGGAGGGAGATTCGAATCGCCTTTAAAGCACAGGAAAAGCGGCAAAACCTCGACAATGATGCCCTTGGCCAAAAAGGGCGTATGCTTTTTTTCCCGAATATATTCAGGAAAAAACGCATACGCCCTTTTTGGCCAACCAAGCAACCTGGAAAGGCAAATCAGCGCAACCAAGAAGTCTCGCTTCCCATCGGTCAAAAGGGCCATGCTGAATAAAGTTTCAAAACCAGAAATGCAGGACAGGCCATGGAGAAACGGGAGCCTGGCAACGCTGATGGGCGGGATGTAAATTGACAACAGCCACTCTGGAGAAGTGTACGGTGTGTCCTGAAACATCTAAAAAACTCAGCTTAGAGAACATAGGGCACTTCCACTCATGGGCGTATAAATTGGGAAAACTAAAAATCAGCAAGACACAGGCACCCCAAAGTTTAGGGCTGCTCTGTTGACAAGAACGTCCACTTCGTTACACCTTAAATATCCCAGGAAAGAGAAAAATGGATAAAGAAGTTGTGGTCTTATGTACAATGGAATATCACTCATGGGCGTATAAATTGGGAAAACTAAAAATCAGCAAGACACAGGCACCCCAAATTTTAGGGCTGCTATGTTGACAAGAACCTCCACTTCGTTACACCTTAAATATCCCAGGAAAGAGAAAAATGGATAAAGAAGTTGTGGTCCTTATGTACAATGGAATATCACTCAGCCATGAAATCAACGCCATAAGGCTAGTAGCAGCATGATGAGTGGATTTAGGTACGACGATTCTAAGTGAAATAAGTCACACAGAAAAAGACACTTATCATAAGATATCACTTATAGAGGGAATGTAAAAACCGCTATCCTTGAACTGAATTGCACAACAGAAAAGAGTCACACGTTTAGAAAAAACACTATGGCTGCTTAACGGGAAAGGTGAGGTGGGGTGATGCATAAAACAAGGGTTTCAAATTAGCTCAGATACCGTTCCATAAACCCAATATGTAATAGACAAGACCTACTCCTTGCTCAGTGAATTGGAGTCAACATCCCCTATTCACCGCCCAAGAATATATCTGACTAGTAAGTATCTTAAAACCTATGTATTGATATCTCTCTGTAAGTGAGTCAAGTGGGTGTAAAGCGGCAGAAACACAGCAGTGAAAAGCAGTTAAACCCCATTATAAAAATCAATTACTTTTAAAAACCCGTGAAACAAAGACAGTGAAAGAGAGAGAAATTCTTACAAAATTCGTTCAGGGGCTGTGATGCCACCTGGATTGACCATATCTAGACCCACAGCTGATGGAGACATAAGGGTGGACACTCTTGGGGCTGAGAGGTTTGGTGAGGTTGGGTGAGGAAATGCAGATCCTTTAAAGTAATACTGCGTGGTACCCATCCCATGGGTCCCAAATCTCCAGGTTCAAGGGCATCTTCCTACATCGAAAACATGCATGAGAAACCCAGAAGATGGTACACCGTGTGATCGGGAAAGGTTTCCAAAACGCACCTCATTTCTCATCTCCTTGTACTCGGGTTCGCCATTCCAGCCGCTTTACTTGCAATCTCCCTCCTTGGAGAATCAGCACCTTTAACCTCCTGTTCCGTACAGGTTGCAATTTGTCCTGAGGATGAACGGGAAGAGTGGGAACCAATGAGAGACTAACTCTAGGTGTTGGGACAGGCACAGGTCACTCGATTTTCCCATTAGAAAGAAGAATTAACCACAGGCTCAGCCTGCCGCCCAGGACCAGAATAGGGCCTGAAGCAATCTTGCGCTTTTGCGGCCAGCTCCCAAGAAAGCGAGTTGAAAAATGGAGCTCAGGGGCACTGCAATTCACAAACCTGCAGACTTATAATGATCACTCTCGTCCACAAATATACTGAGGGAAGGCAACGAGGAGGATTTGAAAGCGAGGCAGAATTGCAGGAAACAGATTTCAGGAGGGAGAATCGAATCGCCTTTAAAGCACAGGCAAAGCGGCAAAACCTCGACAATGATGCCCTTGGCCAAAAAGGGCGTATGCGTTTTTTCCTGAATATATTCAGGAAAAAACGCATACGCCCTTTTTGGCCAACCAAGCAACCTGGAAAGGCAAATCAGCGCTACAAAGAAGTCTCGCTTCCCATCGGTCAAGAGGGCCATGCTGAATAAAGTGTCAAAACCAGAAATGCAGGACAGGCCATGGAGAAACGGGAGCCTGGCTACGCTGATGGGCGGGATGTAAATTGCCAACAGCCACTCTGGAGAAGTGTACGGTGTGTCCTGAAACATCTAGAAAACTCAGCTAAGAGAGCACAGGGCACTTCCACTCATGGGCGTATAAATTGGGAAAACTAAAAATCAGCAAGACACAGGCACCCCAAAGTTTAGGGCAGCTCTGTTGACAAGAACCTCCACTTCGTTACACCTTAAATATCCCAGGAAAGAGAAAAATGGATAAAGAAGTTGTGGTCCTTATGTACAATGGAATATCACTCAGCCATGAAATCAATGTCATAAGGCTAGTAGCAGCATGATGAGTGGATTTAGGTACGACGATTCTAAGTGAAATAAGTCACACAGAAAAAGACACTTATCATAAGATATCACTTATAGAGGGAATGTAAAAACCGCTACCCTTGAACTGAATTACAAAACAGAACAGAGTCCCACGTTTAGAGAACACACTATGGCTGCTTAACGGGAAAGGTGAGGTGGGGTGATGCATAAAACAAGGGTTTCAAATTAGGTCAGATACCGTTCCATAAACCCAATATGTAATAGACAAGACCTACTCCTTGATCAGTGAATTGGACTCAACACCCCCTATTCACCGCCCAAGAATATATCTGACTAGTAAGAATCTTAAAACCTATGTTTTGATATCTCTCTGTAAGTGAGTCAAGTGGGTGTAAAGTGGCAGAAACACAGCAGTGAAAAGCAGCTAAACCCCATTATAAAAATCAATTACTTTTAAAAACCCGTGAAACAAAGACAGTGAAAGAGAGGGAAATTCTACAAAATTCGTTCAGGGGCTGTGATGCCACCTGGATTGACCATATCTAGACCCACAGCTGATGGAGACATAAGGGTGGACACTCTTGGGGCTGAGAGGTTTGGTGAGGTTGGGTGAGGAAACGCAGACCTTTTAAAGTAATACTGCGTGGTTCCCATCCCATGGGTCCCGAATCTCCAGGTTCAAGGGCATCTTCCTACATCGAAAACATGCATGAGAAACCCAGAAGATGGTACACCGTGTGATCGGGAAAGGTTTCCAAAACACACCTCACTTCTCATCTCCTTATGCTCGGGTTCGCCTTTCCAGCCGCTTTAGTAGCAATCTCCCTCCTTGGAGAATCAGCACCTTTAACCTCCTGTTCCGTACAGGTTGCAATTTGTCCTGAGGATGAACGGGAAGAGTGGGAACCAATGAGAGACTAGCTCTAGGTGTTGGGACAGGCACAGGTCACTCTACTTCCCCATCAGGAAGAAGAATTAACCACAGGCTCAGCCTGCCGCCCGGGACCAGAATAGGGCCTGAAGCAATCCTGCCCTTTTGCGGCCAGCTCCCAAGAAAGCGAGTTGAAAAATGGAGCTCAGGGGCACTGCAATTCACAAACCTGCAGACTTATAAATGATAACTCTCGTCCACAAATATATTGAGGGAAGACAACGAAGAGGATTGGAAAGCAAGGCAGAATTGCAGGAAACAGATTTCAGGAGGGAGATTCGAATCGCCTTTAAAGCACAGGAAAAGCGGCAAAACCTCGACAATGATGCCCTTGGCCAAAAAGGGCGTATGCGTTTTTTCCTGAATATATTCAGGAAAAAACGCATACGCCCTTTTTGGCCAACCAAGCAACCTGGAAAGGCAAATCAGCGCTACAAAGAAGTCTCGCTTCCCATCGGTCAAAAGGGCCATGCTGAATAAAGTGTCAAAACCAGAAATGCAGGACAGGCAACGGAGAAACGGGAGCCTGGCTACGCTGATGGGCGAGATGTAAATTGCCAACAGCCACTCTGGAGAAGTGTACGGTGTGTCCTGAAACATCTAAACAACTCAGCTTAGAGAGCATAGGGCACTCCACTCATGGGCGTATAAATTGGGAAAACCAAAAATCAGCAAGACACAGGCACCCCAAAGTTTAGGGCTGCTATGTTGACAAGAACCTCCACTTCGTTACACCTTAAATATCACAGGAAAGAGAAAAATGGATAAAGAAGTTGTGGTCCTTATGTACAATGGAATATCACTCAGCCATGAAATCAACGTCATAAGGCTAGTAGCAGCATGATGAGTGGATTTAGGTACGACGATTCTAAGTGAAATAAGTCACACAGAAAAAGACACTTATCATAAGATATCACTTATAGAGGGAATGTATAAACCGCTACCCTTGAACTGAATTACAAAACAGAACAGAGTCCCACGTTTAGAAAACACACTATGGCTGCTTAACGGGAAAGGTGAGGTGGGGTGATGCATAAAACAAGGGTTTCAAATTAGGTCAGATACCGTTCCATAAACCCAATATGTAATAGACAAGACCTACTCCTTGATCAGTGAATTGGACTCAACACCCCCTATTCACCGCCCAAGAATATATCTGACTAGTAAGAATCTTAAAACCTATGTTTTGATATCTCTCTGTAAGTGAGTCAAGTGTGTGTAAAGCGGCAGAAACACAGCAGTGAAAAGCAGCTAAACCCCATTATAAAAATCAATTACTTTTAAAAACCCGTGAAACAAAGACAGTGAAAGAGAGAGAAATTCTTACAAAATTCGTTCAGGGGCTGTGATGCCACCTGGATTGACCATATCTAGACCCACAGCTGATGGAGACATAAGGGTGGACACTCTTGGGTCTGAGAGGTTTGGTGAGGTTGGGTGAGGAAACGCAAACCCTTTAAAGTAATACTGCGTGATATCCATCCCATGGGTCCCAAATCTCCAGGTTCAAGGGCATCTTCCTACATCGAAAACATGCATGAGAAACCCAGAAGATGGTACACCGTGTGATCGGGAAAGGTTTCCAAAACGCACCTCATTTCTCATCTCCTTGTGCTCGGGTTCGCCATTCCAGCCGCTTTACTAGCAATCTCCCTCCTTGGAGAATCAGCACCTTTAACCTCCTGTTCCGTACAGCTTGCAATTTGTCCTGAGGATGAACGGGAAGAGTGGGAACCAATGAGAGACTAGCTCTAGGTTTTGGGACAGGCACAGGTCACTCTACTTTCCCATCAGGAAGAAGAATTAACCACAGGCTCAGCCTGCCGCCCGGGACCAGAATAGGGCCTGAAGCAATCCTGCGCTTTTGCGTCCATCTCCCAAGAAAGCGAGTTGAAAAATGGAGCTCAGGGGCACTGCAATTCACAAACCTGCAGACTTATAAATGATAACTCTCGTCCACAAATATATTGAGGGAAGGCAACGAAGAGGATTGGAAAGCAAGGCAGAATTGCAGGAAACAGATTTCAGGAGGGAGATTCGAATCGCCTTTAAAGCACAGGAAAAGCGGCAAAACCTCGACAATGATGCCCTTGGCCAAAAAGGGCGTATGCGTTTTTTCCTGAATATATTCAGGAAAAAACGCATACGCCCTTTTTGGTCAACCAAGCAACCTGGAAAGGCAAATCAGCGCTACAAAGAAGTCTCGCTTCCCATCGGTCAAAAGGGCCATGCTGAATAAAGTGTCAAAACCCGAAATGCAGGACAGGCCATGGAGAAACGGGAGCCTGGCTACGCTGATGGGAGGGATGTAAATTGCCAACAGCCACTCTGGAGAAGTGTACGGTGTGTCCTGAAACATCTAAAAAAATCAGCTTAGAGAGCACAGGGCACTTCCACTCATGGGTGTATAAATTGGGAAAACTAAAAATCAGCAAGACACAGGCACCCCAAAGTTTACAGCTGCTCTGTTGACAAGAACCTCCACTTCGTTACACCTTACATATCCCAGGAAAGAGAAAAATGGATAACGAAGTTGTGGTCCTTATGTACAATGGAATATCACTCAGCCATGAAATCAACGTCATAAGGCTAGTAGCAGCATGATGAGTGGATTTAGGTACGACGATTCTAAGTGAAATAAGTCACACAGAAAAAGACACTTATCATAAGATATCACTTATAGTGGGAATGTATAAACCGCTACCCTTGAACTGAATTACAAAACAGAACAGAGTCCCACGTTTAGAAAACACACTATGGCTGCTTAACGGGAAAGGTGAGGTGGGGTGATGCATAAAACAAGGGTTTCAAATTAGGTCAGATACCGTTCCATAAACCCAATATGTAATAGACAAGACCTACTCCTTGATCAGTGAATTGGACTCAACACCCCCTATTCACCGCCCAAGAATATATCTGACTAGTAAGAATCTTAAAACCTATGTTTTGATATCTCTCTGTAAGTGAGTCAAGTGTGTGTAAAGCGGCAGAAACACAGCAGTGAAAAGCAGCTAAACCCCATTATAAAAATCAATTACTTTTAAAAACCCGTGAAACAAAGACAGTGAAAGAGAGAGAAATTCTTACAAAATTCGTTCAGGGGCTGTGATGCCGCCTGGATTGACCATATCTAGACCCACAGCTGATGGAGACATAAGGGTGGACACTCTTGGGGCTGAGAGGTTTGGTGAGGTTGGGTGAGGAAACGCAGACCCTTTAAAATAATACTGCGTGGTACCCATCCCATGGGTCCCAAATCTCCAGGTTCAAGGGCATCTTCCTACATCGAAAACATGCATGAGAAACCCAGAAGATGGTACACCGTGTGATCGGGAAAGGTTTCCAAAACGCACCTCATTTCTCATCTCCTTGTGCTCGGGTTCGCCATTCCAGCCGCTTTACTAGCAATCTCCCTCCTTGGAGAATCAGCACCTTTAACCTCCTGTTCCGTACAGCTTGCAATTTGTCCTGAGGATGAACGGGAAGAGTGGGAACCAATGAGAGACTAGCTCTAGGTGTTGGGACAGGCACAGGTCACTCTACTTTCCCATCAGGAAGAAGAATTAACCACCGGCTCAGCCTGCCGCCTGGGACCAGAATAGGGCCTGAAGCAATCCTGCGCTTTTGCGGCCAGCTCCCAAGAAAGCGAGTTGAAAAATGGAGCTCAGGGGCACTGCAATTCACAAACCTGCAGACTTATAAATGATAACTCTCGTCCACAAATATATTGAGGGAAGGCAACGAAGAGGATTGGAAAGCAAGGCAGAATTGCAGGAAACAGATTTCAGGAGGGAGATTCGAATCGCCTTTAAAGCACAGGAAAAGCGGCAAAACCTCGACAATGATGCCCTTGGCCAAAAAGGGCGTATGCGTTTTTTCCTGAATATATTCAGGAAAAAACGCATACGCCCTTTTTGGCCAACCAAGCAACCTGGAAAGGCAAATCAGCGCTACAAAGAAGTCTCGCTTCCCATCGGTCCAAAGGGCCATGCTGAATAAAGTGTCAAAACCAGAAATGCAGGACAGGCCATGGAGAAACGGGAGCCTGGCTACGCTGATGGGAGGGATGTAAATTGCCAACAGCCACTCTGGAGAAGTGTACGGTGTGTCCTGAAACATCTAAAAAACTCAGCTTAGAGAGCACAGGGCACTTCCACTCATGGGCGTATAAATTGGGAAAACTAAAAATCAGCAAGACACAGGCACCCCAAAGTTTAGGGCTGCTCTGTTGACAAGAACCTCCACTTCGTTACACCTTAAATATCCCAGGAAAGAGAAAAATGGATAAAGAAGTTGTGGTCCTTATGTACAATGGAATATCACTCAGCCATGAAATCAACGTCATAAGGCTAGTAGCAGCATGATGAGTGGATTTAGGTACGACGATTCTAAGTGAAATAAGTCACACAGAAAAAGACACTTATCATAAGATATCACTTATAGAGGGAATGTATAAACCGCTACCCTTGAACTGAATTACAAAACAGAACAGAGTCCCACGTTTAGAAAACACACTATGGCTGCTTAACGGGAAAGGTGAGGTGGGGTGATGCATAAAACAAGGGTTTCAAATTAGGTCAGATACCGTTCCATAAACCCAATATGTAATAGACAAGACCTACTCTTGATCAGTGAATTGGACTCAACACCCCCTATTCACCGCTCAAGAATATATCTGACTAGTAAGAATCTTAAAACCTATGTTTTGATATCTCTCTGTAAGTGAGTCAAGTGGGTGTAAAGCGGCAGAAACACCAGTGAAAAGCAGCTAAACCCCATTATAAAAATCAATTACTTTTAAAAACCCATGAAACAAAGACAGTGAAAGAGAGAGAAATTCTTACAAAATTCGTTCAGGGGCTGTGATGCCACCTGGATTGACCATATCTAAACCCACAGCTGATGGAGACATAAGGGTGGACACTCTTGGGTCTGAGAGGTTTGGTGAGGTTGGGTGAGGAAACGCAGACCCTTTAAAGTAATACTGCGTGGTTCCCATCCCATGGGTCCCAAATCTCCAGGTTCAAGGGCATCTTCCTACATCGAAAACATGCATGAGAAACCCAGAAGATGGTACACCGTGTGATCGGGAAAGGTTTCCAAAACGCACCTCATTTCTCATCTTCTTGTGCTCGGGTTCGCCATTCCAGCCGCTTTACTAGCAATCTCCCTCCTTGGAGAATCAGCACCTTTAACCTCCTGTTCCGTACAGGTTGCAATTTGTCCTGAGGATGAACGGGAAGAGGGGGAACCAATGAGAGACTAGCTCTAGGTGTTGGGACAGGCACAGGTCACTCTACTTTCTCATCAGGAAGAAGAATTAACCACAGGCTCAGCCTGCCGCCCGGGACCAGAATAGGGCCTGAAGCAATCCTGCGCTTTTGCGGCCAGCTCCCAAGAAAGCGAGTTGAAAAATGGAGCTCAGGGGCACTGCAATTCACAAACCTGCAGACTTATAAATGATAACTCTCGTCCACAAATATATTGAGGGAAGACAACGAAGAGGATTGGAAAGCAAGGCAGAATTGCAGGAAACAGATTTCAGGAGGGAGATTCGAATCGCCTTTAAAGCACGGGAAAAGCGGCAAAACCTCGACAATGATGCCCTTGGCCAAAAAGGGCGTATGCGTTTTTTCCTGAATATATTCAGGAAAAAACGCATACGCCCTTTTTGGCCAACCAAGCAACCTGGAAAGGCAAATCAGCGCTACAAAGAAGTCTCGCTTCCCATCGGTCAAAAGGGCCATGCTGAATAAAGTTTCAAAACCAGAAATGCAGGACAGGCCATGGAGAAACGGGAGCCTGGCTACGCTGATGGGAGGGATGTAAATTGCCAACAGCCACTCTGGAGAAGTGTACGGTGTGTCCTGAAACATCTAAAAAAATCAGCTTAGAGAGCACAGGGCACTTCCACTCATGGGCGTATAAATTGGGAAAACTAAAAATCAGCAAGACACAGGCACCCCAAAGTTTACGGCTGCTCTGTTGACAAGAACCTCCACTTCGTTACACCTTAAATATCCCAGGAAAGAGAAAAATGGATAAAGAAGTTGTGGTCCTTATGTACAATGGAATATCACTCAGCCATGAAATCCACGTCATAAGGCTAGTAGCAGCATGATGAGTGGATTTAGGTACGACGATTCTAAGTGAAATAAGTCACACAGAAAAAGACACTTATCATAAGATATCACTTATAGAGGGAATGTATAAACCGCTACCCTTGAACTGAATTACAAAACAGAACAGAGTCCCACGTTTAGAAAACACACTATGGCTGCTTAACGGGAAAGGTGAGGTGGGGTGATGCATAAAACAAGGGTTTCAAATTAGGTCAGATACCGTTCCATAAACCCAATATGTAATAGAGAAGACCTACTCCTTGATCAGTGAATTGGACTCAACACCCCCTATTCACCGCCCAAGAATATATCTGACTAGTAAGAATCTTAAAACCTATGTTTTGATATCTCTCTGTAAGTGAGTCAAGTGTGTGTAAAGCGGCAGAAACACAGCAGTGAAAAGCAGCTAAACCCCATTATAAAAATCAATTACTTTTAAAAACCCGTGAAACAAAGACAGTGAAAGAGAGAGAAATTCTTACAAAATTCGTTCAGGGGCTGTGATGCCACCTGGATTGACCATATCTAGACCCACAGCTGATGGAGACATAAGGGTGGACACTCTTGGGTCTGAGATATTTGGTGAGGTTGGGTGAGGAAACGCAAACCCTTTAAAGTAATACTGCGTGATATCCATCCCATGGGTCCCAAATCTCCAGGTTCAAGGGCATCTTCCTACATCGAAAACATGCATGAGAAACCCAGAAGATGGTACACCGTGTGATCGGGAAAGGTTTCCAAAACGCACCTCATTTCTCATCTCCTTGTGCTCGGGTTCGCCATTCCAGCCGCTTTACTAGCAATCTCCCTCCTTGGAGAATCAGCACCTTTAACCTCCTGTTCCGTACAGCTTGCAATTTGTCCTGAGGATGAACGGGAAGAGTGGGAACCAATGAGAGACTAGCTCTAGGTGTTGGGACAGGCACAGGTCACTCTACTTTCCCATCAGGAAGAAGAATTAACCACAGGCTCAGCCTGCCGCCCGGGACCAGAATAGGGCCTGAAGCAATCCTGCGCTTTTGCGGCCATCTCCCAAGAAAGCGAGTTGAAAAATGGAGCTCAGGGGCACTGCAATTCACAAACCTGCAGACTTATAAATGATAACTCTCGTCCACAAATATATTGAGGGAAGGCAACGAAGAGGATTGGAAAGCAAGGCAGAATTGCAGGAAACAGATTTCAGGAGGGAGATTCGAATCGCCTTTAAAGCACAGGAAAAGCGGCAAAACCTCGACAATGATGCCCTTGGCCAAAAAGGGCGTATGCGTTTTTTCCTGAATATATTCAGGAAAAAACGCATACGCCCTTTTTGGTCAACCAAGCAACCTGGAAAGGCAAATCAGCGCTACAAAGAAGTCTCGCTTCCCATCGGTCAAAAGGGCCATGCTGAATAAAGTGTCAAAACCAGAAATGCAGGACAGGCCATGGAGAAACGGGAGCCTGGCTACGCTGATGGGAGGGATGTAAATTGCCAACAGCCACTCTGGAGAAGTGTACGGTGTGTCCTGAAACATCTAAAAAAATCAGCTTAGAGAGCACAGGGCACTTCCACTCATGGGCGTATAAATTGGGAAAACTAAAAATCAGCAAGACACAGGCACCCCAAAGTTTACGGCTGCTCTGTTGACAAGAACCTCCACTTCGTTACACCTTAAATATCCCAGGAAAGAGAAAAATGGATAAAGAAGTTGTGGTCCTTATGTACAATGGAATATCACTCAGCCATGAAATCAACGTCATAAGGCTAGTAGCAGCATGATGAGTGGATTTAGGTACGACGATTCTAAGTGAAATAAGTCACACAGAAAAAGACACTTATCATAAGATATCACTTATAGTGGGAATGTATAAACCGCTACCCTTGAACTGAATTACAAAACAGAACAGAGTCCCACGTTTAGAAAACACACTATGGCTGCTTAACGGGAAAGGTGAGGTGGGGTGATGCATAAAACAAGGGTTTCAAATTAGGTCAGATACCGTTCCATAAACCCAATATGTAATAGACAAGACCTACTCCTTGATCAGTGAATTGGACTCAACACCCCCTATTCACCGCCCAAGAATATATCTGACTAGTAAGAATCTTAAAACCTATGTTTTGATATCTCTCTGTAAGTGAGTCAAGTGTGTGTAAAGCGGCAGAAACACAGCAGTGAAAAGCAGCTAAACCCCATTATAAAAATCAATTACTTTTAAAAACCCGTGAAACAAAGACAGTGAAAGAGAGAGAAATTCTTACAAAATTCGTTCAGGGGCTGTGATGCCGCCTGGATTGACCATATCTAGACCCACAGCTGATGGAGACATAAGGGTGGACACTCTTGGGGCTGAGAGGTTTGGTGAGGTTGGGTGAGGAAACGCAGACCCTTTAAAATAATACTGCGTGGTACCCATCCCATGGGTCCCAAATCTCCAGGTTCAAGGGCATCTTCCTACATCGAAAACATGCATGAGAAACCCAGAAGATGGTACACCGTGTGATCGGGAAAGGTTTCCAAAACGCACCTCATTTCTCATCTCCTTGTGCTCGGGTTCGCCATTCCAGCCGCTTTACTAGCAATCTCCCTCCTTGGAGAATCAGCACCTTTAACCTCCTGTTCCGTACAGCTTGCAATTTGTCCTGAGGATGAACGGGAAGAGTGGGAACCAATGAGAGACTAGCTCTAGGTGTTGGGACAGGCACAGGTCACTCTACTTTCCCATCAGGAAGAAGAATTAACCACAGGCTCAGCCTGCCGCCCGGGACCAGAATAGGGCCTGAAGCAATCCTGCGCTTTTGCGGCCAGCTCCCAAGAAAGCGAGTTGAAAAATGGAGCTCAGGGGCACTGCAATTCACAAACCTGCAGACTTATAAATGATAACTCTCGTCCACAAATATATTGAGGGAAGGCAACGAAGAGGATTGGAAAGCAAGGCAGAATTGCAGGAAACAGATTTCAGGAGGGAGATTCGAATCGCCTTTAAAGCACAGGAAAAGCGGCAAAACCTCGACAATGATGCCCTTGGCCAAAAAGGGCGTATGCGTTTTTTCCTGAATATATTCAGGAAAAAACGCATACGCCCTTTTTGGCCAACCAAGCAACCTGGAAAGGCAAATCAGCGCTACAAAGAAGTCTCGCTTCCCATCGGTCCAAAGGGCCATGCTGAATAAAGTGTCAAAACCAGAAATGCAGGACAGGCCATGGAGAAACGGGAGCCTGGCTACGCTGATGGGAGGGATGTAAATTGCCAAGAGCCACTCTGGAGAAGTGTACGGTGTGTCCTGAAACATCTAAAAAACTCAGCTTAGAGAGCACAGGGCACTTCCACTCATAGGCGTATAAATTGGGAAAACTAAAAATCAGCAAGACACAGGCACCCCAAAGTTTAGGGCTGCTCTGTTGACAAGAACCTCCACTTCGTTACACCTTAAATATCCCAGGAAAGAGAAAAATGGATAAAGAAGTTGTGGTCCTTATGTACAATGGAATATCACTCAGCCATGAAATCAACGTCATAAGGCTAGTAGCAGCATGATGAGTGGATTTAGGTACGACGATTCTAAGTGAAATAAGTCACACAGAAAAAGACACTTATCATAAGATATCACTTATAGAGGGAATGTATAAACCGCTACCCTTGAACTGAATTACAAAACAGAACAGAGTCCCACGTTTAGAAAACACACTATGGCTGCTTAACGGGAAAGGTGAGGTGGGGTGATGCATAAAACAAGGGTTTCAAATTAGGTCAGATACCGTTCCATAAACCCAATATGTAATAGACAAGACCTACTCCTTGATCAGTGAATTGGACTCAACACCCCCTATTCACCGCTCAAGAATATATCTGACTAGTAAGAATCTTAAAACCTATGTTTTGATATCTCTCTGTAAGTGAGTCAAGTGGGTGTAAAGCGGCAGAAACACCAGTGAAAAGCAGCTAAACCCCATTATAAAAATCAATTACTTTTAAAAACCCGTGAAACAAAGACAGTGAAAGAGAGAGAAATTCTTACAAAATTCGTTCAGGGGCTGTGATGCCACCTGGATTGACCATATCTAAACCCACAGCTGATGGAGACATAAGGGTGGACACTCTTGGGTCTGAGAGGTTTGGTGAGGTTGGGTGAGGAAACGCAGACCCTTTAAAGTAATACTGCGTGGTTCCCATCCCATGGGTCCCAAATCTCCAGGTTCAAGGGCATCTTCCTACATCGAAAACATGCATGAGAAACCCAGAAGATGGTACACCGTGTGATCGGGAAAGGTTTCCAAAACGCACCTCATTTCTCATCTTCTTGTGCTCGGGTTCGCCATTCCAGCCGCTTTACTAGCAATCTCCCTCCTTGGAGAATCAGCACCTTTAACCTCCTGTTCCGTACAGGTTGCAATTTGTCCTGAGGATGAACGGGAAGAGTGGGAACCAATGAGAGACTAGCTCTAGGTGTTGGGACAGGCACAGGTCACTCTACTTTCTCATCAGGAAGAAGAATTAACCACAGGCTCAGCCTGCCGCCCGGGACCAGAATAGGGCCTGAAGCAATCCTGCGCTTTTGCGGCCAGCTCCCAAGAAAGCGAGTTGAAAAATGGAGCTCAGGGGCACTGCAATTCACAAACCTGCAGACTTATAAATGATAACTCTCGTCCACAAATATATTGAGGGAAGACAACGAAGAGGATTGGAAAGCAAGGCAGAATTGCAGGAAACAGATTTCAGGAGGGAGATTCGAATCGCCTTTAAAGCACGGGAAAAGCGGCAAAACCTCGACAATGATGCCCTTGGCCAAAAAGGGCGTATGCGTTTTTTCCTGAATATATTCAGGAAAAAACGCATACGCCCTTTTTGGCCAACCAAGCAACCTGGAAAGGCAAATCAGCGCTACAAAGAAGTCTCGCTTCCCATCGGTCAAAAGGGCCATGCTGAATAAAGTTTCAAAACCCGAAATGCAGGACAGGCCATGGAGAAACGGGAGCCTGGCTACGCTGATGGGAGGGATGTAAATTGCCAACAGCCACTCTGGAGAAGTGTACGGTGTGTCCTGAAACATCTAAAAAAATCAGCTTAGAGAGCACAGGGCACTTCCACTCATGGGCGTATAAATTGGGAAAACTAAAAATCAGCAAGACACAGGCACCCCAAAGTTTACGGCTGCTCTGTTGACAAGAACCTCCACTTCGTTACACCTTAAATATCCCAGGAAAGAGAAAAATGGATAAAGAAGTTGTGGTCCTTATGTACAATGGAATATCACTCAGCCATGAAATCCACGTCATAAGGCTAGTAGCAGCATGATGAGTGGATTTAGGTACGACGATTCTAAGTGAAATAAGTCACACAGAAAAAGACACTTATCATAAGATATCACTTATAGAGGGAATGTATAAACCGCTACCCTTGAACTGAATTACAAAACAGAACAGAGTCCCACGTTTAGAAAACACACTATGGCTGCTTAACGGGAAAGGTGAGGTGGGGTGATGCATAAAACAAGGGTTTCAAATTAGGTCAGATACCGTTCCATAAACCCAATATGTAATAGAGAAGACCTACTCCTTGATCAGTGAATTGGACTCAACACCCCCTATTCACCGCCCAAGAATATATCTGACTAGTAAGAATCTTAAAACCTATGTTTTGATATCTCTCTGTAAGTGAGTCAAGTGTGTGTAAAGCGGCAGAAACACAGCAGTGAAAAGCAGCTAAACCCCATTATAAAAATCAATTACTTTTAAAAACCCGTGAAACAAAGACAGTGAAAGAGAGAGAAATTCTTACAAAATTCGTTCAGGGGCTGTGATGCCACCTGGATTGACCATATCTAGACCCACAGCTGATGGAGACATAAGGGTGGACACTCTTGGGTCTGAGATATTTGGTGAGGTTGGGTGAGGAAACGCAAACCCTTTAAAGTAATACTGCGTGATATCCATCCCATGGGTCCCAAATCTCCAGGTTCAAGGGCATCTTCCTACATCGAAAACATGCATGAGAAACCCAGAAGATGGTACACCGTGTGATCGGGAAAGGTTTCCAAAACGCACCTCATTTCTCATCTCCTTGTGCTCGGGTTCGCCATTCCAGCCGCTTTACTAGCAATCTCCCTCCTTGGAGAATCAGCACCTTTAACCTCCTGTTCCGTACAGCTTGCAATTTGTCCTGAGGATGAACGGGAAGAGTGGGAACCAATGAGAGACTAGCTCTAGGTGTTGGGACAGGCACAGGTCACTCTACTTTCCCATCAGGAAGAAGAATTAACCACAGGCTCAGCCTGCCGCCCGGGACCAGAATAGGGCCTGAAGCAATCCTGCGCTTTTGCGGCCAGCTCCCAAGAAAGCGAGTTGAAAAATGGAGCTCAGGGGCACTGCAATTCACAAACCTGCAGACTTATAAATGATAACTCTCGTCCACAAATATATTGAGGGAAGGCAACGAAGAGGATTGGAAAGCAAGGCAGAATTGCAGGAAACAGATTTCAGGAGGGAGATTCGAATCGCCTTTAAAGCACAGGAAAAGCGGCAAAACCTCGACAATGATGCCCTTGGCCAAAAAGGGCGTATGCGTTTTTTCCTGAATATATTCAGGAAAAAACGCATACGCCCTTTTTGGCCAACCAAGCAACCTGGAAAGGCAAATCAGCGCTACAAAGAAGTCTCGCTTCCCATCGGTCCAAAGGGCCATGCTGAATAAAGTGTCAAAACCAGAAATGCAGGACAGGCCATGGAGAAACGGGAGCCTGGCTACGCTGATGGGAGGGATGTAAATTGCCAAGAGCCACTCTGGAGAAGTGTACGGTGTGTCCTGAAACATCTAAAAAACTCAGCTTAGAGAGCACAGGGCACTTCCACTCATAGGCGTATAAATTGGGAAAACTAAAAATCAGCAAGACACAGGCACCCCAAAGTTTAGGGCTGCTCTGTTGACAAGAACCTCCACTTCGTTACACCTTAAATATCCCAGGAAAGAGAAAAATGGATAAAGAAGTTGTGGTCCTTATGTACAATGGAATATCACTCAGCCATGAAATCAACGTCATAAGGCTAGTAGCAGCATGATGAGTGGATTTAGGTACGACGATTCTAAGTGAAATAAGTCACACAGAAAAAGACACTTATCATAAGATATCACTTATAGAGGGAATGTATAAACCGCTACCCTTGAACTGAATTACAAAACAGAACAGAGTCCCACGTTTAGAAAACACACTATGGCTGCTTAACGGGAAAGGTGAGGTGGGGTGATGCATAAAACAAGGGTTTCAAATTAGGTCAGATACCGTTCCATAAACCCAATATGTAATAGACAAGACCTACTCCTTGATCAGTGAATTGGACTCAACACCCCCTATTCACCGCTCAAGAATATATCTGACTATTAAGAATCTTAAAACCTATGTTTTGATATCTCTCTGTAAGTGAGTCAAGTGGGTGTAAAGCGGCAGAAACACAGCAGTGAAAAGCAGCTAAACCCCATTATAAAAATCAATTACTTTTAAAAACCCGTGAAACAAAGACAGTGAAAGAGAGAGAAATTCTTACAAAATTCGTTCAGGGGCTGTGATGCCACCTGGATTGACCATATCTAAACCCACAGCTGATGGAGACATAAGGGTGGACACTCTTGGGTCTGAGAGGTTTGGTGAGGTTGGGTGAGGAAACGCAGACCCTTTAAAGTAATACTGCGTGGTTCCCATCCCATGGGTCCCAAATCTCCAGGTTCAAGGGCATCTTCCTACATCGAAAACATGCATGAGAAACCCAGAAGATGGTACACCGTGTGATCGGGAAAGGTTTCCAAAACGCACCTCATTTCTCATCTTCTTGTGCTCGGGTTCGCCATTCCAGCCGCTTTACTAGCAATCTCCCTCCTTGGAGAATCAGCACCTTTAACCTCCTGTTCCGTACAGGTTGCAATTTGTCCTGAGGATGAACGGGAAGAGTGGGAACCAATGAGAGACTAGCTCTAGGTGTTGGGACAGGCACAGGTCACTCTACTTTCTCATCAGGAAGAAGAATTAACCACAGGCTCAGCCTGCCGCCCGGGACCAGAATAGGGCCTGAAGCAATCCTGCGCTTTTGCGGCCAGCTCCCAAGAAAGCGAGTTGAAAAATGGAGCTCAGGGGCACTGCAATTCACAAACCTGCAGACTTATAAATGATAACTCTCGTCCACAAATATATTGAGGGAAGACAACGAAGAGGATTGGAAAGCAAGGCAGAATTGCAGGAAACAGATTTCAGGAGGGAGATTCGAATCGCCTTTAAAGCATGGGAAAAGCGGCAAAACCTCGACAATGATGCCCTTGGCCAAAAAGGGCGTATGCGTTTTTTCCTGAATATATTCAGGAAAAAACGCATACCACCTTTTTGGCCAACCAAGCAACCTGGAAAGGCAAATCAGCGCTACAAAGAAGTCTCGCTTCCCATCGGTCAAAAGGGCCATGCTGAATAAAGTGTCAAAACCAGAAATGCAGGACAGGCCATGGAGAAACGGGAGCCTGGCTACGCTGATGGGAGGGATGTAAATTGCCAACAGCCACTCTGGAGAAGTGTACAGTGTGTCCTGAAACATCTAAAAAACTCAGCTTAGAGAGCACAGGGCACTTCCACTCATGGGCGTATAAATTGGGAAAACTAAAAATCAGCAAGACACAGGCACCCCAAAGTTTACGGCTGCTCTGTTGACAAGAACCTCCACTTCGTTACACCTTAAATATCCCAGGAAAGAGAAAAATGGATAAAGAAGTTGTGGTCCTTATGTACAATGGAATATCACTCAGCCATGAAATCAACGTCATAAGGCTAGTAGCAGCATGATGAGTGGATTTAGGTACGACGATTCTAAGTGAAATAAGTCACACAGAAAAAGACACTTATCATAAGATATCACTTATAGAGGGAATGTATAAACCGCTACCCTTGAACTGAATTACAAAACAGAACAGAGTCCCACGTTTAGAAAACACACTATGGCTGCTTAACGGGAAAGGTGAGGTGGGGTGATGCATAAAACAAGGGTTTCAAATTAGGTCAGATACCGTTCCATAAACCCAATATGTAATAGACAAGACCTACTCCTTGATCAGTGAATTGGACTCAACACCCCCTATTCACCGCCCAAGAATATATCTGACTAGTAAGAATCTTAAAACCTATGTTTTGATATCTCTCTGTAAGTGAGTCAAGTGTGTGTAAAGCGGCAGAAACACAGCAGTGAAAAGCAGCTAAACCCCATTATAAAAATCAATTACTTTTAAAAACCCGTGAAACAAAGACAGTGAAAGAGAGAGAAATTCTTACAAAATTCGTTCAGGGGCTGTGATGCCACCTGGATTGACCATATCTAGACCCACAGCTGATGGAGACATAAGGGTGGACACTCTTGGGTCTGAGAGGTTTGGTGAGGTTGGGTGAGGAAACGCAGACCCTTTAAAGTAATACTGCGTGGTTCCCATCCCATGGGTCCCAAATCTCCAGGTTCAAGGGCATCTTCCTACATCGAAAACATGCATGAGAAACCCAGAAGATGGTACACCGTGTGATCGGGAAAGGTTTCCAAAACGCACCTCATTTCTCATCTCCTTGTGCTCGGGTTCGCCATTCCAGCCGCTTTAGTAGCAATCTCCCTCCTTGGAGAATCAGCACCTTTAACCTCCTGTTCCGTACAGCTTGCAATTTGTCCTGAGGATGAACGGGAAGAGTGGGAACCAATGAGAGACTAGCTCTAGGTGTTGGGACAGGCACAGGTCACTCTACTTTCTCATCAGGAAGAAGAATTAACCACAGGCTCAGCCTGCCGCCCGGGACCAGAATAGGGCCTGAAGCAATCCTGCGCTTTTGCGGCCAGCTCCCAAGAAAGCGAGTTGAAAAATGGAGCTCAGGGGCACTGCAATTCACAAACCTGCAGACTTATAAATGATAACTCTCGTCCACAAATATATTGAGGGAAGGCAACGAAGAGGATTGGAAAGCAAGGCAGAATTGCAGGAAACAGATTTCAGGAGGGAGATTCGAATCGCCTTTAAAGCACAGGAAAAGCGGCAAAACCTCGACAATGATGCCCTTGGCCAAAAAGGGCGTATGCGTTTTTTGCTGAATATATTCAGGAAAAAACGCATACCACCTTTTTGGCCAACCAAGCAACCTGGAAAGGCAAATCAGCGCTACAAAGAAGTCTCGCTTCCCATCGGTCAAAAGGGCCATGCTGAATAAAGTGTCAAAACCAGAAATGCAGGACAGGCCATGGAGAAACGGGAGCCTGGCTACGCTGATGGGAGGGATGTAAATTGCCAACAGCCACTCTGGAGAAGTGTACGGTGTGTCCTGAAACATCTAAAAAACTCAGCTTAGAGAGCACAGGGCACTTCCACTCATGGGCGTATAAATTGGGAAAACTAAAAATCAGCAAGACACAGGCACCCCAAAGTTTACGGCTGCTCTGTTGACAAGAACCTCCACTTCGTTACACCTTAAATATCCCAGGAAAGAGAAAAATGGATAAAGAAGTTGTGGTCCTTATGTACAATGGAATATCACTCAGCCATGAAATCAACGTCATAAGGCTAGTAGCAGCATGATGAGTGGATTTAGGTACGACGATTCTAAGTGAAATAAGTCACACAGAAAAAGACACTTATCATAAGATATCACTTATAGAGGGAATGTATAAACCGCTACCCTTGAACTGAATTACAAAACAGAACAGAGTCCCACGTTTAGAAAACACACTATGGCTGCTTAACGGGAAAGGTGAGGTGGGGTGATGCATAAAACAAGGGTTTCAAATTAGGTCAGATACCGTTCCATAAACCCAATATGTAATAGACAAGACCTACTCCTTGATCAGTGAATTGGACTCAACACCCCCTATTCACCGCCCAAGAATATATCTGACTAGTAAGAATCTTAAAACCTATGTTTTGATATCTCTCTGTAAGTGAGTCAAGTGTGTGTAAAGCGGCAGAAACACAGCAGTGAAAAGCAGCTAAACCCCATTTTAAAAATCAATTACTTTTAAAAACCCGTGAAACAAAGACAGTGAAAGAGAGAGAAATTCTTACAAAATTCGTTCAGGGGCTGTGATGCCACCTGGATTGACCATATCTAGACCCACAGCTGATGGAGACATAAGGGTGGACACTCTTGGGTCTGAGAGGTTTGGTGAGGTTGGGTGAGGAAACGCAGACCCTTTAAAGTAATACTGCGTGGTTCCCATCCCATGGGTCCCAAATCTCCAGGTTCAAGGGCATCTTCCTACATCGAAAACATGCATGAGAAACCCAGAAGATGGTACACCGTGTGATCGGGAAAGGTTTCCAAAACGCACCTCATTTCTCATCTCCTTGTGCTCGGGTTCGCCATTCCAGCCGCTTTAGTAGCAATCTCCCTCCTTGGAGAATCAGCACCTTTAACCTCCTGTTCCGTACAGCTTGCAATTTGTCCTGAGGATGAACGGGAAGAGTGGGAACCAATGAGAGACTAGCTCTAGGTGTTGGGACAGGCACAGGTCACTCTACTTTCCCATCAGGAAGAAGAATTAACCACAGGCTCAGCCTGCCGCCCGGGACCAGAATAGGGCCTGAAGCAATCCTGCGCTTTTGCGGCCAGCTCCCAAGAAAGCGAGTTGAAAAATGGAGCTCAGGGGCACTGCAATTCACAAACCTGCAGACTTATAAATGATAACTCTCGTCCACAAATATATTGAGGGAAGGCAACGAAGAGGATTGGAAAGCAAGGCAGAATTGCAGGAAACAGATTTCAGGAGGGAGATTCGAATCGCCTTTAAAGCACAGGAAAAGCGGCAAAACCTCGACAATGATGCCCTTGGCCAAAAAGGGCGTATGCGTTTTTTCCTGAATATATTCAGGAAAAAACGCATACGCCCTTTTTGGTCAACCAAGCAACCTGGAAAGGCAAATCAGCGCTACAATGAAGTCTCGCTTCCCATCGGTCAAAAGGGCCATGCTGAATAAAGTGTCAAAACCCGAAATGCAGGACAGGCCATGGAGAAACGGGAGCCTGGCTACGCTGATGGGAGGGATGTAAATTGCCAACAGCCACTCTGGAGAAGTGTACGGTGTGTCCTGAAACATCTAAAAAAATCAGCTTAGAGAGCACAGGGCACTTCCACTCATGGGCGTATAAATTGGGAAAACTAAAAATCAGCAAGACACAGGCACCCCAAAGTTTACGGCTGCTCTGTTGACAAGAACCTCCACTTCGTTACACCTTAAATATCCCAGGAAAGAGAAAAATGGATAAAGAAGTTGTGGTCCTTATGTACAATGGAATATCACTCAGCCATGAAATCAACGTCATAAGGCTAGTAGCAGCATGATGAGTGGATTTAGGTACGACGATTCTAAGTGAAATAAGTCACACAGAAAAAGACACTTATCATAAGATATCACTTATAGTGGGAATGTATAAACCGCTACCCTTGAACTGAATTACAAAACAGAACAGAGTCCCACGTTTAGAAAACACACTATGGCTGCTTAACGGGAAAGGTGAGGTGGGGTGATGCATAAAACAAGGGTTTCAAATTAGGTCAGATACCGTTCCATAAACCCAATATGTAATAGACAAGACCTACTCCTTGATCAGTGAATTGGACTCAACACCCCCTATTCACCGCCCAAGAATATATCTGACTAGTAAGAATCTTAAAACCTATGTTTTGATATCTCTCTGTAAGTGAGTCAAGTGTGTGTAAAGCGGCAGAAACACAGCAGTGAAAAGCAGCTAAACCCCATTATAAAAATCAATTACTTTTAAAAACCCGTGAAACAAAGACAGTGAAAGAGAGAGAAATTCTTACAAAATTCGTTCAGGGGCTGTGATGCCGCCTGGATTGACCATATCTAGACCCACAGCTGATGGAGACATAAGGGTGGACACTCTTGGGGCTGAGAGGTTTGGTGAGGTTGGGTGAGGAAACGCAGACCCTTTAAAATAATACTGCGTGGTACCCATCCCATGGGTCCCAAATCTCCAGGTTCAAGGGCATCTTCCTACATCGAAAACATGCATGAGAAACCCAGAAGATGGTACACCGTGTGATCGGGAAAGGTTTCCAAAACGCACCTCATTTCTCATCTCCTTGTGCTCGGGTTCGCCATTCCAGCCGCTTTACTAGCAATCTCCCTCCTTGGAGAATCAGCACCTTTAACCTCCTGTTCCGTACAGCTTGCAATTTGTCCTGAGGATGAACGGGAAGAGTGGGAACCAATGAGAGACTAGCTCTAGGTGTTGGGACAGGCACAGGTCACTCTACTTTCCCATCAGGAAGAAGAATTAACCACAGGCTCAGCCTGCCGCCCGGGACCAGAATAGGGCCTGAAGCAATCCTGCGCTTTTGCGGCCAGCTCCCAAGAAAGCGAGTTGAAAAATGGAGCTCAGGGGCACTGCAATTCACAAACCTGCAGACTTATAAATGATAACTCTCGTCCACAAATATATTGAGGGAAGGCAACGAAGAGGATTGGAAAGCAAGGCAGAATTGCAGGAAACAGATTTCAGGAGGGAGATTCGAATCGCCTTTAAAGCACAGGAAAAGCGGCAAAACCTCGACAATGATGCCCTTGGCCAAAAAGGGCGTATGCGTTTTTTCCTGAATATATTCAGGAAAAAACGCATACGCCCTTTTTGGCCAACCAAGCAACCTGGAAAGGCAAATCAGCGCTACAAAGAAGTCTCGCTTCCCATCGGTCCAAAGGGCCATGCTGAATAAAGTGTCAAAACCAGAAATGCAGGACAGGCCATGGAGAAACGGGAGCCTGGCTACGCTGATGGGAGGGATGTAAATTGCCAACAGCCACTCTGGAGAAGTGTACGGTGTGTCCTGAAACATCTAAAAAACTCAGCTTAGAGAGCACAGGGCACTTCCACTCATAGGCGTATAAATTGGGAAAACTAAAAATCAGCAAGACACAGGCACCCCAAAGTTTAGGGCTGCTCTGTTGACAAGAACCTCCACTTCGTTACACCTTAAATATCCCAGGAAAGAGAAAAATGGATAAAGAAGTTGTGGTCCTTATGTACAATGGAATATCACTCAGCCATGAAATCAACGTCATAAGGCTAGTAGCAGCATGATGAGTGGATTTAGGTACGACGATTCTAAGTGAAATAAGTCACACAGAAAAAGACACTTATCATAAGATATCACTTATAGAGGGAATGTATAAACCGCTACCCTTGAACTGAATTACAAAACAGAACAGAGTCCCACGTTTAGAAAACACACTATGGCTGCTTAACGGGAAAGGTGAGGTGGGGTGATGCATAAAACAAGGGTTTCAAATTAGGTCAGATACCGTTCCATAAACCCAATATGTAATAGACAAGACCTACTCCTTGATCAGTGAATTGGACTCAACACCCCCTATTCACCGCTCAAGAATATATCTGACTAGTAAGAATCTTAAAACCTATGTTTTGATATCTCTCTGTAAGTGAGTCAAGTGGGTGTAAAGCGGCAGAAACACAGCAGTGAAAAGCAGCTAAACCCCATTATAAAAATCAATTACTTTTAAAAACCCGTGAAACAAAGACAGTGAAAGAGAGAGAAATTCTTACAAAATTCGTTCAGGGGCTGTGATGCCACCTGGATTGACCATATCTAAACCCACAGCTGATGGAGACATAAGGGTGGACACTCTTGGGTCTGAGAGGTTTGGTGAGGTTGGGTGAGGAAACGCAGACCCTTTAAAGTAATACTGCGTGGTTCCCATCCCATGGGTCCCAAATCTCCAGGTTCAAGGGCATCTTCCTACATCGAAAACATGCATGAGAAACCCAGAAGATGGTACACCGTGTGATCGGGAAAGGTTTCCAAAACGCACCTCATTTCTCATCTTCTTGTGCTCGGGTTCGCCATTCCAGCCGCTTTACTAGCAATCTCCCTCCTTGGAGAATCAGCACCTTTAACCTCCTGTTCCGTACAGGTTGCAATTTGTCCTGAGGATGAACGGGAAGAGTGGGAACCAATGAGAGACTAGCTCTAGGTGTTGGGACAGGCACAGGTCACTCTACTTTCTCATCAGGAAGAAGAATTAACCACAGGCTCAGCCTGCCGCCCGGGACCAGAATAGGGCCTGAAGCAATCCTGCGCTTTTGCGGCCAGCTCCCAAGAAAGCGAGTTGAAAAATGGAGCTCAGGGGCACTGCAATTCACAAACCTGCAGACTTATAAATGATAACTCTCGTCCAGAAATATATTGAGGGAAGACAACGAAGAGGATGGGAAAGCAAGGCAGAATTGCAGGAAACAGATTTCAGGAGGGAGATTCGAATCGCCTTTAAAGCATGGGAAAAGCGGCAAAACCTCGACAATGATGCCCTTGGCCAAAAAGGGCGTATGCGTTTTTTCCTGAATATATTCAGGAAAAAACGCATACGCCCTTTTTGGTCAACCAAGCAACCTGGAAAGGCAAATCAGCGCTACAAAGAAGTCTCGCTTCCCATCGGTCAAAAGGGCCATGCTGAATAAAGTGTCAAAACCAGAAATGCAGGACAGGCCATGGAGAAACGGGAGCCTGGCTACGCTGATGGGAGGGATGTAAATTGCCAACAGCCACTCTGGAGAAGTGTACAGTGTGTCCTGAAACATCTAAAAAACTCAGCTTAGAGAGCACAGGGCACTTCCACTCATGGGCGTATAAATTGGGAAAACTAAAAATCAGCAAGACACAGGCACCCCAAAGTTTACGGCTGCTCTGTTGACAAGAACCTCCACTTCGTTACACCTTAAATATCCCAGGAAAGAGAAAAATGGATAAAGAAGTTGTGGTCCTTATGTACAATGGAATATCACTCAGCCATGAAATCAACGTCATAAGGCTAGTAGCAGCATGATGAGTGGATTTAGGTACGACGATTCTAAGTGAAATAAGTCACACAGAAAAAGACACTTATCATAAGATATCACTTATAGAGGGAATGTATAAACCGCTACCCTTGAACTGAACTACAAAACAGAACAGACTCCCACGTTTAGAAAACACACTATGGCTGCTTAACGGGAAAGGTGAGGTGGGGTGATGCATAAAACAAGGGTTTCAAATTAGGTCAGATACCGTTCCATAAACCCAATATGTAATAGAGAAGACCTACTCCTTGATCAGTGAATTGGACTCAACACCCCCTATTCACCGCCCAAGAATATATCTGACTAGTAAGAATCTTAAAACCTATGTTTTGATATCTCTCTGTAAGTGAGTCAAGTGTGTGTAAAGCGGCAGAAACACAGCAGTGAAAAGCAGCTAAACCCCATTATAAAAATCAATTACTTTTAAAAACCCGTGAAACAAAGACAGTGAAAGAGAGAGAAATTCTTACAAAATTCGTTCAGGGGCTGTGATGCCACCTGGATTGACCATATCTAGACCCACAGCTGATGGAGACATAAGGGTGGACACTCTTGGGTCTGAGAGGTTTGGTGAGGTTGGGTGAGGAAACGCAGACCCTTTAAAGTAATACTGCGTGATATCCATCCCATGGGTCCCAAATCTCCAGGTTCAAGGGCATTTTCCTACATCGAAAACATGCATGAGAAACCCAGAAGATGGTACACCGTGTGATCGGGAAAGGTTTCCAAAACGCACCTCATTTCTCATCTCCTTGTGCTCGGGTTCGCCATTCCAGCCGCTTTAGTAGCAATCTCCCTCCTTGGAGAATCAGCACCTTTAACCTCCTGTTCCGTACAGCTTGCAATTTGTCCTGAGGATGAACGGGAAGAGTGGGAACCAATGAGAGACTAGCTCTAGGTGTTGGGACAGGCACAGGTCACTCTACTTTCCCATCAGGAAGAAGAATTAACCACAGGCTCAGCCTGCCGCCCGGGACCAGAATAGGGCCTGAAGCAATCCTGCGCTTTTGCGGCCAGCTCCCAAGAAAGCGAGTTGAAAAATGGAGCTCAGGGGCACTGCAATTCACAAACCTGCAGACTTATAAATGATAACTCTCGTCCACAAATATATTGAGGGAAGGCAACGAAGAGGATTGGAAAGCAAGGCAGAATTGCAGGAAACAGATTTCAGGAGGGAGATTCGAATCGCCTTTAAAGCACAGGAAAAGCGGCAAAACCTCGACAATGATGCCCTTGGCCAAAAAGGGCGTATGCGTTTTTTCCTGAATATATTCAGGAAAAAACGCATACCACCTTTTTGGCCAACCAAGCAACCTGGAAAGGCAAATCAGCGCTACAAAGAAGTCTCGCTTCCCATCGGTCCAAAGGGCCATGCTGAATAAAGTGTCAAAACCAGAAATGCAGGACAGGCCATGGAGAAACGGGAGCCTGGCTACGCTGATGGGAGGGATGTAAATTGCCAACAGCCACGCTGGAGAAGTGTACGGTGTGTCCTGAAACATCTAAAAAACTCAGCTTAGAGAGCACAGGGCACTTCCACTCATGGGCGTATAAATTGGGAAAACTAAAAATCAGCAAGACACAGGCACCCCAAAGTTTACGGCTGCTCTGTTGACAAGAACCTCCACTTCGTTACACCTTAAATATCCCAGGAAAGAGAAAAATGGATAAAGAAGTTGTGGTCCTTATGTACAATGGAATATCACTCAGCCATGAAATCAACGTCATAAGGCTAGTAGCAGCATGATGAGTGGATTTAGGTACGACGATTCTAAGTGAAATAAGTCACACAGAAAAAGACACTTATCATAAGATATCACTTATAGAGGGAATGTATAAACCGCTACCCTTGAACTGAATTACAAAACAGAACAGAGTCCCACGTTTAGAAAACACACTATGGCTGCTTAACGGGAAAGGTGAGGTGGGGTGATGCATAAAACAAGGGTTTCAAATTAGGTCAGATACCGTTCCATAAACCCAATATGTAATAGACAAGACCTACTCCTTGATCAGTGAATTGGACTCAACACCCCCTATTCACCGCCCAAGAATATATCTGACTAGTAAGAATCTTAAAACCTATGTTTTGATATCTCTCTGTAAGTGAGTCAAGTGTGTGTAAAGCGGCAGAAACACAGCAGTGAAAAGCAGCTAAACCCCATTTTAAAAATCAATTACTTTTAAAAACCCGTGAAACAAAGACAGTGAAAGAGAGAGAAATTCTTACAAAATTCGTTCAGGGGCTGTGATGCCACCTGGATTGACCATATCTAGACCCACAGCTGATGGAGACATAAGGGTGGACACTCTTGGGTCTGAGAGGTTTGGTGAGGTTGGGTGAGGAAACGCAGACCCTTTAAAGTAATACTTCGTGGTTCCCATCCCATGGGTCCCAAATCTCCAGGTTCAAGGGCATCTTCCTACATCGAAAACATGCATGAGAAACCCAGAAGATGGTACACCGTGTGATCGGGAAAGGTTTCCAAAACGCACCTCATTTCTCATCTCCTTGTGCTCGGGTTCGCCATTCCAGCCGCTTTAGTAGCAATCTCCCTCCTTGGAGAATCAGCACCTTTAACCTCCTGTTCTGTACAGCTTGCAATTTGTCCTGAGGATGAACGGGAAGAGTGGGAACCAATGAGAGACTAGCTCTAGGTGTTGGGACAGGCACAGGTCACTCTACTTTCCCATCAGGAAGAAGAATTAACCACAGGCTCAGCCTGCCGCCCGGGACCAGAATAGGGCCTGAAGCAATCCTGCGCTTTTGCGGCCAGCTCCCAAGAAAGCGAGTTGAAAAATGGAGCTCAGGGGCACTGCAATTCACAAACCTGCAGACTTATAAATGATAACTCTCGTCCACAAATATATTGAGGGAAGGCAACGAAGAGGATTGGAAAGCAAGGCAGAATTGCAGGAAACAGATTTCAGGAGGGAGATTCGAATCGCCTTTAAAGCACGGGAAAAGCGGCAAAACCTCGACAATGATGCCCTTGGCCAAAAAGGGCGTATGCGTTTTTTCCTGAATATATTCAGGAAAAAACGCATACGCCCTTTTTGGCCAACCAAGCAACCTGGAAAGGCAAATCAGCGCTACAAAGAAGTCTCGCTTCCCATCGGTCAAAAGGGCAATGCTGAATAAAGTGTCAAAACCAGAAATGCAGGACAGGCCATGGAGAAACGGGAGCCTGGCTACGCTGATGGGAGGGATGTAAATTGCCAACAGCCACTCTGGAGAAGTGTACGGTGTGTCCTGAAACATCTAAAAAACTCAGCTTAGAGAGCACAGGGCACTTCCACTCATGGGCGTATAAATTGGGAAAACTAAAAATCAGCAAGACACAGGCACCCCAAAGTTTACGGCTGCTCTGTTGACAAGAACCTCCACTTCGTTACACCTTAAATATGCCAGGAAAGAGAAAAATGGATAAAGAAGTTGTGGTCCTTATGTACAATGGAATATCACTCAGCCATGAAATCAACGTCATAAGGCTAGTAGCAGCATGATGAGTGGATTTAGGTACGACGATTCTAAGTGAAATAAGTCACACAGAAAAAGACACTTATCATAAGATATCACTTATAGAGGGAATGTATAAACCGCTACCCTTGAACTGAATTACAAAAAAGAACAGAGTCCCACGTTTAGAAAACACACTATGGCTGCTTAACGGGAAAGGTGAGGTGGGGTGATGCATAAAACAAGGGTTTCAAATTAGGTCAGATACCGTTCCATAAACCCAATATGTAATAGACAAGACCTACTCCTTGATCAGTGAATTGGACTCAACACCCCCTATTCACCGCCCAAGAATATATCTGACTAGTAAGAATCTTAAAACCTATGTTTTGATATCTCTCTGTAAGTGAGTCAAGTGTGTGTAAAGCGGCAGAAACACAGCAGTGAAAAGCAGCTAAACCCCATTATAAAAATCAATTACTTTTAAAAACCCGTGAAACAAAGACAGTGAAAGAGAGAGAAATTCTTACAAAATTCGTTCAGGGGCTGTGATGCCACCTGGATTGACCATATCTAGACCCACAGCTGATGGAGCCATAAGGGTGGACACTCTTGGGTCTGAGAGGTTTGGTGAGGTTGGGTGAGGAAACGCAGACCCTTTAAAGTAATACTGCGTGATATCCATCCCATGGGTCCCAAATCTCCAGGTTCAAGGGCATCTTCCTACATCGAAAACATGCATGAGAAACCCAGAAGATGGTACACCGTGTGATCCGGAAAGGTTTCCAAAACGCACCTCATTTCTCATCTCCTTGTGCTCGGGTTCGCCATTCCAGCCGCTTTAGTAGCAATCTCCCTCCTTGGAGAATCAGCACCTTTAACCTCCTGTTCCGTACAGCTTGCAATTTGTCCTGAGGATGAACGGGAAGAGTGGGAACCAATGAGAGACTAGCTCTAGGTGTTGGGACAGGCACAGGTCACTCTACTTTCCCATCAGGAAGAAGAATTAACCACAGGCTCAGCCTGCCGCCCGGGACCAGAATAGGGCCTGAAGCAATCCTGCGCTTTTGCGGCCAGCTCCCAAGAAAGCGAGTTGAAAAATGGAGCTCAGGGGCACTGCAATTCACAAACCTGCAGACTTATAAATGATAACTCTCGTCCACAAATATATTGAGGGAAGGCAACGAAGAGGATTGGAAAGCAAGGCAGAATTGCAGGAAACAGATTTCAGGAGGGAGATTCGAATCGCCTTTAAAGCACAGGAAAAGCGGCAAAACCTCGACAATGATGCCCTTGGCCAAAAAGGGCGTATGCGTTTTTTCCTGAATATATTCAGGAAAAAACGCATACCACCTTTTTGGCCAACCAAGCAACCTGGAAAGGCAAATCAGCGCTACAAAGAAGTCTCGCTTCCCATCGGTCAAAAGGGCAATGCTGAATAAAGTGTCAAAACCAGAAATGCAGGACAGGCCATGGAGAAACGGGAGCCTGGCTACGCTGATGGGAGGGATGTAAATTGCCAACAGCCACTCTGGAGAAGTGTACGGTGTGTCCTGAAACATCTAAAAAACTCAGCTTAGAGAGCACAGGGCACTTCCACTCATGGGCGTATAAATTGGGAAAACTAAAAATCAGCAAGACACAGGCACCCCAAAGTTTACGGCTGCTCTGTTGACAAGAACCTCCACTTCGTTACACCTTAAATATCCCAGGAAAGAGAAAAATGGATAAAGAAGTTGTGGTCCTTATGTACAATGGAATATCACTCAGCCATGAAATCAACGTCATAAGGCTAGTAGCAGCATGATGAGTGGATTTAGGTACGACGATTCTAAGTGAAATAAGTCACACAGAAAAAGACACTTATCATAAGATATCACTTATAGAGGGAATGTATAAACCGCTACCCTTGAACTGAATTACAAAACAGAACAGAGTCCCACGTTTAGAAAACACACTATGGCTGCTTAACGGGAAAGGTGAGGTGGGGTGATGCATAAAACAAGGGTTTCAAATTAGGTCAGATACCGTTCCATAAACCCAATATGTAATAGACAAGACCTACTCCTTGATCAGTGAATTGGACTCAACACCCCCTATTCACCGCCCAAGAATATATCTGACTAGTAAGAATCTTAAAACCTATGTTTTGATATCTCTCTGTAAGTGAGTCAAGTGTGTGTAAAGCGGCAGAAACACAGCAGTGAAAAGCAGCTAAACCCCATTTTAAAAATCAATTACTTTTAAAAACCCGTGAAACAAAGACAGTGAAAGAGAGAGAAATTCTTACAAAATTCGTTCAGGGGCTGTGATGCCGCCTGGATTGACCATATCTAGACCCACAGCTGATGGAGACATAAGGGTGGACACTCTTGGGGCTGAGAGGTTTGGTGAGGTTGGGTGAGGAAACGCAGACCCTTTAAAATAATACTGCGTGGTACCCATCCCATGGGTCCCAAATCTCCAGGTTCAAGGGCATCTTCCTACATCGAAAACATGCATGAGAAACCCAGAAGATGGTACACCGTGTGATCGGGAAAGGTTTCCAAAACGCACCTCATTTCTCATCTCCTTGTGCTCGGGTTCGCCATTCCAGCCGCTTTACTAGCAATCTCCCTCCTTGGAGAATCAGCACCTTTAACCTCCTGTTCCGTACAGCTTGCAATTTGTCCTGAGGATGAACGGGAAGAGTGGGAACCAATGAGAGACTAGCTCTAGGTGTTGGGACAGGCACAGGTCACTCTACTTTCCCATCAGGAAGAAGAATTAACCACAGGCTCAGCCTGCCGCCCGGGACCAGAATAGGGCCTGAAGCAATCCTGCGCTTTTGCGGCCAGCTCCCAAGAAAGCGAGTTGAAAAATGGAGCTCAGGGGCACTGCAATTCACAAACCTGCAGACTTATAAATGATAACTCTCGTCCACAAATATATTGAGGGAAGGCAACGAAGAGGATTGGAAAGCAAGGCAGAATTGCAGGAAACAGATTTCAGGAGGGAGATTCGAATCGCCTTTAAAGCACAGGAAAAGCGGCAAAACCTCGACAATGATGCCCTTGGCCAAAAAGGGCGTATGCGTTTTTTCCTGAATATATTCAGGAAAAAACGCATACGCCCTTTTTGGCCAACCAAGCAACCTGGAAAGGCAAATCAGCGCTACAAAGAAGTCTCGCTTCCCATCGGTCCAAAGGGCCATGCTGAATAAAGTGTCAAAACCAGAAATGCAGGACAGGCCATGGAGAAACGGGAGCCTGGCTACGCTGATGGGAGGGATGTAAATTGCCAACAGCCACTCTGGAGAAGTTTACGGTGTGTCCTGAAACATCTAAAAAACTCAGCTTAGAGAGCACAGGGCACTTCCACTCATAGGCGTATAAATTGGGAAAACTAAAAATCAGCAAGACACAGGCACCCCAAAGTTTAGGGCTGCTCTGTTGACAAGAACCTCCACTTCGTTACACCTTAAATATCCCAGGAAAGAGAAAAATGGATAAAGAAGTTGTGGTCCTTATGTACAATGGAATATCACTCAGCCATGAAATCAACGTCATAAGGCTAGTAGCAGCATGATGAGTGGATTTAGGTACGACGATTCTAAGTGAAATAAGTCACACAGAAAAAGACACTTATCATAAGATATCACTTATAGAGGGAATGTATAAACCGCTACCCTTGAACTGAATTACAAAAAAGAACAGAGTCCCACGTTTAGAAAACACACTATGGCTGCTTAACGGGAAAGGTGAGGTGGGGTGATGCATAAAACAAGGGTTTCAAATTAGGTCAGATACCGTTCCATAAACCCAATATGTAATAGACAAGACCTACTCCTTGATCAGTGAATTGGACTCAACACCCCCTATTCACCGCCCAAGAATATATCTGACTAGTAAGAATCTTAAAACCTATGTTTTGATATCTCTCTGTAAGTGAGTCAAGTGTGTGTAAAGCGGCAGAAACACAGCAGTGAAAAGCAGCTAAACCCCATTATAAAAATCAATTACTTTTAAAAACCCGTGAAACAAAGACAGTGAAAGAGAGAGAAATTCTTACAAAATTCGTTCAGGGGCTGTGATGCCACCTGGATTGACCATATCTAGACCCACAGCTGATGGAGCCATAAGGGTGGACACTCTTGGGTCTGAGAGGTTTGGTGAGGTTGGGTGAGGAAACGCAGACCCTTTAAAGTAATACTGCGTGATATCCATCCCATGGGTCCCAAATCTCCAGGTTCAAGGGCATCTTCCTACATCGAAAACATGCATGAGAAACCCAGAAGATGGTACACCGTGTGATCGGGAAAGGTTTCCAAAACGCACCTCATTTCTCATCTCCTTGTGCTCGGGTTCGCCATTCCAGCCGCTTTAGTAGCAATCTCCCTCCTTGGAGAATCAGCACCTTTAACCTCCTGTTCCGTACAGCTTGCAATTTGTCCTGAGGATGAACGGGAAGAGTGGGAACCAATGAGAGACTAGCTCTAGGTGTTGGGACAGGCACAGGTCACTCTACTTTCCCATCAGGAAGAATAATTAACCACAGGCTCAGCCTGCCGCCCGGGACCAGAATAGGGCCTGAAGCAATCCTGCGCTTTTGCGGCCAGCTCCCAAGAAAGCGAGTTGAAAAATGGAGCTCAGGGGCACTGCAATTCACAAACCTGCAGACTTATAAATGATAACTCTCGTCCACAAATATATTGAGGGAAGGCAACGAAGAGGATTGGAAAGCAAGGCAGAATTGCAGGAAACAGATTTCAGGAGGGAGATTCGAATCGCCTTTAAAGCACAGGAAAAGCGGCAAAACCTCGACAATGATGCCCTTGGCCAAAAAGGGCGTATGCGTTTTTTCCTGAATATATTCAGGAAAAAACGCATACCACCTTTTTGGCCAACCAAGCAACCTGGAAAGGCAAATCAGCGCTACAAAGAAGTCTCGCTTCCCATCGGTCAAAAGGGCAATGCTGAATAAAGTGTCAAAACCAGAAATGCAGGACAGGCCATGGAGAAACGGGAGCCTGGCTACGCTGATGGGAGGGATGTAAATTGCCAACAGCCACTCTGGAGAAGTGTACGGTGTGTCCTGAAACATCTAAAAAACTCAGCTTAGAGAGCACAGGGCACTTCCACTCATGGGCGTATAAATTGGGAAAACTAAAAATCAGCAAGACACAGGCACCCCAAAGTTTACGGCTGCTCTGTTGACAAGAACCTCCACTTCGTTACACCTTAAATATCCCAGGAAAGAGAAAAATGGATAAAGAAGTTGTGGTCCTTATGTACAATGGAATATCACTCAGCCATGAAATCAACGTCATAAGGCTAGTAGCAGCATGATGAGTGGATTTAGGTACGACGATTCTAAGTGAAATAAGTCACACAGAAAAAGACACTTATCATAAGATATCACTTATAGAGGGAATGTATAAACCGCTACCCTTGAACTGAATTACAAAACAGAACAGAGTCCCACGTTTAGAAAACACACTATGGCTGCTTAACGGGAAAGGTGAGGTGGGGTGATGCATAAAACAAGGGTTTCAAATTAGGTCAGATACCGTTCCATAAACCCAATATGTAATAGACAAGACCTACTCCTTGATCAGTGAATTGGACTCAACACCCCCTATTCACCGCCCAAGAATATATCTGACTAGTAAGAATCTTAAAACCTATGTTTTGATATCTCTCTGTAAGTGAGTCAAGTGTGTGTAAAGCGGCAGAAACACAGCAGTGAAAAGCAGCTAAACCCCATTTTAAAAATCAATTACTTTTAAAAACCCGTGAAACAAAGACAGTGAAAGAGAGAGAAATTCTTACAAAATTCGTTCAGGGGCTGTGATGCCGCCTGGATTGACCATATCTAGACCCACAGCTGATGGAGACATAAGGGTGGACACTCTTGGGGCTGAGAGGTTTGGTGAGGTTGGGTGAGGAAACGCAGACCCTTTAAAATAATACTGCGTGGTACCCATCCCATGGGTCCCAAATCTCCAGGTTCAAGGGCATCTTCCTACATCGAAAACATGCATGAGAAACCCAGAAGATGGTACACCGTGTGATCGGGAAAGGTTTCCAAAACGCACCTCATTTCTCATCTCCTTGTGCTCGGGTTCGCCATTCCAGCCGCTTTACTAGCAATCTCCCTCCTTGGAGAATCAGCACCTTTAACCTCCTGTTCCGTACAGCTTGCAATTTGTCCTGAGGATGAACGGGAAGAGTGGGAACCAATGAGAGACTAGCTCTAGGTGTTGGGACAGGCACAGGTCACTCTACTTTCCCATCAGGAAGAAGAATTAACCACAGGCTCAGCCTGCCGCCCGGGACCAGAATAGGGCCTGAAGCAATCCTGCGCTTTTGCGGCCAGCTCCCAAGAAAGCGAGTTGAAAAATGGAGCTCAGGGGCACTGCAATTCACAAACCTGCAGACTTATAAATGATAACTCTCGTCCACAAATATATTGAGGGAAGGCAACGAAGAGGATTGGAAAGCAAGGCAGAATTGCAGGAAACAGATTTCAGGAGGGAGATTCGAATCGCCTTTAAAGCACAGGAAAAGCGGCAAAACCTCGACAATGATGCCCTTGGCCAAAAAGGGCGTATGCGTTTTTTCCTGAATATATTCAGGAAAAAACGCATACGCCCTTTTTGGCCAACCAAGCAACCTGGAAAGGCAAATCAGCGCTACAAAGAAGTCTCGCTTCCCATCGGTCCAAAGGGCCATGCTGAATAAAGTGTCAAAACCAGAAATGCAGGACAGGCCATGGAGAAACGGGAGCCTGGCTACGCTGATGGGAGGGATGTAAATTGCCAACAGCCACTCTGGAGAAGTGTACGGTGTGTCCTGAAACATCTAAAAAACTCAGCTTAGAGAGCACAGGGCACTTCCACTCATAGGCGTATAAATTGGGAAAACTAAAAATCAGCAAGACACAGGCACCCCAAAGTTTAGGGCTGCTCTGTTGACAAGAACCTCCACTTCGTTACACCTTAAATATCCCAGGAAAGAGAAAAATGGATAAAGAAGTTGTGGTCCTTATGTACAATGGAATATCACTCAGCCATGAAATCAACGTCATAAGGCTAGTAGCAGCATGATGAGTGGATTTAGGTACGACGATTCTAAGTGAAATAAGTCACACAGAAAAAGACACTTATCATAAGATATCACTTATAGAGGGAATGTATAAACCGCTACCCTTGAACTGAACTACAAAACAGAACAGACTCCCACGTTTAGAAAACACACTATGGCTGCTTAACGGGAAAGGTGAGGTGGGGTGATGCATAAAACAAGGGTTTCAAATTAGGTCAGATACCGTTCCATAAACCCAATATGTAATAGAGAAGACCTACTCCTTGATCAGTGAATTGGACTCAACACCCCCTATTCACCGCCCAAGAATATATCTGACTAGTAAGAATCTTAAAACCTATGTTTTGATATCTCTCTGTAAGTGAGTCAAGTGGGTGTAAAGCGGCAGAAACACAGCAGTGAAAAGCAGCTAAACCCCATTATAAAAATCAATTACTTTTAAAAACCCGTGAAACAAAGACAGTGAAAGAGAGAGAAATTCTTACAAAATTCGTTCAGGGGCTGTGATGCCACCTGGATTGACCATATCTAGACCCACAGCTGATGGAGACATAAGGGTGGACACTCTTGGGTCTGAGAGGTTTGGTGAGGTTGGGTGAGGAAACGCAGACCCTTTAAAGTAATACTGCGTGGTTCCCATCCCATGGGTCCCAAATCTCCAGGTTCAAGGGCATCTTCCTACATCGAAAACATGCATGAGAAACCCAGAAGATGGTACACCGTGTGATCGGGAAAGGTTTCCAAAACGCACCTCATTTCTCATCTCCTTGTGCTCGGGTTCGCCATTCCAGCCGCTTTAGTAGCAATCTCCCTCCTTGGAGAATCAGCACCTTTAACCTCCTGTTCCGTACAGCTTGCAATTTGTCCTGAGGATGAACGGGAAGAGTGGGAACCAATGAGAGACTAGCTCTAGGTGTTGGGACAGGCACAGGTCACTCTACTTTCCCATCAGGAAGAAGAATTAACCACAGGCTCAGCCTGCCGCCCGGGACCAGAATAGGGCCTGAAGCAATCCTGCGCTTTTGCGGCCAGCTCCCAAGAAAGCGAGTTGAAAAATGGAGCTCAGGGGCACTGCAATTCACAAACCTGCAGACTTATAAATGATAACTCTCGTCCACAAATATATTGAGGGAAGGCAACGAAGAGGATTGGAAAGCAAGGCAGAATTGCAGGAAACAGATTTCAGGAGGGAGATTCGAATCGCCTTTAAAGCACGGGAAAAGCGGCAAAACCTCGACAATGATGCCCTTGGCCAAAAAGGGCGTATGCGTTTTTTCCTGAATATATTCAGGAAAAAACGCATACGCCCTTTTTGGCCAACCAAGCAACCTGGAAAGGCAAATCAGCGCTACAAAGAAGTCTCGCTTCCCATCGGTCAAAAGGGCCATGCTGAATAAAGTGTCAAAACCAGAAATGCAGGACAGGCCATGGAGAAACGGGAGCCTGGCTACGCTGATGGGAGGGATGTAAATTGCCAACAGCCACTCTGGAGAAGTGTACGGTGTGTCCTGAAACATCTAAAAAACTCAGCTTAGAGAGCACAGGGCACTTCCACTCATGGGCGTATAAATTGGGAAAACTAAAAATCAGCAAGACACAGGCACCCCAAAGTTTACGGGTGCTCTGTTGACAAGAACCTCCACTTCGTTACACCTTAAATATCCCAGGAAAGAGAAAAATGGATAAAGAAGTTGTGGTCCTTATGTACAATGGAATATCACTCAGCCATGAAATCAACGTCATAAGGCTAGTAGCAGCATGATGAGTGGATTTAGGTACGACGATTCTAAGTGAAATAAGTCACACAGAAAAAGACACTTATCATAAGATATCACTTATAGAGGGAATGTATAAACCGCTACCCTTGAACTGAATTACAAAACAGAACAGAGTCCCACGTTTAGAAAACACACTATGGCTGCTTAACGGGAAAGGTGAGGTGGGGTGATGCATAAAACAAGGGTTTCAAATTAGGTCAGATACCGTTCCATAAACCCAATATGTAATAGACAAGACCTACTCCTTGATCAGTGAATTGGACTCAACACCCCCTATTCACCGCCCAAGAATATATCTGACTAGTAAGAATCTTAAAACCTATGTTTTGATATCTCTCTGTAAGTGAGTCAAGTGTGTGTAAAGCGGCAGAAACACAGCAGTGAAAAGCAGCTAAACCCCATTATAAAAATCAATTACTTTTAAAAACCCGTGAAACAAAGACAGTGAAAGAGAGAGAAATTCTTACAAAATTCGTTCAGGGGCTGTGATGCCACCTGGATTGACCATATCTAGACCCACAGCTGATGGAGACATAAGGGTGGACACTCTTGGGTCTGAGAGGTTTGGTGAGGTTGGGTGAGGAAACGCAGACCCTTTAAATTAATACTGCGTGATATCCATCCCATGGGTCCCAAATCTCCAGGTTCAAGGGCATCTTCCTACATCGAAAACATGCATGAGAAACCCAGAAGATGGTACACCGTGTGATCGGGAAAGGTTTCCAAAACGCACCTCATTTCTCATCTCCTTATGCTCGGGTTCGCCATTGCAGCCGCTTTAGTAGCAATCTCCCTCCTTGGAGAATCAGCACCTTTAACCTCCTGTTCCGTACAGGTTGCAATTTGTCCTGAGGATGAACGGGAAGAGTGGGAACCGATGAGAGACTAGCTCTAGGTGTTGGGAAAGGCACAGGTCACTCTACTTCCCCATCAGGAAGAAGAATTAACCACAGGCTCAGCCTGCCGCCCGGGACCAGAATAGGGCCTGAAGCAATCCTGCGCTTTTGCGGCCAGCTCCCAAGAAAGCGAGTTGAAAAATGGAGCTCAGGGGCACTGCAATTCACAAACCTGCAGACTTATAAATGATAACTCTCGTCCACAAATATATTGAGGGAAGGCAACGAAGAGGATTGGAAAGCAAGGCAGAATTGCAGGAAACAGATTTCAGGAGGGAGATTCGAATCGCCTTTAAAGCACAGGAAAAGCGGCAAAACCTCGACAATGATGCCCTTGGCCAAAAAGGGCGTATGCGTTTTTTCCTGAATATATTCAGGAAAAAACGCATACGCCCTTTTTGGCCAACCAAGCAACCTGGAAAGGCAAATCAGCGCTACAAAGAAGTCTCGCTTCCCATCGCTCCAAAGGGCCATGCTGAATAAAGTGTCAAAACCAGAAATGCAGGACAGGCCATGGAGAAACGGGAGCCTGGCTACGCTGATGGGAGGGATGTAAATTGCCAACAGCCACTCTGGAGAAGTGTACGGTGTGTCCTGAAACATCTAAAAAACTCAACTTAGAGAGCACAGGGCACTTCTACTCATGGGCGTATAAATTGGGAAAACTAAAAATCAGCAAGACACAGGCACCCCAAAGTTTAGGGCTGCTCTGTTGACAAGAACCTCCACTTCGTTACACCTTAAATATCCCAGGAAAGAGATAAATGGATAAAGAAGTTGTGGTCCTTATGTACAATGGAATATCACTCAGCCATGAAATCAACGTCATAAGGCTAGTAGCAGCATGATGAGTGGATTTAGGTACGACGATTCTAAGTGAAATAAGTCACACAGAAAAAGACACTTATCATAAGATATCACTTATAGAGGGAATGTATAAACCGCTACCCTTGAACTGAATTACAAAACAGAACAGAGTCCCACGTTTAGAAAACACACTATGGCTGCTTAACGGGAAAGGTGAGGTGGGGTGATGCATAAAACAAGGGTTTCAAATTAGGTCAGATACCGTTCCATAAACCCAATATGTAATAGACAAGACCTACTCCTTGATCAGTGAATTGGACTCAACACACCCTATTCACCGCTCAAGAATATATCTGACTAGTAAGAATCTTAAAACCTATGTTTTGATATCTCTCTGTAAGTGAGTCAAGTGGGTGTAAAGCGGCAGAAACACAGCAGTGAAAAGCAGCTAAACCCCATTATAAAAATCAATTACTTTTAAAAACCCGTGAAACAAAGACAGTGAAAGAGAGAGAAATTCTTACAAAATTCGTTCAGGGGCTGTGATGCCACCTGGATTGACCATATCTAAACCCACAGCTGATGGAGACATAAGGGTGGACACTCTTGGGTCTGAGAGGTTTGGTGAGGTTGGGTGAGGAAACGCAGACCCTTTAAAGTAATACTGCGTCGTTCCCATCCCATGGGTCCCAAATCTCCAGGTTCAAGGGCATCTTCCTACATCGAAAACATGCATGAGAAACCCAGAAGATGGTACACCGTGTGATCGGGAAAGGTTTCCAAAACGCACCTCATTTCTCATCTTCTTGTGCTCGGGTTCGCCATTCCAGCCGCTTTAGTAGCAATCTCCCTCCTTGGAGAATCAGCACCTTTAACCTCCTGTTCCGTACAGCTTGCAATTTGTCCTGAGGATGAACGGGAAGAGTGGGAACCAATGAGAGACTAGCTCTAGGTGTTGGGACAGGCACAGGTCACTCTACTTTCTCATCAGGAAGAAGAATTAACCACAGGCTCAGCCTGCCGCCCGGGACCAGAATAGGGCCTGAAGCAATCCTGCGCTTTTGCGGCCAGCTCCCAAGAAAGCGAGTTGAAAAATGGAGCTCAGGGGCACTGCAATTCACAAACCTGCAGACTTATAAATGATAACTCTCGTCCACAAATATATTGAGGGAAGACAACGAAGAGGATTGGAAAGCAAGGCAGAATTGCAGGAAACAGATTTCAGGAGGGAGATTCGAATCGCCTTTAAAGCATGGGAAAAGCGGCAAAACCTCGACAATGATGCCCTTGGCCAAAAAGGGCGTATGCGTTTTTTCCTGAATATATTCAGGAAAAAACGCATACGCCCTTTTTGGCCAACCAAGCAACCTGGAAAGGCAAATCAGCGCTACAAAGAAGTCTCGCTTCCCATCGGTCAAAAGGGCCATGCTGAATAAAGTGTCAAAACCAGAAATGCAGGACAGGCCATGGAGAAACGGGAGCCTGGCTACGCTGATGGGAGGGATGTAAATTGCCAACAGCCACTCTGGAGAAGTGTACAGTGTGTCCTGAAACATCTAAAAAACTCAGCTTAGAGAGCACAGGGCACTTCCACTCATGGGCGTATAAATTGGGAAAACTAAAAATCAGCAAGACACAGGCACCCCAAAGTTTACGGCTGCTCTGTTGACAAGAACCTCCACTTCGTTACACCTTAAATATCCCAGGAAAGAGAAAAATGAATAAAGAAGTTGTGGTCCTTATGTACAATGGAATATCACTCAGCCATGAAATCAACGTCATAAGGCTAGTAGCAGCATGATGAGTGGATTTAGGTACGACGATTCTAAGTGAAATAAGTCACACAGAAAAAGACACTTATCATAAGATATCACTTATAGAGGGAATGTATAAACCGCTACCCTTGAACTGAATTACAAAACAGAACAGACTCCCACGTTTAGAAAACACACTATGGCTGCTTAACGGGAAAGGTGAGGTGGGGTGATGCATAAAACAAGGGTTTCAAATTAGGTCAGATACCGTTCCATAAACCCAATATGTAATAGACAAGACCTACTCCTTGATCAGTGAATTGGACTCAACACCCCCTATTCACCGCCCAAGAATATATCTGACTAGTAAGAATCTTAAAACCTATGTTTTGATATCTCTCTGTAAGTGAGTCAAGTGTGTGTAAAGCGGCAGAAACACAGCAGTGAAAAGCAGCTAAACCCCATTATAAAAATCAATTACTTTTAAAAACCCGTGAAACAAAGACAGTGAAAGAGAGAGAAATTCTTACAAAATTCGTTCAGGGGCTGTGATGCCACCTGGATTGACCATATCTAGACCCACAGCTGATGGAGACATAAGGGTGGACACTCTTGGGTCTGAGAGGTTTGGTGAGGTTGGGTGAGGAAACGCAGACCCTTTAAAGTAATACTGCGTGATATCCATCCCATGGGTCCCAAATCTCCAGGTTCAAGGGCATCTTCCTACATCGAAAACATGCATGAGAAACCCAGAAGATGGTACACCGTGTGATCGGGAAAGGTTTCCAAAACGCACCTCATTTCTCATCTCCTTGTGCTCGGGTTCGCCATTCCAGCCGCTTTAGTAGCAATCTCCCTCCTTGGAGAATCAGCACCTTTAACCTCCTGTTCCGTACAGCTTGCAATTTGTCCTGAGGATGAACGGGAAGAGTGGGAACCAATGAGAGACTAGCTCTAGGTGTTGGGACAGGCACAGGTCACTCTACTTTCCCATCAGGAAGAAGAATTAACCACAGGCTCAGCCTGCCGCCCGGGACCAGAATAGGGCCTGAAGCAATCCTGCGCTTTTGCGGCCAGCTCCCAAGAAAGCGAGTTGAAAAATGGAGCTCAGGGGCACTGCAATTCACAAACCTGCAGACTTATAAATGATAACTCTCGTCCACAAATATATTGAGGGAAGGCAACGAAGAGGATTGGAAAGCAAGGCAGAATTGCAGGAAACAGATTTCAGGAGGGAGATTCGAATCGCCTTTAAAGCACAGGAAAAGCGGCAAAACCTTGACAATGATGCCCTTGGCCAAAAAGGGCGTATGCGTTTTTTCCTTAATATATTCAGGAAAAAACGCATACGCCCTTTTTGGCCAACCAAGCAACCTGGAAAGGCAAATCAGCGCTACAAAGAAGTCTCGCTTCCCATCGGTCAAAAGGGCCATGCTGAATAAAGTGTCAAAACCAGAAATGCAGGACAGGCCATGGAGAAACGGGAGCCTGGCTACGCTGATGGGAGGGATGTAAATTGCCAACAGCCACTCTGGAGAAGTGTACGGTGTGTCCTGAAACATCTAAAAAACTCAGCTTAGAGAGCACAGGGCACTTCCACTCATGGGCGTATAAATTGGGAAAACTAAAAATCAGCAAGACACAGGCACCCCAAAGTTTACGGCTGCTCTGTTGACAAGAACCTCCACTTCGTTACACCTTAAATATCCCAGGAAAGAGAAAAATGGATAAAGAAGTTGTGGTCCTTATGTACAATGGAATATCACTCAGCCATGAAATCAACGTCATAAGGCTAGTAGCAGCATGATGAGTGGATTTAGGTACGACGATTCTAAGTGAAATAAGTCACACAGAAAAAGACACTTATCATAAGATATCACTTATAGAGGGAATGTATAAACCGCTACCCTTGAACTGAATTACAAAACAGACCAGAGTCCCACGTTTAGAAAACACACTATGGCTGCTTAACGGGAAAGGTGAGGTGGGGTGATGCATAAAACAAGGGTTTCAAATTAGGTCAGATACCGTTCCATAAACCCAATATGTAATAGACAAGACCTACTCCTTGATCAGTGAATTGGACTCAACACCCCCTATTCACCGCCCAAGAATATATCTGACTAGTAAGAATCTTAAAACCTATGTTTTGATATCTCTCTGTAAGTGAGTCAAGTGTGTGTAAAGCGGCAGAAACACAGCAGTGAAAAGCAGCTAAACCCCATTTTAAAAATCAATTACTTTTAAAAACCCGTGAAACAAAGACAGTGAAAGAGAGAGAAATTCTTACAAAATTCGTTCAGGGGCTGTGATGCCACCTGGATTGACCATATCTAGACCCACAGCTGATGGAGACATAAGGGTGGACACTCTTGGGTCTGAGAGGTTTGGTGAGGTTTGGTGAGGAAACGCAGACCCTTTAAAGTAATACTGCGTGGTTCCCATCCCATGGGTCCCAAATCTCCAGGTTCAAGGGCATCTTCCTACATCGAAAACATGCATGAGAAACCCAGAAGATGGTACACCGTGTGATCGGGAAAGGTTTCCAAAACGCACCTCATTTCTCATCTCCTTGTGCTCGGGTTCGCCATTCCAGCCGCTTTAGTAGCAATCTCCCTCCTTGGAGAATCAGCACCTTTAACCTCCTGTTCCGTACAGCTTGCAATTTGTCCTGAGGATGAACGGGAAGAGTGGGAACCAATGAGAGACTAGCTCTAGGTGTTGGGACAGGCACAGGTCACTCTACTTTCCCATCAGGAAGAAGAATTAACCACAGGCTCAGCCTGCCGCCCGGGACCAGAATAGGGCCTGAAGCAATCCTGCGCTTTTGCGGCCAGCTCCCAAGAAAGCGAGTTGAAAAATGGAGCTCAGGGGCACTGCAATTCACAAACCTGCAGACTTATAAATGATAACTCTCGTCCACAAATATATTGAGGGAAGGCAACGAAGAGGATTGGAAAGCAAGGCAGAATTGCAGGAAACAGATTTCAGGAGGGAGATTCGAATCGCCTTTAAAGCACGGGAAAAGCGGCAAAACCTCGACAATGATGCCCTTGGCCAAAAAGGGCGTATGCGTTTTTTCCTGAATATATTCAGGAAAAAACGCATACGCCCTTTTTGGCCAACCAAGCAACCTGGAAAGGCAAATCAGCGCTACAAAGAAGTCTCGCTTCCCATCGGTCAAAAGGGCCATGCTGAATAAAGTGTCAAAACCAGAAATGCAGGACAGGCCATGGAGAAACGGGAGCCTGGCTACGCTGATGGGAGGGATGTAAATTGCCAACAGCCACTCTGGAGAAGTGTACGGTGTGTCCTGAAACATCTAAAAAACTCAGCTTAGAGAGCACAGGGCACTTCCACTCATGGGCGTATAAATTGGGAAAACTAAAAATCAGCAAGACACAGGCACCCCAAAGTTTACGGCTGCTCTGTTGACAAGAACCTCCACTTCGTTACACCTTAAATATCCCAGGAAAGAGAAAAATGGATAAAGAAGTTGTGGTCCTTATGTACAATGGAATATCACTCAGCCATGAAATCAACGTCATAAGGCTAGTAGCAGCATGATGAGTGGATTTAGGTACGACGATTCTAAGTGAAATAAGTCACACAGAAAAAGACACATATCATAAGATATCACTTATAGAGGGAATGTATAAACCGCTACCCTTGAACTGAATTACAAAACAGAACAGAGTCCCACGTTTAGAAAACACACTATGGCTGCTTAACGGGAAAGGTGAGGTGGGGTGATGCATAAAACAAGGGTTTCAAATTAGGTCAGATACCGTTCCATAAACCCAATATGTAATAGACAAGACCTACTCCTTGATCAGTGAATTGGACTCAACATCCCCTATTCACCGCCCAAGAATATATCTGACTAGTAAGAATCTTAAAACCTATGTTTTGATATCTCTCTGTAAGTGAGTCAAGTGTGTGTAAAGCGGCAGAAACACAGCAGTGAAAAGCAGCTAAACCCCATTTTAAAAATCAATTACTTTTAAAAACCCGTGAAACAAAGACAGTGAAAGAGAGAGAAATTCTTACAAAATTCGTTCAGGGGCTGTGATGCCACCTGGATTGACCATATCTAGACCCACAGCTGATGGAGACATAAGGGTGGACACTCTTGGGTCTGAGAGGTTTGGTGAGGTTGGGTGAGGAAACGCAGACCCTTTAAAGTAATACTGCGTGGTTCCCATCCCATGGGTCCCAAATCTCCAGGTTCAAGGGCATCTTCCTACATCGAAAACATGCATGAGAAACCCAGAAGATGGTACACCGTGTGATCGGGAAAGGTTTCCAAAACGCACCTCATTTCTCATCTCCTTGTGCTCGGGTTCGCCATTCCAGCCGCTTTAGTAGCAATCTCCCTCCTTGGAGAATCAGCACCTTTAACCTCCTGTTCCGTACAGCTTGCAATTTGTCCTGAGGATGAACGGGAAGAGTGGGAACCAATGAGAGACTAGCTCTAGGTGTTGGGACAGGCACAGGTCACTCTACTTTCCCATCAGGAAGAAGAATTAACCACAGGCTCAGCCTGCCGCCCGGGACCAGAATAGGGCCTGAAGCAATCCTGCGCTTTTGCGGCCAGCTCCCAAGAAAGCGAGTTGAAAAATGGAGCTCAGGGGCACTGCAATTCACAAACCTGCAGACTTATAAATGATAACTCTCGTCCACAAATATATTGAGGGAAGGCAACGAAGAGGATTGGAAAGCAAGGCAGAATTGCAGGAAACAGATTTCAGGAGGGAGATTCGAATCGCCTTTAAAGCACAGGAAAAGCGGCAAAACCTCGACAATGATGCCCTTGGCCAAAAAGGGCGTATGCGTTTTTTCCTGAATATATTCAGGAAAAAACGCATACGCCCTTTTTGGCCAACCAAGCAACCTGGAAAGGCAAATCAGCGCTACAAAGAAGTCTCGCTTCCCATCGGTCAAAAGGGCCATGCTGAATAAAGTGTCAAAACCAGAAATGCAGGACAGGCCATGGAGAAACGGGAGCCTGGCTACGCTGATGGGAGGGATGTAAATTGCCAACAGCCACTCTGGAGAAGTGTACGGTGTGTCCTGAAACATCTAAAAAACTCAGCTTAGAGAGCACAGGGCACTTCCACTCATGGGCGTATAAATTGGGAAAACTAAAAATCAGCAAGACACAGGCACCCCAAAGTTTACGGCTGCTCTGTTGACAAGAACCTCCACTTCGTTACACCTTAAATATCCCAGGAAAGAGAAAAATGGATAAAGAAGTTGTGGTCCTTATGTACAATGGAATATCACTCAGCCATGAAATCAACGTCATAAGGCTAGTAGCAGCATGATGAGTGGATTTAGGTACGACGATTCTAAGTGAAATAAGTCACACAGAAAAAGACACTTATCATAAGATATCACTTATAGAGGGAATGTATAAACCGCTACCCTTGAACTGAATTACAAAACAGAACAGAGTCCCACGTTTAGAAAACACACTATGGCTGCTTAACGGGAAAGGTGAGGTGGGGTGATGCATAAAACAAGGGTTTCAAATTAGGTCAGATACCGTTCCATAAACCCAATATGTAATAGACAAGACCTACTCCTTGATCAGTGAATTGGACTCAACACCCCCTATTCACCGCCCAAGAATATATCTGACTAGTAAGAATCTTAAAACCTATGTTTTGATATCTCTCTGTAAGTGAGTCAAGTGTGTGTAAAGCGGCAGAAACACAGCAGTGAAAAGCAGCTAAACCCCATTTTAAAAATCAATTACTTTTAAAAACCCGTGAAACAAAGACAGTGAAAGAGAGAGAAATTCTTACAAAATTCGTTCAGGGGCTGTGATGCCACCTGGATTGACCATATCTAGACCCACAGCTGATGGAGACATAAGGGTGGACACTCTTGGGTCTGAGAGGTTTGGTGAGGTTGGGTGAGGAAACGCAGACCCTTTAAAGTAATACTGCGTGGTTCCCATCCCATGGGTCCCAAATCTCCAGGTTCAAGGGCATCTTCCTACATCGAAAACATGCATGAGAAACCCAGAAGATGGTACACCGTGTGATCGGGAAAGGTTTCCAAAACGCACCTCATTTCTCATCTCCTTGTGCTCGGGTTCGCCATTCCAGCCGCTTTAGTAGCAATCTCCCTCCTTGGAGAATCAGCACCTTTAACCTCCTGTTCCGTACAGCTTGCAATTTGTCCTGAGGATGAACGGGAAGAGTGGGAACCAATGAGAGACTAGCTCTAGGTGTTGGGACAGGCACAGGTCACTCTACTTTCCCATCAGGAAGAAGAATTAACCACAGGCTCAGCCTGCCGCCCGGGACCAGAATAGGGCCTGAAGCAATCCTGCGCTTTTGCGGCCAGCTCCCAAGAAAGCGAGTTGAAAAATGGAGCTCAGGGGCACTGCAATTCACAAACCTGCAGACTTATAAATGATAACTCTCGTCCACAAATATATTGAGGGAAGGCAACGAAGAGGATTGGAAAGCAAGGCAGAATTGCAGGAAACAGATTTCAGGAGGGAGATTCGAATCGCCTTTAAAGCACGGGAAAAGCGGCAAAACCTCGACAATGATGCCCTTGGCCAAAAAGGGCGTATGCGTTTTTTCCTGAATATATTCAGGAAAAAACGCATACGCCCTTTTTGGCCAACCAAGCAACCTGGAAAGACAAATCAGCGCTACAAAGAAGTCTCGCTTGCCATCGGTCAAAAGGGCCATGCTGAATAAAGTGTCAAAACCAGAAATGCAGGACAGGCCATGGAGAAACGGGAGCCTGGCTACGCTGATGGGAGGGATGTAAATTGCCAACAGCCACTCTGGAGAAGTGTACGGTGTGTCCTGAAACATCTAAAAAACTCAGCTTAGAGAGCACAGGGCACTTCCACTCATGGGCGTATAAATTGGGAAAACTAAAAATCAGCAAGACACAGGCACCCCAAAGTTTAGGGCTGCTCTGTTGACAAGAACCTCCACTTCGTTACACCTTAAATATCCCAGGAAAGAGAAAAATGGATAAAGAAGTTGTGGTCCTTATGTACAATGGAATATCACTCAGCCATGAAACCAACGTCATAAGGCTAGTAGCAGCATGATGAGTGGATTTAGGTATGACGATTCTCAGTGAAATAAGTCATACAGAAAAAGACACTTATCATAAGATATCACTTATAGAGGGAATGTAAAAACCGCTACCCTTGAACTGAATTACAAAACAGAACAGAGTCCCACGTTTAGAAAACACACTATGGCTGCTTCACGGGAAAGGTGAGGTGGGGTGATGCATAAAACACGGGTTTCAAATTAGCTCAGATACCGTTCCATAAAGCCAATATGTAATAGACAAGACCTACTCCTTGCTCAGTGAATTGGACTCAACACCCCCTATTCACCGCCCAAGAATATATCTGACTAGTAAGAATCTTAAAACCTATGTTTTGATATCTCTCTGTAAGTGAGTCAAGTGGGTGTAAAGCGGCAGAAACACAGCAGAGGAAAGCAGCTAAACTACATTATAAAAATCAATTACTTTTAAAAACACGTGAAACAAAGACAGTGAAAGAGAGAGAAATTCTTACAAAATTCGTTCAGGGGCTGTGATGCCACCTGGATTGACCATATCTAGACCCACATCTGATTGAGACATAAGGGTGGACACTCTTGGGGCTGAGAGGTTTGGTGAGGTTGGGTGAGGAAACACAGACCCTTTAAAGTAATACTGCATGGTACCCATCCCATGGGTCCCAAATCTCCAGGTTCAAGGGCATCTTCCTACATCGAAAACATGCATGAGAAACCCAGAAGATGGTACACCGTGTGATCGGGAAAGGTTTCCAAAACGCACCTCTTTTCTCATCTCCTTGTGCTCGGGTTCGCCATTCCAGCCGCTTTACTAGCAATCTCCCTCCTTGGAGAATCAGCACCTTTAACCTCCTGTTCCGTACTGGTTGCAATTTGTCCTGAGGATGAACGGGAAGAGGGGTAACCAATGAGAGACTAGCTCTAGGTATCGGGACAGGCACAGGTCACTCTATTTTCCCATCAGGAAGAAGAATTAACCACAGGCTCAGCCTGCCGCCCGGGACCGGAATAGGGCCTGAAGCAATCTTGCGCTTTTGCGGCCAGCTCCCAAGAAAGCGAGTTGAAAAATGGAGCTCAGGGGCACTGCAATTCACAAACCTGCAGACTTATAAATGATAACTCTCGTCCACAAATATATTGAGGGAAGGTAACGAAGAGGAATGGAAAGCAAGGCAGAATTGCAGGAAACAGATTTCAGGAGGGAGATTCGAATCGGCTTTAAAGCACAGGAAAAGCGGCAAAACCTCGACAATGAAGCCCTTGTCCAAAAAGGGCGTATGCGTTTTTTCCTGAATATATTCAGGAAAAAACGCATACGCCCTTTTTGGCCAACCAAGCAACCTGGAAAGGCAAATCAGCGCTACAAAGAAGTCTCGCTTCCCATCGGTCAAAAGGGCCATGCTGAATAAAGTGTCAAAACCAGAAATGCAGGACAGGCCATGGAGAAACGGGAGCCTGGCTACGCTGATGGGCGGGATGTAAATTGCCAACAGCCACTCTGGAGAAGTGTACGGTGTGTCCTGAAACCTCCAAAAAACTCAGCTTAGAGAGCATAGGGCACTTCCACTCATGGGCGTATAAATTGGGAAAACTAAAAATCAGCAAGACACAGGCACCCCAAAGTTTAGGGCTGCTCTGTTGACAAGAACCTCCACTTCGTTACACCTTAAATATCCCAGGAAAGAGAAAAATGGATAAAGAAGTTGTGGTCCTTATGTACAATGGAATATCACTCAGCCATGAAACCAACGTCATAAGGCTAGTAGCAGCATGATGAGTGGATTTAGGTATGACGATTCTAAGTGAAATAAGTCATACAGAAAAAGACACTTATCATAAGATATCACTTATAGAGGGAATGTAAAAACCGCTACCCTTGAACTGAATTACAAAACAGAACAGAGTCCCACGTTTAGAAAACACACTATGGCTGCTTCACGGGAAAGGTGAGGTGGGGTGATGCATAAAACACGGGTTTCAAATTAGCTCAGATACCGTTCCATAAAGCCAATATGTAATAGACAAGACCTACTCCTTGCTCAGTGAATTGGACTCAACACCCCCTATTCACCGCCCAAGAATATATCTGACTAGTAAGAATCTTAAAACCTATGTTTTGATATCTCTCTGTAAGTGAGTCAAGTGGGTGTAAAGCGGCAGAAACACAGCAGAGGAAAGCAGCTAAACTACATTATAAAAATCAATTACTTTTAAAAACCCGTGAAACAAAGACAGTGAAAGAGAGAGAAATTCTTACAAAATTCGTTCAGGGGCTGTGATGCCACCTGGATTGACCATATCTAGACCCACAGCTGATTGAGACATAAGGGTGGACACTCTTGGGGCTGAGAGGTTTGGTGAGGTTGGGTGAGGAAACACAGACCCTTTAAAGTAATACTGCATGGTACCCATCCCATGGGTCCCAAATCTCCAGGTCCAAGGGCATCTTCCTACATCGAAAACATGCATGAGAAACCCAGAAGATGGTACACCGTGTGATCGGGAAAGGTTTCCAAAACGCACCTCTTTTCTCATCTCCTTGTGCTCGGGTTCGCCATTCCAGCCGCTTTACTAGCAATCTCCCTCCTTGGAGAATCAGCACCTTTAACCTCCTGTTCCGTACTGGTTGCAATTTGTCCTGAGGATGAACGGGAAGAGGGGTAACCAATGAGAGACTAGCTCTAGGTATCGGGACAGGCACAGGTCACTCTATTTTCCCATCAGGAAGAAGAATTAACCACAGGCTCAGCCTGCCGCCCGGGACCGGAATAGGGCCTGAAGCAATCTTGCGCTTTTGCGGCCAGCTCCCAAGAAAGTGAGTTGAAAAATGGAGCTCAGGGGCACTGCAATTCACAAACCTGCAGACTTATAAATGATAACTCTCGTCCACAAATATATTGAGGGAAGGTAACGAAGAGGAATGGAAAGCAAGGCAGAATTGCAGGAAACAGATTTCAGGAGGGAGATTCGAATCAGCTTTAAAGCACAGGAAAAGCGGCAAAACCTCGACAATGAAGCCCTTGGCCAAAAAGGGCGTATGCGTTTTTTCCTGAATATATTCAGGAAAAAACGCATACGCCCTTTTTGGCCAACCAAGCAACCTGGAAAGGCAAATCAGCGCTACAAAGAAGTCTCGCTTCCCATCGGTCAAAAGGGCCATGCTGAATAAAGTGTCAAAACCAGAAATGCAGGACAGGCCATGGAGAAACGGGAGCCTGGCTACGCTGATGGGCGGGATGTAAATTGCCAACAGCCACTCTGGAGAAGTGTACGGTGTGTCCTGAAACCAACAAAAAACTCAGCTTAGAGAGCATAGGGCACTTCCACTCATGGGCGTATAAATTGGGAAAACTAAAAATCAGCAAGACACAGGCACCCCAAAGTTTAGGGCTGCTCTGTTGACAAGAACCTCCACTTCGTTACACCTTAAATATCCCAGGAAAGAGAAAAATGGATAAAGAAGTTGTGGTCCTTATGTACAATGGAATATCACTCAGCCTTGAAACCAACGTCATAAGGCTAGTAGCAGCATGATGAGTGGATTTAGGTATGACGATTCTAAGTGAAAAAAGTCATACAGAAAAAGACACTTATCATAAGATATCACTTATAGAGGGAATGTAAAAACCGCTACCCTTGAACTGAATTACAAAACAGAACAGAGTCCCACGTTTAGAAAACACACTATGGCTGCTTAACGGGAAAGGTGAGGTGGGGTGATGCATAAAACAAGGGTTTCAAATTAGGTCAGATACCGTTCCATAAAGCCAATATGTAATAGACAAGACCTACTCCTTGCTCAGTGAATTGGACTCAACACCCCCTATTCACCGCCCAAGAATATATCTGACTAGTAAGAATCTTAAAACCTATGTTTTGATATCTCTCTGTAAGTGAGTCAAGTGGGTGTAAAGCGGCAGAAACACAGCAGAGGAAAGCAGCTAAACCACATTATAAAAATCAATTACTTTTAAAAACCCGTGAAACAAAGACAGTGAAAGAGAGAGAAATTCTTACAAAATTCGTTCAGGGGCTGTGATGCCACCTGGATTGACCATATCTAGACCCACAGCTGATTGAGACATAAGGGTGGACACTCTTGGAGCTGAGAGGTTTGGTGAGGTTGGGTGAGGAAACACAGACCCTTTAAAGTAATACTGCATGGTAACCATCCCATGGGTCCCAAATCTCCAGGTTCAAGGGCATCTTCCTACATCGAAAACATGCATGAGAAACCCAGAAGATGGTACACCGTGTGATCGGGAAAGGTTTCCAAAACGCACCTCATTTCTCATCTCCTTGTGCTCGGGTTCGCCATTCCAGCCGCTTTAGTAGCAATCTCCCTCCTTGGAGAATCAGCACCTTTAACCTCCTGTTCCGTACAGCTTGCAATTTGTCCTGAGGATGAACGGGAAGAGTGGGAACCAATGAGAGACTAGCTCTAGGTGTTGGGACAGGCACAGGTCACTCTACTTTCCCATCAGGAAGAAGAATTAACCACAGGCTCAGCCTGCCGCCCGGGACCAGAATAGGGCCTGAAGCAATCCTGCGCTTTTGCGGCCAGCTCCCAAGAAAGCGAGTTGAAAAATGGAGCTCAGGGGCACTGCAATTCACAAACCTGCAGACTTATAAATGATAACTCTCGTCCACAAATATATTGAGGGAAGGCAACGAAGAGGATTGGAAAGCAAGGCAGAATTGCAGGAAACAGATTTCAGGAGGGAGATTCGAATCGCCTTTAAAGCACGGGAAAAGCGGCAAAACCTCGACAATGATGCCCTTGGCCAAAAAGGGCGTATGCGTTTTTTCCTGAATATATTCAGGAAAAAACGCATACGCCCTTTTTGGCCAACCAAGCAACCTGGAAAGGCAAATCAGCGCTACAAAGAAGTCTCGCTTCCCATCGGTCAAAAGGGCCATGCTGAATAAAGTGTCAAAACCAGAAATGCAGGACAGGCCATGGAGAAACGGGAGCCTGGCTACGCTGATGGGAGGGATGTAAATTGCCAACAGCCACTCTGGAGAAGTGTACGGTGTGTCCTGAAACATCTAAAAAACTCAGCTTAGAGAGCACAGGGCACTTCCACTCATGGGCGTATAAATTGGGAAAACTAAAAATCAGCAAGACACAGGCACCCCAAAGTTTACGGCTGCTCTGTTGACAAGAACCTCCACTTCGTTACACCTTAAATATCCCAGGAAAGAGAAAAATGGATAAAGAAGTTGTGGTCCTTATGTACAATGGAATATCACTCAGCCATGAAATCAACGTCATAAGGCTAGTAGCAGCATGATGAGTGGATTTAGGTACGACGATTCTAAGTGAAATAAGTCACACAGAAAAAGACACATATCATAAGATATCACTTATAGAGGGAATGTATAAACCGCTACCCTTGAACTGAATTACAAAACAGAACAGAGTCCCACGTTTAGAAAACACACTATGGCTGCTTAACGGGAAAGGTGAGGTGGGGTGATGCATAAAACAAGGGTTTCAAATTAGGTCAGATACCGTTCCATAAACCCAATATGTAATAGACAAGACCTACTCCTTGATCAGTGAATTGGACTCAACATCCCCTATTCACCGCCCAAGAATATATCTGACTAGTAAGAATCTTAAAACCTATGTTTTGATATCTCTCTGTAAGTGAGTCAAGTGTGTGTAAAGCGGCAGAAACACAGCAGTGAAAAGCAGCTAAACCCCATTTTAAAAATCAATTACTTTTAAAAACCCGTGAAACAAAGACAGTGAAAGAGAGAGAAATTCTTACAAAATTCGTTCAGGGGCTGTGATGCCACCTGGATTGACCATATCTAGACCCACAGCTGATGGAGACATAAGGGTGGACACTCTTGGGTCTGAGAGGTTTGGTGAGGTTGGGTGAGGAAACGCAGACCCTTTAAAGTAATACTGCGTGGTTCCCATCCCATGGGTCCCAAATCTCCAGGTTCAAGGGCATCTTCCTACATCGAAAACATGCATGAGAAACCCAGAAGATGGTACACCGTGTGATCGGGAAAGGTTTCCAAAACGCACCTCATTTCTCATCTCCTTGTGCTCGGGTTCGCCATTCCAGCCGCTTTAGTAGCAATCTCCCTCCTTGGAGAATCAGCACCTTTAACCTCCTGTTCCGTACAGCTTGCAATTTGTCCTGAGGATGAACGGGAAGAGTGGGAACCAATGAGAGACTAGCTCTAGGTGTTGGGACAGGCACAGGTCACTCTACTTTCCCATCAGGAAGAAGAATTAACCACAGGCTCAGCCTGCCGCCCGGGACCAGAATAGGGCCTGAAGCAATCCTGCGCTTTTGCGGCCAGCTCCCAAGAAAGCGAGTTGAAAAATGGAGCTCAGGGGCACTGCAATTCACAAACCTGCAGACTTATAAATGATAACTCTCGTCCACAAATATATTGAGGGAAGGCAACGAAGAGGATTGGAAAGCAAGGCAGAATTGCAGGAAACAGATTTCAGGAGGGAGATTCGAATCGCCTTTAAAGCACGGGAAAAGCGGCAAAACCTCGACAATGATGCCCTTGGCCAAAAAGGGCGTATGCGTTTTTTCCTGAATATATTCAGGAAAAAACGCATACGCCCTTTTTGGCCAACCAAGCAACCTGGAAAGGCAAATCAGCGCTACAAAGAAGTCTCGCTTCCCATCGGTCAAAAGGGCCATGCTGAATAAAGTGTCAAAACCAGAAATGCAGGACAGGCCATGGAGAAACGGGAGCCTGGCTACGCTGATGGGAGGGATGTAAATTGCCAACAGCCACTCTGGAGAAGTGTACGGTGTGTCCTGAAACATCTAAAAAACTCAGCTTAGAGAGCACAGGGCACTTCCACTCATGGGCGTATAAATTGGGAAAACTAAAAATCAGCAAGACACAGGCACCCCAAAGTTTACGGCTGCTCTGTTGACAAGAACCTCCACTTCGTTACACCTTAAATATCCCAGGAAAGAGAAAAATGGATAAAGAAGTTGTGGTCCTTATGTACAATGGAATATCACTCAGCCATGAAACCAACGTCATAAGGCTAGTAGCAGCATGATGAGTGGATTTAGGTATGACGATTCTCAGTGAAATAAGTCATACAGAAAAAGACACTTATCATAAGATATCACTTATAGAGGGAATGTAAAAACCGCTACCCTTGAACTGAATTACAAAAAAGAACAGAGTCCCACGTTTAGAAAACACACTATGGCTGCTTCACGGGAAAGGTGAGGTGGGGTGATGCATAAAACACGGGTTTCAAATTAGCTCAGATACCGTTCCATAAAGCCAATATGTAATAGACAAGACCTACTCCTTGCTCAGTGAATTGGACTCAACACCCCCTATTCACCGCCCAAGAATATATCTGACTAGTAAGAATCTTAAAACCTATGTTTTGATATCTCTCTGTAAGTGAGTCAAGTGGGTGTAAAGCGGCAGAAACACAGCAGAGGAAAGCAGCTAAACTACATTATAAAAATCAATTACTTTTAAAAACACGTGAAACAAAGACAGTGAAAGAGAGAGAAATTCTTACAAAATTCGTTCAGGGGCTGTGATGCCACCTGGATTGACCATATCTAGACCCACATCTGATTGAGACATAAGGGTGGACACTCTTGGGGCTGAGAGGTTTGGTGAGGTTGGGTGAGGAAACACAGACCCTTTAAAGTAATACTGCATGGTACCCATCCCATGGGTCCCAAATCTCCAGGTTCAAGGGCATCTTCCTACATCGAAAACATGCATGAGAAACCCAGAAGATGGTACACCGTGTGATCGGGAAAGGTTTCCAAAACGCACCTCTTTTCTCATCTCCTTGTGCTCGGGTTCGCCATTCCAGCCGCTTTACTAGCAATCTCCCTCCTTGGAGAATCAGCACCTTTAACCTCCTGTTCCGTACTGGTTGCAATTTGTCCTGAGGATGAACGGGAAGAGGGGTAACCAATGAGAGACTAGCTCTAGGTATCGGGACAGGCACAGGTCACTCTATTTTCCCATCAGGAAGAAGAATTAACCACAGGCTCAGCCTGCCGCCCGGGACCGGAATAGGGCCTGAAGCAATCTTGCGCTTTTGCGGCCAGCTCCCAAGAAAGCGAGTTGAAAAATGGAGCTCAGGGGCACTGCAATTCACAAACCTGCAGACTTATAAATGATAACTCTCGTCCACAAATATATTGAGGGAAGGTAACGAAGAGGAATGGAAAGCAAGGCAGAATTGCAGGAAACAGATTTCAGGAGGGAGATTCGAATCGGCTTTAAAGCACAGGAAAAGCGGCAAAACCTCGACAATGAAGCCCTTGTCCAAAAAGGGCGTATGCGTTTTTTCCTGAATATATTCAGGAAAAAACGCATACGCCCTTTTTGGCCAACCAAGCAACCTGGAAAGGCAAATCAGCGCTACAAAGAAGTCTCGCTTCCCATCGGTCAAAAGGGCCATGCTGAATAAAGTGTCAAAACCAGAAATGCAGGACAGGCCATGGAGAAACGGGAGCCTGGCTACGCTGATGGGCGGGATGTAAATTGCCAACAGCCACTCTGGAGAAGTGTACGGTGTGTCCTGAAACCTCCAAAAAACTCAGCTTAGAGAGCATAGGGCACTTCCACTCATGGGCGTATAAATTGGGAAAACTAAAAATCAGCAAGACACAGGCACCCCAAAGTTTAGGGCTGCTCTGTTGACAAGAACCTCCACTTCGTTACACCTTAAATATCCCAGGAAAGAGAAAAATGGATAAAGAAGTTGTGGTCCTTATGTACAATGGAATATCACTCAGCCATGAAACCAACGTCATAAGGCTAGTAGCAGCATGATGAGTGGATTTAGGTATGACGATTCTAAGTGAAATAAGTCATACAGAAAAAGACACTTATCATAAGATATCACTTATAGAGGGAATGTAAAAACCGCTACCCTTGAACTGAATTACAAAACAGAACAGAGTCCCACGTTTAGAAAACACACTATGGCTGCTTCACGGGAAAGGTGAGGTGGGGTGATGCATAAAACACGGGTTTCAAATTAGCTCAGATACCGTTCCATAAAGCCAATATGTAATAGACAAGACCTACTCCTTGCTCAGTGAATTGGACTCAACACCCCCTATTCACCGCCCAAGAATATATCTGACTAGTAAGAATCTTAAAACCTATGTTTTGATATCTCTCTGTAAGTGAGTCAAGTGGGTGTAAAGCGGCAGAAACACAGCAGAGGAAAGCAGCTAAACTACATTATAAAAATCAATTACTTTTAAAAACCCGTGAAACAAAGACAGTGAAAGAGAGAGAAATTCTTACAAAATTCGTTCAGGGGCTGTGATGCCACCTGGATTGACCATATCTAGACCCACAGCTGATTGAGACATAAGGGTGGACACTCTTGGGGCTGAGAGGTTTGGTGAGGTTGGGTGAGGAAACACAGACCCTTTAAAGTAATACTGCATGGTACCCATCCCATGGGTCCCAAATCTCCAGGTCCAAGGGCATCTTCCTACATCGAAAACATGCATGAGAAACCCAGAAGATGGTACACCGTGTGATCGGGAAAGGTTTCCAAAACGCACCTCTTTTCTCATCTCCTTGTGCTCGGGTTCGCCATTCCAGCCGCTTTACTAGCAATCTCCCTCCTTGGAGAATCAGCACCTTTAACCTCCTGTTCCGTACTGGTTGCAATTTGTCCTGAGGATGAACGGGAAGAGGGGTAACCAATGAGAGACTAGCTCTAGGTATCGGGACAGGCACAGGTCACTCTATTTTCCCATCAGGAAGAAGAATTAACCACAGGCTCAGCCTGCCGCCCGGGACCGGAATAGGGCCTGAAGCAATCTTGCGCTTTTGCGGCCAGCTCCCAAGAAAGTGAGTTGAAAAATGGAGCTCAGGGGCACTGCAATTCACAAACCTGCAGACTTATAAATGATAACTCTCGTCCACAAATATATTGAGGGAAGGTAACGAAGAGGAATGGAAAGCAAGGCAGAATTGCAGGAAACAGATTTCAGGAGGGAGATTCGAATCAGCTTTAAAGCACAGGAAAAGCGGCAAAACCTCGACAATGAAGCCCTTGGCCAAAAAGGGCGTATGCGTTTTTACCTGAATATATTCAGGAAAAAACGCATACGCCCTTTTTGGCCAACCAAGCAACCTGGAAAGGCAAATCAGCGCTACAAAGAAGTCTCGCTTCCCATCGGTCAAAAGGGCCATGCTGAATAAAGTGTCAAAACCAGAAATGCAGGACAGGCCATGGAGAAACGGGAGCCTGGCTACGCTGATGGGCGGGATGTAAATTGCCAACAGCCACTCTGGAGAAGTGTACGGTGTGTCCTGAAACCAACAAAAAACTCAGCTTAGAGAGCATAGGGCACTTCCACTCATGGGCGTATAAATTGGGAAAACTAAAAATCAGCAAGACACAGGCACCCCAAAGTTTAGGGCTGCTCTGTTGACAAGAACCTCCACTTCGTTACACCTTAAATATCCCAGGAAAGAGAAAAATGGATAAAGAAGTTGTGGTCCTTATGTACAATGGAATATCACTCAGCCTTGAAACCAACGTCATAAGGCTAGTAGCAGCATGATGAGTGGATTTAGGTATGACGATTCTAAGTGAAAAAAGTCATACAGAAAAAGACACTTATCATAAGATATCACTTATAGAGGGAATGTAAAAACCGCTACCCTTGAACTGAATTACAAAACAGAACAGAGTCCCACGTTTAGAAAACACACTATGGCTGCTTAACGGGAAAGGTGAGGTGGGGTGATGCATAAAACAAGGGTTTCAAATTAGGTCAGATACCGTTCCATAAAGCCAATATGTAATAGACAAGACCTACTCCTTGCTCAGTGAATTGGACTCAACACCCCCTATTCACCGCCCAAGAATATATCTGACTAGTAAGAATCTTAAAACCTATGTTTTGATATCTCTCTGTAAGTGAGTCAAGTGGGTGTAAAGCGGCAGAAACACAGCAGAGGAAAGCAGCTAAACCACATTATAAAAATCAATTACTTTTAAAAACCCGTGAAACAAAGACAGTGAAAGAGAGAGAAATTCTTACAAAATTCGTTCAGGGGCTGTGATGCCACCTGGATTGACCATATCTAGACCCACAGCTGATTGAGACATAAGGGTGGACACTCTTGGAGCTGAGAGGTTTGGTGAGGTTGGGTGAGGAAACACAGACCCTTTAAAGTAATACTGCATGGTAACCATCCCATGGGTCCCAAATCTCCAGGTTCAAGGGCATCTTCCTACATCGAAAACATGCATGAGAAACCCAGAAGATGGTACACCGTGTGATCGGGAAAGGTTTCCAAAACGCACCTCATTTCTCATCTCCTTGTGCTCGGGTTCGCCATTCCAGCCGCTTTAGTAGCAATCTCCCTCCTTGGAGAATCAGCACCTTTAACCTCCTGTTCCGTACAGCTTGCAATTTGTCCTGAGGATGAACGGGAAGAGTGGGAACCAATGAGAGACTAGCTCTAGGTGTTGGGACAGGCACAGGTCACTCTACTTTCCCATCAGGAAGAAGAATTAACCACAGGCTCAGCCTGCCGCCCGGGACCAGAATAGGGCCTGAAGCAATCCTGCGCTTTTGCGGCCAGCTCCCAAGAAAGCGAGTTGAAAAATGGAGCTCAGGGGCACTGCAATTCACAAACCTGCAGACTTATAAATGATAACTCTCGTCCACAAATATATTGAGGGAAGGCAACGAAGAGGATTGGAAAGCAAGGCAGAATTGCAGGAAACAGATTTCAGGAGGGAGATTCGAATCGCCTTTAAAGCACGGGAAAAGCGGCAAAACCTCGACAATGATGCCCTTGGCCAAAAAGGGCGTATGCGTTTTTTCCTGAATATATTCAGGAAAAAACGCATACGCCCTTTTTGGCCAACCAAGCAACCTGGAAAGGCAAATCAGCGCTACAAAGAAGTCTCGCTTCCCATCGGTCAAAAGGGCCATGCTGAATAAAGTGTCAAAACCAGAAATGCAGGACAGGCCATGGAGAAACGGGAGCCTGGCTACGCTGATGGGAGGGATGTAAATTGCCAACAGCCACTCTGGAGAAGTGTACGGTGTGTCCTGAAACATCTAAAAAACTCAGCTTAGAGAGCACAGGGCACTTCCACTCATGGGCGTATAAATTGGGAAAACTAAAAATCAGCAAGACACAGGCACCCCAAAGTTTACGGCTGCTCTGTTGACAAGAACCTCCACTTCGTTACACCTTAAATATCCCAGGAAAGAGAAAAATGGATAAAGAAGTTGTGGTCCTTATGTACAATGGAATATCACTCAGCCATGAAATCAACGTCATAAGGCTAGTAGCAGCATGATGAGTGGATTTAGGTACGACGATTCTAAGTGAAATAAGTCACACAGAAAAAGACACATATCATAAGATATCACTTATAGAGGGAATGTATAAACCGCTACCCTTGAACTGAATTACAAAACAGAACAGAGTCCCACGTTTAGAAAACACACTATGGCTGCTTAACGGGAAAGGTGAGGTGGGGTGATGCATAAAACAAGGGTTTCAAATTAGGTCAGATACCGTTCCATAAACCCAATATGTAATAGACAAGACCTACTCCTTGATCAGTGAATTGGACTCAACATCCCCTATTCACCGCCCAAGAATATATCTGACTAGTAAGAATCTTAAAACCTATGTTTTGATATCTCTCTGTAAGTGAGTCAAGTGTGTGTAAAGCGGCAGAAACACAGCAGTGAAAAGCAGCTAAACCCCATTTTAAAAATCAATTACTTTTAAAAACCCGTGAAACAAAGACAGTGAAAGAGAGAGAAATTCTTACAAAATTCGTTCAGGGGCTGTGATGCCACCTGGATTGACCATATCTAGACCCACAGCTGATGGAGACATAAGGGTGGACACTCTTGGGTCTGAGAGGTTTGGTGAGGTTGGGTGAGGAAACGCAGACCCTTTAAAGTAATACTGCGTGGTTCCCATCCCATGGGTCCCAAATCTCCAGGTTCAAGGGCATCTTCCTACATCGAAAACATGCATGAGAAACCCAGAAGATGGTACACCGTGTGATCGGGAAAGGTTTCCAAAACGCACCTCATTTCTCATCTCCTTGTGCTCGGGTTCGCCATTCCAGCCGCTTTAGTAGCAATCTCCCTCCTTGGAGAATCAGCACCTTTAACCTCCTGTTCCGTACAGCTTGCAATTTGTCCTGAGGATGAACGGGAAGAGTGGGAACCAATGAGAGACTAGCTCTAGGTGTTGGGACAGGCACAGGTCACTCTACTTTCCCATCAGGAAGAAGAATTAACCACAGGCTCAGCCTGCCGCCCGGGACCAGAATAGGGCCTGAAGCAATCCTGCGCTTTTGCGGCCAGCTCCCAAGAAAGCGAGTTGAAAAATGGAGCTCAGGGGCACTGCAATTCACAAACCTGCAGACTTATAAATGATAACTCTCGTCCACAAATATATTGAGGGAAGGCAACGAAGAGGATTGGAAAGCAAGGCAGAATTGCAGGAAACAGATTTCAGGAGGGAGATTCGAATCGCCTTTAAAGCACGGGAAAAGCGGCAAAACCTCGACAATGATGCCCTTGGCCAAAAAGGGCGTATGCGTTTTTTCCTGAATATATTCAGGAAAAAACGCATACGCCCTTTTTGGCCAACCAAGCAACCTGGAAAGGCAAATCAGCGCTACAAAGAAGTCTCGCTTCCCATCGGTCAAAAGGGCCATGCTGAATAAAGTGTCAAAACCAGAAATGCAGGACAGGCCATGGAGAAACGGGAGCCTGGCTACGCTGATGGGAGGGATGTAAATTGCCAACAGCCACTCTGGAGAAGTGTACGGTGTGTCCTGAAACATCTAAAAAACTCAGCTTAGAGAGCACAGGGCACTTCCACTCATGGGCGTATAAATTGGGAAAACTAAAAATCAGCAAGACACAGGCACCCCAAAGTTTACGGCTGCTCTGTTGACAAGAACCTCCACTTCGTTACACCTTAAATATCCCAGGAAAGAGAAAAATGGATAAAGAAGTTGTGGTCCTTATGTACAATGGAATATCACTCAGCCATGAAACCAACGTCATAAGGCTAGTAGCAGCATGATGAGTGGATTTAGGTATGACGATTCTCAGTGAAATAAGTCATACAGAAAAAGACACTTATCATAAGATATCACTTATAGAGGGAATGTAAAAACCGCTACCCTTGAACTGAATTACAAAAAAGAACAGAGTCCCACGTTTAGAAAACACACTATGGCTGCTTCACGGGAAAGGTGAGGTGGGGTGATGCATAAAACACGGGTTTCAAATTAGCTCAGATACCGTTCCATAAAGCCAATATGTAATAGACAAGACCTACTCCTTGCTCAGTGAATTGGACTCAACACCCCCTATTCACCGCCCAAGAATATATCTGACTAGTAAGAATCTTAAAACCTATGTTTTGATATCTCTCTGTAAGTGAGTCAAGTGGGTGTAAAGCGGCAGAAACACAGCAGAGGAAAGCAGCTAAACTACATTATAAAAATCAATTACTTTTAAAAACACGTGAAACAAAGACAGTGAAAGAGAGAGAAATTCTTACAAAATTCGTTCAGGGGCTGTGATGCCACCTGGATTGACCATATCTAGACCCACATCTGATTGAGACATAAGGGTGGACACTCTTGGGGCTGAGAGGTTTGGTGAGGTTGGGTGAGGAAACACAGACCCTTTAAAGTAATACTGCATGGTACCCATCCCATGGGTCCCAAATCTCCAGGTTCAAGGGCATCTTCCTACATCGAAAACATGCATGAGAAACCCAGAAGATGGTACACCGTGTGATCGGGAAAGGTTTCCAAAACGCACCTCTTTTCTCATCTCCTTGTGCTCGGGTTCGCCATTCCAGCCGCTTTACTAGCAATCTCCCTCCTTGGAGAATCAGCACCTTTAACCTCCTGTTCCGTACTGGTTGCAATTTGTCCTGAGGATGAACGGGAAGAGGGGTAACCAATGAGAGACTAGCTCTAGGTATCGGGACAGGCACAGGTCACTCTATTTTCCCATCAGGAAGAAGAATTAACCACAGGCTCAGCCTGCCGCCCGGGACCGGAATAGGGCCTGAAGCAATCTTGCGCTTTTGCGGCCAGCTCCCAAGAAAGCGAGTTGAAAAATGGAGCTCAGGGGCACTGCAATTCACAAACCTGCAGACTTATAAATGATAACTCTCGTCCACAAATATATTGAGGGAAGGTAACGAAGAGGAATGGAAAGCAAGGCAGAATTGCAGGAAACAGATTTCAGGAGGGAGATTCGAATCGGCTTTAAAGCACAGGAAAAGCGGCAAAACCTCGACAATGAAGCCCTTGTCCAAAAAGGGCGTATGCGTTTTTTCCTGAATATATTCAGGAAAAAACGCATACGCCCTTTTTGGCCAACCAAGCAACCTGGAAAGGCAAATCAGCGCTACAAAGAAGTCTCGCTTCCCATCGGTCAAAAGGGCCATGCTGAATAAAGTGTCAAAACCAGAAATGCAGGACAGGCCATGGAGAAACGGGAGCCTGGCTACGCTGATGGGCGGGATGTAAATTGCCAACAGCCACTCTGGAGAAGTGTACGGTGTGTCCTGAAACCTCCAAAAAACTCAGCTTAGAGAGCATAGGGCACTTCCACTCATGGGCGTATAAATTGGGAAAACTAAAAATCAGCAAGACACAGGCACCCCAAAGTTTAGGGCTGCTCTGTTGACAAGAACCTCCACTTCGTTACACCTTAAATATCCCAGGAAAGAGAAAAATGGATAAAGAAGTTGTGGTCCTTATGTACAATGGAATATCACTCAGCCATGAAACCAACGTCATAAGGCTAGTAGCAGCATGATGAGTGGATTTAGGTATGACGATTCTAAGTGAAATAAGTCATACAGAAAAAGACACTTATCATAAGATATCACTTATAGAGGGAATGTAAAAACCGCTACCCTTGAACTGAATTACAAAACAGAACAGAGTCCCACGTTTAGAAAACACACTATGGCTGCTTCACGGGAAAGGTGAGGTGGGGTGATGCATAAAACACGGGTTTCAAATTAGCTCAGATACCGTTCCATAAAGCCAATATGTAATAGACAAGACCTACTCCTTGCTCAGTGAATTGGACTCAACACCCCCTATTCACCGCCCAAGAATATATCTGACTAGTAAGAATCTTAAAACCTATGTTTTGATATCTCTCTGTAAGTGAGTCAAGTGGGTGTAAAGCGGCAGAAACACAGCAGAGGAAAGCAGCTAAACTACATTATAAAAATCAATTACTTTTAAAAACCCGTGAAACAAAGACAGTGAAAGAGAGAGAAATTCTTACAAAATTCGTTCAGGGGCTGTGATGCCACCTGGATTGACCATATCTAGACCCACAGCTGATTGAGACATAAGGGTGGACACTCTTGGGGCTGAGAGGTTTGGTGAGGTTGGGTGAGGAAACACAGACCCTTTAAAGTAATACTGCATGGTACCCATCCCATAGGTCCCAAATCTCCAGGTTCAAGGGCATCTTCCTACATCGAAAACATGCATGAGAAACCCAGAAGATGGTACACCGTGTGATCGGGAAAGGTTTCCAAAACGCACCTCTTTTCTCATCTCCTTGTGCTCGGGTTCGCCATTCCAGCCGCTTTACTAGCAATCTCCCTCCTTGGAGAATCAGCCCCTTTAACCTCCTGTTCCGTACTGGTTGCAATTTGTCCTGAGGATGAACGGGAAGAGGGGTAACCAATGAGAGACTAGCTCTAGGTATCGGGACAGGCACAGGTCACTCTATTTTCCCATCAGGAAGAAGAATTAACCACAGGCTCAGCCTGCCGCCCGGGACCAGAATAGGGCCTGAAGCAATCCTGCGCTTTTGCGGCCAGCTCCCAAGAAAGCGAGTTGAAAAATGGAGCTCAGGGGCACTGCAATTCACAAACCTGCAGACTTATAAATGATAACTCTGGTCCACAAATATATTGAGGGAAGGCAACGAAGAGGAATGGAAAGCAAGGCAGAATTGCAGGAAACAGATTTCAGGAGGGAGATTCGAATCGGCTTTAAAGCACAGGAAAAGCGGCAAAACCTCGACAATGAAGCCCTTGGCCAAAAAGGGCGTATGCGTTTTTTCCTGAATATATTCAGGAAAAAACGCATACGCCCTTTTTGGCCAACCAAGCAACCTGGAAAGGCAAATCAGCGCTACAAAGAAGTCTCGCTTCCCATCGGTCAAAAGGGCCATGCTGAATAAAGTGTCAAAACCAGAAATGCAGGACAGGCCATGGAGAAACGGGAGCCTGGCTACGCTGATGGGCGGGATGTAAATTGCCAACAGCCACTCTGGAGAAGTGTACGGTGTGTCCTGAAACCTCCAAAAAACTCAGCTTAGAGAGCATAGGGCACTTCCACTCATGGGCGTATAAATTGGGAAAACTAAAAATCAGCAAGACACAGGCACCCCAAAGTTTAGGGCTGCTCTGTTGACAAGAACCTCCACTTCGTTACACCTTAAATATCCCAGGAAAGAGAAAAATGGATAAAGAAGTTGTGGTCCTTATGTACAATGGAATATCACTCAGCCATGAAACCAACGTCATAAGGCTAGTAGCAGCATGATGAGTGGATTTAGGTATGACGATTCTAAGTGAAATAAGTCATACAGAAAAAGACACTTATCATAAGATATCACTTATAGAGGGAATGTAAAAACCGCTACCCTTGAACTGAATTACAAAACAGAACAGAGTCCCACGTTTAGAAAACACACTATGGCTGCTTCACGGGAAAGGTGAGGTGGGGTGATGCATAAAACACGGGTTTCAAATTAGCTCAGATACCGTTCCATAAAGCCAATATGTAATAGACAAGACCTACTCCTTGCTCAGTGAATTGGACTCAACACCCCCTATTCACCGCCCAAGAATATATCTGACTAGTAAGAATCTTAAAACCTATGTTTTGATATCTCTCTGTAAGTGAGTCAAGTGAGTGTAAAGCGGCAGAAACACAGCAGAGGAAAGCAGCTAAACTACATTATAAAAATCAATTACTTTTAAAAACCCGTGAAACAAAGACAGTGAAAGAGAGAGAAATTCTTACAAAATTCGTTCAGGGGCTGTGATGCCACCTGGATTGACCATATCTAGACCCACAGCTGATTGAGACATAAGGGTGGACACTCTTGGGGCTGAGAGGTTTGGTGAGGTTGGGTGAGGAAACACAGACCCTTTAAAGTAATACTGCATGGTACCCATCCCATGGGTCCCAAATCTCCAGGTTCAAGGGCATCTTCCTACATCGAAAACATGCATGAGAAACCCAGAAGATGGTACACCGTGTGATCGGGAAAGGTTTCCAAAACGCACCTCTTTTCTCATCTCCTTGTGCTCGGGTTCGCCATTCCAGCCGCTTTACTAGCAATCTCCCTCCTTGGAGAATCAGCACCTTTAACCTCCTGTTCCGTACTGGTTGCAATTTGTCCTGAGGATGAACGGGAAGAGGGGTAACCAATGAGAGACTAGCTCTAGGTATCGGGACAGGCACAGGTCACTCTATTTTCCCATCAGGAAGAAGAATTAACCACAGGCTCAGCCTGCCGCCCGGGACCAGAATAGGGCCTGAAGCAATCTTGCGCTTTTGCGGCCAGCTCCCAAGAAAGTGAGTTGAAAAATGGAGCTCAGGGGCACTGCAATTCACAAACCTGCAGACTTATAAATGATAACTCTCGTCCACAAATATATTGAGGGAAGGTAACGAAGAGGAATGGAAAGCAAGGCAGAATTGCAGGAAACAGATTTCAGGAGGGAGATTCGAATCGGCTTTAAAGCACAGGAAAAGCGGCAAAACCTCGACAATGAAGCCCTTGGCCAAAAAGGGCGTATGCGTTTTTTCCTGAATATATTCAGGAAAAAACGCATACGCCCTTTTTGGCCAACCAAGCAACCTGGAATGGCAAATCAGCGCTACAAAAAGTCTCGCTTCCCATCGGTCAAAAGGGCCATGCTGAATAAAGTGTCAAAACCAGAAATGCAGGACAGGCCATGGAGAAACGGGAGCCTGGCTACGCTGATGGGCGGGATGTAAATTGCCAACAGCCACTCTGGAGAAGTGTACGGTGTGTCCTGAAACCTCCAAAAAACTCAGCTTAGAGAGCATAGGGCACTTCCACTCATGGGCGTATAAATTGGGAAAACTAAAAATCAGCAAGACACAGGCACCCCAAAGTTTAGGGCTGCTCTGTTGACAAGAACCTCCACTTCGTTACACCTTAAATATCCCAGGAAAGAGAAAAATGGATAAAGAAGTTGTGGTCCTTATGTACAATGGAATATCACTCAGCCATGAAACCAACGTCATAAGGCTAGTAGCAGCATGATGAGTGGATTTAGGTATGACGATTCTAAGTGAAATAAGTCATACAGAAAAAGACACTTATCATAAGATATCACTTATAGAGGGAATGTAAAAACCGCTACCCTTGAACTGAATTACAAAACAGAACAGAGTCCCACGTTTAGAAAACACACTATGGCTGCTTCACGGGAAAGGTGAGGTGGGGTGATGCATAAAACACGGGTTTCAAATTAGCTCAGATACCGTTCCATAAAGCCAATATGTAATAGACAAGACCTACTCCTTGCTCAGTGAATTGGACTCAACACCCCCTATTCACCGCCCAAGAATATATCTGACTAGTAAGAATCTTAAAACCTATGTTTTGATATCTCTCTGTAAGTGAGTCAAGTGGGTGTAAAGCGGCAGAAACACAGCAGAGGAAAGCAGCTAAACTACATTATAAAAATCAATTACTTTTAAAAACCCGTGAAACAAAGACAGTGAAAGAGAGAGAAATTCTTACAAAATTCGTTCAGGGGCTGTGATGCCACCTGGATTGACCATATCTAGACCCACATCTGATTGAGACATAAGGGTGGACACTCTTGGGGCTGAGAGGTTTGGTGAGGTTGGGTGAGGAAACACAGACCCTTTAAATTAATACTGCATGGTACCCATCCCATGGGTCCCAAATCTCCAGGTTCAAGGGCATCTTCCTACATCGAAAACATGCATGAGAAACCCAGAAGATGGTACACCGTGTGATCGGGAAAGGTTTCCAAAACGCACCTCTTTTCTCATCTCCTTGTGCTCGGGTTCGCCATTCCAGCCGCTTTACTAGCAATCTCCCTCCTTGGAGAATCAGCACCTTTAACCTCCTGTTCCGTACTGGTTGCAATTTGTCCTGAGGATGAACGGGAAGAGGGGTAACCAATGAGAGACTAGCTCTAGGTATCGGGACAGGCACAGGTCACTCTATTTTCCCATCAGGAAGAAGAATTAACCACAGGCTCAGCCTGCCGCCCGGGACCAGAATAGGGCCTGAAGCAATCTTGCGCTTTTGCGGCCAGCTCCCAAGAAAGTGAGTTGAAAAATGGAGCTCAGGGGCACTGCAATTCACAAACCTGCAGACTTATAAATGATAACTCTCGTCCACAAATATATTGAGGGAAGGTAACGAAGAGGAATGGAAAGCAAGGCAGAATTGCAGGAAACAGATTTCAGGAGGGAGATTCGAATCGGCTTTAAAGCACAGGAAAAGCGGCAAAACCTCGACAATGAAGCCCTTGGCCAAAAAGGGCGTATGCGTTTTTTCCTGAATATATTCAGGAAAAAACGCATACGCCCTTTTTGGCCAACCAAGCAACCTGGAAAGGCAAATCAGCGCTACAAAGAAGTCTCGCTTCCCATCGGTCAAAAGGGCCATGCTGAATAAAGTGTCAAAACCAGAAATGCAGGACAGGCCATGGAGAAACGGGAGCCTGGCTACGCTGATGGGCGGGATGTAAATTGCCAACAGCCACTCTGGAGAAGTGTACGGTGTGTCCTGAAACCTCCAAAAAACTCAGCTTAGAGAGCATAGGGCACTTCCACTCATGGGCGTATAAATTGGGAAAACTAAAAATCAGCAAGACACAGGCACCCCAAAGTTTAGGGCTGCTCTGTTGACAAGAACCTCCACTTCGTTACACCTTAAATATCCCAGGAAAGAGAAAAATGGATAAAGAAGTTGTGGTCCTTATGTACAATGGAATATCACTCAGCCATGAAACCAACGTCATAAGGCTAGTAGCAGCATGATGAGTGGATTTAGGTATGACGATTCTAAGTGAAATAAGTCATACAGAAAAAGACACTTATCATAAGATATCACTTATAGAGGGAATGTAAAAACCGCTACCCTTGAACTGAATTACAAAACAGAACAGAGTCCCACGTTTAGAAAACACACTATGGCTGCTTAACGGGAAAGTTGAGGTGGGGTGATGCATAAAACAAGGGTTTCAAATTAGGTCAGATACCGTTCCATAAAGCCAATATGTAATAGACAAGACCTACTCCTTGCTCAGTGAATTGGACTCAACACCCCCTATTCACCGCCCAAGAATATATCTGACTAGTAAGAATCTTAAAACCTATGTTTTGATATCTCTCTGTAAGTGAGTCAAGTGGGTGTAAAGCGGCAGAAACACAGCAGAGGAAAGCAGCTAAACCACATTATAAAAATCAATTACTTTTAAAAACCCGTGAAACAAAGACAGTGAAAGAGAGAGAAATTCTTACAAAATTCGTTCAGGGGCTGTGATGCCACCTGGATTGACCATATCTAGACCCACAGCTGATTGAGACATAAGGGTGGACACTCTTGGGGCTGAGAGGTTTGGTGAGGTTGGGTGAGGAAACACAGACCCTTTAAAGTAATACTGCATGGTAACCATCCCATGGGTCCCAAATCTCCAGGTTCAAGGGCATCTTCCTACATCGAAAACATGCATGAGAAACCCAGAAGATGGTACACCGTGTGATCGGGAAAGGTTTCCAAAACGCACCTCTTTTCTCATCTCCTTGTGCTCGGGTTCACCATTCCAGCCGCTTTACTTGCAATCTCCCTCCTTGGAGAATCAGCACCTTTAACCTCCTGTTCCGTACAGGTTGCAATTTGTCCTGAGGATGAACGGGAAGAGGGGGAACCAATGAGAGACTAGCTCTAGGTATCGGGACAGGCACAGGTCACTCTATTTTCCCATCAGGAAGAAGAATTAACCACAGGCTCAGCCTGCCGCCCGGGACCAGAATAGGGCCTGAAGCAATCCTGCGCTTTTGCGGCCAGCTCCCAAGAAAGCGAGTTGAAAAATGGAGCTCAGGGGCACTGCAATTCACAAACCTGCAGACTTATAAATGATAACTCTGGTCCACAAATATATTGAGGGAAGGCAACGAAGAGGAATGGAAAGCAAGGCAGAATTGCAGGAAACAGATTTCAGGAGGGAGATTCGAATCGGCTTTAAAGCACAGGAAAAGCGGCAAAACCTCGACAATGAAGCCCTTGGCCAAAAAGGGCGTATGCGTTTTTTCCTGAATATATTCAGGAAATAACGCATACGCCCTTTTTGGCCAACCAAGCAACCTGGAAAGGCAAATCAGCGCTACAAAGAAGTCTCGCTTCCCATCGGTCAAAAGGGCCATGCTGAATAAAGTGTCAAAACCAGAAATGCAGGACAGGCCATGGAGAAACGGGAGCCTGGCTACGCTGATGGGCGGGATGTAAATTGCCAACAGCCACTCTGGAGAAGTGTACGGTGTGTCCTGAAACCTCCAAAAAACTCAGCTTAGAGAGCATAGGGCACTTCCACTCATGGGCGTATAAATTGGGAAAACTAAAAATCAGCAAGACACATGCACCCCAAAGTTTAGGGCTGCTCTGTTGACAAGAACCTCCACTTCGTTACACCTTAAATATCCCAGGAAAGAGAAAAATGGATAAAGAAGTTGTGGTCCTTATGTACAATGGAATATCACTCAGCCATGAAACCAACGTCATAAGGCTAGTAGCAGCATGATGAGTGGATTTAGGTATGACGATTCTAAGTGAAATAAGTCATACAGAAAAAGACACTTATCATAAGATATCACTTATAGAGGGAATGTAAAAACCGCTACCCTTGAACTGAATTACAAAACAGAACAGAGTCCCACGTTTAGAAAACACACTATGGCTGCTTCACGGGAAAGGTGAGGTGGGGTGATGCATAAAACACGGGTTTCAAATTAGCTCAGATACCGTTCCATAAAGCCAATATGTAATAGACAAGACCTACTCCTTGCTCAGTGAATTGGACTCAACACCCCCTATTCACCGCCCAAGAATATATCTGACTAGTAAGAATCTTAAAACCTATGTTTTGATATCTCTCTGTAAGTGAGTCAAGTGAGTGTAAAGCGGCAGAAACACAGCAGAGGAAAGCAGCTAAACCACATTATAAAAATCAATTACTTTTAAAAACCCGTGAAACAAAGACAGTGAAAGAGAGAGAAATTCTTACAAAATTCGTTCAGGGGCTGTGATGCCACCTGGATTGACCATATCTAGACCCACAGCTGATTGAGACATAAGGGTGGACACTCTTGGGGCTGAGAGGTTTGGTGAGGTTGGGTGAGGAAACACAGACCCTTTAAAGTAATACTGCATGGTACCCATCCCATGGGTCCCAAATCTCCAGGTTCAAGGGCATCTTCCTACATCGAAAACATGCATGAGAAACCCAGAAGATGGTACACCGTGTGATCGGGAAAGGTTTCCAAAACGCACCTCTTTTCTCATCTCCTTGTGCTCGGGTTCGCCATTCCAGCCGCTTTACTAGCAATCTCCCTCCTTGGAGAATCAGCACCTTTAACCTCCTGTTCCGTACTGGTTGCAATTTGTCCTGAGGATGAACGGGAAGAGGGGTAACCAATGAGAGACTAGCTCTAGGTATCGGGACAGGCACAGGTCACTCTATTTTCCCATCAGGAAGAAGAATTAACCACAGGCTCAGCCTGCCGCCCGGGACCAGAATAGGGCCTGAAGCAATCTTGCGCTTTTGCGGCCAGCTCCCAAGAAAGTGAGTTGAAAAATGGAGCTCAGGGGCACTGCAATTCACAAACCTGCAGACTTATAAATGATAACTCTGGTCCACAAATATATTGAGGGAAGGTAACGAAGAGGAATGGAAAGCAAGGCAGAATTGCAGGAAACAGATTTCAGGAGGGAGATTCGAATCGGCTTTAAAGCACAGGAAAAGCGGCAAAACCTCGACAATGAAGCCCTTGGCCAAAAAGGGCGTATGCGTTTTTTCCTGAATATATTCAGGAAAAAACGCATACGCCCTTTTTGGCCAACCAAGCAACCTGGAAAGGCAAATCAGCGCTACAAAGAAGTCTCGCTTCCCATCGGTCAAAAGGGCCATGCTGAATAAAGTGTCAAAACCAGAAATGCAGGACAGGCCATGGAGAAACGGGAGCCTGGCTACGCTGATGGGCGGGATGTAAATTGCCAACAGCCACTCTGGAGAAGTGTACGGTGTGTCCTGAAACCTCCAAAAAACTCAGCTTAGAGAGCATAGGGCACTTCCACTCATGGGCGTATAAATTGGGAAAACTAAAAATCAGCAAGACACAGGCACCCCAAAGTTTAGGGCTGCTCTGTTGACAAGAACCTCCACTTCGTTACACCTTAAATATCCCAGGAAAGAGAAAAATGGATAAAGAAGTTGTGGTCCTTATGTACAATGGAATATCACTCAGCCATGAAACCAACGTCATAAGGCTAGTAGCAGCATGATGAGTGGATTTAGGTATGACGATTCTAAGTGAAATAAGTCATACAGAAAAAGACACTTATCATAAGATATCACTTATAGAGGGAATGTAAAAACCGCTACCCTTGAACTGAATTACAAAACAGAACAGAGTCCCACGTTTAGAAAACACACTATGGCTGCTTCACGGGAAAGGTGAGGTGGGGTGATGCATAAAACACGGGTTTCAAATTAGCTCAGATACGGTTCCATACAGCCAATATGTAATAGACAAGACCTACTCCTTGCTCAGTGAATTGGACTCAACACCCCCTATTCACCGCCCAAGAATATATCTGACTAGTAAGAATCTTAAAACCTATGTTTTGATATCTCTCTGTAAGTGAGTCAAGTGGGTGTAAAGCGGCAGAAACACAGCAGAGGAAAGCAGCTAAACCACATTATAAAAATCAATTACTTTTAAAAACCCGTGAAACAAAGACAGTGAAAGAGAGAGAAATTCTTACAAAATTCGTTCAGGGGCTGTGATGCCACCTGGATTGACCATATCTAGACCCACAGCTGATTGAGACATAAGGGTGGACACTCTTGGGGCTGAGAGGTTTGGTGAGGTTGGGTGAGGAAACACAGACCCTTTAAAGTAATACTGCATGGTACCCATCCCATGGGTCCCAAATCTCCAGGTTCAAGGGCATCTTCCTACATCGAAAACATGCATGAGAAACCCAGAAGATGGTACACCGTGTGATCGGGAAAGGTTTCCAAAACGCACCTCTTTTCTCATCTCCTTGTGCTCGGGTTCGCCATTCCAGCCGCTTTACTAGCAATCTCCCTCCTTGGAGAATCAGCACCTTTAACCTCCTGTTCCGTACTGGTTGCAATTTGTCCTGAGGATGAACGGGAAGAGGGGTAACCAATGAGAGACTAGCTCTAGGTATCGGGACAGGCACAGGTCACTCTATTTTCCCATCAGGAAGAAGAATTAACCACAGGCTCAGCCTGCCGCCCGGGACCAGAATAGGGCCTGAAGCAATCTTGCGCTTTTGCGGCCAGCTCCCAAGAAAGTGAGTTGAAAAATGGAGCTCAGGGGCACTGCAATTCACAAACCTGCAGACTTATAAATGATAACTCTCGTCCACAAATATATTGAGGGAAGGTAACGAAGAGGAATGGAAAGCAAGGCAGAATTGCAGGAAACAGATTTCAGGAGGGAGATTCGAATCGGCTTTAAAGCACAGGAAAAGCGGCAAAACCTCGACAATGAAGCCCTTGGCCAAAAAGGGCGTATGCGTTTTTTCCTGAATATATTCAGGAAAAAACGCATACGCCCTTTTTGGCCAACCAAGCAACCTGGAATGGCAAATCAGCGCTACAAAAAGTCTCGCTTCCCATCGGTCAAAAGGGCCATGCTGAATAAAGTGTCAAAACCAGAAATGCAGGACAGGCCATGGAGAAACGGGAGCCTGGCTACGCTGATGGGCGGGATGTAAATTGCCAACAGCCACTCTGGAGAAGTGTACGGTGTGTCCTGAAACCTCCAAAAAACTCAGCTTAGAGAGCATAGGGCACTTCCACTCATGGGCGTATAAATTGGGAAAACTAAAAATCAGCAAGACACAGGCACCCCAAAGTTTAGGGCTGCTCTGTTGACAAGAACCTCCACTTCGTTACACCTTAAATATCCCAGGAAAGAGAAAAATGGATAAAGAAGTTGTGGTCCTTATGTACAATGGAATATCACTCAGCCATGAAACCAACGTCATAAGGCTAGTAGCAGCATGATGAGTGGATTTAGGTATGACGATTCTAAGTGAAATAAGTCATACAGAAAAAGACACTTATCATAAGATATCACTTATAGAGGGAATGTAAAAACCGCTACCCTTGAACTGAATTACAAAACAGAACAGAGTCCCACGTTTAGAAAACACACTATGGCTGCTTCACGGGAAAGGTGAGGTGGGGTGATGCATAAAACACGGGTTTCAAATTAGCTCAGATACCGTTCCATAAAGCCAATATGTAATAGACAAGACCTACTCCTTGCTCAGTGAATTGGACTCAACACCCCCTATTCACCGCCCAAGAATATATCTGACTAGTAAGAATCTTAAAACCTATGTTTTGATATCTCTCTGTAAGTGAGTCAAGTGGGTGTAAAGCGGCAGAAACACAGCAGAGGAAAGCAGCTAAACTACATTATAAAAATCAATTACTTTTAAAAACCCGTGAAACAAAGACAGTGAAAGAGAGAGAAATTCTTACAAAATTCGTTCAGGGGCTGTGATGCCACCTGGATTGACCATATCTAGACCCACATCTGATTGAGACATAAGGGTGGACACTCTTGGGGCTGAGAGGTTTGGTGAGGTTGGGTGAGGAAACACAGACCCTTTAAATTAATACTGCATGGTACCCATCCCATGGGTCCCAAATCTCCAGGTTCAAGGGCATCTTCCTACATCGAAAACATGCATGAGAAACCCAGAAGATGGTACACCGTGTGATCGGGAAAGGTTTCCAAAACGCACCTCTTTTCTCATCTCCTTGTGCTCGGGTTCGCCATTCCAGCCGCTTTACTAGCAATCTCCCTCCTTGGAGAATCAGCACCTTTAACCTCCTGTTCCGTACTGGTTGCAATTTGTCCTGAGGATGAACGGGAAGAGGGGTAACCAATGAGAGACTAGCTCTAGGTATCGGGACAGGCACAGGTCACTCTATTTTCCCATCAGGAAGAAGAATTAACCACAGGCTCAGCCTGCCGCCCGGGACCAGAATAGGGCCTGAAGCAATCTTGCGCTTTTGCGGCCAGCTCCCAAGAAAGTGAGTTGAAAAATGGAGCTCAGGGGCACTGCAATTCACAAACCTGCAGACTTATAAATGATAACTCTCGTCCACAAATATATTGAGGGAAGGTAACGAAGAGGAATGGAAAGCAAGGCAGAATTGCAGGAAACAGATTTCAGGAGGGAGATTCGAATCGGCTTTAAAGCACGGGAAAAGCGGCAAAACCTCGACAATGAAGCCCTTGGCCAAAAAGGGCGTATGCGTTTTTTCCTGAATATATTCAGGAAAAAACGCATACGCCCTTTTTGGCCAACCAAGCAACCTGGAAAGGCAAATCAGCGCTACAAAGAAGTCTCGCTTCCCATCGGTCAAAAGGGCCATGCTGAATAAAGTGTCAAAACCAGAAATGCAGGACAGGCCATGGAGAAACGGGAGCCTGGCTACGCTGATGGGCGGGATGTAAATTGCCAACAGCCACTCTGGAGAAGTGTACGGTGTGTCCTGAAACCTCCAAAAAACTCAGCTTAGAGAGCATAGGGCACTTCCACTCATGGGCGTATAAATTGGGAAAACTAAAAATCAGCAAGACACAGGCACCCCAAAGTTTAGGGCTGCTCTGTTGACAAGAACCTCCACTTCGTTACACCTTAAATATCCCAGGAAAGAGAAAAATGGATAAAGAAGTTGTGGTCCTTATGTACAATGGAATATCACTCAGCCATGAAACCAACGTCATAAGGCTAGTAGCAGCATGATGAGTGGATTTAGGTATGACGATTCTAAGTGAAATAAGTCATACAGAAAAAGACACTTATCATAAGATATCACTTATAGAGGGAATGTAAAAACCGCTACCCTTGAACTGAATTACAAAACAGAACAGAGTCCCACGTTTAGAAAACACACTATGGCTGCTTAACGGGAAAGTTGAGGTGGGGTGATGCATAAAACAAGGGTTTCAAATTAGGTCAGATACCGTTCCATAAAGCCAATATGTAATAGACAAGACCTACTCCTTGCTCAGTGAATTGGACTCAACACCCCCTATTCACCGCCCAAGAATATATCTGACTAGTAAGAATCTTAAAACCTATGTTTTGATATCTCTCTGTAAGTGAGTCAAGTGGGTGTAAAGCGGCAGAAACACAGCAGAGGAAAGCAGCTAAACCACATTATAAAAATCAATTACTTTTAAAAACCCGTGAAACAAAGACAGTGAAAGAGAGAGAAATTCTTACAAAATTCGTTCAGGGGCTGTGATGCCACCTGGATTGACCATATCTAGACCCACAGCTGATTGAGACATAAGGGTGGACACTCTTGGGGCTGAGAGGTTTGGTGAGGTTGGGTGAGGAAACACAGACCCTTTAAAGTAATACTGCATGGTAACCATCCCATGGGTCCCAAATCTCCAGGTTCAAGGGCATCTTCCTACATCGAAAACATGCATGAGAAACCCAGAAGATGGTACACCGTGTGATCGGGAAAGGTTTCCAAAACGCACCTCTTTTCTCATCTCCTTGTGCTCGGGTTCACCATTCCAGCCGCTTTACTTGCAATCTCCCTCCTTGGAGAATCAGCACCTTTAACCTCCTGTTCCGTACAGGTTGCAATTTGTCCTGAGGATGAACGGGAAGAGGGGGAACCAATGAGAGACTAGCTCTAGGTATCGGGACAGGCACAGGTCACTCTATTTTCCCATCAGGAAGAAGAATTAACCACAGGCTCAGCCTGCCGCCCGGGACCAGAATAGGGCCTGAAGCAATCCTGCGCTTTTGCGGCCAGCTCCCAAGAAAGCGAGTTGAAAAATGGAGCTCAGGGGCACTGCAATTCACAAACCTGCAGACTTATAAATGATAACTCTGGTCCACAAATATATTGAGGGAAGGCAACGAAGAGGAATGGAAAGCAAGGCAGAATTGCAGGAAACAGATTTCAGGAGGGAGATTCGAATCGGCTTTAAAGCACAGGAAAAGCGGCAAAACCTCGACAATGAAGCCCTTGGCCAAAAAGGGCGTATGCGTTTTTTCCTGAATATATTCAGGAAATAACGCATACGCCCTTTTTGGCCAACCAAGCAACCTGGAAAGGCAAATCAGCGCTACAAAGAAGTCTCGCTTCCCATCGGTCAAAAGGGCCATGCTGAATAAAGTGTCAAAACCAGAAATGCAGGACAGGCCATGGAGAAACGGGAGCCTGGCTACGCTGATGGGCGGGATGTAAATTGCCAACAGCCACTCTGGAGAAGTGTACGGTGTGTCCTGAAACCTCCAAAAAACTCAGCTTAGAGAGCATAGGGCACTTCCACTCATGGGCGTATAAATTGGGAAAACTAAAAATCAGCAAGACACATGCACCCCAAAGTTTAGGGCTGCTCTGTTGACAAGAACCTCCACTTCGTTACACCTTAAATATCCCAGGAAAGAGAAAAATGGATAAAGAAGTTGTGGTCCTTATGTACAATGGAATATCACTCAGCCATGAAACCAACGTCATAAGGCTAGTAGCAGCATGATGAGTGGATTTAGGTATGACGATTCTAAGTGAAATAAGTCATACAGAAAAAGACACTTATCATAAGATATCACTTATAGAGGGAATGTAAAAACCGCTACCCTTGAACTGAATTACAAAACAGAACAGAGTCCCACGTTTAGAAAACACACTATGGCTGCTTCACGGGAAAGGTGAGGTGGGGTGATGCATAAAACACGGGTTTCAAATTAGCTCAGATACCGTTCCATAAAGCCAATATGTAATAGACAAGACCTACTCCTTGCTCAGTGAATTGGACTCAACACCCCCTATTCACCGCCCAAGAATATATCTGACTAGTAAGAATCTTAAAACCTATGTTTTGATATCTCTCTGTAAGTGAGTCAAGTGAGTGTAAAGCGGCAGAAACACAGCAGAGGAAAGCAGCTAAACCACATTATAAAAATCAATTACTTTTAAAAACCCGTGAAACAAAGACAGTGAAAGAGAGAGAAATTCTTACAAAATTCGTTCAGGGGCTGTGATGCCACCTGGATTGACCATATCTAGACCCACAGCTGATTGAGACATAAGGGTGGACACTCTTGGGGCTGAGAGGTTTGGTGAGGTTGGGTGAGGAAACACAGACCCTTTAAAGTAATACTGCATGGTACCCATCCCATGGGTCCCAAATCTCCAGGTTCAAGGGCATCTTCCTACATCGAAAACATGCATGAGAAACCCAGAAGATGGTACACCGTGTGATCGGGAAAGGTTTCCAAAACGCACCTCTTTTCTCATCTCCTTGTGCTCGGGTTCGCCATTCCAGCCGCTTTACTAGCAATCTCCCTCCTTGGAGAATCAGCACCTTTAACCTCCTGTTCCGTACTGGTTGCAATTTGTCCTGAGGATGAACGGGAAGAGGGGTAACCAATGAGAGACTAGCTCTAGGTATCGGGACAGGCACAGGTCACTCTATTTTCCCATCAGGAAGAAGAATTAACCACAGGCTCAGCCTGCCGCCCGGGACCAGAATAGGGCCTGAAGCAATCTTGCGCTTTTGCGGCCAGCTCCCAAGAAAGTGAGTTGAAAAATGGAGCTCAGGGGCACTGCAATTCACAAACCTGCAGACTTATAAATGATAACTCTGGTCCACAAATATATTGAGGGAAGGTAACGAAGAGGAATGGAAAGCAAGGCAGAATTGCAGGAAACAGATTTCAGGAGGGAGATTCGAATCGGCTTTAAAGCACAGGAAAAGCGGCAAAACCTCGACAATGAAGCCCTTGGCCAAAAAGGGCGTATGCGTTTTTTCCTGAATATATTCAGGAAAAAACGCATACGCCCTTTTTGGCCAACCAAGCAACCTGGAAAGGCAAATCAGCGCTACAAAGAAGTCTCGCTTCCCATCGGTCAAAAGGGCCATGCTGAATAAAGTGTCAAAACCAGAAATGCAGGACAGGCCATGGAGAAACGGGAGCCTGGCTACGCTGATGGGCGGGATGTAAATTGCCAACAGCCACTCTGGAGAAGTGTACGGTGTGTCCTGAAACCTCCAAAAAACTCAGCTTAGAGAGCATAGGGCACTTCCACTCATGGGCGTATAAATTGGGAAAACTAAAAATCAGCAAGACACAGGCACCCCAAAGTTTAGGGCTGCTCTGTTGACAAGAACCTCCACTTCGTTACACCTTAAATATCCCAGGAAAGAGAAAAATGGATAAAGAAGTTGTGGTCCTTATGTACAATGGAATATCACTCAGCCATGAAACCAACGTCATAAGGCTAGTAGCAGCATGATGAGTGGATTTAGGTATGACGATTCTAAGTGAAATAAGTCATACAGAAAAAGACACTTATCATAAGATATCACTTATAGAGGGAATGTAAAAACCGCTACCCTTGAACTGAATTACAAAACAGAACAGAGTCCCACGTTTAGAAAACACACTATGGCTGCTTCACGGGAAAGGTGAGGTGGGGTGATGCATAAAACACGGGTTTCAAATTAGCTCAGATACGGTTCCATACAGCCAATATGTAATAGACAAGACCTACTCCTTGCTCAGTGAATTGGACTCAACACCCCCTATTCACCGCCCAAGAATATATCTGACTAGTAAGAATCTTAAAACCTATGTTTTGATATCTCTCTGTAAGTGAGTCAAGTGGGTGTAAAGCGGCAGAAACACAGCAGAGGAAAGCAGCTAAACCACATTATAAAAATCAATTACTTTTAAAAACCCGTGAAACAAAGACAGTGAAAGAGAGAGAAATTCTTACAAAATTCGTTCAGGGGCTGTGATGCCACCTGGATTGACCATATCTAGACCCACAGCTGATTGAGACATAAGGGTGGACACTCTTGGGGCTGAGAGGTTTGGTGAGGTTGGGTGAGGAAACACAGACCCTTTAAAGTAATACTGCGTGGTACCCATCCCATGGGTCCCAAATCTCCAGGTTCAAGGGCATCTTCCTACATCGAAAACATGCATGAGAAACCCAGAAGATGGTACACCGTGTGATCGGGAAAGGTTTCCAAAACGCACCTCTTTTCTCATCTCCTTGTGCTCGGGTTCGCCATTCCAGCCGCTTTACTAGCAATCTCCCTCCTTGGAGAATCAGCACCTTTAACCTCCTGTTCCGTACAGGTTGCAATTTGTCCTGAGGATGAAGGGGAAGAGGGGTAACCAATGAGAGACTAGCTCTAGGTATCGGGACAGGCACAGGTCACTCTATTTTCCCATCAGGAAGAAGAATTAACCACAGGCTCAGCCTGCCGCCCGGGACCGGAATAGGGCCTGAAGCAATCTAGCGCTTGCGCGGCCAGCTCCCAAGAAAGTGAGTTGAAAAATGGAGCTCAGGGGCACTGCAATTCACAAACCTGCAGACTTATAAAAGATAACTCTCGTCCACAAATATATTGAGGGAAGGTAACGAAGAGGAATGGAAAGCAAGGCAGAATTGCAGGAAACAGATTTCAGGAGGGAGATTCGAATCGCCTTTAAAGCACAGGAAAAGCGGCAAAACCTCGACAATGAAGCCCTTGGCCAAAAAGGGCGTATGCGTTTTTTCCTGAATATATTCAGGAAAAAACGCATACGCCCTTTTTGGCCAACCAAGCAACCTGGAAAGGCAAATCAGCGCTACAAAGAAGTCTCGCTTCCCATCGGTCAAAAGGGCCATGCTGAATAAAGTGTCAAAACCAGAAATGCAGGACAGGCCATGGAGAAACGGGAGCCTGGCTACGCTGATGGGCGGGATGTAAATTGCCAACAGCCACTCTGGAGAAGTGTACGGTGTGTCCTGAAACCTCCAAAAAACTCAGCTTAGAGAGCATAGGGCACTTCCACTCATGGGCGTATAAATTGGGAAAACTAAAAATCAGCAAGACACAGGCACCCCAAAGTTTAGGGCTGCTCTGTTGACAAGAACCTCCACTTCGTTACACCTTAAATATCCCAGGAAAGAGAAAAATGGATAAAGAAGTTGTGGTCCTTATGTACAATGGAATATCACTCAGCCATGAAACCAACGTCATAAGGCTAGTAGCAGCATGATGAGTGGATTTAGGTATGACGATTCTAAGTGAAATAAGTCATACAGAAAAAGACACTTATCATAAGATATCACTTATAGAGGGAATGTAAAAACCGCTACCCTTGAACTGAATTACAAAACAGAACAGAGTCCCACGTTTAGAAAACACACTATGGCTGCTTCACGGGAAAGGTGAGGTGGGGTGATGCATAAAACACGGGTTTCAAATTAGCTCAGATACGGTTCCATACAGCCAATATGTAATAGACAAGACCTACTCCTTGCTCAGTGAATTGGACTCAACACCCCCTATTCACCGCCCAAGAATATATCTGACTAGTAAGAATCTTAAAACCTATGTTTTGATATCTCTCTGTAAGTGAGTCAAGTGGGTGTAAAGCGGCAGAAACACAGCAGAGGAAAGCAGCTAAATCACATTATAAAAATCAATTACTTTTAAAAACCCGTGAAACAAAGACAGTGAAAGAGAGAGAAATTCTTACAAAATTCGTTCAGGGGCTGTGATGCCACCTGTATTGACCATATCTAGACCCACAGCTGATTGAGACATAAGGGTGGACACTCTTGGGGCTGAGAGGTTTGGTGAGGTTGGGTGAGGAAACACAGACCCTTTAAAGTAATACTGCATGGTACCCATCCCATGGGTCCCAAATCTCCAGGTTCAAGGGCATCTTCCTACATCGAAAACATGCATGAGAAACCCAGAAGATGGTACACCGTGTGATCGGGAAAGGTTTCCAAAACGCACCTCATTTCTCATCTCCTTGTGCTCGGGTTCGCCATTCCAGCCGCTTTAGTAGCAATCTCCCTCCTTGGAGAATCAGCACCTTTAACCTCCTGTTCCGTACAGCTTGCAATTTGTCCTGAGGATGAACGGGAAGAGTGGGAACCAATGAGAGACTAGCTCTAGGTGTTGGGACAGGCACAGGTCACTCTACTTTCCCATCAGGAAGAAGAATTAACCACAGGCTCAGCCTGCCGCCCGGGACCAGAATAGGGCCTGAAGCAATCCTGCGCTTTTGCGGCCAGCTCCCAAGAAAGCGAGTTGAAAAATGGAGCTCAGGGGCACTGCAATTCACAAACCTGCAGACTTATAAATGATAACTCTCGTCCACAAATATATTGAGGGAAGGCAACGAAGAGGATTGGAAAGCAAGGCAGAATTGCAGGAAACAGATTTCAGGAGGGAGATTCGAATCGCCTTTAAAGCACGGGAAAAGCGGCAAAACCTCGACAATGATGCCCTTGGCCAAAAAGGGCGTATGCGTTTTTTCCTGAATATATTCAGGAAAAAACGCATACGCCCTTTTTGGCCAACCAAGCAACCTGGAAAGGCAAATCAGCGCTACAAAGAAGTCTCGCTTCCCATCGGTCAAAAGGGCCATGCTGAATAAAGTGTCAAAACCAGAAATGCAGGACAGGCCATGGAGAAACGGGAGCCTGGCTACGCTGATGGGAGGGATGTAAATTGCCAACAGCCACTCTGGAGAAGTGTACGGTGTGTCCTGAAACATCTAAAAAACTCAGCTTAGAGAGCACAGGGCACTTCCACTCATGGGCGTATAAATTGGGAAAACTAAAAATCAGCAAGACACAGGCACCCCAAAGTTTACGGCTGCTCTGTTGACAAGAACCTCCACTTCGTTACACCTTAAATATCCCAGGAAAGAGAAAAATGGATAAAGAAGTTGTGGTCCTTATGTACAATGGAATATCACTCAGCCATGAAATCAACGTCATAAGGCTAGTAGCAGCATGATGAGTGGATTTAGGTACGACGATTCTAAGTGAAATAAGTCACACAGAAAAAGACACTTATCATAAGATATCACTTATAGAGGGAATGTAAAAACCGCTACCCTTGAACTGAATTACAAAACAGACCAGAGTCCCACGTTTAGAAAACACACTATGGCTGCTTAACGGGAAAGGTGAGGTGGGGTGATGCATAAAACAAGGGTTTCAAATTAGGTCAGATACCGTTCCATAAACCCAATATGTAATAGACAAGACCTACTCCTTGATCAGTGAATTGGACTCAACACCCCCTATTCACCGCCCAAGAATATATCTGACTAGTAAGAATCTTAAAACCTATGTTTTGATATCTCTCTGTAAGTGAGTCAAGTGGGTGTAAAGCGGCAGAAACACAGCAGTGAAAAGCAGCTAAACCCCATTATAAAAATCAATTATTTTAAAAACCCGTGAAACAAAGACAGTGAAAGAGAGAGAAATTCTTACAAAATTCGTTCAGGGGCTGTGATGCCACCTGGATTGACCATATCTAGACCCACAGCTGATGGAGACATAAGGGTGGACACTCTTGGGGCTGAGAGGTTTGGTGAGGTTGGGTGAGGAAACGCAGACCCTTTAAAGTAATACTGCGTGGTTCCCATCCCATGGGTCCCAAATCTCCAGGTTCAAGGGCATCTTCCTACATCGAAAACATGCATGAGAAACCCAGAAGATGGTACACCGTGTGATCGGGAAAGGTTTCCAAAACGCACCTCATTTCTCATCTCCTTGTGCTCGGGTTCGCCATTCCAGCCGCTTTAGTATCAATCTCCCTCCTTGGAGAATCAGCACCTTTAACCTCCTGTTCCGTACAGGTTGCAATTTGTCCTGAGGATGAACGGGAAGAGTGGGAACCAATGAGAGACTAGCTCTAGGTGTTGGGACAGGCACAGGTCACTCTATTTCCCCATCCGGAAGAAGAATTAACCACAGGCTCAGCCTGCCGCCCGGGACCAGAATAGGGCCTGAAGCAATCCTGCGCTTTTGCGGCCAGCTCCCAAGAAAGCGAGTTGAAAAATGGAGCTCAGGGGCACTGCAATTCACAAACCTGCAGACTTATAAATGATAACTCTCGTCCACAAATATATTGAGGGAAGGCAACGAAGAGGATTGGAAAGCAAGGCAGAATTGCAGGAAACAGATTTCAGGAGGGAGATTCGAATCGCCTTTAAAGCACGGGAAAAGCGGCAAAACCTCGACAATGATGCCCTTGGCCAAAAAGGGCGTATGCGTTTTTTCCTGAATATATTCAGGAAAAAACGCATACGCCCTTTTTGGCCAACCAAGCAACCTGGAAAGGCAAATCAGCGCTATAAAGAAGTCTCGCTTCCCATCGGTCAAAAGGGCCATGCTGAATAAAGTGTCAAAACCAGAAATGCAGGACAGGCCATGGAGAAACGGGAGCCTGGCTACGCTGATGGGAGGGATGTAAATTGCCAACAGCCACTCTGGAGAAGTGTACGGTGTGTCCTGAAACATCTAAAAAACTCAGCTTAGAGAGCACAGGGCACTTCCACTCATGGGCGTATAAATTGGGAAAACTAAAAATCAGCAAGACACAGGCACCACAAAGTTTATGGCTGCTCTGTTGACAAGAACCTCCACTTCGTTACACCTTAAATATCCCAGGAAAGGGAAAAATGGATAAAGAAGTTGTGGTCCTTATGTACAATGGAATATCACTCAGCCATGAAATCAACGTCATAAGGCTAGTAGCAGCATGATGAGTGGATTTAGGTACGATGATTCTAAGTGAAATAAGTCACACAGAAAAAGACACTTATCATAAGATATCACTTATAGAGGGAATGTATAAACCGCTACCCTTGAACTGAATTACAAAACAGACCAGAGTCCCACGTTTAGAAAACACACTATGGCTGCTTAACGGGAAAGGTGAGGTGGGGTGATGCATAAAACAAGGGTTTCAAATTAGGTCAGATACCGTTCCATAAACCCAATATGTAATAGACAAGACCTACTCCTTGATCAGTGAATTGGACTCAACACCCCCTATTCACCGCCCAAGAATATATCTGACTAGTAAGAATCTTAAAACCTATGTTTTGATATCTCTCTGTGAGTCAAGTGGGTGTAAAGCGGCAGAAACACAGCAGTGAAAAGCAGCTAAACCCCATTATAAAAATCAATTACTTTTAAAAACCCGTGAAACAAAGACAGTGAAAGAGAGAGAAATTCTTACAAAATTCGTTCAGGGGCTGTGATGCCACCTGGATTGACCATATCTAGACCCACAGCTGAATGAGACATACGGGTGGACACTCTTGGGGCTGAGAGGTTTGGTGAGGTTGGGTGAGGAAACGCAGACCCTTTAAAGAAATACTGCGTGATATCCATCCCATGGGTCCCAAATCTCCAGGTTCAAGGGCATCTTCCTACATCGAAAACATGCATGAGAAACCCAGAAGATGGTACACCGTGTGATCGGGAAAGGTTTCCAAAACGCACCTCATTTCTCATCTCCTTATGCTCGGGTTCGCCATTCCAGCCGCTTTAGTAGCAATCTCCCTCCTTGGAGAATCAGCACCTTTAACCTCCTGTTCCGTACAGGTTGCAATTTGTCCTGAGGATGAACGGGAAGAGTGGGAACCAATGAGAGACTAGCTCTAGGTGTTGGGACAGGCACAGGTCACTCTACTTCCCCATCAGGAAGAAGATTTAACCACAGGCTCAGCCTGCCGCCCGGGACCAGAATAGGGCCTGAAGCAATCCTGCGCTTTTTCGGCCAGCTCCCAAGAAAGCGAGTTGAAAAATGGAGCTCAGGGGCACTGCAATTCACAAACCTGCAGACTTATAAATGATAACTCTCGTCCACAAATATATTGAGGGAAGGCAACGAAGAGGATTGGAAAGCAAGGCAGAATTGCAGGAAACAGATTTCAGGAGGGAGATTCGAATCGCCTTTAAAGCACGGGAAAAGCGGCAAAACCTCGACAATGATGCCCTTGGCCAAAAAGGGCGTATGCGTTTTTTCCTGAATATATTCAGGAAAAAACGCATACGCCCTTTTTGGCCAACCAAGCAACCTGGAAAGGCAAATCAGCGCTACAAAGAAGTCTCGCTTCCCATCGGTCAAAAGGGCCATGCTGAATAAAGTGTCAAAACCAGAAATGCAGGACAGGCCATGGAGAAACGGGAGCCTGGCTACGCTGATGGGAGGGATGTAAATTGCCAACAGCCACTCTGGAGAAGTGTACGGTGTGTCCTGAAACATCTAAAAAACTCAGCTTAGAGAGCACAGGGCACTTCCACTCATGGGCGTATAAATTGGGAAAACTAAAAATCAGCAAGACACAGGCACCCCAAAGTTTAGGGCTGCTCTGTTGACAAGAACCTCCACTTCGTTACACCTTAAATATCCCAGGAAAGAGAAAAATGGATAAAGAAGTTGTGGTCCTTATGTACAATGGAATATCACTCAGCCATGAAATCAACGTCATAAGGCTAGTAGCAGCATGATGAGTGGATTTAGGTACGACGATTCTAAGTGAAATAAGTCACACAGAAAAAGACACTTATCATAAGATATCACTTATAGAGGGAATGTAAAAACCGCTACCCCTGAACTGAATTACAAAACAGACCAGAGTCCCACGTTTAGAAAACACACTATGGCTGCTTAACGGGAAAGGTGAGGTGGGGTGATGCATAAAATAAGGGTTTCAAATTAGGTCAGATACCGTTCCATAAACCCAATATGTAATAGACAAGACCTACTCCTTGATCAGTGAATTGGACTCAACACCCCCTATTCACCGCCCAAGAATATATCTGACTAGTAAGAATCTTAAAACCTATGTTTTGATATCTCTCTGTGAGTTAAGTGGGTGTAAAGCGGCAGAAACACAGCAGTGAAAAGCAGCTAAACCCCATTATAAAAATCAATTACTTTTAAAAACCCGTGAAACAAAGACAGTGAAAGAGAGAGAAATTCTTACAAAATTCGTTCAGGGGCTGTGATGCCACCTGGATTGACCATATCTAGACCCACAGCTGATGGAGACATAAGGGTGGACACTCTTGGGGCTGAGAGGTTTGGTGAGGTTGGGTGAGGAAACGCAGACCCTTTAAAGTAATACTGCGTGGTTCCCATCCCATGGGTCCCAAATCTCCAGGTTCAAGGGCATCTTCCTACATCGAAAACATGCATGAGAAACCCAGAAGATGGTACACCGTGTGATCGGGAAAGGTTTCCAAAACGCACCTCATTTCTCATCTCCTTGTGCTCGGGTTCGCCATTCCAGCCGCTTTAGTAGCAATCTCCCTCCTTGGAGAATCAGCACCTTTAACCTCCTGTTCCGTACAGCTTGCAATTTGTCCTGAGGATGAACGGGAAGAGTGGGAACCAATGAGAGACTAGCTCTAGGTGTTGGGACAGGCACAGGTCACTCTACTTTCCCATCAGGAAGAAGAATTAACCACAGGCTCAGCCTGCCGCCCGGGACCAGAATAGGGCCTGAAGCAATCCTGCGCTTTTGCGGCCAGCTCCCAAGAAAGCGAGTTGAAAAATGGAGCTCAGGGGCACTGCAATTCACAAACCTGCAGACTTATAAATGGTAACTCTCGTCCACAAATATATTGAGGGAAGGCAACGAAGAGGATTGGAAAGCAAGGCAGAATTGCAGGAAACAGATTTCAGGAGGGAGATTCGAATCGCCTTTAAAGCACAGGAAAAGCGGCAAAACCTCGACAATGATGCCCTTGGCCAAAAAGGGCGTATGCGTTTTTTCCTGAATATATTCAGGAAAAAACGCATACGCCCTTTTTGGCCAACCAAGCAACCTGGAAAGGCAAATCAGCGCTACAAAGAAGTCTCGCTTCCCATCGGTCAAAAGGGCCATGCTGAATAAAGTGTCAAAACCAGAAATGCAGGACAGGCCATGGAGAAACGGGAGCCTGGCTACGCTGATGGGAGGGATGTAAATTGCCAACAGCCACTCTGGAGAAGTGTACGGTGTGTCCTGAAACATCTAAAAAACTCAGCTTAGAGAGCACAGGGCACTTCCACTCATGGGCGTATAAATTGGGAAAACTAAAAATCAGCAAGACACAGGCACCCCAAAGTTTACGGCTGCTCTGTTGACAAGAACCTCCACTTCGTTACACCTTAAATATCCCAGGAAAGAGAAAAATGGATAAAGAAGTTGTGGTCCTTATGTACAATGGAATATCACTCAGCCATGAAATCAACGTCATAAGGCTAGTAGCAGCATGATGAGTGGATTTAGGTACGACGATTCTAAGTGAAATAAGTCACACAGAAAAAGACACTTATCATAAGATATCACTTATAGAGGGAATGTATAAACCGCTACCCTTGAACTGAATTACAAAACAGAACAGAGTCCCACGTTTAGAAAACACACTATGGCTGCTTAACGGGAAAGGTGAGGTGGGGTGATGCATAAAACAAGGGTTTCAAATTAGGTCAGATACCGTTCCATAAACCCAATATGTAATAGACAAGACCTACTCCTTGATCAGTGAATTGGACTCAACACCCCCTATTCACCGCCCAAGAATATATCTGACTAGTAAGAATCTTAAAACCTATGTTTTGATATCTCTCTGTAAGTGAGTCAAGTGTGTGTAAAGCGGCAGAAACACAGCAGTGAAAAGCAGCTAAACCCCATTAAAAAAATCAATTACTTTTAAAAACCCGTGAAACAAAGACAGTGAAAGAGAGAGAAATTCTTACAAAATTCGTTCAGGGGCTGTGATGCCACCTGGATTGACCATATCTAGACCCACAGCTGATGGAGACATAAGGGTGGACACTCTTGGGTCTGAGAGGTTTGGTGAGGTTGGGTGAGGAAACGCAGACCCTTTAAATTAATACTGCGTGATATCCATCCCATGGGTCCCAAATCTCCAGGTTCAAGGGCATCTTCCTACATCGAAAACATGCATGAGAAACCCAGAAGATGGTACACCGTGTGATCGGGAAAGGTTTCCAAAACGCACCTCATTTCTCATCTTCTTGTGCTCGGGTTCGCCATTCCAGCCGCTTTAGTAGCAATCTCCCTCCTTGGAGAATCAGCACCTTTAACCTCCTGTTCCGTACAGGTTGCAATTTGTCCTGAGGATGAACGGGAAGAGTGGGAACCAATGAGAGACTAGCTCTAGGTGTTGGGACAGGCACAGGTCACTCTACTTTCCCATCAGGAAGAAGAATTAACCACAGGCTCAGCCTGCCGCCCGGGACCAGAATAGGGCCTGAAGCAATCCTGCGCTTTTGCGGCCAGCTCCCAAGAAAGCGAGTTGAAAAATGGAGCTCAGGGGCACTGCAATTCACAAACCTGCAGACTTATAAATGATAACTCTCGTCCACAAATATATTGAGGGAAGACAACGAAGAGGATTGGAAAGCAAGGCAGAATTGCAGGAAACAGATTTCAGGAGGGAGATTCGAATCGCCTTTAAAGCACGGGTAAAGCGGCAAAACCTCGACAATGATGCCCTTGGCCAAAAAGGGCGTATGCGTTTTTTCCTGAATATATTCAGGAAAAAACGCATACGCCCTTTTTGGCCAACCAAGCAACCTGGAAAGGCAAATCAGCGCTACAAAGAAGTCTCGCTTCCCATCGGTCAAAAGGGCCATGCTGAATAAAGTGTCAAAACCAGAAATGCAGGACAGGCCATGGAGAAACGGGAGCCTGGCTACGCTGATGGGAGGGATGTAAATTGCCAACAGCCACTCTGGAGAAGTGTACGGTGTGTCCTGAAACATCTAAAAAACTCAGCTTAGAGAGCACAGGGCACTTCCACTCATGGGCGTATAAATTGGGAAAACTAAAAATCAGCAAGACACAGGCACCCCAAAGTTTACGGCTGCTCTGTTGACAAGAACCTCCACTTCGTTACACCTTAAATATCCCAGGAAAGAGAAAAATGGATAAAGAAGTTGTGGTCCTTATGTACAATGGAATATCACTCAGCCATGAAATCAACGTCATAAGGCTAGTAGCAGCATGATGAGTGGATTTAGGTACGACGATTCTAAGTGAAATAAGTCACACAGAAAAAGACACTTATCATAAGATATCACTTATAGAGGGAATGTAAAAACCGCTACCCTTGAACTGAATTACAAAACAGACCAGAGTCCCACGTTTAGAAAACACACTATGGCTGCTTAACGGGAAAGGTGAGGTGGGGTGATGCATAAAACAAGGGTTTCAAATTAGGTCAGATACCGTTCCATAAACCCAATATGTAATAGACAAGACCTACTCCTTGATCAGTGAATTGGACTCAACACCCCCTATTCACCGTCCAAGAATATATCTGAGTAGTAAGAATCTTAAAACCTATGTTTTGATATCTCTCTGTGAGTCAAGTGGGTGTAAAGCGGCAGAAACACAGCAGTGAAAAGCAGCTAAACCCCATTATAAAAATCAATTACTTTTAAAAACCCGTGAAACAAAGACAGTGAAAGAGAGAGAAATTCTTACAAAATTCGTTCAGGGGCTGTGATGCCACCTGGATTGACCATATCTAGACCCACAGCTGATTGAGACATACGGGTGGACACTCTTGGGGCTGAGAGGTTTGGTGAGGTTGGGTGAGGAAACGCAGACCCTTTAAAGAAATACTGCGTGATATCCATCCCATGGGTCCCAAATCTCCAGGTTCAAGGGCATCTTCCTACATCGAAAACATGCATGAGAAACCCAGAAGATGGTACACCGTGTGATCGGGAAAGGTTTCCAAAACGCACCTCATTTCTCATCTTCTTGTGCTCGGGTTCGCCATTCCAGCCGCTTTACTAGCAATCTCCCTCCTTGGAGAATCAGCACCTTTAACCTCCTGTTCCGTACAGGTTGCAATTTGTCCTGAGGATGAACGGGAAGAGTGGGAACCAATGAGAGACTAGCTCTAGGTGTTGGGACAGGCACAGGTCACTCTACTTTCCCATCAGGAAGAAGAATTAACCACAGGCTCAGCCTGCCGCCCGGGACCAGAATAGGGCCTGAAGCAATCCTGCGCTTTTGCGGCCAGCTCCCAAGAAAGCGAGTTGAAAAATGGAGCTCAGGGGCACTGCAATTCACAAACCTGCAGACTTATAAATGATAACTCTCGTCCACAAATATATTGAGGGAAGACAACGAAGAGGATTGGAAAGCAAGGCAGAATTGCAGGAAACAGATTTCAGGAGGGAGATTCGAATCGCCTTTAAAGCACGGGTAAAGCGGCAAAACCTCGACAATGATGCCCTTGGCCTAAAAGTGCGTATGCGTTTTTTCCTGAATATATTCAGGAAAAAACGCATACGCCCTTTTTGGCCAACCAAGCAACCTGGAAAGGCAAATCAGCGCTACAAAGAAGTCTCGCTTCCCATCGGTCAAAAGGGCCATGCTGAATAAAGTGTCAAAACCAGAAATGCAGGACAGGCCATGGAGAAACGGGAGCCTGGCTACGCTGATGGGAGGGATGTAAATTGCCAACAGCCACTCTGGAGAAGTGTACGGTGTGTCCTGAAACATCTAAAAAACTCAGCTTAGAGAGCACAGGGCACTTCCACTCATGGGCGTATAAATTGGGAAAACTAAAAATCAGCAAGACACAGGCACCCCAAAGTTTACGGCTGCTCTGTTGACAAGAACCTCCACTTCGTTACACCTTAAATATCCCAGGAAAGAGAAAAATGGATAAAGAAGTTGTGGTCCTTATGTACAATGGAATATCACTCAGCCATGAAATCAACGTCATAAGGCTAGTAGCAGCATGATGAGTGGATTTAGGTACGACGATTCTAAGTGAAATAAGTCACACAGAAAAAGACACTTATCATAAGATATCACTTATAGAGGGAATGTATAAACCGCTACCCTTGAACTGAATTACAAAACAGACCAGAGTCCCACGTTTAGAAAACACACTATGGCTGCTTAACGGGAAAGGTGAGGTGGGGTGATGCATAAAACAAGGGTTTCAAATTAGGTCAGATACCGTTCCATAAACCCAATATGTAATAGACAAGACCTACTCCTTGATCAGTGAATTGGACTCAACACCCCCTATTCACCGCCCAAGAATATATCTGACTAGTAAGAATCTTAAAACCTATGTTTTGATATCTCTCTGTAAGTGAGTCAAGTGTGTGTAAAGCGGCAGAAACACAGCAGTGAAAAGCAGCTAAACCCCATTAAAAAAATCAATTACTTTTAAAAACCCGTGAAACAAAGACAGTGAAAGAGAGAGAAATTCTTACAAAATTCGTTCAGGGGCTGTGATGCCACCTGGATTGACCATATCTAGACCCACAACTGATGGAGACATAAGGGTGGACACTCTTGGGTCTGAGAGGTTTGGTGAGGTTGGGTGAGGAAACGCAGACCCTTTAAATTAATACTGCGTGATATCCATCCCATGGGTCCCAAATCTCCAGGTTCAAGGGCATCTTCCTACATCGAAAACATGCATGAGAAACCCAGAAGATGGTACACCGTGTGATCGGGAAAGGTTTCCAAAACGCACCTCATTTCTCATCTTCTTGTGCTCGGGTTCGCCATTCCAGCCGCTTTACTAGCAATCTCCCTCCTTGGAGAATCAGCACCTTTAACCTCCTGTTCCGTACAGGTTGCAATTTGTCCTGAGGATGAACGGGAAGAGTGGGAACCAATGAGAGACTAGCTCTAGGTGTTGGGACAGGCACAGGTCACTCTACTTTCCCATCAGGAAGAAGAATTAACCACAGGCTCAGCCTGCCGCCCGGGACCAGAATAGGGCCTGAAGCAATCCTGCGCTTTTGCGGCCAGCTCCCAAGAAAGCGAGTTGAAAAATGGAGCTCAGGGGCACTGCAATTCACAAACCTGCAGACTTATAAATGATAACTCTCGTCCACAAATATATTGAGGGAAGACAACGAAGAGGATTGGAAAGCAAGGCAGAATTGCAGGAAACAGATTTCAGGAGGGAGATTCGAATCGCCTTTAAAGCACGGGTAAAGCGGCAAAACCTCGACAATGATGCCCTTGGCCAAAAAGGGCGTATGCGTTTTTTCCTGAATATATTCAGGAAAAAACGCATACGCCCTTTTTGGCCAACCAAGCAACCTGGAAAGGCAAATCAGCGCTACAAAGAAGTCTCGCTTCCCATCGGTCAAAAGGGCCATGCTGAATAAAGTGTCAAAACCAGAAATGCAGGACAGGCCATGGAGAAACGGGAGCCTGGCTACGCTGATGGGAGGGATGTAAATTGCCAACAGCCACTCTGGAGAAGTGTACGGTGTGTCCTGAAACATCTAAAAAACTCAGCTTAGAGAGCACAGGGCACTTCCACTCATGGGCGTATAAATTGGGAAAACTAAAAATCAGCAAGACACAGGCACCCCAAAGTTTACGGCTGCTCTGTTGACAAGAACCTCCACTTCGTTACACCTTAAATATCCCAGGAAAGAGAAAAATGGATAAAGAAGTTGTGGTCCTTATGTACAATGGAATATCACTCAGCCATGAAATCAACGTCATAAGGCTAGTAGCAGCATGATGAGTGGATTTAGGTACGACGATTCTAAGTGAAATAAGTCACACAGAAAAAGACACTTATCATAAGATATCACTTATAGAGGGAATGTATAAACCGCTACCCTTGAACTGAATTACAAAACAGACCAGAGTCCCACGTTTAGAAAACACACTATGGCTGCTTAACGGGAAAGGTGAGGTGGGGTGATGCATAAAACAAGGGTTTCAAATTAGGTCAGATACCGTTCCATAAACCCAATATGTAATAGACAAGACCTACTCCTTGATCAGTGAATTGGACTCAACACCCCCTATTCACCGTCCAAGAATATATCTGAGTAGTAAGAATCTTAAAACCTAGGTTTTGATATCTCTCTGTGAGTCAAGTGGGTGTAAAGCGGCAGAAACACAGCAGTGAAAAGCAGCTAAACCCCATTATAAAAATCAATTACTTTTAAAAACCCGTGAAACAAAGACAGTGAAAAAGAGAGAAATTCTTACAAAATTCGTTCAGGGGCTGTGATGCCACCTGGATTGACCATATCTAGACCCACAGCTGATTGAGACATACGGGTGGACACTCTTGGGGCTGAGAGGTTTGGTGAGGTTGGGTGAGGAAACGCAGACCCTTTAAATTAATACTGCGTGATATCCATCCCATGGGTCCCAAATCTCCAGGTTCAAGGGCATCTTCCTACATCGAAAACATGCATGAGAAACCCAGAAGATGGTACACCGTGTGATCAGGAAAGGTTTCCAAAACGCACCTCATTTCTCATCTTCTTGTGCTCGGGTTCGCCATTCCAGCCGCTTTACTAGCAATCTCCCTCCTTGGAGAATCAGCACCTTTAACCTCCTGTTCCGTACAGGTTGCAATTTGTCCTGAGGATGAACGGGAAGAGTGGGAACCAATGAGAGACTAGCTCTAGGTGTTGGGACAGGCACAGGTCACTCTACTTTCCCATCAGGAAGAAGAATTAACCACAGGCTCAGCCTGCCGCCCGGGACCAGAATAGGGCCTGAAGCAATCCTGCGCTTTTGCGGCCAGCTCCCAAGAAAGCGAGTTGAAAAATGGAGCTCAGGGGCACTGCAATTCACAAACCTGCAGACTTATAAATGATAACTCTCGTCCACAAATATATTGAGGGAAGACAACGAAGAGGATTGGAAAGCAAGGCAGAATTGCAGGAAACAGATTTCAGGAGGGAGATTCGAATCGCCTTTAAAGCACGGGTAAAGCGGCAAAACCTCGACAATGATGCCCTTGGCCAAAAAGGGCGTATGCGTTTTTTCCTGAATATATTCAGGAAAAAACGCATACGCCCTTTTTGGCCAACCAAGCAACCTGGAAAGGCAAATCAGCGCTACAAAGAAGTCTCGCTTCCCATCGGTCAAAAGGGCCATGCTGAATAAAGTGTCAAAACCAGAAATGCAGGACAGGCCATGGAGAAACGGGAGCCTGGCTACGCTGATGGGAGGGATGTAAATTGCCAACAGCCACTCTGGAGAAGTGTACGGTGTGTCCTGAAACATCTAAAAAACTCAGCTTAGAGAGCACAGGGCACTTCCACTCATGGGCGTATAAATTGGGAAAACTAAAAATCAGCAAGACACAGGCACCCCAAAGTTTACGGCTGCTCTGTTGACAAGAACCTCCACTTCGTTACACCTTAAATATCCCAGGAAAGAGAAAAATGGATAAAGAAGTTGTGGTCCTTATGTACAATGGAATATCACTCAGCCATGAAATCAACGTCATAAGGCTAGTAGCAGCATGATGAGTGGATTTAGGTACGACGATTCTAAGTGAAATAAGTCACACAGAAAAAGACACTTATCATAAGATATCACTTATAGAGGGAATGTATAAACCGCTACCCTTGAACTGAATTACAAAACAGACCAGAGTCCCACGTTTAGAAAACACACTATGGCTGCTTAACGGGAAAGGTGAGGTGGGGTGATGCATAAAACAAGGGTTTCAAATTAGGTCAGATACCGTTCCATAAACCCAATATGTAATAGACAAGACCTACTCCTTGATCAGTGAATTGGACTCAACACCCCCTATTCACCGTCCAAGAATATATCTGAGTAGTAAGAATCTTAAAACCTAGGTTTTGATATCTCTCTGTGAGTCAAGTGGGTGTAAAGCGGCAGAAACACAGCAGTGAAAAGCAGCTAAACCCCATTATAAAAATCAATTACTTTTAAAAACCCGTGAAACAAAGACAGTGAAAGAGAGAGAAATTCTTACAAAATTCGTTCAGGGGCTGTGATGCCACCTGGATTGACCATATCTAGACCCACAGCTGATTGAGACATACGGGTGGACACTCTTGGGGCTGAGAGGTTTGGTGAGGTTGGGTGAGGAAACGCAGACCCTTTAAAGAAATACTGCGTGATATCCATCCCATGGGTCCCAAATCTCCAGGTTCAAGGGCATCTTCCTACATCGAAAACATGCATGAGAAACCCAGAAGATGGTACACCGTGTGATCGGGAAAGGTTTCCAAAACGCACCTCATTTCTCATCTCCTTATGCTCGGGTTCGCCATTCCAGCCGCTTTAGTAGCAATCTCCCTCCTTGGAGAATCAGCACCTTTAACCTCCTGTTCCGTACAGCTTGCAATTTGTCCTGAGGATGAACGGGAAGAGTGGGAACCAATGAGAGACTAGCTCTAGGTGTTGGGACAGGCACAGGTCACTCTACTTCCCCATCAGGAAGAAGAATTAACCACAGGCTCAGCCTGCCGCCCGGGACCAGAATAGGGCCTGAAGCAATCCTGCGCTTTTGCGGCCAGCTCCCAAGAAAGCGAGTTGAAAAATGGAGCTCAGGGGCACTGCAATTCACAAACCTGCAGACTTATAAATGATAACTCTCGTCCACAAATATATTGAGGGAAGGCAACGAAGAGGATTGGAAAGCAAGGCAGAATTGCAGGAAACAGATTTCAGGAGGGAGATTCGAATCGCCTTTAAAGCACAGGAAAAGCGGCAAAACCTCGACAATGATGCCCTTGGCCAAAAAGGGCGTATGCGTTTTTTCCTGAATATATTCAGGAAAAAACGCATACGCCCTTTTTGGCCAACCAAGCAACCTGGAAAGGCAAATCAGCGCTACAAAGAAGTCTCGCTTCCCATCGGTCAAAAGGGCCATGCTGAATAAAGTGTCAAAACCAGAAATGCAGGACAGGCCATGGAGAAACGGGAGCCTGGCTACGCTGATGGGAGGGATGTAAATTGCCAACAGCCACTCTGGAGAAGTGTACGGTGTGTCCTGAAACATCTAAAAAACTCAGCTTAGAGAGCACAGGGCACTTCCACTCATGGGCGTATAAATTGGGAAAACTAAAAATCAGCAAGACACAGGCACCCCAAAGTTTAGGGCTGCTCTGTTGACAAGAACCTCCACTTCGTTACACCTTAAATATCCCAGGAAAGAGAAAAATGGATAAAGAAGTTGTGGTCCTTATGTACAATGGAATATCACTCAGCCATGAAATCAACGTCATAAGGCTAGTAGCAGCATGATGAGTGGATTTAGGTACGACGATTCTAAGTGAAATAAGTCACACAGAAAAAGACACTTATCATAAGATATCACTTATAGAGGGAATGTAAAAACCGCTACCCTTGAACTGAATTACAAAACAGACCAGAGTCCCACGTTTAGAAAACACACTATGGCTGCTTAACAGGAAAGGTGAGGTGGGGTGATGCATAAAACAAGGGTTTCAAATTAGGTCAGATACCGTTCCATAAACCCAATATGTAATAGACAAGACCTACTCCTTGATCAGTGAATTGGACTCAACACCCCCTATTCACCGCCCAAGAATATATCTGACTAGTAAGAATCTTAAAACCTATGTTTTGATATCTCTCTGTAAGTGAGTCAAGTGGGTGTAAAGAGGCAGAAACACAGCAGTGAAAAGCAGCTAAACCCCATTATAAAAATCAATTACTTTTAAAAACCCGTGAAAAAAGACAGTGAAAGAGAGAGAAATTCTTACAAAATTCGTTCAGGGGCTGTGATGCCACCTGGATTGACCATATCTAGACCCACAGCTGATGGAGACATAAGGGTGGACACTCTTGGGGCTGAGAGGTTTGGTGAGATTGGGTGAGGAAACGCAGACCCTTTAAAGAAATACTGCGTGATATCCATCCCATGGGTCCCAAATCTCCAGGTTCAAGGGCATCTTCCTACATCGAAAACATGCATGAGAAACCCAGAAGATGGTACACCGTGTGATCGGGAAAGGTTTCCAAAACGCACCTCATTTCTCATCTCCTTATGCTCGGGTTCGCCATTCCAGCCGCTTTAGTAGCAATCTCCCTCCTTGGAGAATCAGCACCTTTAACCTCCTGTTCCGTACAGGTTGCAATTTGTCCTGAGGATGAACGGGAAGAGTTTGGAACCAATGAGAGACTAGCTCTAGGTGTTGGGACAGGCACAGGTCACTCTACTTCCCCATCAGGAAGAAGATTTAACCACAGGCTCAGCCTGCCGCCCGGGACCAGAATAGGGCCTGAAGCAATCCTGCGCTTTTGCGGCCAGCTCCCAAGAAAGCGAGTTGAAAAATGGAGCTCAGGGGCACTGCAATTCACAAACCTGCAGACTTATAAATGATAACTCTCGTCCACAAATATATTGAGGGAAGGCAACGAAGAGGATTGGAAAGCAAGGCAGAATTGCAGGAAACAGATTTCAGGAGGGAGATTCGAATCGCCTTTAAAGCACAGGAAAAGCGGCAAAACCTCGACAATGATGCCCTTGGCCAAAAAGGGCGTATGCGTTTTTTCCTGAATATATTCAGGAAAAAACGCATACGCCCTTTTTGGCCAACCAAGCAACCTGGAAAGGCAAATCAGCGCTACAAAGAAGTCTCGCTTCCCATCGGTCAAAAGGGCCATGCTGAATAAAGTGTCAAAACCAGAAATGCAGGACAGGCCATGGAGAAACGGGAGCCTGGCTACGCTGATGGGAGGGATGTAAATTGCCAACAGCCACTCTGGAGAAGTGTACGGTGTGTCCTGAAACATCTAAAAAACTCAGCTTAGAGAGCACAGGGCACTTCCACTCATGGGCGTATAAATTGGGAAAACTAAAAATCAGCAAGACACAGGCACCCCAAAGTTTACGGCTGCTCTGTTGACAAGAACCTCCACTTCGTTACACCTTAAATATCCCAGGAAAGAGAAAAATGGATAAAGAAGTTGTGGTCCTTATGTACAATGGAATATCACTCAGCCATGAAATCAACGTCATAAGGCTAGTAGCAGCATGATGAGTGGATTTAGGTACGACGATTCTAAGTGAAATAAGTCACACAGAAAAAGACACTTATCATAAGATATCACTTATAGAGGGAATGTAAAAACCGCTACCCTTGAACTGAATTACAAAACAGACCAGAGTCCCACGTTTAGAAAACACACTATGGCTGCTTAACGGGAAAGGTGAGGTGGGGTGATGCATAAAACAAGGGTTTCAAATTAGGTCAGATACCGTTCCATAAACCCAATATGTAATAGACAAGACCTACTCCTTGATCAGTGAATTGGACTCAACACCCCCTATTCACCGCCCAAGAATATATCTGACTAGTAAGAATCTTAAAACCTATGTTTTGATATCTCTCTGTAAGTGAGTCAAGTGTGTGTAAAGCGGCAGAAACACAGCAGTGAAAAGCAGCTAAACCGCATTATAAAAATCAATTACTTTTAAAAACCCGTGAAACAAAGACAGTGAAAGAGAGAGAAATTCTTACAAAATTCGTTCAGGGGCTGTGATGCCACCTGGATTGACCATATCTAGACCCACAGCTGATGGAGACATAAGGGTGGACACTCTTGGGTCTGAGAGGTTTGGTGAGGTTGGGTGACGAAACGCAGACCCTTTAAAGTAATACTGCGTGATATCCATCCCATGGGTCCCAAATCTCCAGGTTCAAGGGCATCTTCCTACATCGAAAACATGCATGAGAAACCCAGAAGATGGTACACCGTGTGATCGGGAAAGGTTTCCAAAACGCACCTCATTTCTCATCTCCTTGTGCTCGGGTTCGCCATTCCAGCCGCTTTAGTAGCAATCTCCCTCCTTGGAGAATCAGCACCTTTAACCTCCTGTTCCGTACAGCTTGCAATTTGTCCTGAGGATGAACGGGAAGAGTGGGAACCAATGAGAGACTAGCTCTAGGTGTTGGGACAGGCACAGGTCACTCTACTTTCCCATCAGGAAGAAGAATTAACCACAGGCTCAGCCTGCCGCCCGGGACCAGAATAGGGCCTGAAGCAATCCTGCGCTTTTGCGGCCAGCTCCCAAGAAAGCGAGTTGAAAAATGGAGCTCAGGGGCACTGCAATTCACAAACCTGCAGACTTATAAATGATAACTCTCGTCCACAAATATATTGAGGGAAGGCAACGAAGAGGATTGGAAAGCAAGGCAGAATTGCAGGAAACAGATTTCAGGAGGGAGATTCGAATCGCCTTTAAAGCACGGGAAAAGCGGCAAAACCTCGACAATGATGCCCTTGGCCAAAAAGGGCGTATGCGTTTTTTCCTGAATATATTCAGGAAAAAACGCATACGCCCTTTTTGGCCAACCAAGCAACCTGGAAAGGCAAATCAGCGCTACAAAGAAGTCTCGCTTCCCATCGGTCAAAAGGGCCATGCTGAATAAAGTGTCAAAACCAGAAATGCAGGACAGGCCATGGAGAAACGGGAGCCTGGCTACGCTGATGGGAGGGATGTAAATTGCCAACAGCCACTCTGGAGAAGTGTACGGTGTGTCCTGAAACATCTAAAAAACTCAGCTTAGAGAGCACAGGGCACTTCCACTCAAGGGCGTATAAATTGGGAAAACTAAAAATCAGCAAGACACAGGCACCCCAAAGTTTACGGCTGCTCTGTTGACAAGAACCTCCACTTCGTTACACCTTAAATATCCCAGGAAAGAGAAAAATGGATAAAGAAGTTGTGGTCCTTATGTACAATGGAATATCACTCAGCCATGAAATCAACGTCATAAGGCTAGTAGCAGCATGATGAGTGGATTTAGGTACGACGATTCTAAGTGAAATAAGTCACACAGAAAAAGACACTTATCATAAGATATCACTTATAGAGGGAATGTATAAACCGCTACCCTTGAACTGAATTACAAAACAGAACAGAGTCCCACGTTTAGAAAACACACTATGGCTGCTTAACGGGAAAGGTGAGGTGGGGTGATGCATAAAACAAGGGTTTCAAATTAGGTCAGATACCGTTCCATAAACCCAATATGTAATAGACAAGACCTACTCCTTGATCAGTGAATTGGACTCAACACCCCCTATTCACCGCCCAAGAATATATCTGACTAGTAAGAATCTTAAAACCTATGTTTTGATATCTCTCTGTAAGTGAGTCAAGTGTGTGTAAAGCGGCAGAAACACAGCAGTGAAAAGCAGCTAAACCCCATTATAAAAATCAATTACTTTTAAAAACCCGTGAAACAAAGACAGTGAAAGAGAGAGAAATTCTTACAAAATTCGTTCAGGGGCTGTGATGCCACCTGGATTGACCATATCTAGACCCACAGCTGATGGAGACATAAGGGTGGACACTCTTGGGTCTGAGAGGTTTGGTGAGGTTGGGTGACGAAACGCAGACCCTTTAAAGTAATACTGCGTGATATCCATCCCATGGGTCCCAAATCTCCAGGTTCAAGGGCATCTTCCTACATCGAAAACATGCATGAGAAACCCAGAAGATGGTACACCGTGTGATCGGGAAAGGTTTCCAAAACGCACCTCATTTCTCATCTCCTTGTGCTCGGGTTCGCCATTCCAGCCGCTTTAGTAGCAATCTCCCTCCTTGGAGAATCAGCACCTTTAACCTCCTGTTCCGTACAGCTTGCAATTTGTCCTGAGGATGAACGGGAAGAGTGGGAACCAATGAGAGACTAGCTCTAGGTGTTGGGACAGGCACAGGTCACTCTACTTTCCCATCAGGAAGAAGAATTAACCACAGGCTCAGCCTGCCGCCCGGGACCAGAATAGGGCCTGAAGCAATCCTGCGCTTTTGCGGCCAGCTCCCAAGAAAGCGAGTTGAAAAATGGAGCTCAGGGGCACTGCAATTCACAAACCTGCAGACTTATAAATGATAACTCTCGTCCACAAATATATTGAGGGAAGGCAACGAAGAGGATTGGAAAGCAAGGCAGAATTGCAGGAAACAGATTTCAGGAGGGAGATTCGAATCGCCTTTAAAGCACGGGAAAAGCGGCAAAACCTCGACAATGATGCCCTTGGCCAAAAAGGGCGTATGCGTTTTTTCCTGAATATATTCAGGAAAAAACGCATACGCCCTTTTTGGCCAACCAAGCAACCTGGAAAGGCAAATCAGCGCTACAAAGAAGTCTCGCTTCCCATCGGTCAAAAGGGCCATGCTGAATAAAGTGTCAAAACCAGAAATGCAGGACAGGCCATGGAGAAAAGGGAGCCTGGCTACGCTGATGGGAGGGATGTAAATTGCCAACAGCCACTCTGGAGAAGTGTACGGTGTGTCCTGAAACATCTAAAAAACTCAGCTTAGAGAGCACAGGGCACTTCCACTCATGGGCGTATAAATTGGGAAAACTAAAAATCAGCAAGACACAGGCACCCCAAAGTTTACGGCTGCTCTGTTGACAAGAACCTCCACTTCGTTACACCTTAAATATCCCAGGAAAGAGAAAAATGGATAAAGAAGTTGTGGTCCTTATGTACAATGGAATATCACTCAGCCATGAAATCAACGTCATAAGGCTAGTAGCAGCATGATGAGTGGATTTAGGTACGACGATTCTAAGTGAAATAAGTCACACAGAAAAAGACACTTATCATAAGATATCACTTATAGAGGGAATGTATAAACCGCTACCCTTGAACTGAATTACAAAACAGAACAGAGTCCCACGTTTAGAAAACACACTATGGCTGCTTAACGGGAAAGGTGAGGTGGGGTGATGCATAAAACAAGGGTTTCAAATTAGGTCAGATACCGTTCCATAAACCCAATATGTAATAGACAAGACCTACTCCTTGATCAGTGAATTGGACTCAACACCCCCTATTCACCGCCCAAGAATATATCTGACTAGTAAGAATCTTAAAACCTATGTTTTGATATCTCTCTGTAAGTGAGTCAAGTGTGTGTAAAGCGGCAGAAACACAGCAGTGAAAAGCAGCTAAACCCCATTAAAAAAATCAATTACTTTTAAAAACCCGTGAAACAAAGACAGTGAAAGAGAGAGAAATTCTTACAAAATTCGTTCAGGGGCTGTGATGCCACCTGGATTGACCATATCTAGACCCACAGCTGATGGAGACATAAGGGTGGACACTCTTGGGTCTGAGAGGTTTGGTGAGGTTGGGTGAGGAAACGCAGACCCTTTAAATTAATACTGCGTGATATCCATCCCATGGGTCCCAAATCTCCAGGTTCAAGGGCATCTTCCTACATCGAAAACATGCATGAGAAACCCAGAAGATGGTACACCGTGTGATCGGGAAAGGTTTCCAAAACGCACCTCATTTCTCATCTTCTTGTGCTCGGGTTCGCCATTCCAGCCGCTTTACTAGCAATCTCCCTCCTTGGAGAATCAGCACCTTTAACCTCCTGTTCCGTACAGGTTGCAATTTGTCCTGAGGATGAACGGGAAGAGTGGGAACCAATGAGAGACTAGCTCTAGGTGTTGGGACAGGCACAGGTCACTCTACTTTCCCATCAGGAAGAAGAATTAACCACAGGCTCAGCCTGCCGCCCGGGACCAGAATAGGGCCTGAAGCAATCCTGCGCTTTTGCGGCCAGCTCCCAAGAAAGCGAGTTGAAAAATGGAGCTCAGGGGCACTGCAATTCACAAACCTGCAGACTTATAAATGATAACTCTCGTCCACAAATATATTGAGGGAAGACAACGAAGAGGATTGGAAAGCAAGGCAGAATTGCAGGAAACAGATTTCAGGAGGGAGATTCGAATCGCCTTTAAAGCACGGGTAAAGCGGCAAAACCTCGACAATGATGCCCTTGGCCAAAAAGGGCGTATGCGTTTTTTCCTGAATATATTCAGGAAAAAACGCATACGCCCTTTTTGGCCAACCAAGCAACCTGGAAAGGCAAATCAGCGCTACAAAGAAGTCTCGCTTCCCATCGGTCAAAAGGGCCATGCTGAATAAAGTGTCAAAACCAGAAATGCAGGACAGGCCATGGAGAAACGGGAGCCTGGCTACGCTGATGGGAGGGATGTAAATTGCCAACAGCCACTCTGGAGAAGTGTACGGTGTGTCCTGAAACATCTAAAAAACTCAGCTTAGAGAGCACAGGGCACTTCCACTCATGGGCGTATAAATTGGGAAAACTAAAAATCAGCAAGACACAGGCACCCCAAAGTTTACGGCTGCTCTGTTGACAAGAACCTCCACTTCGTTACACCTTAAATATCCCAGGAAAGAGAAAAATGGATAAAGAAGTTGTGGTCCTTATGTACAATGGAATATCACTCAGCCATGAAATCAACGTCATAAGGCTAGTAGCAGCATGATGAGTGGATTTAGGTACGACGATTCTAAGTGAAATAAGTCACACAGAAAAAGACACTTATCATAAGATATCACTTATAGAGGGAATGTATAAACCGCTACCCTTGAACTGAATTACAAAACAGACCAGAGTCCCACGTTTAGAAAACACACTATGGCTGCTTAACGGGAAAGGTGAGGTGGGGTGATGCATAAAACAAGGGTTTCAAATTAGGTCAGATACCGTTCCATAAACCCAATATGTAATAGACAAGACCTACTCCTTGATCAGTGAATTGGACTCAACACCCCCTATTCACCGTCCAAGAATATATCTGAGTAGTAAGAATCTTAAAACCTAGGTTTTGATATCTCTCTGTGAGTCAAGTGGGTGTAAAGCGGCAGAAACACAGCAGTGAAAAGCAGCTAAACCCCATTATAAAAATCAATTACTTTTAAAAACCCGTGAAACAAAGACAGTGAAAGAGAGAGAAATTCTTACAAAATTCGTTCAGGGGCTGTGATGCCACCTGGATTGACCATATCTAGACCCACAGCTGATTGAGACATACGGGTGGACACTCTTGGGGCTGAGAGGTTTGGTGAGGTTGGGTGAGGAAACGCAGACCCTTTAAAGAAATACTGCGTGATATCCATCCCATGGGTCCCAAATCTCCAGGTTCAAGGGCATCTTCCTACATCGAAAACATGCATGAGAAACCCAGAAGATGGTACACCGTGTGATCGGGAAAGGTTTCCAAAACGCACCTCATTTCTCATCTCCTTATGCTCGGGTTCGCCATTCCAGCCGCTTTAGTAGCAATCTCCCTCCTTGGAGAATCAGCACCTTTAACCTCCTGTTCCGTACAGCTTGCAATTTGTCCTGAGGATGAACGGGAAGAGTGGGAACCAATGAGAGACTAGCTCTAGGTGTTGGGACAGGCACAGGTCACTCTACTTCCCCATCAGGAAGAAGAATTAACCACAGGCTCAGCCTGCCGCCCGGGACCAGAATAGGGCCTGAAGCAATCCTGCGCTTTTGCGGCCAGCTCCCAAGAAAGCGAGTTGAAAAATGGAGCTCAGGGGCACTGCAATTCACAAACCTGCAGACTTATAAATGATAACTCTCGTCCACAAATATATTGAGGGAAGGCAACGAAGAGGATTGGAAAGCAAGGCAGAATTGCAGGAAACAGATTTCAGGAGGGAGATTCGAATCGCCTTTAAAGCACAGGAAAAGCGGCAAAACCTCGACAATGATGCCCTTGGCCAAAAAGGGCGTATGCGTTTTTTCCTGAATATATTCAGGAAAAAACGCATACGCCCTTTTTGGCCAACCAAGCAACCTGGAAAGGCAAATCAGCGCTACAAAGAAGTCTCGCTTCCCATCGGTCAAAAGGGCCATGCTGAATAAAGTGTCAAAACCAGAAATGCAGGACAGGCCATGGAGAAACGGGAGCCTGGCTACGCTGATGGGAGGGATGTAAATTGCCAACAGCCACTCTGGAGAAGTGTACGGTGTGTCCTGAAACATCTAAAAAACTCAGCTTAGAGAGCACAGGGCACTTCCACTCATGGGCGTATAAATTGGGAAAACTAAAAATCAGCAAGACACAGGCACCCCAAAGTTTAGGGCTGCTCTGTTGACAAGAACCTCCACTTCGTTACACCTTAAATATCCCAGGAAAGAGAAAAATGGATAAAGAAGTTGTGGTCCTTATGTACAATGGAATATCACTCAGCCATGAAATCAACGTCATAAGGCTAGTAGCAGCATGATGAGTGGATTTAGGTACGACGATTCTAAGTGAAATAAGTCACACAGAAAAAGACACTTATCATAAGATATCACTTATAGAGGGAATGTAAAAACCGCTACCCTTGAACTGAATTACAAAACAGACCAGAGTCCCACGTTTAGAAAACACACTATGGCTGCTTAACAGGAAAGGTGAGGTGGGGTGATGCATAAAACAAGGGTTTCAAATTAGGTCAGATACCGTTCCATAAACCCAATATGTAATAGACAAGACCTACTCCTTGATCAGTGAATTGGACTCAACACCCCCTATTCACCGCCCAAGAATATATCTGACTAGTAAGAATCTTAAAACCTATGTTTTGATATCTCTCTGTAAGTGAGTCAAGTGGGTGTAAAGAGGCAGAAACACAGCAGTGAAAAGCAGCTAAACCCCATTATAAAAATCAATTACTTTTAAAAACCCGTGAAAAAAGACAGTGAAAGAGAGAGAAATTCTTACAAAATTCGTTCAGGGGCTGTGATGCCACCTGGATTGACCATATCTAGACCCACAGCTGATGGAGACATAAGGGTGGACACTCTTGGGGCTGAGAGGTTTGGTGAGATTGGGTGAGGAAACGCAGACCCTTTAAAGAAATACTGCGTGATATCCATCCCATGGGTCCCAAATCTCCAGGTTCAAGGGCATCTTCCTACATCGAAAACATGCATGAGAAACCCAGAAGATGGTACACCGTGTGATCGGGAAAGGTTTCCAAAACGCACCTCATTTCTCATCTCCTTATGCTCGGGTTCGCCATTCCAGCCGCTTTAGTAGCAATCTCCCTCCTTGGAGAATCAGCACCTTTAACCTCCTGTTCCGTACAGGTTGCAATTTGTCCTGAGGATGAACGGGAAGAGTTTGGAACCAATGAGAGACTAGCTCTAGGTGTTGGGACAGGCACAGGTCACTCTACTTCCCCATCAGGAAGAAGATTTAACCACAGGCTCAGCCTGCCGCCCGGGACCAGAATAGGGCCTGAAGCAATCCTGCGCTTTTGCGGCCAGCTCCCAAGAAAGCGAGTTGAAAAATGGAGCTCAGGGGCACTGCAATTCACAAACCTGCAGACTTATAAATGATAACTCTCGTCCACAAATATATTGAGGGAAGGCAACGAAGAGGATTGGAAAGCAAGGCAGAATTGCAGGAAACAGATTTCAGGAGGGAGATTCGAATCGCCTTTAAAGCACAGGAAAAGCGGCAAAACCTCGACAATGATGCCCTTGGCCAAAAAGGGCGTATGCGTTTTTTCCTGAATATATTCAGGAAAAAACGCATACGCCCTTTTTGGCCAACCAAGCAACCTGGAAAGGCAAATCAGCGCTACAAAGAAGTCTCGCTTCCCATCGGTCAAAAGGGCCATGCTGAATAAAGTGTCAAAACCAGAAATGCAGGACAGGCCATGGAGAAACGGGAGCCTGGCTACGCTGATGGGAGGGATGTAAATTGCCAACAGCCACTCTGGAGAAGTGTACGGTGTGTCCTGAAACATCTAAAAAACTCAGCTTAGAGAGCACAGGGCACTTCCACTCATGGGCGTATAAATTGGGAAAACTAAAAATCAGCAAGACACAGGCACCCCAAAGTTTACGGCTGCTCTGTTGACAAGAACCTCCACTTCGTTACACCTTAAATATCCCAGGAAAGAGAAAAATGGATAAAGAAGTTGTGGTCCTTATGTACAATGGAATATCACTCAGCCATGAAATCAACGTCATAAGGCTAGTAGCAGCATGATGAGTGGATTTAGGTACGACGATTCTAAGTGAAATAAGTCACACAGAAAAAGACACTTATCATAAGATATCACTTATAGAGGGAATGTAAAAACCGCTACCCTTGAACTGAATTACAAAACAGACCAGAGTCCCACGTTTAGAAAACACACTATGGCTGCTTAACGGGAAAGGTGAGGTGGGGTGATGCATAAAACAAGGGTTTCAAATTAGGTCAGATACCGTTCCATAAACCCAATATGTAATAGACAAGACCTACTCCTTGATCAGTGAATTGGACTCAACACCCCCTATTCACCGCCCAAGAATATATCTGACTAGTAAGAATCTTAAAACCTATGTTTTGATATCTCTCTGTAAGTGAGTCAAGTGTGTGTAAAGCGGCAGAAACACAGCAGTGAAAAGCAGCTAAACCGCATTATAAAAATCAATTACTTTTAAAAACCCGTGAAACAAAGACAGTGAAAGAGAGAGAAATTCTTACAAAATTCGTTCAGGGGCTGTGATGCCACCTGGATTGACCATATCTAGACCCACAGCTGATGGAGACATAAGGGTGGACACTCTTGGGTCTGAGAGGTTTGGTGAGGTTGGGTGACGAAACGCAGACCCTTTAAAGTAATACTGCGTGATATCCATCCCATGGGTCCCAAATCTCCAGGTTCAAGGGCATCTTCCTACATCGAAAACATGCATGAGAAACCCAGAAGATGGTACACCGTGTGATCGGGAAAGGTTTCCAAAACGCACCTCATTTCTCATCTCCTTGTGCTCGGGTTCGCCATTCCAGCCGCTTTAGTAGCAATCTCCCTCCTTGGAGAATCAGCACCTTTAACCTCCTGTTCCGTACAGCTTGCAATTTGTCCTGAGGATGAACGGGAAGAGTGGGAACCAATGAGAGACTAGCTCTAGGTGTTGGGACAGGCACAGGTCACTCTACTTTCCCATCAGGAAGAAGAATTAACCACAGGCTCAGCCTGCCGCCCGGGACCAGAATAGGGCCTGAAGCAATCCTGCGCTTTTGCGGCCAGCTCCCAAGAAAGCGAGTTGAAAAATGGAGCTCAGGGGCACTGCAATTCACAAACCTGCAGACTTATAAATGATAACTCTCGTCCACAAATATATTGAGGGAAGGCAACGAAGAGGATTGGAAAGCAAGGCAGAATTGCAGGAAACAGATTTCAGGAGGGAGATTCGAATCGCCTTTAAAGCACGGGAAAAGCGGCAAAACCTCGACAATGATGCCCTTGGCCAAAAAGGGCGTATGCGTTTTTTCCTGAATATATTCAGGAAAAAACGCATACGCCCTTTTTGGCCAACCAAGCAACCTGGAAAGGCAAATCAGCGCTACAAAGAAGTCTCGCTTCCCATCGGTCAAAAGGGCCATGCTGAATAAAGTGTCAAAACCAGAAATGCAGGACAGGCCATGGAGAAACGGGAGCCTGGCTACGCTGATGGGAGGGATGTAAATTGCCAACAGCCACTCTGGAGAAGTGTACGGTGTGTCCTGAAACATCTAAAAAACTCAGCTTAGAGAGCACAGGGCACTTCCACTCAAGGGCGTATAAATTGGGAAAACTAAAAATCAGCAAGACACAGGCACCCCAAAGTTTACGGCTGCTCTGTTGACAAGAACCTCCACTTCGTTACACCTTAAATATCCCAGGAAAGAGAAAAATGGATAAAGAAGTTGTGGTCCTTATGTACAATGGAATATCACTCAGCCATGAAATCAACGTCATAAGGCTAGTAGCAGCATGATGAGTGGATTTAGGTACGACGATTCTAAGTGAAATAAGTCACACAGAAAAAGACACTTATCATAAGATATCACTTATAGAGGGAATGTATAAACCGCTACCCTTGAACTGAATTACAAAACAGAACAGAGTCCCACGTTTAGAAAACACACTATGGCTGCTTAACGGGAAAGGTGAGGTGGGGTGATGCATAAAACAAGGGTTTCAAATTAGGTCAGATACCGTTCCATAAACCCAATATGTAATAGACAAGACCTACTCCTTGATCAGTGAATTGGACTCAACACCCCCTATTCACCGCCCAAGAATATATCTGACTAGTAAGAATCTTAAAACCTATGTTTTGATATCTCTCTGTAAGTGAGTCAAGTGTGTGTAAAGCGGCAGAAACACAGCAGTGAAAAGCAGCTAAACCCCATTATAAAAATCAATTACTTTTAAAAACCCGTGAAACAAAGACAGTGAAAGAGAGAGAAATTCTTACAAAATTCGTTCAGGGGCTGTGATGCCACCTGGATTGACCATATCTAGACCCACAGCTGATGGAGACATAAGGGTGGACACTCTTGGGTCTGAGAGGTTTGGTGAGGTTGGGTGACGAAACGCAGACCCTTTAAAGTAATACTGCGTGATATCCATCCCATGGGTCCCAAATCTCCAGGTTCAAGGGCATCTTCCTACATCGAAAACATGCATGAGAAACCCAGAAGATGGTACACCGTGTGATCGGGAAAGGTTTCCAAAACGCACCTCATTTCTCATCTCCTTGTGCTCGGGTTCGCCATTCCAGCCGCTTTAGTAGCAATCTCCCTCCTTGGAGAATCAGCACCTTTAACCTCCTGTTCCGTACAGCTTGCAATTTGTCCTGAGGATGAACGGGAAGAGTGGGAACCAATGAGAGACTAGCTCTAGGTGTTGGGACAGGCACAGGTCACTCTACTTTCCCATCAGGAAGAAGAATTAACCACAGGCTCAGCCTGCCGCCCGGGACCAGAATAGGGCCTGAAGCAATCCTGCGCTTTTGCGGCCAGCTCCCAAGAAAGCGAGTTGAAAAATGGAGCTCAGGGGCACTGCAATTCACAAACCTGCAGACTTATAAATGATAACTCTCGTCCACAAATATATTGAGGGAAGGCAACGAAGAGGATTGGAAAGCAAGGCAGAATTGCAGGAAACAGATTTCAGGAGGGAGATTCGAATCGCCTTTAAAGCACGGGAAAAGCGGCAAAACCTCGACAATGATGCCCTTGGCCAAAAAGGGCGTATGCGTTTTTTCCTGAATATATTCAGGAAAAAACGCATACGCCCTTTTTGGCCAACCAAGCAACCTGGAAAGGCAAATCAGCGCTACAAAGAAGTCTCGCTTCCCATCGGTCAAAAGGGCCATGCTGAATAAAGTGTCAAAACCAGAAATGCAGGACAGGCCATGGAGAAAAGGGAGCCTGGCTACGCTGATGGGAGGGATGTAAATTGCCAACAGCCACTCTGGAGAAGTGTACGGTGTGTCCTGAAACATCTAAAAAACTCAGCTTAGAGAGCACAGGGCACTTCCACTCATGGGCGTATAAATTGGGAAAACTAAAAATCAGCAAGACACAGGCACCCCAAAGTTTACGGCTGCTCTGTTGACAAGAACCTCCACTTCGTTACACCTTAAATATCCCAGGAAAGAGAAAAATGGATAAAGAAGTTGTGGTCCTTATGTACAATGGAATATCACTCAGCCATGAAATCAACGTCATAAGGCTAGTAGCAGCATGATGAGTGGATTTAGGTACGACGATTCTAAGTGAAATAAGTCACACAGAAAAAGACACTTATCATAAGATATCACTTATAGAGGGAATGTATAAACCGCTACCCTTGAACTGAATTACAAAACAGAACAGAGTCCCACGTTTAGAAAACACACTATGGCTGCTTAACGGGAAAGGTGAGGTGGGGTGATGCATAAAACAAGGGTTTCAAATTAGGTCAGATACCGTTCCATAAACCCAATATGTAATAGACAAGACCTACTCCTTGATCAGTGAATTGGACTCAACACCCCCTATTCACCGCCCAAGAATATATCTGACTAGTAAGAATCTTAAAACCTATGTTTTGATATCTCTCTGTAAGTGAGTCAAGTGTGTGTAAAGCGGCAGAAACACAGCAGTGAAAAGCAGCTAAACCCCATTAAAAAAATCAATTACTTTTAAAAACCCGTGAAACAAAGACAGTGAAAGAGAGAGAAATTCTTACAAAATTCGTTCAGGGGCTGTGATGCCACCTGGATTGACCATATCTAGACCCACAGCTGATGGAGACATAAGGGTGGACACTCTTGGGTCTGAGAGGTTTGGTGAGGTTGGGTGAGGAAACGCAGACCCTTTAAATTAATACTGCGTGATATCCATCCCATGGGTCCCAAATCTCCAGGTTCAAGGGCATCTTCCTACATCGAAAACATGCATGAGAAACCCAGAAGATGGTACACCGTGTGATCGGGAAAGGTTTCCAAAACGCACCTCATTTCTCATCTTCTTGTGCTCGGGTTCGCCATTCCAGCCGCTTTACTAGCAATCTCCCTCCTTGGAGAATCAGCACCTTTAACCTCCTGTTCCGTACAGGTTGCAATTTGTCCTGAGGATGAACGGGAAGAGTGGGAACCAATGAGAGACTAGCTCTAGGTGTTGGGACAGGCACAGGTCACTCTACTTTCCCATCAGGAAGAAGAATTAACCACAGGCTCAGCCTGCCGCCCGGGACCAGAATAGGGCCTGAAGCAATCCTGCGCTTTTGCGGCCAGCTCCCAAGAAAGCGAGTTGAAAAATGGAGCTCAGGGGCACTGCAATTCACAAACCTGCAGACTTATAAATGATAACTCTCGTCCACAAATATATTGAGGGAAGACAACGAAGAGGATTGGAAAGCAAGGCAGAATTGCAGGAAACAGATTTCAGGAGGGAGATTCGAATCGCCTTTAAAGCACGGGTAAAGCGGCAAAACCTCGACAATGATGCCCTTGGCCAAAAAGGGCGTATGCGTTTTTTCCTGAATATATTCAGGAAAAAACGCATACGCCCTTTTTGGCCAACCAAGCAACCTGGAAAGGCAAATCAGCGCTACAAAGAAGTCTCGCTTCCCATCGGTCAAAAGGGCCATGCTGAATAAAGTGTCAAAACCAGAAATGCAGGACAGGCCATGGAGAAACGGGAGCCTGGCTACGCTGATGGGAGGGATGTAAATTGCCAACAGCCACTCTGGAGAAGTGTACGGTGTGTCCTGAAACATCTAAAAAACTCAGCTTAGAGAGCACAGGGCACTTCCACTCATGGGCGTATAAATTGGGAAAACTAAAAATCAGCAAGACACAGGCACCCCAAAGTTTACGGCTGCTCTGTTGACAAGAACCTCCACTTCGTTACACCTTAAATATCCCAGGAAAGAGAAAAATGGATAAAGAAGTTGTGGTCCTTATGTACAATGGAATATCACTCAGCCATGAAATCAACGTCATAAGGCTAGTAGCAGCATGATGAGTGGATTTAGGTACGACGATTCTAAGTGAAATAAGTCACACAGAAAAAGACACTTATCATAAGATATCACTTATAGAGGGAATGTATAAACCGCTACCCTTGAACTGAATTACAAAACAGACCAGAGTCCCACGTTTAGAAAACACACTATGGCTGCTTAACGGGAAAGGTGAGGTGGGGTGATGCATAAAACAAGGGTTTCAAATTAGGTCAGATACCGTTCCATAAACCCAATATGTAATAGACAAGACCTACTCCTTGATCAGTGAATTGGACTCAACACCCCCTATTCACCGTCCAAGAATATATCTGAGTAGTAAGAATCTTAAAACCTATGTTTTGATATCTCTCTGTGAGTCAAGTGGGTGTAAAGCGGCAGAAACACAGCAGTGAAAAGCAGCTAAACCCCATTATAAAAATCAATTACTTTTAAAAACCCGTGAAACAAAGACAGTGAAAGAGAGAGAAATTCTTACAAAATTCGTTCAGGGGCTGTGATGCCACCTGGATTGACCATATCTAGACCCACAGCTGATTGAGACATACGGGTGGACACTCTTGGGGCTGAGAGGTTTGGTGAGGTTGGGTGAGGAAACGCAGACCCTTTAAAGAAATACTGCGTGATATCCATCCCATGGGTCCCAAATCTCCAGGTTCAAGGGCATCTTCCTACATCGAAAACATGCATGAGAAACCCAGAAGATGGTACACCGTGTGATCGGGAAAGGTTTCCAAAACGCACCTCATTTCTCATCTCCTTATGCTCGGGTTCGCCATTCCAGCCGCTTTAGTAGCAATCTCCCTCCTTGGAGAATCAGCACCTTTAACCTCCTGTTCCGTACAGCTTGCAATTTGTCCTGAGGATGAACGGGAAGAGTGGGAACCAATGAGAGACTAGCTCTAGGTGTTGGGACAGGCACAGGTCACTCTACTTCCCCATCAGGAAGAAGATTTAACCACAGGCTCAGCCTGCCGCCCGGGACCAGAATAGGGCCTGAAGCAATCCTGCGCTTTTGCGGCCAGCTCCCAAGAAAGCGAGTTGAAAAATGGAGCTCAGGGGCACTGCAATTCACAAACCTGCAGACTTATAAATGATAACTCTCGTCCACAAATATATTGAGGGAAGGCAACGAAGAGGATTGGAAAGCAAGGCAGAATTGCAGGAAACAGATTTCAGGAGGGAGATTCGAATCGCCTTTAAAGCACAGGAAAAGCGGCAAAACCTCGACAATGATGCCCTTGGCCAAAAAGGGCGTATGCGTTTTTTCCTGAATATATTCAGGAAAAAACGCATACGCCCTTTTTGGCCAACCAAGCAACCTGGAAAGGCAAATCAGCGCTACAAAGAAGTCTCGCTTCCCATCGGTCAAAAGGGCCATGCTGAATAAAGTGTCAAAACCAGAAATGCAGGACAGGCCATGGAGAAACGGGAGCCTGGCTACGCTGATGGGAGGGATGTAAATTGCCAACAGCCACTCTGGAGAAGTGTACGGTGTGTCCTGAAACATCTAAAAAACTCAGCTTAGAGAGCACAGGGCACTTCCACTCATGGGCGTATAAATTGGGAAAACTAAAAATCAGCAAGACACAGGCACCCCAAAGTTTAGGGCTGCTCTGTTGACAAGAACCTCCACTTCGTTACACCTTAAATATCCCAGGAAAGAGAAAAATGGATAAAGAAGTTGTGGTCCTTATGTACAATGGAATATCACTCAGCCATGAAATCAACGTCATAAGGCTAGTAGCAGCATGATGAGTGGATTTAGGTACGACGATTCTAAGTGAAATAAGTCACACAGAAAAAGACACTTATCATAAGATATCACTTATAGAGGGAATGTAAAAACCGCTACCCTTGAACTGAATTACAAAACAGACCAGAGTCCCACGTTTAGAAAACACACTATGGCTGCTTAACAGGAAAGGTGAGGTGGGGTGATGCATAAAACAAGGGTTTCAAATTAGGTCAGATACCGTTCCATAAACCCAATATGTAATAGACAAGACCTACTCCTTGATCAGTGAATTGGACTCAACACCCCCTATTCACCGCCCAAGAATATATCTGACTAGTAAGAATCTTAAAACCTATGTTTTGATATCTCTCTGTAAGTGAGTCAAGTGGGTGTAAAGAGGCAGAAACACAGCAGTGAAAAGCAGCTAAACCCCATTATAAAAATCAATTACTTTTAAAAACCCGTGAAAAAAGACAGTGAAAGAGAGAGAAATTCTTACAAAATTCGTTCAGGGGCTGTGATGCCACCTGGATTGACCATATCTAGACCCACAGCTGATGGAGACATAAGGGTGGACACTCTTGGGGCTGAGAGGTTTGGTGAGATTGGGTGAGGAAACGCAGACCCTTTAAAGAAATACTGCGTGATATCCATCCCATGGGTCCCAAATCTCCAGGTTCAAGGGCATCTTCCTACATCGAAAACATGCATGAGAAACCCAGAAGATGGTACACCGTGTGATCGGGAAAGGTTTCCAAAACGCACCTCATTTCTCATCTCCTTATGCTCGGGTTCGCCATTCCAGCCGCTTTAGTAGCAATCTCCCTCCTTGGAGAATCAGCACCTTTAACCTCCTGTTCCGTACAGCTTGCAATTTGTCCTGAGGATGAACGGGAAGAGTGGGAACCAATGAGAGACTAGCTCTAGGTGTTGGGACAGGCACAGGTCACTCTACTTCCCCATCAGGAAGAAGATTTAACCACAGGCTCAGCCTGCCGCCCGGGACCAGAATAGGGCCTGAAGCAATCCTGCGCTTTTGCGGCCAGCTCCCAAGAAAGCGAGTTGAAAAATGGAGCTCAGGGGCACTGCAATTCACAAACCTGCAGACTTATAAATGATAACTCTCGTCCACAAATATATTGAGGGAAGGCAACGAAGAGGATTGGAAAGCAAGGCAGAATTGCAGGAAACAGATTTCAGGAGGGAGATTCGAATCGCCTTTAAAGCACAGGAAAAGCGGCAAAACCTCGACAATGATGCCCTTGGCCAAAAAGGGCGTATGCGTTTTTTCCTGAATATATTCAGGAAAAAACGCATACGCCCTTTTTGGCCAACCAAGCAACCTGGAAAGGCAAATCAGCGCTACAAAGAAGTCTCGCTTCCCATCGGTCAAAAGGGCCATGCTGAATAAAGTGTCAAAACCAGAAATGCAGGACAGGCCATGGAGAAACGGGAGCCTGGCTACGCTGATGGGAGGGATGTAAATTGCCAACAGCCACTCTGGAGAAGTGTACGGTGTGTCCTGAAACATCTAAAAAACTCAGCTTAGAGAGCACAGGGCACTTCCACTCATGGGCGTATAAATTGGGAAAACTAAAAATCAGCAAGACACAGGCACCCCAAAGTTTAGGGCTGCTCTGTTGACAAGAACCTCCACTTCGTTACACCTTAAATATCCCAGGAAAGAGAAAAATGGATAAAGAAGTTGTGGTCCTTATGTACAATGGAATATCACTCAGCCATGAAATCAACGTCATAAGGCTAGTAGCAGCATGATGAGTGGATTTAGGTACGACGATTCTAAGTGAAATAAGTCACACAGAAAAAGACACTTATCATAAGATATCACTTATAGAGGGAATGTAAAAACCGCTACCCTTGAACTGAATTACAAAACAGACCAGAGTCCCACGTTTAGAAAACACACTATGGCTGCTTAACAGGAAAGGTGAGGTGGGGTGATGCATAAAACAAGGGTTTCAAATTAGGTCAGATACCGTTCCATAAACCCAATATGTAATAGACAAGACCTACTCCTTGATCAGTGAATTGGACTCAACACCCCCTATTCACCGCCCAAGAATATATCTGACTAGTAAGAATCTTAAAACCTATGTTTTGATATCTCTCTGTAAGTGAGTCAAGTGGGTGTAAAGAGGCAGAAACACAGCAGTGAAAAGCAGCTAAACCCCATTATAAAAATCAATTACTTTTAAAAACCCGTGAAAAAAGACAGTGAAAGAGAGAGAAATTCTTACAAAATTCGCTGAGGGGCTGTGATGCCACCTGGATTGACCATATCTAGACCCACAGCTGATGGAGACATAAGGGTGGACACTCTTGGGGCTGAGAGGTTTGGTGAGATTGGGTGAGGAAACGCAGACCCTTTAAAGAAATACTGCGTGATATCCATCCCATGGGTCCCAAATCTCCAGGTTCAAGGGCATCTTCCTACATCGAAAACATGCATGAGAAACCCAGAAGATGGTACACCGTGTGATCGGGAAAGGTTTCCAAAACGCACCTCATTTCTCATCTCCTTATGCTCGGGTTCGCCATTCCAGCCGCTTTAGTAGCAATCTCCCTCCTTGGAGAATCAGCACCTTTAACCTCCTGTTCCGTACAGGTTGCAATTTGTCCTGAGGATGAACGGGAAGAGTGGGAACCAATGAGAGACTAGCTCTAGGTGTTGGGACAGGCACAGGTCACTCTACTTCCCCATCAGGAAGAAGATTTAACCACAGGCTCAGCCTGCCGCCCGGGACCAGAATAGGGCCTGAAGCAATCCTGCGCTTTTGCGGCCAGCTCCCAAGAAAGCGAGTTGAAAAATGGAGCTCAGGGGCACTGCAATTCACAAACCTGCAGACTTATAAATGATAACTCTCGTCCACAAATATATTGAGGGAAGGCAACGAAGAGGATTGGAAAGCAAGGCAGAATTGCAGGAAACAGATTTCAGGAGGGAGATTCGAATCGCCTTTAAAGCACAGGAAAAGCGGCAAAACCTCGACAATGATGCCCTTGGCCAAAAAGGGCGTATGCGTTTTTTCCTGAATATATTCAGGAAAAAACGCATACGCCCTTTTTGGCCAACCAAGCAACCTGGAAAGGCAAATCAGCGCTACAAAGAAGTCTCGCTTCCCATCGGTCAAAAGGGCCATGCTGAATAAAGTGTCAAAACCAGAAATGCAGGACAGGCCATGGAGAAACGGGAGCCTGGCTACGCTGATGGGAGGGATGTAAATTGCCAACAGCCACTCTGGAGAAGTGTACGGTGTGTCCTGAAACATCTAAAAAACTCAGCTTAGAGAGCACAGGGCACTTCCACTCATGGGCGTATAAATTGGGAAAACTAAAAATCAGCAAGACACAGGCACCCCAAAGTTTAGGGCTGCTCTGTTGACAAGAACCTCCACTTCGTTACACCTTAAATATCCCAGGAAAGAGAAAAATGGATAAAGAAGTTGTGGTCCTTATGTACAATGGAATATCACTCAGCCATGAAATCAACGTCATAAGGCTAGTAGCAGCATGATGAGTGGATTTAGGTACGACGATTCTAAGTGAAATAAGTCACACAGAAAAAGACACTTATCATAAGATATCACTTATAGAGGGAATGTATAAACCGCTACCCTTGAACTGAATTACAAAACAGACCAGAGTCCCACGTTTAGAAAACACACTATGGCTGCTTAACGGGAAAGGTGAGGTGGGGTGATGCATAAAACAAGGGTTTCAAATTAGGTCAGATACCGTTCCATAAACCCAATATGTAATAGACAAGACCTACTCCTTGATCAGTGAATTGGACTCAACACCCCCTATTCACCGCCCAAGAATATATCTGACTAGTAAGAATCTTAAAACCTATGTTTTGATATCTCTCTGTAAGTGAGTCAAGTGTGTGTAAAGCGGCAGAAACACAGCAGTGAAAAGCAGCTAAACCCCATTATAAAAATCAATTACTTTTAAAAACCCGTGAAACAAAGACAGTGAAAGAGAGAGAAATTCTTACAAAATTCGTTCAGGGGCTGTGATGCCACCTGGATTGACCATATCTAGACCCACAGCTGATGGAGACATAAGGGTGGACACTCTTGGGTCTGAGAGGTTTGGTGAGGTTGGGTGAGGAAACGCAGACCCTTTAAATTAATACTGCGTGATATCCATCCCATGGGTCCCAAATCTCCAGGTTCAAGGGCATCTTCCTACATCGAAAACATGCATGAGAAACCCAGAAGATGGTACACCGTGTGATCGGGAAAGGTTTCCAAAACGCACCTCATTTCTCATCTCCTTGTGCTCGGGTTCGCCATTCCAGCCGCTTTAGTAGCAATCTCCCTCCTTGGAGAATCAGCACCTTTAACCTCCTGTTCCGTACAGCTTGCAATTTGTCCTGAGGATGAACGGGAAGAGTGGGAACCAATGAGAGACTAGCTCTAGGTGTTGGGACAGGCACAGGTCACTCTACTTCCCCATCAGGAAGAAGAATTAACCACAGGCTCAGCCTGCAGCCCGGGACCAGAATAGGGCCTGAAGCAATCCTGCGCTTTTGCGGCCAGCTCCCAAGAAAGCGAGTTGAAAAATGGAGCTCAGGGGCACTGCAATTCACAAACCTGCAGACTTATAAATGATAACTCTCGTCCACAAATATATTGAGGGAAGGCAACGAAGAGGATTGGAAAGCAAGGCAGAATTGCAGGAAACAGATTTCAGGAGGGAGATTCGAATCGCCTTTAAAGCACGGGAAAAGCGGCAAAACCTCGACAATGATGCCCTTGGCCAAAAAGGGCGTATGCGTTTTTTCCTGAATATATTCAGGAAAAAACGCATACGCCCTTTTTGGCCAACCAAGCAACCTGGAAAGGCAAATCAGCGCTACAAAGCAGTCTCGCTTCCCATCGGTCAAAAGGGCCATGCTGAATAAAGTGTCAAAACCAGAAATGCAGGACAGGCCATGGAGAAACGGGAGCCTGGCTACGCTGATGGGAGGGATGTAAATTGCCAACAGCCACTCTGGAGAAGTGTACGGTGTGTCCTGAAACATCTAAAAAACTCAGCTTAGAGAGCACAGGGCACTTCCACTCATGGGCGTATAAATTGGGAAAACTAAAAATCAGCAAGACACAGGCACCCCAAAGTTTAGGGCTGCTCTGTTGACAAGAACCTCCACTTCGTTACACCTTAAATATCCCAGGAAAGAGAAAAATGGATAAAGAAGTTGTGGTCCTTATGTACAATGGAATATCACTCAGCCATGAAATCAACGTCATAAGGCTAGTAGCAGCATGATGAGTGGATTTAGGTACGACGATTCTAAGTGAAATAAGTCACACAGAAAAAGACACTTATCATAAGATATCACTTATAGAGGGAATGTATAAACCGCTACCCTTGAACTGAATTACAAAACAGAACAGAGTCCCACGTTTAGAAAACACACTATGGCTGCTTAACGGGAAAGGTGAGGTGGGGTGATGCATAAAACAAGGGTTTCAAATTAGGTCAGATACCGTTCCATAAACCCAATATGTAATAGACAAGACCTACTCCTTGATCAGTGAATTGGACTCAACACCCCCTATTCACCGCCCAAGAATATATCTGACTAGTAAGAATCTTAAAACCTATGTTTTGATATCTCTCTGTAAGTGAGTCAAGTGTGTGTAAAGCGGCAGAAACACAGCAGTGAAAAGCAGCTAAACCCCATTATAAAAATCAATTAGTTTTAAAAACCCGTGAAACAAAGACAGTGAAAGAGAGAGAAATTCTTACAAAATTCGTTCAGGGGCTGTGATGCCACCTGGATTGACCATATCTAGACCCACAGCTGATGGAGACATAAGGGTGGACACTCTTGGGTCTGAGAGGTTTGGTGAGGTTGGGTGAGGAAACGCAGACCCTTTAAAGTAATACTGCGTGATATCCATCCCATGGGTCCCAAATCTCCAGGTTCAAGGGCATCTTCCTACATCGAAAACATGCATGAGAAACCCAGAAGATGGTACACCGTGTCATCGGGAAAGGTTTCCAAAACGCACCTCATTTCTCATCTCCTTGTGCTCGGGTTCGCCATTCCAGCCGCTTTAGTAGCAATCTCCCTCCTTGGAGAATCAGCACCTTTAACCTCCTGTTCCGTACAGCTTGCAATTTGTCCTGAGGATGAACGGGAAGAGTGGGAACCAATGAGAGACTAGCTCTAGGTGTTGGGACAGGCACAGGTCACTCTACTTTCCCATCAGGAAGAAGAATTAACCACAGGCTCAGCCTGCCGCCCGGCACCAGAATAGGGCCTGAAGCAATCCTGCGCTTTTGCGGCCAGCTCCCAAGAAAGCGAGTTGAAAAATGGAGCTCAGGGGCACTGCAATTCACAAACCTGCAGACTTATAAATGATAACTCTCGTCCACAAATATATTGAGGGAAGGCAACGAAGAGGATTGGAAAGCAAGGCAGAATTGCAGGAAACAGATTTCAGGAGGGAGATTCGAATCGCCTTTAAAGCACAGGAAAAGCGGCAAAACCTCGACAATGATGCCCTTGGCCAAAAAGGGCGTATGCGTTTTTTCCTGAATATATTCAGGAAAAAACGCATACGCCCTTTTTGGCCAACCAAGCAACCTGGAAAGGCAAATCAGCGCTACAAAGAAGTCTCGCTTCCCATCGGTCAAAAGGGCCATGCTGAATAAAGTGTCAAAACCAGAAATGCAGGACAGGCCATGGAGAAACGGGAGCCTGGCTACGCTGATGGGAGGGATGTAAATTGCCAACAGCCACTCTGGAGAAGTGTACGGTGTGTCCTGAAACATCTAAAAAACTCAGCTTAGAGAGCACAGGGCACTTCCACTCATGGGCGTATAAATTGGGAAAACTAAAAATCAGCAAGACACAGGCACCCCAAAGTTTAGGGCTGCTCTGTTGACAAGAACCTCCACTTCGTTACACCTTAAATATCCCAGGAAAGAGAAAAATGGATAAAGAAGTTGTGGTCCTTATGTACAATGGAATATCACTCAGCCATGAAATCAACGTCATAAGGCTAGTAGCAGCATGATGAGTGGATTTAGGTACGACGATTCTAAGTGAAATAAGTCACACAGAAAAAGACACTTATCATAAGATATCACTTATAGAGGGAATGTATAAACCGCTACCCTTGAACTGAATTACAAAACAGAACAGAGTCCCACGTTTAGAAAACACACTATGGCTGCTTAACGGGAAAGGTGAGGTGGGGTGATGCATAAAACAAGGGTTTCAAATTAGGTCAGATACCGTTCCATAAACCCAATATGTAATAGACAAGACCTACTCCTTGATCAGTGAATTGGACTCAACACCCCCTATTCACCGCCCAAGAATATATCTGACTAGTAAGAATCTTAAAACCTATGTTTTGATATCTCTCTGTAAGTGAGTCAAGTGTGTGTAAAGCGGCAGAAACACAGCAGTGAAAAGCAGCTGAACCCCATTATAAAAATCAATTACTTTTAAAAACCCGTGAAACAAAGACAGTGAAAGAGAGAGAAATTCTTACAAAATTCGTTCAGGGGCTGTGATGCCACCTGGATTGACCATATCTAGACCCACAGCTGATGGAGACATAAGGGTGGACACTCTTGGGTCTGAGAGGTTTGGTGAGGTTGGGTGAGGAAACGCAGACCCTTTAAAGTAATACTGCGTGATATCCATCCCATGGGTCCCAAATCTCCAGGTTCAAGGGCATCTTCCTACATCGAAAACATGCATGAGAAACCCAGAAGATGGTACACCGTGTGATCGGGAAAGGTTTCCAAAACGCACCTCATTTCTCATCTCCTTGTGCTCGGGTTCGCCATTCCAGCCGCTTTAGTAGCAATCTCCCTCCTTGGAGAATCAGCACCTTTAACCTCCAGTTCCGTACAGCTTGCAATTTGTCCTGAGGATGAACGGGAAGAGTGGGAACCAATGAGAGACTAGCTCTAGGTGTTGGGACAGGCACAGGTCACTCTACTTCCCCATCAGGAAGAAGATTTAACCACAGGCTCAGCCTGCCGCCCGGGACCAGAATAGGGCCTGAAGCAATCCTGCGCTTTTGCGGCCAGCTCCCAAGAAAGCGAGTTGAAAAATGGAGCTCAGGGGCACTGCAATTCACAAACCTGCAGACTTATAAATGATAACTCTCGTCCACAAATATATTGAGGGAAGGCAACGAAGAGGATTGGAAAGCAAGGCAGAATTGCAGGAAACAGATTTCAGGAGGGAGATTCGAATCGCCTTTAAAGCACAGGAAAAGCGGCAAAACCTCGACAATGATGCCCTTGGCCAAAAAGGGCGTATGCGTTTTTTCCTGAATATATTCAGGAAAAAACGCATACGCCCTTTTTGGCCAACCAAGCAACCTGGAAAGGCAAATCAGCGCTACAAAGAAGTCTCGCTTCCCATTGGTCAAAAGGGCCATGCTGAATAAAGTGTCAAAACCAGAAATGCAGGACAGGCCATGGAGAAACGGGAGCCTGGCTACGCTGATGGGAGGGATGTAAATTGCCAACAGCCACTCTGGAGAAGTGTACGGTGTGTCCTGAAACATCTAAAAAACTCAGCTTAGAGAGCACAGGGCACTTCCACTCATGGGCGTATAAATTGGGAAAACTAAAAATCAGCAAGACACAGGCACCCCAAAGTTTAGGGCTGCTCTGTTGACAAGAACCTCCACTTCGTTACACCTTAAATATCCCAGGAAAGAGAAAAATGGATAAAGAAGTTGTGGTCCTTATGTACAATGGAATATCACTCAGCCATGAAATCAACGTCATAAGGCTAGTAGCAGCATGATGAGTGGATTTAGGTACGACGATTCTAAGTGAAATAAGTCACACAGAAAAAGACACTTATCATAAGATATCACTTATAGAGGGAATGTAAAAACCGCTACCCCTGAACTGAATTACAAAACAGACCAGAGTCCCACGTTTAGAAAACACACTATGGCTGCTTAACGGGAAAGGTGAGGTGGGGTGATGCATAAAACAAGGGTTTCAAATTAGGTCAGATACCGTTCCATAAACCCAATATGTAATAGACAAGACCTACTCCTTGATCAGTGAATTGGACTCAACACCCCCTATTCACCGCCCAAGAATATATCTGACTAGTAAGAATCTTAAAACCTATGTTTTGATATCTCTCTGTAAGTGAGTCAAGTGGGTGTAAAGCGGCAGAAACACAGCAGTGAAAAGCAGCTAAACCCCATTATAAAAATCAATTACTTTTAAAAACCCGTGAAACAAAGACAGTGAAAGAGAGAGAAATTCTTACAAAATTCGTTCAGGGGCTGTGATGCCACCTGGATTGACCATATCTAGACCCACAGCTGATGGAGACATACGGGTGGACACTCTTGGGGCTGAGAGGTTTGGTGAGATTGGGTGAGGAAACGCAGACCCTTTAAAGAAATACTGCGTGATATCCATCCCATGGGTCCCAAATCTCCAGGTTCAAGGGCATCTTCCTACATCGAAAACATGCATGAGAAACCCAGAAGATGGTACACCGTGTGATCGGGAAAGGTTTCCAAAACGCACCTCATTTCTCATCTCCTTATGCTCGGGTTCGCCATTCCAGCCGCTTTAGTAGCAATCTCCCTCCTTGGAGAATCAGCACCTTTAACCTCCTGTTCCGTACAGGTTGCAATTTGTCCTGAGGATGAACGGGAAGAGTGGGAACCAATGAGAGACTAGCTCTAGGTGTTGGGACAGGCACAGGTCACTCTACTTCCCCATCAGGAAGAAGATTTAACCACAGGCTCAGCCTGCCGCCCGGGACCAGAATAGGGCCTGAAGCAATCCTGCGCTTTTGCGGCCAGCTCCCAAGAAAGCGAGTTGAAAAATGGAGCTCAGGGGCACTGCAATTCACAAACCTGCAGACTTATAAATGATAACTCTCGTCCACAAATATATTGAGGGAAGGCAACGAAGAGGATTGGAAAGCAAGGCAGAATTGCAGGAAACAGATTTCAGGAGGGAGATTCGAATCGCCTTTAAAGCACAGGAAAAGCGGCAAAACCTCGACAATGATGCCCTTGGCCAAAAAGGGCGTATGCGTTTTTTCCTGAATATATTCAGGAAAAAACGCATACGCCCTTTTTGGCCAACCAAGCAACCTGGAAAGGCAAATCAGCGCTACAAAGAAGTCTCGCTTCCCATTGGTCAAAAGGGCCATGCTGAATAAAGTGTCAAAACCAGAAATGCAGGACAGGCCATGGAGAAACGGGAGCCTGGCTACGCTGATGGGAGGGATGTAAATTGCCAACAGCCACTCTGGAGAAGTGTACGGTGTGTCCTGAAACATCTAAAAAACTCAGCTTAGAGAGCACAGGGCACTTCCACTCATGGGCGTATAAATTGGGAAAACTAAAAATCAGCAAGACACAGGCACCCCAAAGTTTAGGGCTGCTCTGTTGACAAGAACCTCCACTTCGTTACACCTTAAATATCCCAGGAAAGAGAAAAATGGATAAAGAAGTTGTGGTCCTTATGTACAATGGAATATCACTCAGCCATGAAATCAACGTCATAAGGCTAGTAGCAGCATGATGAGTGGATTTAGGTACGACGATTCTAAGTGAAATAAGTCACACAGAAAAAGACACTTATCATAAGATATCACTTATAGAGGGAATGTAAAAACCGCTACCCCTGAACTGAATTACAAAACAGACCAGAGTCCCACGTTTAGAAAACACACTATGGCTGCTTAACGGGAAAGGTGAGGTGGGGTGATGCATAAAACAAGGGTTTCAAATTAGGTCAGATACCGTTCCATAAACCCAATATGTAATAGACAAGACCTACTCCTTGATCAGTGAATTGGACTCAACACCCCCTATTCACCGCCCAAGAATATATCTGACTAGTAAGAATCTTAAAACCTATGTTTTGATATCTCTCTGTAAGTGAGTCAAGTGGGTGTAAAGCGGCAGAAACACAGCAGTGAAAAGCAGCTAAACCCCATTATAAAAATCAATTACTTTTAAAAACCCGTGAAACAAAGACAGTGAAAGAGAGAGAAATTCTTACAAAATTCGTTCAGGGGCTGTGATGCCACCTGGATTGACCATATCTAGACCCACAGCTGATGGAGACATACGGGTGGACACTCTTGGGGCTGAGAGGTTTGGTGTGATTGGGTGAGGAAACGCAGACCCTTTAAAGAAATACTGCGTGATATCCATCCCATGGGTCCCAAATCTCCAGGTTCAAGGGCATCTTCCTACATCGAAAACATGCATGAGAAACCCAGAAGATGGTACACCGTGTGATCGGGAAAGGTTTCCAAAACGCACCTCATTTCTCATCTCCTTATGCTCGGGTTCGCCATTCCAGCCGCTTTAGTAGCAATCTCCCTCCTTGGAGAATCAGCACCTTTAACCTCCTGTTCCGTACAGGTTGCAATTTGTCCTGAGGATGAACGGGAAGAGTGGGAACCAATGAGAGACTAGCTCTAGGTGTTGGGACAGGCACAGGTCACTCTACTTCCCCATCAGGAAGAAGATTTAACCACAGGCTCAGCCTGCCGCCCGGGACCAGAATAGGGCCTGAAGCAATCCTGCGCTTTTGCGGCCAGCTCCCAAGAAAGCGAGTTGAAAAATGGAGCTCAGGGGCACTGCAATTCACAAACCTGCAGACTTATAAATGATAACTCTCGTCCACAAATATATTGAGGGAAGGCAACGAAGAGGATTGGAAAGCAAGGCAGAATTGCAGGAAACAGATTTCAGGAGGGAGATTCGAATCGCCTTTAAAGCACAGGAAAAGCGGCAAAACCTCGACAATGATGCCCTTGGCCAAAAAGGGCGTATGCGTTTTTTCCTGAATATATTCAGGAAAAAACGCATACGCCCTTTTTGGCCAACCAAGCAACCTGGAAAGGCAAATCAGCGCTACAAAGAAGTCTCGCTTCCCATTGGTCAAAAGGGCCATGCTGAATAAAGTGTCAAAACCAGAAATGCAGGACAGGCCATGGAGAAACGGGAGCCTGGCTACGCTGATGGGAGGGATGTAAATTGCCAACAGCCACTCTGGAGAAGTGTACGGTGTGTCCTGAAACATCTAAAAAACTCAGCTTAGAGAGCACAGGGCACTTCCACTCATGGGCGTATAAATTGGGAAAACTAAAAATCAGCAAGACACAGGCACCCCAAAGTTTAGGGCTGCTCTGTTGACAAGAACCTCCACTTCGTTACACCTTAAATATCCCAGGAAAGAGAAAAATGGATAAAGAAGTTGTGGTCCTTATGTACAATGGAATATCACTCAGCCATGAAATCAACGTCATAAGGCTAGTAGCAGCATGATGAGTGGATTTAGGTACGACGATTCTAAGTGAAATAAGTCACACAGAAAAAGACACTTATCATAAGATATCACTTATAGAGGGAATGTAAAAACCGCTACCCCTGAACTGAATTACAAAACAGACCAGAGTCCCACGTTTAGAAAACACACTATGGCTGCTTAACGGGAAAGGTGAGGTGGGGTGATGCATAAAACAAGGGTTTCAAATTAGGTCAGATACCGTTCCATAAACCCAATATGTAATAGACAAGACCTACTCCTTGATCAGTGAATTGGACTCAACACCCCCTATTCACCGCCCAAGAATATATCTGACTAGTAAGAATCTTAAAACTTATGTTTTGATATCTCTCTGTAAGTGAGTCAAGTGGGTGTAAAGCGGCAGAAACACAGCAGTGAAAAGCAGCTAAACCCCATTATAAAAATCAATTACTTTTAAAAACCCGTGAAACAAAGACAGTGAAAGAGAGAGAAATTCTTACAAAATTCGTTCAGGGGCTGTGATGCCACCTGGATTGACCATATCTAGACCCACAGCTGATGGAGACATACGGGTGGACACTCTTGGGGCTGAGAGGTTTGGTGAGATTGGGTGAGGAAACGCAGACCCTTTAAAGAAATACTGCGTGATATCCATCCCATGGGTCCCAAATCTCCAGGTTCAAGGGCATCTTCCTACATCGAAAACATGCATGAGAAACCCAGAAGATGGTACACCGTGTGATCGGGAAAGGTTTCCAAAACGCACCTCATTTCTCATCTCCTTATGCTCGGGTTCGCCATTCCAGCCGCTTTAGTAGCAATCTCCCTCCTTGGAGAATCAGCACCTTTAACCTCCTGTTCCGTACAGGTTGCAATTTGTCCTGAGGATGAACGGGAAGAGTGGGAACCAATGAGAGACTAGCTCTAGGTGTTGGGACAGGCACAGGTCACTCTACTTCCCCATCAGGAAGAAGATTTAACCACAGGCTCAGCCTGCCGCCCGGGACCAGAATAGGGCCTGAAGCAATCCTGCGCTTTTGCGGCCAGCTCCCAAGAAAGCGAGTTGAAAAATGGAGCTCAGGGGCACTGCAATTCACAAACCTGCAGACTTATAAATGATAACTCTCGTCCACAAATATATTGAGGGAAGGCAACGAAGAGGATTGGAAAGCAAGGCAGAATTGCAGGAAACAGATTTCAGGAGGGAGATTCGAATCGCCTTTAAAGCACAGGAAAAGCGGCAAAACCTCGACAATGATGCCCTTGGCCAAAAAGGGCGTATGCGTTTTTTCCTGAATATATTCAGGAAAAAACGCATACGCCCTTTTTGGCCAACCAAGCAACCTGGAAAGGCAAATCAGCGCTACAAAGAAGTCTCGCTTCCCATTGGTCAAAAGGGCCATGCTGAATAAAGTGTCAAAACCAGAAATGCAGGACAGGCCATGGAGAAACGGGAGCCTGGCTACGCTGATGGGAGGGATGTAAATTGCCAACAGCCACTCTGGAGAAGTGTACGGTGTGTCCTGAAACATCTAAAAAACTCAGCTTAGAGAGCACAGGGCACTTCCACTCATGGGCGTATAAATTGGGAAAACTAAAAATCAGCAAGACACAGGCACCCCAAAGTTTAGGGCTGCTCTGTTGACAAGAACCTCCACTTCGTTACACCTTAAATATCCCAGGAAAGAGAAAAATGGATCAAGAAGTTGTGGTCCTTATGTACAATGGAATATCACTCAGCCATGAAATCAACGTCATAAGGCTAGTAGCAGCATGATGAGTGGATTTAGGTACGACGATTCTAAGTGAAATAAGTCACACAGAAAAAGACACTTATCATAAGATATCACTTATAGAGGGAATGTAAAAACCGCTACCCCTGAACTGAATTACAAAACAGACCAGAGTCCCACGTTTAGAAAACACACTATGGCTGCTTAACGGGAAAGGTGAGGTGGGGTGATGCATAAAACAAGGGTTTCAAATTAGGTCAGATACCGTTCCATAAACCCAATATGTAATAGACAAGACCTACTCCTTGATCAGTGAATTGGACTCAACACCCCCTATTCACCGCCCAAGAATATATCTGACTAGTAAGAATCTTAAAACCTATGTTTTGATATCTCTCTGTAAGTGAGTCAAGTGGGTGTAAAGCGGCAGAAACACAGCAGTGAAAAGCAGCTAAACCCCATTATAAAAATCAATTACTTTTAAAAACCCGTGAAACAAAGACAGTGAAAGAGAGAGAAATTCTTACAAAATTCGTTCAGGGGCTGTGATGCCACCTGGATTGACCATATCTAGACCCACAGCTGATGGAGACATACGGGTGGACACTCTTGGGGCTGAGAGGTTTGGTGAGATTGGGTGAGGAAACGCAGACCCTTTAAAGAAATACTGCGTGATATCCATCCCATGGGTCCCAAATCTCCAGGTTCAAGGGCATCTTCCTACATCGAAAACATGCATGAGAAACCCAGAAGATGGTACACCGTGTGATCGGGAAAGGTTTCCAAAACGCACCTCATTTCTCATCTCCTTATGCTCGGGTTCGCCATTCCAGCCGCTTTAGTAGCAATCTCCCTCCTTGGAGAATCAGCACCTTTAACCTCCTGTTCCGTACAGGTTGCAATTTGTCCTGAGGATGAACGGGAAGAGTGGGAACCAATGAGAGACTAGCTCTAGGTGTTGGGACAGGCACAGGTCACTCTACTTCCCCATCAGGAAGAAGATTTAACCACAGGCTCAGCCTGCCGCCCGGGACCAGAATAGGGCCTGAAGCAATCCTGCGCTTTTGCGGCCAGCTCCCAAGAAAGCGAGTTGAAAAATGGAGCTCAGGGGCACTGCAATTCACAAACCTGCAGACTTATAAATGATAACTCTCGTCCACAAATATATTGAGGGAAGGCAACGAAGAGGATTGGAAAGCAAGGCAGAATTGCAGGAAACAGATTTCAGGAGGGAGATTCGAATCGCCTTTAAAGCACAGGAAAAGCGGCAAAACCTCGACAATGATGCCCTTGGCCAAAAAGGGCGTATGCGTTTTTTCCTGAATATATTCAGGAAAAAACGCATACGCCCTTTTTGGCCAACCAAGCAACCTGGAAAGGCAAATCAGCGCTACAAAGAAGTCTCGCTTCCCATTGGTCAAAAGGGCCATGCTGAATAAAGTGTCAAAACCAGAAATGCAGGACAGGCCATGGAGAAACGGGAGCCTGGCTACGCTGATGGGAGGGATGTAAATTGCCAACAGCCACTCTGGAGAAGTGTACGGTGTGTCCTGAAACATCTAAAAAACTCAGCTTAGAGAGCACAGGGCACTTCCACTCATGGGCGTATAAATTGGGAAAACTAAAAATCAGCAAGACACAGGCACCCCAAAGTTTAGGGCTGCTCTGTTGACAAGAACCTCCACTTCGTTACACCTTAAATATCCCAGGAAAGAGAAAAATGGATAAAGAAGTTGTGGTCCTTATGTACAATGGAATATCACTCAGCCATGAAATCAACGTCATAAGGCTAGTAGCAGCATGATGAGTGGATTTAGGTACGACGATTCTAAGTGAAATAAGTCACACAGAAAAAGACACTTATCATAAGATATCACTTATAGAGGGAATGTAAAAACCGCTACCCCTGAACTGAATTACAAAACAGACCAGAGTCCCACGTTTAGAAAACACACTATGGCTGCTTAACGGGAAAGGTGAGGTGGGGTGATGCATAAAACAAGGGTTTCAAATTAGGTCAGATACCGTTCCATAAACCCAATATGTAATAGACAAGACCTACTCCTTGATCAGTGAATTGGACTCAACACCCCCTATTCACCGCCCAAGAATATATCTGACTAGTAAGAATCTTAAAACCTATGTTTTGATATCTCTCTGTGAGTCAAGTGGGTGTAAAGCGGCAGAAACACAGCAGTGAAAAGCAGCTAAACCCCATTATAAAAATCAATTACTTTTAAAAACCCGTGAAACAAAGACAGTGAAAGAGAGAGAAATTCTTACAAAATTCGTTCAGGGGCTGTGATGCCACCTGGATTGACCATATCTAGACCCACAGCTGATGGAGACATACGGGTGGACACTCTTGGGGCTGAGAGGTTTGGTGTGATTGGGTGAGGAAACGCAGACCCTTTAAAGAAATACTGCGTGATATCCATCCCATGGGTCCCAAATCTCCAGGTTCAAGGGCATCTTCCTACATCGAAAACATGCATGAGAAACCCAGAAGATGGTACACCGTGTGATCGGGAAAGGTTTCCAAAACGCACCTCATTTCTCATCTCCTTATGCTCGGGTTCGCCATTCCAGCCGCTTTAGTAGCAATCTCCCTCCTTGGAGAATCAGCACCTTTAACCTCCTGTTCCGTACAGGTTGCAATTTGTCCTGAGGATGAACGGGAAGAGTGGGAACCAATGAGAGACTAGCTCTAGGTGTTGGGACAGGCACAGGTCACTCTACTTCCCCATCAGGAAGAAGATTTAACCACAGGCTCAGCCTGCCGCCCGGGACCAGAATAGGGCCTGAAGCAATCCTGCGCTTTTGCGGCCAGCTCCCAAGAAAGCGAGTTGAAAAATGGAGCTCAGGGGCACTGCAATTCACAAACCTGCAGACTTATAAATGATAACTCTCGTCCACAAATATATTGAGGGAAGGCAACGAAGAGGATTGGAAAGCAAGGCAGAATTGCAGGAAACAGATTTCAGGAGGGAGATTCGAATCGCCTTTAAAGCACAGGAAAAGCGGCAAAACCTCGACAATGATGCCCTTGGCCAAAAAGGGCGTATGCGTTTTTTCCTGAATATATTCAGGAAAAAACGCATACGCCCTTTTTGGCCAACCAAGCAACCTGGAAAGGCAAATCAGCGCTACAAAGAAGTCTCGCTTCCCATTGGTCAAAAGGGCCATGCTGAATAAAGTGTCAAAACCAGAAATGCAGGACAGGCCATGGAGAAACGGGAGCCTGGCTACGCTGATGGGAGGGATGTAAATTGCCAACAGCCACTCTGGAGAAGTGTACGGTGTGTCCTGAAACATCTAAAAAACTCAGCTTAGAGAGCACAGGGCACTTCCACTCATGGGCGTATAAATTGGGAAAACTAAAAATCAGCAAGACACAGGCACCCCAAAGTTTAGGGCTGCTCTGTTGACAAGAACCTCCACTTCGTTACACCTTAAATATCCCAGGAAAGAGAAAAATGGATAAAGAAGTTGTGGTCCTTATGTACAATGGAATATCACTCAGCCATGAAATCAACGTCATAAGGCTAGTAGCAGCATGATGAGTGGATTTAGGTACGACGATTCTAAGTGAAATAAGTCACACAGAAAAAGACACTTATCATAAGATATCACTTATAGAGGGAATGTAAAAACCGCTACCCCTGAACTGAATTACAAAACAGACCAGAGTCCCACGTTTAGAAAACACACTATGGCTGCTTAACGGGAAAGGTGAGGTGGGGTGATGCATAAAACAAGGGTTTCAAATTAGGTCAGATACCGTTCCATAAACCCAATATGTAATAGACAAGACCTACTCCTTGATCAGTGAATTGGACTCAACACCCCCTATTCACCGCCCAAGAATATATCTGACTAGTAAGAATCTTAAAACCTATGTTTTGATATCTCTCTGTAAGTGAGTCAAGTGGGTGTAAAGCGGCAGAAACACAGCAGTGAAAAGCAGCTAAACCCCATTATAAAAATCAATTACTTTTAAAAACCCGTGAAACAAAGACAGTGAAAGAGAGAGAAATTCTTACAAAATTCGTTCAGGGGCTGTGATGCCACCTGGATTGACCATATCTAGACCCACAGCTGATGGAGACATACGGGTGGACACTCTTGGGGCTGAGAGGTTTGGTGAGATTGGGTGAGGAAACGCAGACCCTTTAAAGAAATACTGCGTGATATCCATCCCATGGGTCCCAAATCTCCAGGTTCAAGGGCATCTTCCTACATCGAAAACATGCATGAGAAACCCAGAAGATGGTACACCGTGTGATCGGGAAAGGTTTCCAAAACGCACCTCATTTCTCATCTCCTTATGCTCGGGTTCGCCATTCCAGCCGCTTTAGTAGCAATCTCCCTCCTTGGAGAATCAGCACCTTTAACCTCCTGTTCCGTACAGGTTGCAATTTGTCCTGAGGATGAACGGGAAGAGTGGGAACCAATGAGAGACTAGCTCTAGGTGTTGGGACAGGCACAGGTCACTCTACTTCCCCATCAGGAAGAAGATTTAACCACAGGCTCAGCCTGCCGCCCGGGACCAGAATAGGGCCTGAAGCAATCCTGCGCTTTTGCGGCCAGCTCCCAAGAAAGCGAGTTGAAAAATGGAGCTCAGGGGCACTGCAATTCACAAACCTGCAGACTTATAAATGATAACTCTCGTCCACAAATATATTGAGGGAAGGCAACGAAGAGGATTGGAAAGCAAGGCAGAATTGCAGGAAACAGATTTCAGGAGGGAGATTCGAATCGCCTTTAAAGCACAGGAAAAGCGGCAAAACCTCGACAATGATGCCCTTGGCCAAAAAGGGCGTATGCGTTTTTTCCTGAATATATTCAGGAAAAAACGCATACGCCCTTTTTGGCCAACCAAGCAACCTGGAAAGGCAAATCAGCGCTACAAAGAAGTCTCGCTTCCCATTGGTCAAAAGGGCCATGCTGAATAAAGTGTCAAAACCAGAAATGCAGGACAGGCCATGGAGAAACGGGAGCCTGGCTACGCTGATGGGAGGGATGTAAATTGCCAACAGCCACTCTGGAGAAGTGTACGGTGTGTCCTGAAACATCTAAAAAACTCAGCTTAGAGAGCACAGGGCACTTCCACTCATGGGCGTATAAATTGGGAAAACTAAAAATCAGCAAGACACAGGCACCCCAAAGTTTAGGGCTGCTCTGTTGACAAGAACCTCCACTTCGTTACACCTTAAATATCCCAGGAAAGAGAAAAATGGATCAAGAAGTTGTGGTCCTTATGTACAATGGAATATCACTCAGCCATGAAATCAACGTCATAAGGCTAGTAGCAGCATGATGAGTGGATTTAGGTACGACGATTCTAAGTGAAATAAGTCACACAGAAAAAGACACTTATCATAAGATATCACTTATAGAGGGAATGTAAAAACCGCTACCCCTGAACTGAATTACAAAACAGACCAGAGTCCCACGTTTAGAAAACACACTATGGCTGCTTAACGGGAAAGGTGAGGTGGGGTGATGCATAAAACAAGGGTTTCAAATTAGGTCAGATACCGTTCCATAAACCCAATATGTAATAGACAAGACCTACTCCTTGATCAGTGAATTGGACTCAACACCCCCTATTCACCGCCCAAGAATATATCTGACTAGTAAGAATCTTAAAACCTATGTTTTGATATCTCTCTGTAAGTGAGTCAAGTGGGTGTAAAGCGGCAGAAACACAGCAGTGAAAAGCAGCTAAACCCCATTATAAAAATCAATTACTTTTAAAAACCCGTGAAACAAAGACAGTGAAAGAGAGAGAAATTCTTACAAAATTCGTTCAGGGGCTGTGATGCCACCTGGATTGACCATATCTAGACCCACAGCTGATGGAGACATACGGGTGGACACTCTTGGGGCTGAGAGGTTTGGTGAGATTGGGTGAGGAAACGCAGACCCTTTAAAGAAATACTGCGTGATATCCATCCCATGGGTCCCAAATCTCCAGGTTCAAGGGCATCTTCCTACATCGAAAACATGCATGAGAAACCCAGAAGATGGTACACCGTGTGATCGGGAAAGGTTTCCAAAACGCACCTCATTTCTCATCTCCTTATGCTCGGGTTCGCCATTCCAGCCGCTTTAGTAGCAATCTCCCTCCTTGGAGAATCAGCACCTTTAACCTCCTGTTCCGTACAGGTTGCAATTTGTCCTGAGGATGAACGGGAAGAGTGGGAACCAATGAGAGACTAGCTCTAGGTGTTGGGACAGGCACAGGTCACTCTACTTCCCCATCAGGAAGAAGATTTAACCACAGGCTCAGCCTGCCGCCCGGGACCAGAATAGGGCCTGAAGCAATCCTGCGCTTTTGCGGCCAGCTCCCAAGAAAGCGAGTTGAAAAATGGAGCTCAGGGGCACTGCAATTCACAAACCTGCAGACTTATAAATGATAACTCTCGTCCACAAATATATTGAGGGAAGGCAACGAAGAGGATTGGAAAGCAAGGCAGAATTGCAGGAAACAGATTTCAGGAGGGAGATTCGAATCGCCTTTAAAGCACAGGAAAAGCGGCAAAACCTCGACAATGATGCCCTTGGCCAAAAAGGGCGTATGCGTTTTTTCCTGAATATATTCAGGAAAAAACGCATACGCCCTTTTTGGCCAACCAAGCAACCTGGAAAGGCAAATCAGCGCTACAAAGAAGTCTCGCTTCCCATTGGTCAAAAGGGCCATGCTGAATAAAGTGTCAAAACCAGAAATGCAGGACAGGCCATGGAGAAACGGGAGCCTGGCTACGCTGGTGGGAGGGATGTAAATTGCCAACAGCCACTCTGGAGAAGTGTACGGTGTGTCCTGAAACATCTAAAAAACTCAGCTTAGAGAGCACAGGGCACTTCCACTCATGGGCGTATAAATTGGGAAAACTAAAAATCAGCAAGACACAGGCACCCCAAAGTTTAGGGCTGCTCTGTTGACAAGAACCTCCACTTCGTTACACCTTAAATATCCCAGGAAAGAGAAAAATGGATAAAGAAGTTGTGGTCCTTATGTACAATGGAATATCACTCAGCCATGAAATCAACGTCATAAGGCTAGTAGCAGCATGATGAGTGGATTTAGGTACGACGATTCTAAGTGAAATAAGTCACACAGAAAAAGACACTTATCATAAGATATCACTTATAGAGGGAATGTAAAAACCGCTACCCCTGAACTGAATTACAAAACAGACCAGAGTCCCACGTTTAGAAAACACACTATGGCTGCTTAACGGGAAAGGTGAGGTGGGGTGATGCATAAAACAAGGGTTTCAAATTAGGTCAGATACCGTTCCATAAACCCAATATGTAATAGACAAGACCTACTCCTTGATCAGTGAATTGGACTCAACACCCCCTATTCACCGCCCAAGAATATATCTGACTAGTAAGAATCTTAAAACCTATGTTTTGATATCTCTCTGTGAGTCAAGTGGGTGTAAAGCGGCAGAAACACAGCAGTGAAAAGCAGCTAAACCCCATTATAAAAATCAATTACTTTTAAAAACCCGTGAAACAAAGACAGTGAAAGAGAGAGAAATTCTTACAAAATTCGTTCAGGGGCTGTGATGCCACCTGGATTGACCATATCTAGACCCACAGCTGATGGAGACATAAGGGTGGACACTCTTGGGGCTGAGAGGTTTGGTGAGGTTGGGTGAGGAAACGCAGACCCTTTAAAGTAATACTGCGTGGTTCCCATCCCATGGGTCCCAAATCTCCAGGTTCAAGGGCATCTTCCTACATCGAAAACATGCATGAGAAACCCAGAAGATGGTACACCGTGTGATCGGGAAAGGTTTCCAAAACGCACCTCATTTCTCATCTCCTTATGCTCGGGTTCGCCATTCCAGCCGCTTTAGTAGCAATCTCCCTCCTTGGAGAATCAGCACCTTTTACCTCCTGTTCCGCACAGGCTGCAATTTGTCCTGAGGATGAACGGGAAGAGTGGGAACCAATGAGAGACTAGCTCTAGGTGTTGGGACAGGCACAGGTCACTCTACTTCCCCATCAGGAAGAAGAATTAACCACAGGCTCAGCCTGCCGCCCGGGACCAGAATAGGGCCTGAAGCAATCCTGCGCTTTTGCGGCCAGCTCCCAAGAAAGCGAGTTGAAAAATGGAGCTCAGGGGCACTGCAATTCACAAACCTGCAGACTTATAAATGATAACTCTCGTCAACAAATATATTGAGGGAAGGCAACGAAGAGGATTGGAAAGCAAGGCAGAATTGCAGGAAACAGATTTCAGGAGGGAGATTCGAATCGCCTTTAAAGCACAGGAAAAGCGGCAAAACCTCGACAATGATGCCCTTGGCCAAAAAGGGCGTATGCGTTTTTTTCCTGAATATATTCAGGAAAAAAACGCATACGCCCTTTTTGGCCAACCAAGCAACCTGGAAAGGCAAATCAGCGCTACAAAGAAGTCTCGCTTCCCATCGGTCAAAAGGGCCATGCTGAATAAAGTGTCAAAACCAGAAATGCAGGACAGGCCATGGAGAAACGGGAGCCTGGCTACGCTGATGGGAGGGATGTAAATTGCCAACAGCCACTCTGGAGAAGTGTACGGTGTGTCCTGAAACATCTAAAAAACTCAGCTTAGAGAGCACAGGGCACTTCCACTCATGGGCGTATAAATTGGGAAAACTAAAAATCAGCAAGACACAGGCACCCCAAAGTTTAGGGCTGCTCTGTTGACAAGAACCTCCACTTCGTTACACCTTAAATATCCCAGGAAAGAGAAAAATGGATCAAGAAGTTGTGGTCCTTATGTACAATGGAATATCACTCAGCCATGAAATCAACGTCATAAGGCTAGTAGCAGCATGATGAGTGGATTTAGGTACGACGATTCTAAGTGAAATAAGTCACACAGAAAAAGACACTTATCATAAGATATCACTTATAGAGGGAATGTAAAAACCGCTACCCTTGAACTGAATTACAAAACAGACCAGAGTCCCACGTTTAGAAAACACACTATGGCTGCTTAACGGGAAAGGTGAGGTGGGGTGATGCATAAAACAAGGGTTTCAAATTAGGTCAGATACCGTTCCATAAACCCAATATGTAATAGACAAGACCTACTCCTTGATCAGTGAATTGGACTCAACACCCCCTATTCACCGCCCAAGAATATATCTGACTAGTAAGAATCTTAAAACCTATGTTTTGATATCTCTCTGTAAGTGAGTCAAGTGGGTGTAAAGCGGCAGAAACACAGCAGTGAAAAGCAGCTAAACCCCATTATAAAAATCAATTACTTTTAAAAACCCGTGAAACAAAGAGAGTGAAAGAGAGAGAAATTCTTACAAAATTCGTTCAGGGGCTGTGATGCCACCTGGATTGACCATATCTAGACCCACAGCTGATTGAGACTTACGGGTGGACACTCTTGGGGCTGAGAGGTTTGGTGAGGTTGGGTGAGGAAACGCAGACCCTTTAAAGAAATACTGCGTGATATCCATCCCATGGGTCCCAAATCTCCAGGTTCAAGGGCATCTTCCTACATCGAAAACATGCATGAGAAACCCAGAAGATGGTACACCGTGTGATCGGGAAAGGTTTCCAAAACGCACCTCATTTCTCATCTCCTTATGCTCGGGTTCGCCATTCCAGCCGCTTTAGTAGCAATCTCCCTCCTTGGAGAATCAGCACCTTTAACCTCCTGTTCCGCACAGGCTGCAATTTGTCCTGAGGATGAACGGGAAGAGTGGGAACCAATGAGAGACTAGCTCTAGGTGTTGGGACAGGCACAGGTCACTCTACTTCCCCATTAGGAAGAAGAATTAACCACAGGCTCAGCCTGCCGCCCGGGACCAGAATAGGGCCTGAAGCAATCCTGCGCTTTTGCGGCCAGCTCCCAAGAAAGCGAGTTGAAAAATGGAGCTCAGGGGCACTGCAATTCACAAACCTGCAGACTTATAAATGATAACTCTCGTCAACAAATATATTGAGGGAAGGCAACGAAGAGGATTGGAAAGCAAGGCAGAATTGCAGGAAACAGATTTCAGGAGGGAGATTCGAATCGCCTTTAAAGCACAGGAAAAGCGGCAAAACCTCGACAATGATGCCCTTGGCCAAAAAGGGCGTATGCGTTTTTTCCTGAATATATTCAGGAAAAAACGCATACGCCCTTTTTGGCCAACCAAGCAACCTGGAAAGGCAAATCAGCGCTACAAAGAAGTCTCGCTTCCCATCGGTCAAAAGGGCCATGCTGAATAAAGTGTCAAAACCAGAAATGCAGGACAGGCCATGGAGAAACGGGAGCCTGGCTACGCTGATGGGAGGGATGTAAATTGCCAACAGCCACTCTGGAGAAGTGTACGGTGTGTCCTGAAACATCTAAAAAACTCAGCTTAGAGATCACAGGGCACTTCCACTCATGGGCGTATAAATTGGGAAAACTAAAAATCAGCAAGACACAGGCACCCCAAAGTTTAGGGCTGCTCTGTTGACAAGAACCTCCACTTCGTTACACCTTAAATATCCCAGGAAAGAGAAAAATGGATAAAGAAGTTGTGGTCCTTATGTACAATGGAATATCACTCAGCCATGAAATCAACGTCATAAGGCTAGTAGCAGCATGATGAGTGGATTTAGGTACGACGATTCTAAGTGAAATAAGTCACACAGAAAAAGACACTTATCATAAGATATCACTTATAGAGGGAATGTATAAACCGCTACCCTTGAACTGAATTACAAAACAGAACAGAGTCCCACGTTTAGAAAACACACTATGGCTGCTTAACGGGAAAGGTGAGGTGGGGTGATGCATAAAACAAGGGTTTCAAATTAGGTCAGATACCGTTCCATAAACCCAATATGTAATAGACAAGACCTACTCCTTGATCAGTGAATTGGACTCAACACCCCCTATTCACCGCCCAAGAATATATCTGACTAGTAAGAATCTTAAAACCTATGTTTTGATATCTCTCTGTAAGTGAGTCAAGTGGGTGTAAAGCGGCAGAAACACAGCAGTGAAAAGCAGCTAAACCCCATTATAAAAATCAATTACTTTTAAAAACCCGTGAAACAAAGACAGTGAAAGAGAGAGAAATTCTTACAAAATTTGTTCAGGGGCTGTGATGCCACCTGGATTGACCATATCTAGACCCACAGCTGAATGAGACATACGGGTGGACACTCTTGGGGCTGAGAGGTTTGGTGAGGTTGGGTGAGGAAACGCAGACCCTTTAGAGAAATACTGCGTGATATCCATCCCATGGGTCCCAAATCTCCAGGTTCAAGGGCATCTTCCTACATCGAAAACATGCATGAGAAACCCAGAAGATGGTACACCGTGTGATCGGGAAAGGTTTCCAAAACGCACCTCATTTCTCATCTCCTTATGCTCGGGTTCGCCATTCCAGCCGCTTTAGTAGCAATCTCCCTCCTTGGAGAATCAGCACCTTTAACCTCCTGTTCCGCACAGGCTGCAATTTGTCCTGAGGATGAACGGGAAGAGTGGGAACCAATGAGAGACTAGCTCTAGGTGTTGGGACAGGCACAGGTCACTCTACTTCCCCATCAGGAAGAAGAATTAACCACAGGCTCAGCCTGCCGCCCGGGACCAGAATAGGGCCTGAAGCAATCCTGCGCTTTTGCGGCCAGCTCCCAAGAAAGCGAGTTGAAAAATGGAGCTCAGGGGCACTGCAATTCACAAACCTGCAGACTTATAAATGATAACTCTCGTCAACAAATATATTGAGGGAAGGCAACGAAGAGGATTGGAAAGCAAGGCAGAATTGCAGGAAACAGATTTCAGGAGGGAGATTCGAATCGCCTTTAAAGCACAGGAAAAGCGGCAAAACCTCGACAATGATGCCCTTGGCCAAAAAGGGCGTATGCGTTTTTTCCTGAATATATTCAGGAAAAAACGCATACGCCCTTTTTGGCCAACCAAGCAACCTGGAAAGGCAAATCAGCGCTACAAAGAAGTCTCGCTTCCCATCGGTCAAAAGGGCCATGCTGAATAAAGTGTCAAAACCAGAAATGCAGGACAGGCCATGGAGAAACGGGAGCCTGGCTACGCTGATGGGAGGGATGTAAATTGCCAACAGCCACTCTGGAGAAGTGTACGGTGTGTCCTGAAACATCTAAAAAACTCAGCTTAGAGAGCACAGGGCACTTCCACTCATGGGCGTATAAATTGGGAAAACTAAAAATCAGCAAGACACAGGCACCCCAAAGTTTAGGGCTGCTCTGTTGACAAGAACCTCCACTTCGTTACACCTTAAATATCCCAGGAAAGAGAAAAATGGATCAAGAAGTTGTGGTCCTTATGTACAATGGAATATCACTCAGCCATGAAATCAACGTCATAAGGCTAGTAGCAGCATGATGAGTGGATTTAGTTACGACGATTCTAAGTGAAATAAGTCACACAGAAAAAGACACTTATCATAAGATATCACTTATAGAGGGAATGTAAAAACCGCTACCCTTGAACTGAATTACAAAACAGACCAGAGTCCCACGTTTAGAAAACACACTATGGCTGCTTAACGGGAAAGGTGAGGTGGGGTGATGCATAAAACAAGGGTTTCAAATTAGGTCAGATACCGTTCCATAAACCCAATATGTAATAGACAAGACCTACTCCTTGATCAGTGAATTGGACTCAACACCCCCTATTCACCGTCCAAGAATATATCTGAGTAGTAAGAATCTTAAAACCTATGTTTTGATATCTCTCTGTAAGTGAGTCAAGTGGGTGTAAAGCGGCAGAAACACAGCAGTGAAAAGCAGCTAAACCCCATTATAAAAATCAATTACTTTTAAAAACCCGTGAAACAAAGACAGTGAAAGAGAGAGAAATTCTTACAAAATTCGTTCAGGGGCTGTGATGCCACCTGGATTGACCATATCTAGACCCACAGCTGATTGAGACATACGGGTGGACACTCTTGGGGCTGAGAGGTTTGGTGAGGTTGGGTGAGGAAACGCAGACCCTTTAAAGAAATACTGCGTGATATCCATCCCATGGGTCCCAAATCTCCAGGTTCAAGGGCATCTTCCTACATCGAAAACATGCATGAGAAACCCAGAAGATGGTACACCGTGTGATCGGGAAAGGTTTCCAAAACGCACCTCATTTCTCATCTCCTTGTGCTCGGGTTCGCCATTCCAGCCGCTTTAGTAGCAATCTCCCTCCTTGGAGAATCAGCACCTTTAACCTCCAGTTCCGTACAGCTTGCAATTTGTCCTGAGGATGAACGGGAAGAGTGGGAACCAATGAGAGACTAGCTCTAGGTGTTGGGACAGGCACAGGTCACTCTAGTTTCCCATCAGGAAGAAGAATTAACCACAGGCTCAGCCTGCCGCCCGGGACCAGAATAGGGCCTGAAGCAATCCTGAGCTTTTGCGGCCAGCTCCCAAGAAAGCGAGTTGAAAAATGGAGCTCAGGGGCACTGCAATTCACAAACCTGCAGACTTATAAATGATAACTCTCGTCCACAAATATATTGAGGGAAGGCAACGAAGAGGATTGGAAAGCAAGGCAGAATTGCAGGAAACAGATTTCAGGAAGGAGATTCGAATCGCCTTTAAAGCACAGGAAAAGCGGCAAAACCTCGACAATGATGCCCTTGGCCAAAAAGGGCGTATGCGTTTTTTCCTGAATATATTCAGGAAAAAACGCATACGCCCTTTTTGGCCAACCAAGCAACCTGGAAAGGCAAATCAGCGCTACAAAGAAGTCTCGCTTCCCATCGGTCAAAAGGGCCATGCTGAATAAAGTGTCAAAACCAGAAATGCAGGACAGGCCATGGAGAAACAGGAGCCTGGCTACGCTGATGGGAGGGATGTAAATTGCCAACAGCCACTCTGGAGAAGTGTACGGTGTGTCCTGAAACATCTAAAAAACTCAGCTTAGAGAGCACAGGGCACTTCCACTCATGGGCGTATAAATTGGGAAAACTAAAAATCAGCAAGACACAGGCACCCCAAAGTTTAGGGCTGCTCTGTTGACAAGAACCTCCACTTCGTTACACCTTAAATATCCCAGGAAAGAGAAAAATGGATAAAGAAGTTGTGGTCCTTATGTACAATGGAATATCACTCAGCCATGAAATCAACGTCATAAGGCTAGTAGCAGCATGATGAGTGGATTTAGGTACGACGATTCTAAGTGAAATAAGTCACACAGAAAAAGACACTTATCATAAGATATCACTTATAGAGGGAATGTAAAAACCGCTACCCTTGAACTGAATTACAAAACAGACCAGAGTCCCACGTTTAGAAAACACACTATGGCTGCTTAACGGGAAAGGTGAGGTGGGGTGATGCATAAAACAAGGGTTTCAAATTAGGTCAGATACCGTTCCATAAACCCAATATGTAATAGACAAGACCTACTCCTTGATCAGTGAATTGGACTCAACACCCCCTATTCACCGCCCAAGAATATATCTGACTAGTAAGAATCTTAAAACCTATGTTTTGATATCTCTCTGTAAGTGAGTCAAGTGGGTGTAAAGCGGCAGAAACACAGCAGTGAAAAGCAGCTAAACCCCATTATAAAAATCAATTATTTTAAAAACCCGTGAAACAAAGACAGTGAAAGAGAGAGAAATTCTTACAAAATTCGTTCAGGGGCTGTGATGCCACCTGGATTGACCATATCTAGACCCACAGCTGATGGAGACATAAGGGTGGACACTCTTGGGGCTGAGAGGTTTGGTGAGGTTGGGTGAGGAAACGCAGACCCTTTAAAGTAATACTGCGTGGTTCCCATCCCATGGGTCCCAAATCTCCAGGTTCAAGGGCATCTTCCTACATCGAAAACATGCATGAGAAACCCAGAAGATGGTACACCGTGTGATCGGGAAAGGTTTCCAAAACGCACCTCATTTCTCATCTCCTTATGCTCGGGTTCGCCATTCCAGCCGCTTTAGTAGCAATCTCCCTCCTTGGAGAATCAGCACCTTTAACCTCCTGTTCCGTACAGGTTGCAATTTGTCCTGAGGATGAACGGGAAGAGTGGGAACCAATGAGAGACTAGCTCTAGGTGTTGGGACAGGCACAGGTCACTCTACTTCCCCATCCGGAAGAAGAATTAACCACAGGCTCAGCCTGCCGCCCGGGACCAGAATAGGGCCTGAAGCAATCCTGCGCTTTTGCGGCCAGCTCCCAAGAAAGAGAGTTGAAAAATGGAGCTCAGGGGCACTGCAATTCACAAACCTGCAGACTTATAAATGATAACTCTGGTCCACAAATATATTGAGGGAAGGCAACGAAGAGGATTGGAAAGCAAGGCAGAATTGCAGGAAACAGATTTCAGGAGGGAGATTCGAATCGCCTTTAAAGCACAGGAAAAGCGGCAAAACCTCGACAATGATGCCCTTGGCCAAAAAGGGCGTATGCCTTTTTTCCTGAATATATTCAGGAAAAAACGCATACGCCCTTTTTGGCCAACCAAGCAACCTGGAAAGGCAAATCAGCGCTACAAAGAAGTCTCGCTTCCCATCGGTCAAAAGGGCCATGCTGAATAAAGTGTCAAAACCAGAAATGCAGGACAGGCCATGGAGAAAAGGGAGCCTGGCTACGCTGATGGGAGGGATGTAAATTGCCAACAGGCACTCTGGAGAAGTGTACGGTGTGTCCTGAAACATCTAAAAAACTCAGCTTAGAGAGCACAGGGCACTTCCACTCATGGGCGTATAAATTGGGAAAACTAAAAATCAGCAAGACACAGGCACCACAAAGTTTATGGCTGCTCTGTTGACAAGAACCTCCACTTCGTTAAACCTTAAATATCCCAGGAAAGGGAAAAATGGATAAAGAAGTTGTGGTCCTTATGTACAATGGAATATCACTCAGCCATGAAATCAACGTCATAAGGCTAGTAGCAGCATGATGAGTGGATTTAGGTACGACGATTCTAAGTGAAATAAGTCACACAGAAAAAGACACTTATCATAAGATATCACTTATAGAGGGAATGTATAAACCGCTACCCTTGAACTGAATTACAAAACAGAACAGAGTCCCACGTTTAGAAAACACACTATGGCTGCTTAACGGGAAAGGTGAGGTGGGGTGATGCATAAAACAAGGGTTTCAAATTAGGTCAGATACCGTTCCATAAACCCAATATGTAATAGACAAGACCTACTCCTTGATCAGTGAATTGGACTCAACACCCCCTATTCACCGCCCAAGAATATATCTGACTAGTAAGAATCTTAAAACCTATGTTTTGATATCTCTCTGTAAGTGAGTCAAGTGGGTGTAAAGAGGCAGAAACACAGCAGTGAAAAGCAGCTAAACCCCATTATAAAAATCAATTACTTTTAAAAACCCGTGAAACAAAGACAGTGAAAGAGAGAGAAATTCTTACAAAATTTGTTCAGGGGCTGTGATGCCACCTGGATTGACCATATCTAGACCCACAGCTGAATGAGACATACGGGTGGACACTCTTGGGGCTGAGAGGTTTGGTGAGGTTGGGTGAGGAAACGCAGACCCTTTAAAGAAATACTGCGTGATATCCATCCCATGGGTCCCAAATCTCCAGGTTCAAGGGCATCTTCCTACATCGAAAACATGCATGAGAAACCCAGAAGATGGTACACCGTGTGATCGGGAAAGGTTTCCAAAACGCACCTCATTTCTCATCTCCTTACGCTCGGGTTCGCCATTCCAGCCGCTTTAGTAGCAATCTCCCTCCTTGGAGAATCAGCACCTTTAACCTCCTGTTCCGCACAGGCTGCAATTTGTCCTGAGGATGAACGGGAAGAGTGGGAACCAATGAGAGACTAGCTCTAGGTGTTGGGACAGGCACAGGTCACTCTACTTCCCCATCAGGAAGAAGAATTAACCACAGGCTCAGCCTGCCGCCCGGGACCAGAATAGGGCCTGAAGCAATCCTGCGCTTTTGCGGCCAGCTCCCAAGAAAGCGAGTTGAAAAATGGAGCTCAGGGGCACTGCAATTCACAAACCTGCAGACTTATAAATGATAACTCTCGTCAACAAATATATTGAGGGAAGGCAACGAAGAGGATTGGAAAGCAAGGCAGAATTGCAGGAAACAGATTTCAGGAGGGAGATTCGAATCGCCTTTAAAGCACAGGAAAAGCGGCAAAACCTCGACAATGATGCCCTTGGCCAAAAAGGGCGTATGCGTTTTTTCCTGAATATATTCAGGAAAAAACGCATACGCCCTTTTTGGCCAACCAAGCAACCTGGAAAGGCAAATCAGCGCTACAAAGAAGTCTCGCTTCCCATCGGTCAAAAGGGCCATGCTGAATAAAGTGTCAAAACCAGAAATGCAGGACAGGCCATGGAGAAACGGGAGCCTGGCTACGCTGATGGGAGGGATGTAAATTGCCAACAGCCACTCTGGAGAAGTGTACGGTGTGTCCTGAAACATCTAAAAAACTCAGCTTAGAGAGCACAGGGCACTTCCACTAATGGGCGTATAAATTGGGAAAACTAAAAATCAGCAAGACACAGGCACCCCAAAGTTTAGGGCTGCTCTGTTGACAAGAACCTCCACTTCGTTACACCTTAAATATCCCAGGAAAGAGAAAAATGGATCAAGAAGTTGTGGTCCTTATGTACAATGGAATATCACTCAGCCATGAAATCAACGTCATAAGGCTAGTAGCAGCATGATGAGTGGATTTAGGTACGACGATTCTAAGTGAAATAAGTCACACAGAAAAAGACACTTATCATAAGATATCACTTATAGAGGGAATGTAAAAACCGCTACCCTTGAACTGAATTACAAAACAGACCAGAGTCCCACGTTTAGAAAACACACTATGGCTGCTTAACGGGAAAGGTGAGGTGGGGTGATGCATAAAACAAGGGTTTCAAATTAGGTCAGATACCGTTCCATAAACCCAATATGTAATAGACAAGACCTACTCCTTGATCAGTGAATTGGACTCAACACCCCCTATTCACCGCCCAAGAATATATCTGACTAGTAAGAATCTTAAAACCTATGTTTTGATATCTCTCTGTAAGTGAGTCAAGTGGGTGTAAAGCGGCAGAAACACAGCAGTGAAAAGCAGCTAAACCCCATTATAAAAATCAATTACTTTTAAAAACCCGTGAAACAAAGACAGTGAAAGAGAGAGAAATTCTTACAAAATTCGTTCAGGGGCTGTGATGCCACCTGGATTGACCATATCTAGACCCACAGCTGATGGAGACATACGGGTGGACACTCTTGGGGCTGAGAGGTTTGGTGAGATTGGGTGAGGAAACGCAGACCCTTTAAAGAAATACTGCGTGATATCCATCCCATGGGTCCCAAATCTCCAGGTTCAAGGGCATCTTCCTACATCGAAAACATGCATGAGAAACCCAGAAGATGGTACACCGTGTGATCGGGAAAGGTTTCCAAAACGCACCTCATTTCTCATCTCCTTATGCTCGGGTTCGCCATTCCAGCCGCTTTAGTAGCAATCTCCCTCCTTGGAGAATCAGCACCTTTAACCTCCTGTTCCGTACAGGTTGCAATTTGTCCTGAGGATGAACGGGAAGAGTGGGAACCAATGAGAGACTAGCTCTAGGTGTTGGGACAGGCACAGGTCACTCTACTTCCCCATCAGGAAGAAGATTTAACCACAGGCTCAGCCTGCCGCCCGGGACCAGAATAGGGCCTGAAGCAATCCTGCGCTTTTGCGGCCAGCTCCCAAGAAAGAGAGTTGAAAAATGGAGCTCAGGGGCACTGCAATTCACAAACCTGCAGACTTATAAATGATAACTCTGGTCCACAAATATATTGAGGGAAGGCAACGAAGAGGATTGGAAAGCAAGGCAGAATTGCAGGAAACAGATTTCAGGAGGGAGATTCGAATCGCCTTTAAAGCACAGGAAAAGCGGCAAAACCTCGACAATGATGCCCTTGGCCAAAAAGGGCGTATGCCTTTTTTCCTGAATATATTCAGGAAAAAACGCATACGCCCTTTTTGGCCAACCAAGCAACCTGGAAAGGCAAATCAGCGCTACAAAGAAGTCTCGCTTCCCATCGGTCAAAAGGGCCATGCTGAATAAAGTGTCAAAACCAGAAATGCAGGACAGGCCATGGAGAAAAGGGAGCCTGGCTACGCTGATGGGAGGGATGTAAATTGCCAACAGGCACTCTGGAGAAGTGTACGGTGTGTCCTGAAACATCTAAAAAACTCAGCTTAGAGAGCACAGGGCACTTCCACTCATGGGCGTATAAATTGGGAAAACTAAAAATCAGCAAGACACAGGCACCACAAAGTTTATGGCTGCTCTGTTGACAAGAACCTCCACTTCGTTAAACCTTAAATATCCCAGGAAAGGGAAAAATGGATAAAGAAGTTGTGGTCCTTATGTACAATGGAATATCACTCAGCCATGAAATCAACGTCATAAGGCTAGTAGCAGCATGATGAGTGGATTTAGGTACGACGATTCTAAGTGAAATAAGTCACACAGAAAAAGACACTTATCATAAGATATCACTTATAGAGGGAATGTATAAACCGCTACCCTTGAACTGAATTACAAAACAGAACAGAGTCCCACGTTTAGAAAACACACTATGGCTGCTTAACGGGAAAGGTGAGGTGGGGTGATGCATAAAACAAGGGTTTCAAATTAGGTCAGATACCGTTCCATAAACCCAATATGTAATAGACAAGACCTACTCCTTGATCAGTGAATTGGACTCAACACCCCCTATTCACCGCCCAAGAATATATCTGACTAGTAAGAATCTTAAAACCTATGTTTTGATATCTCTCTGTAAGTGAGTCAAGTGGGTGTAAAGAGGCAGAAACACAGCAGTGAAAAGCAGCTAAACCCCATTATAAAAATCAATTACTTTTAAAAACCCGTGAAACAAAGACAGTGAAAGAGAGAGAAATTCTTACAAAATTTGTTCAGGGGCTGTGATGCCACCTGGATTGACCATATCTAGACCCACAGCTGAATGAGACATACGGGTGGACACTCTTGGGGCTGAGAGGTTTGGTGAGGTTGGGTGAGGAAACGCAGACCCTTTAAAGAAATACTGCGTGATATCCATCCCATGGGTCCCAAATCTCCAGGTTCAAGGGCATCTTCCTACATCGAAAACATGCATGAGAAACCCAGAAGATGGTACACCGTGTGATCGGGAAAGGTTTCCAAAACGCACCTCATTTCTCATCTCCTTACGCTCGGGTTCGCCATTCCAGCCGCTTTAGTAGCAATCTCCCTCCTTGGAGAATCAGCACCTTTAACCTCCTGTTCCGCACAGGCTGCAATTTGTCCTGAGGATGAACGGGAAGAGTGGGAACCAATGAGAGACTAGCTCTAGGTGTTGGGACAGGCACAGGTCACTCTACTTCCCCATCAGGAAGAAGAATTAACCACAGGCTCAGCCTGCCGCCCGGGACCAGAATAGGGCCTGAAGCAATCCTGCGCTTTTGCGGCCAGCTCCCAAGAAAGCGAGTTGAAAAATGGAGCTCAGGGGCACTGCAATTCACAAACCTGCAGACTTATAAATGATAACTCTCGTCAACAAATATATTGAGGGAAGGCAACGAAGAGGATTGGAAAGCAAGGCAGAATTGCAGGAAACAGATTTCAGGAGGGAGATTCGAATCGCCTTTAAAGCACAGGAAAAGCGGCAAAACCTCGACAATGATGCCCTTGGCCAAAAAGGGCGTATGCGTTTTTTCCTGAATATATTCAGGAAAAAACGCATACGCCCTTTTTGGCCAACCAAGCAACCTGGAAAGGCAAATCAGCGCTACAAAGAAGTCTCGCTTCCCATCGGTCAAAAGGGCCATGCTGAATAAAGTGTCAAAACCAGAAATGCAGGACAGGCCATGGAGAAACGGGAGCCTGGCTACGCTGATGGGAGGGATGTAAATTGCCAACAGCCACTCTGGAGAAGTGTACGGTGTGTCCTGAAACATCTAAAAAACTCAGCTTAGAGAGCACAGGGCACTTCCACTAATGGGCGTATAAATTGGGAAAACTAAAAATCAGCAAGACACAGGCACCCCAAAGTTTAGGGCTGCTCTGTTGACAAGAACCTCCACTTCGTTACACCTTAAATATCCCAGGAAAGAGAAAAATGGATCAAGAAGTTGTGGTCCTTATGTACAATGGAATATCACTCAGCCATGAAATCAACGTCATAAGGCTAGTAGCAGCATGATGAGTGGATTTAGGTACGACGATTCTAAGTGAAATAAGTCACACAGAAAAAGACACTTATCATAAGATATCACTTATAGAGGGAATGTAAAAACCGCTACCCTTGAACTGAATTACAAAACAGACCAGAGTCCCACGTTTAGAAAACACACTATGGCTGCTTAACGGGAAAGGTGAGGTGGGGTGATGCATAAAACAAGGGTTTCAAATTAGGTCAGATACCGTTCCATAAACCCAATATGTAATAGACAAGACCTACTCCTTGATCAGTGAATTGGACTCAACACCCCCTATTCACCGCCCAAGAATATATCTGACTAGTAAGAATCTTAAAACCTATGTTTTGATATCTCTCTGTAAGTGAGTCAAGTGGGTGTAAAGCGGCAGAAACACAGCAGTGAAAAGCAGCTAAACCCCATTATAAAAATCAATTACTTTTAAAAACCCGTGAAACAAAGACAGTGAAAGAGAGAGAAATTCTTACAAAATTCGTTCAGGGGCTGTGATGCCACCTGGATTGACCATATCTAGACCCACAGCTGATGGAGACATACGGGTGGACACTCTTGGGGCTGAGAGGTTTGGTGAGATTGGGTGAGGAAACGCAGACCCTTTAAAGAAATACTGCGTGATATCCATCCCATGGGTCCCAAATCTCCAGGTTCAAGGGCATCTTCCTACATCGAAAACATGCATGAGAAACCCAGAAGATGGTACACCGTGTGATCGGGAAAGGTTTCCAAAACGCACCTCATTTCTCATCTCCTTATGCTCGGGTTCGCCATTCCAGCCGCTTTAGTAGCAATCTCCCTCCTTGGAGAATCAGCACCTTTAACCTCCTGTTCCGTACAGGTTGCAATTTGTCCTGAGGATGAACGGGAAGAGTGGGAACCAATGAGAGACTAGCTCTAGGTGTTGGGACAGGCACAGGTCACTCTACTTCCCCATCAGGAAGAAGATTTAACCACAGGCTCAGCCTGCCGCCCGGGACCAGAATAGGGCCTGAAGCAATCCTGCGCTTTTGCGGCCAGCTCCCAAGAAAGCGAGTTGAAAAATGGAGCTCAGGGGCACTGCAATTCACAAACCTGCAGACTTATAAATGATAACTCTCGTCCACAAATATATTGAGGGAAGGCAACGAAGAGGATTGGAAAGCAAGGCAGAATTGCAGGAAACAGATTTCAGGAGGGAGATTCGAATCGCCTTTAAAGCACAGGAAAAGCGGCAAAACCTCGACAATGATGCCCTTGGCCAAAAAGGGCGTATGCGTTTTTTCCTGAATATATTCAGGAAAAAACGCATACGCCCTTTTTGGCCAACCAAGCAACCTGGAAAGGCAAATCAGCGCTACAAAGAAGTCTCGCTTCCCATTGGTCAAAAGGGCCATGCTGAATAAAGTGTCAAAACCAGAAATGCAGGACAGGCCATGGAGAAACGGGAGCCTGGCTACGCTGATGGGAGGGATGTAAATTGCCAACAGCCACTCTGGAGAAGTGTACGGTGTGTCCTGAAACATCTAAAAAACTCAGCTTAGAGAGCACAGGGCACTTCCACTCATGGGCGTATAAATTGGGAAAACTAAAAATCAGCAAGACACAGGCACCCCAAAGTTTAGGGCTGCTCTGTTGACAAGAACCTCCACTTCGTTACACCTTAAATATCCCAGGAAAGAGAAAAATGGATAAAGACGTTGTGGTCCTTATGTACAATGGAATATCACTCAGCCATGAAATCAACGTCATAAGGCTAGTAGCAGCATGATGAGTGGATTTAGGTACGACGATTCTAAGTGAAATAAGTCACACAGAAAAAGACACTTATCATAAGATATCACTTATAGAGGGAATGTAAAAACCGCTACCCCTGAACTGAATTACAAAACAGACCAGAGTCCCACGTTTAGAAAACACACTATGGCTGCTTAACGGGAAAGGTGAGGTGGGGTGATGCATAAAACAAGGGTTTCAAATTAGGTCAGATACCGTTCCATAAACCCAATATGTAATAGACAAGACCTACTCCTTGATCAGTGAATTGGACTCAACACCCCCTATTCACCGCCCAAGAATATATCTGACTAGTAAGAATCTTAAAACCTATGTTTTGATATCTCTCTGTGAGTCAAGTGGGTGTAAAGCGGCAGAAACACAGCAGTGAAAAGCAGCTAAACCCCATTATAAAAATCAATTACTTTTAAAAACCCGTGAAACAAAGACAGTGAAAGAGAGAGAAATTCTTACAAAATTCGTTCAGGGGCTGTGATGCCACCTGGATTGACCATATCTAGACCCACAGCTGATGGAGACATAAGGGTGGACACTCTTGGGGCTGAGAGGTTTGGTGAGGTTGGGTGAGGAAACGCAGACCCTTTAAAGTAATACTGCGTGGTTCCCATCCCATGGGTCCCAAATCTCCAGGTTCAAGGGCATCTTCCTACATCGAAAACATGCATGAGAAACCCAGAAGATGGTACACCGTGTGATCGGGAAAGGTTTCCAAAACGCACCTCATTTCTCATCTCCTTATGCTCGGGTTCGCCATTCCAGCCGCTTTAGTAGCAATCTCCCTCCTTGGAGAATCAGCACCTTTTACCTCCTGTTCCGCACAGGCTGCAATTTGTCCTGAGGATGAACGGGAAGAGTGGGAACCAATGAGAGACTAGCTCTAGGTGTTGGGACAGGCACAGGTCACTCTACTTCCCCTTCAGGAAGAAGAATTAACCACAGGCTCAGCCTGCCGCCCGGGACCAGAATAGGGCCTGAAGCAATCCTGCGCTTTTGCGGCCAGCTCCCAAGAAAGCGAGTTGAAAAATGGAGCTCAGGGGCACTGCAATTCACAAACCTGCAGACTTATAAATGATAACTCTCGTCAACAAATATATTGAGGGAAGGCAACGAAGAGGATTGGAAAGCAAGGCAGAATTGCAGGAAACAGATTTCAGGAGGGAGATTCGAATCGCCTTTAAAGCACAGGAAAAGCGGCAAAACCTCGACAATGATGCCCTTGGCCAAAAAGGGCGTATGCCTTTTTTCCTGAATATATTCAGGAAAAAACGCATACGCCCTTTTTGGCCAACCAAGCAACCTGGAAAGGCAAATCAGCGCTACAAAGAAGTCTCGCTTCCCATCGGTCAAAAGGGCCATGCTGAATAAAGTGTCAAAACCAGAAATGCAGGATAGGCCATGGAGAAACGGGAGCCTGGCTACGCTGATGGGAGGGATGTAAATTGCCAACAGCCACTCTGGAGAAGTGTACGGTGTGTCCTGAAACATCTAAAAAACTCAGCTTAGAGAGCACAGGGCACTTCCACTCATGGGCGTATAAATTGGGAAAACTAAAAATCAGCAAGACACAGGCACCCCAAAGTTTAGGGCTGCTCTGTTGACAAGAACCTCCACTTCGTTACACCTTAAATATCCCAGGAAAGAGAAAAATGGATCAAGAAGTTGTGGTCCTTATGTACAATGGAATATCACTCAGCCATGAAATCAACGTCATAAGGCTAGTAGCAGCATGATGAGTGGATTTAGGTACGACGATTCTAAGTGAAATAAGTCACACAGAAAAAGACACTTATCATAAGATATCACTTATAGAGGGAATGTAAAAACCGCTACCCTTGAACTGAATTACAAAACAGACCAGAGTCCCACGTTTAGAAAACACACTATGGCTGCTTAACGGGAAAGGTGAGGTGGGGTGATGCATAAAACAAGGGTTTCAAATTAGGTCAGATACCGTTCCATAAACCCAATATGTAATAGACAAGACCTACTCCTTGATCAGTGAATTGGACTCAACACCCCCTATTCACCGCCCAAGAATATATCTGACTAGTAAGAATCTTAAAACCTATGTTTTGATATCTCTCTGTAAGTGAGTCAAGTGGGTGTAAAGCGGCAGAAACACAGCAGTGAAAAGCAGCTAAACCCCATTATAAAAATCAATTACTTTTAAAAACCCGTGAAACAAAGAGAGTGAAAGAGAGAGAAATTCTTACAAAATTCGTTCAGGGGCTGTGATGCCACCTGGATTGACCATATCTAGACCCACAGCTGATTGAGACTTACGGGTGGACACTCTTGGGGCTGAGAGGTTTGGTGAGGTTGGGTGAGGAAACGCAGACCCTTTAAAGAAATACTGCGTGATATCCATCCCATGGGTCCCAAATCTCCAGGTTCAAGGGCATCTTCCTACATCGAAAACATGCATGAGAAACCCAGAAGATGGTACACCGTGTGATCGGGAAAGGTTTCCAAAACGCACCTCATTTCTCATCTCCTTATGCTCGGGTTCGCCATTCCAGCCGCTTTAGTAGCAATCTCCCTCCTTGGAGAATCAGCACCTTTAACCTCCTGTTCCGCACAGGCTGCAATTTGTCCTGAGGATGAACGGGAAGAGTGGGAACCAATGAGAGACTAGCTCTAGGTGTTGGGACAGGCACAGGTCACTCTACTTCCCCATTAGGAAGAAGAATTAACCACAGGCTCAGCCTGCCGCCCGGGACCAGAATAGGGCCTGAAGCAATCCTGCGCTTTTGCGGCCAGCTCCCAAGAAAGCGAGTTGAAAAATGGAGCTCAGGGGCACTGCAATTCACAAACCTGCAGACTTATAAATGATAACTCTCGTCAACAAATATATTGAGGGAAGGCAACGAAGAGGATTGGAAAGCAAGGCAGAATTGCAGGAAACAGATTTCAGGAGGGAGATTCGAATCGCCTTTAAAGCACAGGAAAAGCGGCAAAACCTCGACAATGATGCCCTTGGCCAAAAAGGGCGTATGCCTTTTTTCCTGAATATATTCAGGAAAAAACGCATACGCCCTTTTTGGCCAACCAAGCAACCTGGAAAGGCAAATCAGCGCTACAAAGAAGTCTCGCTTCCCATCGGTCAAAAGGGCCATGCTGAATAAAGTGTCAAAACCAGAAATGCAGGACAGGCCATGGAGAAAAGGGAGCCTGGCTACGCTGATGGGAGGGATGTAAATTGCCAACAGGCACTCTGGAGAAGTGTACGGTGTGTCCTGAAACATCTAAAAAACTCAGCTTAGAGAGCACAGGGCACTTCCACTCATGGGCGTATAAATTGGGAAAACTAAAAATCAGCAAGACACAGGCACCACAAAGTTTATGGCTGCTCTGTTGACAAGAACCTCCACTTCGTTAAACCTTAAATATCCCAGGAAAGGGAAAAATGGATAAAGAAGTTGTGGTCCTTATGTACAATGGAATATCACTCAGCCATGAAATCAACGTCATAAGGCTAGTAGCAGCATGATGAGTGGATTTAGGTACGACGATTCTAAGTGAAATAAGTCACACAGAAAAAGACACTTATCATAAGATATCACTTATAGAGGGAATGTATAAACCGCTACCCTTGAACTGAATTACAAAACAGAACAGAGTCCCACGTTTAGAAAACACACTATGGCTGCTTAACGGGAAAGGTGAGGTGGGGTGATGCATAAAACAAGGGTTTCAAATTAGGTCAGATACCGTTCCATAAACCCAATATGTAATAGACAAGACCTACTCCTTGATCAGTGAATTGGACTCAACACCCCCTATTCACCGCCCAAGAATATATCTGACTAGTAAGAATCTTAAAACCTATGTTTTGATATCTCTCTGTAAGTGAGTCAAGTGGGTGTAAAGAGGCAGAAACACAGCAGTGAAAAGCAGCTAAACCCCATTATAAAAATCAATTACTTTTAAAAACCCGTGAAACAAAGACAGTGAAAGAGAGAGAAATTCTTACAAAATTTGTTCAGGGGCTGTGATGCCACCTGGATTGACCATATCTAGACCCACAGCTGAATGAGACATACGGGTGGACACTCTTGGGGCTGAGAGGTTTGGTGAGGTTGGGTGAGGAAACGCAGACCCTTTAAAGAAATACTGCGTGATATCCATCCCATGGGTCCCAAATCTCCAGGTTCAAGGGCATCTTCCTACATCGAAAACATGCATGAGAAACCCAGAAGATGGTACACCGTGTGATCGGGAAAGGTTTCCAAAACGCACCTCATTTCTCATCTCCTTACGCTCGGGTTCGCCATTCCAGCCGCTTTAGTAGCAATCTCCCTCCTTGGAGAATCAGCACCTTTAACCTCCTGTTCCGCACAGGCTGCAATTTGTCCTGAGGATGAACGGGAAGAGTGGGAACCAATGAGAGACTAGCTCTAGGTGTTGGGACAGGCACAGGTCACTCTACTTCCCCATCAGGAAGAAGAATTAACCACAGGCTCAGCCTGCCGCCCGGGACCAGAATAGGGCCTGAAGCAATCCTGCGCTTTTGCGGCCAGCTCCCAAGAAAGCGAGTTGAAAAATGGAGCTCAGGGGCACTGCAATTCACAAACCTGCAGACTTATAAATGATAACTCTCGTCAACAAATATATTGAGGGAAGGCAACGAAGAGGATTGGAAAGCAAGGCAGAATTGCAGGAAACAGATTTCAGGAGGGAGATTCGAATCGCCTTTAAAGCACAGGAAAAGCGGCAAAACCTCGACAATGATGCCCTTGGCCAAAAAGGGCGTATGCGTTTTTTCCTGAATATATTCAGGAAAAAACGCATACGCCCTTTTTGGCCAACCAAGCAACCTGGAAAGGCAAATCAGCGCTACAAAGAAGTCTCGCTTCCCATCGGTCAAAAGGGCCATGCTGAATAAAGTGTCAAAACCAGAAATGCAGGACAGGCCATGGAGAAACGGGAGCCTGGCTACGCTGATGGGAGGGATGTAAATTGCCAACAGCCACTCTGGAGAAGTGTACGGTGTGTCCTGAAACATCTAAAAAACTCAGCTTAGAGAGCACAGGGCACTTCCACTAATGGGCGTATAAATTGGGAAAACTAAAAATCAGCAAGACACAGGCACCCCAAAGTTTAGGGCTGCTCTGTTGACAAGAACCTCCACTTCGTTACACCTTAAATATCCCAGGAAAGAGAAAAATGGATCAAGAAGTTGTGGTCCTTATGTACAATGGAATATCACTCAGCCATGAAATCAACGTCATAAGGCTAGTAGCAGCATGATGAGTGGATTTAGGTACGACGATTCTAAGTGAAATAAGTCACACAGAAAAAGACACTTATCATAAGATATCACTTATAGAGGGAATGTAAAAACCGCTACCCTTGAACTGAATTACAAAACAGACCAGAGTCCCACGTTTAGAAAACACACTATGGCTGCTTAACGGGAAAGGTGAGGTGGGGTGATGCATAAAACAAGGGTTTCAAATTAGGTCAGATACCGTTCCATAAACCCAATATGTAATAGACAAGACCTACTCCTTGATCAGTGAATTGGACTCAACACCCCCTATTCACCGCCCAAGAATATATCTGACTAGTAAGAATCTTAAAACCTATGTTTTGATATCTCTCTGTAAGTGAGTCAAGTGGGTGTAAAGCGGCAGAAACACAGCAGTGAAAAGCAGCTAAACCCCATTATAAAAATCAATTACTTTTAAAAACCCGTGAAACAAAGACAGTGAAAGAGAGAGAAATTCTTACAAAATTCGTTCAGGGGCTGTGATGCCACCTGGATTGACCATATCTAGACCCACAGCTGATGGAGACATACGGGTGGACACTCTTGGGGCTGAGAGGTTTGGTGAGATTGGGTGAGGAAACGCAGACCCTTTAAAGAAATACTGCGTGATATCCATCCCATGGGTCCCAAATCTCCAGGTTCAAGGGCATCTTCCTACATCGAAAACATGCATGAGAAACCCAGAAGATGGTACACCGTGTGATCGGGAAAGGTTTCCAAAACGCACCTCATTTCTCATCTCCTTATGCTCGGGTTCGCCATTCCAGCCGCTTTAGTAGCAATCTCCCTCCTTGGAGAATCAGCACCTTTAACCTCCTGTTCCGTACAGGTTGCAATTTGTCCTGAGGATGAACGGGAAGAGTGGGAACCAATGAGAGACTAGCTCTAGGTGTTGGGACAGGCACAGGTCACTCTACTTCCCCATCAGGAAGAAGATTTAACCACAGGCTCAGCCTGCCGCCCGGGACCAGAATAGGGCCTGAAGCAATCCTGCGCTTTTGCGGCCAGCTCCCAAGAAAGAGAGTTGAAAAATGGAGCTCAGGGGCACTGCAATTCACAAACCTGCAGACTTATAAATGATAACTCTGGTCCACAAATATATTGAGGGAAGGCAACGAAGAGGATTGGAAAGCAAGGCAGAATTGCAGGAAACAGATTTCAGGAGGGAGATTCGAATCGCCTTTAAAGCACAGGAAAAGCGGCAAAACCTCGACAATGATGCCCTTGGCCAAAAAGGGCGTATGCCTTTTTTCCTGAATATATTCAGGAAAAAACGCATACGCCCTTTTTGGCCAACCAAGCAACCTGGAAAGGCAAATCAGCGCTACAAAGAAGTCTCGCTTCCCATCGGTCAAAAGGGCCATGCTGAATAAAGTGTCAAAACCAGAAATGCAGGACAGGCCATGGAGAAAAGGGAGCCTGGCTACGCTGATGGGAGGGATGTAAATTGCCAACAGGCACTCTGGAGAAGTGTACGGTGTGTCCTGAAACATCTAAAAAACTCAGCTTAGAGAGCACAGGGCACTTCCACTCATGGGCGTATAAATTGGGAAAACTAAAAATCAGCAAGACACAGGCACCACAAAGTTTATGGCTGCTCTGTTGACAAGAACCTCCACTTCGTTAAACCTTAAATATCCCAGGAAAGGGAAAAATGGATAAAGAAGTTGTGGTCCTTATGTACAATGGAATATCACTCAGCCATGAAATCAACGTCATAAGGCTAGTAGCAGCATGATGAGTGGATTTAGGTACGACGATTCTAAGTGAAATAAGTCACACAGAAAAAGACACTTATCATAAGATATCACTTATAGAGGGAATGTATAAACCGCTACCCTTGAACTGAATTACAAAACAGAACAGAGTCCCACGTTTAGAAAACACACTATGGCTGCTTAACGGGAAAGGTGAGGTGGGGTGATGCATAAAACAAGGGTTTCAAATTAGGTCAGATACCGTTCCATAAACCCAATATGTAATAGACAAGACCTACTCCTTGATCAGTGAATTGGACTCAACACCCCCTATTCACCGCCCAAGAATATATCTGACTAGTAAGAATCTTAAAACCTATGTTTTGATATCTCTCTGTAAGTGAGTCAAGTGGGTGTAAAGAGGCAGAAACACAGCAGTGAAAAGCAGCTAAACCCCATTATAAAAATCAATTACTTTTAAAAACCCGTGAAACAAAGACAGTGAAAGAGAGAGAAATTCTTACAAAATTTGTTCAGGGGCTGTGATGCCACCTGGATTGACCATATCTAGACCCACAGCTGAATGAGACATACGGGTGGACACTCTTGGGGCTGAGAGGTTTGGTGAGGTTGGGTGAGGAAACGCAGACCCTTTAAAGAAATACTGCGTGATATCCATCCCATGGGTCCCAAATCTCCAGGTTCAAGGGCATCTTCCTACATCGAAAACATGCATGAGAAACCCAGAAGATGGTACACCGTGTGATCGGGAAAGGTTTCCAAAACGCACCTCATTTCTCATCTCCTTACGCTCGGGTTCGCCATTCCAGCCGCTTTAGTAGCAATCTCCCTCCTTGGAGAATCAGCACCTTTAACCTCCTGTTCCGCACAGGCTGCAATTTGTCCTGAGGATGAACGGGAAGAGTGGGAACCAATGAGAGACTAGCTCTAGGTGTTGGGACAGGCACAGGTCACTCTACTTCCCCATCAGGAAGAAGAATTAACCACAGGCTCAGCCTGCCGCCCGGGACCAGAATAGGGCCTGAAGCAATCCTGCGCTTTTGCGGCCAGCTCCCAAGAAAGCGAGTTGAAAAATGGAGCTCAGGGGCACTGCAATTCACAAACCTGCAGACTTATAAATGATAACTCTCGTCAACAAATATATTGAGGGAAGGCAACGAAGAGGATTGGAAAGCAAGGCAGAATTGCAGGAAACAGATTTCAGGAGGGAGATTCGAATCGCCTTTAAAGCACAGGAAAAGCGGCAAAACCTCGACAATGATGCCCTTGGCCAAAAAGGGCGTATGCGTTTTTTCCTGAATATATTCAGGAAAAAACGCATACGCCCTTTTTGGCCAACCAAGCAACCTGGAAAGGCAAATCAGCGCTACAAAGAAGTCTCGCTTCCCATCGGTCAAAAGGGCCATGCTGAATAAAGTGTCAAAACCAGAAATGCAGGACAGGCCATGGAGAAACGGGAGCCTGGCTACGCTGATGGGAGGGATGTAAATTGCCAACAGCCACTCTGGAGAAGTGTACGGTGTGTCCTGAAACATCTAAAAAACTCAGCTTAGAGAGCACAGGGCACTTCCACTAATGGGCGTATAAATTGGGAAAACTAAAAATCAGCAAGACACAGGCACCCCAAAGTTTAGGGCTGCTCTGTTGACAAGAACCTCCACTTCGTTACACCTTAAATATCCCAGGAAAGAGAAAAATGGATCAAGAAGTTGTGGTCCTTATGTACAATGGAATATCACTCAGCCATGAAATCAACGTCATAAGGCTAGTAGCAGCATGATGAGTGGATTTAGGTACGACGATTCTAAGTGAAATAAGTCACACAGAAAAAGACACTTATCATAAGATATCACTTATAGAGGGAATGTAAAAACCGCTACCCTTGAACTGAATTACAAAACAGACCAGAGTCCCACGTTTAGAAAACACACTATGGCTGCTTAACGGGAAAGGTGAGGTGGGGTGATGCATAAAACAAGGGTTTCAAATTAGGTCAGATACCGTTCCATAAACCCAATATGTAATAGACAAGACCTACTCCTTGATCAGTGAATTGGACTCAACACCCCCTATTCACCGCCCAAGAATATATCTGACTAGTAAGAATCTTAAAACCTATGTTTTGATATCTCTCTGTAAGTGAGTCAAGTGGGTGTAAAGCGGCAGAAACACAGCAGTGAAAAGCAGCTAAACCCCATTATAAAAATCAATTACTTTTAAAAACCCGTGAAACAAAGACAGTGAAAGAGAGAGAAATTCTTACAAAATTCGTTCAGGGGCTGTGATGCCACCTGGATTGACCATATCTAGACCCACAGCTGATGGAGACATACGGGTGGACACTCTTGGGGCTGAGAGGTTTGGTGAGATTGGGTGAGGAAACGCAGACCCTTTAAAGAAATACTGCGTGATATCCATCCCATGGGTCCCAAATCTCCAGGTTCAAGGGCATCTTCCTACATCGAAAACATGCATGAGAAACCCAGAAGATGGTACACCGTGTGATCGGGAAAGGTTTCCAAAACGCACCTCATTTCTCATCTCCTTATGCTCGGGTTCGCCATTCCAGCCGCTTTAGTAGCAATCTCCCTCCTTGGAGAATCAGCACCTTTAACCTCCTGTTCCGTACAGGTTGCAATTTGTCCTGAGGATGAACGGGAAGAGTGGGAACCAATGAGAGACTAGCTCTAGGTGTTGGGACAGGCACAGGTCACTCTACTTCCCCATCAGGAAGAAGATTTAACCACAGGCTCAGCCTGCCGCCCGGGACCAGAATAGGGCCTGAAGCAATCCTGCGCTTTTGCGGCCAGCTCCCAAGAAAGCGAGTTGAAAAATGGAGCTCAGGGGCACTGCAATTCACAAACCTGCAGACTTATAAATGATAACTCTCGTCCACAAATATATTGAGGGAAGGCAACGAAGAGGATTGGAAAGCAAGGCAGAATTGCAGGAAACAGATTTCAGGAGGGAGATTCGAATCGCCTTTAAAGCACAGGAAAAGCGGCAAAACCTCGACAATGATGCCCTTGGCCAAAAAGGGCGTATGCGTTTTTTCCTGAATATATTCAGGAAAAAACGCATACGCCCTTTTTGGCCAACCAAGCAACCTGGAAAGGCAAATCAGCGCTACAAAGAAGTCTCGCTTCCCATTGGTCAAAAGGGCCATGCTGAATAAAGTGTCAAAACCAGAAATGCAGGACAGGCCATGGAGAAACGGGAGCCTGGCTACGCTGATGGGAGGGATGTAAATTGCCAACAGCCACTCTGGAGAAGTGTACGGTGTGTCCTGAAACATCTAAAAAACTCAGCTTAGAGAGCACAGGGCACTTCCACTCATGGGCGTATAAATTGGGAAAACTAAAAATCAGCAAGACACAGGCACCCCAAAGTTTAGGGCTGCTCTGTTGACAAGAACCTCCACTTCGTTACACCTTAAATATCCCAGGAAAGAGAAAAATGGATAAAGACGTTGTGGTCCTTATGTACAATGGAATATCACTCAGCCATGAAATCAACGTCATAAGGCTAGTAGCAGCATGATGAGTGGATTTAGGTACGACGATTCTAAGTGAAATAAGTCACACAGAAAAAGACACTTATCATAAGATATCACTTATAGAGGGAATGTAAAAACCGCTACCCCTGAACTGAATTACAAAACAGACCAGAGTCCCACGTTTAGAAAACACACTATGGCTGCTTAACGGGAAAGGTGAGGTGGGGTGATGCATAAAACAAGGGTTTCAAATTAGGTCAGATACCGTTCCATAAACCCAATATGTAATAGACAAGACCTACTCCTTGATCAGTGAATTGGACTCAACACCCCCTATTCACCGCCCAAGAATATATCTGACTAGTAAGAATCTTAAAACCTATGTTTTGATATCTCTCTGTGAGTCAAGTGGGTGTAAAGCGGCAGAAACACAGCAGTGAAAAGCAGCTAAACCCCATTATAAAAATCAATTACTTTTAAAAACCCGTGAAACAAAGACAGTGAAAGAGAGAGAAATTCTTACAAAATTCGTTCAGGGGCTGTGATGCCACCTGGATTGACCATATCTAGACCCACAGCTGATGGAGACATAAGGGTGGACACTCTTGGGGCTGAGAGGTTTGGTGAGGTTGGGTGAGGAAACGCAGACCCTTTAAAGTAATACTGCGTGGTTCCCATCCCATGGGTCCCAAATCTCCAGGTTCAAGGGCATCTTCCTACATCGAAAACATGCATGAGAAACCCAGAAGATGGTACACCGTGTGATCGGGAAAGGTTTCCAAAACGCACCTCATTTCTCATCTCCTTATGCTCGGGTTCGCCATTCCAGCCGCTTTAGTAGCAATCTCCCTCCTTGGAGAATCAGCACCTTTTACCTCCTGTTCCGCACAGGCTGCAATTTGTCCTGAGGATGAACGGGAAGAGTGGGAACCAATGAGAGACTAGCTCTAGGTGTTGGGACAGGCACAGGTCACTCTACTTCCCCTTCAGGAAGAAGAATTAACCACAGGCTCAGCCTGCCGCCCGGGACCAGAATAGGGCCTGAAGCAATCCTGCGCTTTTGCGGCCAGCTCCCAAGAAAGCGAGTTGAAAAATGGAGCTCAGGGGCACTGCAATTCACAAACCTGCAGACTTATAAATGATAACTCTCGTCAACAAATATATTGAGGGAAGGCAACGAAGAGGATTGGAAAGCAAGGCAGAATTGCAGGAAACAGATTTCAGGAGGGAGATTCGAATCGCCTTTAAAGCACAGGAAAAGCGGCAAAACCTCGACAATGATGCCCTTGGCCAAAAAGGGCGTATGCCTTTTTTCCTGAATATATTCAGGAAAAAACGCATACGCCCTTTTTGGCCAACCAAGCAACCTGGAAAGGCAAATCAGCGCTACAAAGAAGTCTCGCTTCCCATCGGTCAAAAGGGCCATGCTGAATAAAGTGTCAAAACCAGAAATGCAGGATAGGCCATGGAGAAACGGGAGCCTGGCTACGCTGATGGGAGGGATGTAAATTGCCAACAGCCACTCTGGAGAAGTGTACGGTGTGTCCTGAAACATCTAAAAAACTCAGCTTAGAGAGCACAGGGCACTTCCACTCATGGGCGTATAAATTGGGAAAACTAAAAATCAGCAAGACACAGGCACCCCAAAGTTTAGGGCTGCTCTGTTGACAAGAACCTCCACTTCGTTACACCTTAAATATCCCAGGAAAGAGAAAAATGGATCAAGAAGTTGTGGTCCTTATGTACAATGGAATATCACTCAGCCATGAAATCAACGTCATAAGGCTAGTAGCAGCATGATGAGTGGATTTAGGTACGACGATTCTAAGTGAAATAAGTCACACAGAAAAAGACACTTATCATAAGATATCACTTATAGAGGGAATGTAAAAACCGCTACCCTTGAACTGAATTACAAAACAGACCAGAGTCCCACGTTTAGAAAACACACTATGGCTGCTTAACGGGAAAGGTGAGGTGGGGTGATGCATAAAACAAGGGTTTCAAATTAGGTCAGATACCGTTCCATAAACCCAATATGTAATAGACAAGACCTACTCCTTGATCAGTGAATTGGACTCAACACCCCCTATTCACCGCCCAAGAATATATCTGACTAGTAAGAATCTTAAAACCTATGTTTTGATATCTCTCTGTAAGTGAGTCAAGTGGGTGTAAAGCGGCAGAAACACAGCAGTGAAAAGCAGCTAAACCCCATTATAAAAATCAATTACTTTTAAAAACCCGTGAAACAAAGAGAGTGAAAGAGAGAGAAATTCTTACAAAATTCGTTCAGGGGCTGTGATGCCACCTGGATTGACCATATCTAGACCCACAGCTGATTGAGACTTACGGGTGGACACTCTTGGGGCTGAGAGGTTTGGTGAGGTTGGGTGAGGAAACGCAGACCCTTTAAAGAAATACTGCGTGATATCCATCCCATGGGTCCCAAATCTCCAGGTTCAAGGGCATCTTCCTACATCGAAAACATGCATGAGAAACCCAGAAGATGGTACACCGTGTGATCGGGAAAGGTTTCCAAAACGCACCTCATTTCTCATCTCCTTATGCTCGGGTTCGCCATTCCAGCCGCTTTAGTAGCAATCTCCCTCCTTGGAGAATCAGCACCTTTAACCTCCTGTTCCGCACAGGCTGCAATTTGTCCTGAGGATGAACGGGAAGAGTGGGAACCAATGAGAGACTAGCTCTAGGTGTTGGGACAGGCACAGGTCACTCTACTTCCCCATTAGGAAGAAGAATTAACCACAGGCTCAGCCTGCCGCCCGGGACCAGAATAGGGCCTGAAGCAATCCTGCGCTTTTGCGGCCAGCTCCCAAGAAAGCGAGTTGAAAAATGGAGCTCAGGGGCACTGCAATTCACAAACCTGCAGACTTATAAATGATAACTCTCGTCAACAAATATATTGAGGGAAGGCAACGAAGAGGATTGGAAAGCAAGGCAGAATTGCAGGAAACAGATTTCAGGAGGGAGATTCGAATCGCCTTTAAAGCACAGGAAAAGCGGCAAAACCTCGACAATGATGCCCTTGGCCAAAAAGGGCGTATGCGTTTTTTCCTGAATATATTCAGGAAAAAACGCATACGCCCTTTTTGGCCAACCAAGCAACCTGGAAAGGCAAATCAGCGCTACAAAGAAGTCTCGCTTCCCATCGGTCAAAAGGGCCATGCTGAATAAAGTGTCAAAACCAGAAATGCAGGACAGGCCATGGAGAAACGGGAGCCTGGCTACGCTGATGGGAGGGATGTAAATTGCCAACAGCCACTCTGGAGAAGTGTACGGTGTGTCCTGAAACATCTAAAAAACTCAGCTTAGAGATCACAGGGCACTTCCACTCATGGGCGTATAAATTGGGAAAACTAAAAATCAGCAAGACACAGGCACCCCAAAGTTTAGGGCTGCTCTGTTGACAAGAACCTCCACTTCGTTACACCTTAAATATCCCAGGAAAGAGAAAAATGGATAAAGAAGTTGTGGTCCTTATGTACAATGGAATATCACTCAGCCATGAAATCAACGTCATAAGGCTAGTAGCAGCATGATGAGTGGATTTAGGTACGACGATTCTAAGTGAAATAAGTCACACAGAAAAAGACACTTATCATAAGATATCACTTATAGAGGGAATGTATAAACCGCTACCCTTGAACTGAATTACAAAACAGAACAGAGTCCCACGTTTAGAAAACACACTATGGCTGCTTAACGGGAAAGGTGAGGTGGGGTGATGCATAAAACAAGGGTTTCAAATTAGGTCAGATACCGTTCCATAAACCCAATATGTAATAGACAAGACCTACTCCTTGATCAGTGAATTGGACTCAACACCCCCTATTCACCGCCCAAGAATATATCTGACTAGTAAGAATCTTAAAACCTATGTTTTGATATCTCTCTGTAAGTGAGTCAAGTGGGTGTAAAGCGGCAGAAACACAGCAGTGAAAAGCAGCTAAACCCCATTATAAAAATCAATTACTTTTAAAAACCCGTGAAACAAAGACAGTGAAAGAGAGAGAAATTCTTACAAAATTTGTTCAGGGGCTGTGATGCCACCTGGATTGACCATATCTAGACCCACAGCTGAATGAGACATACGGGTGGACACTCTTGGGGCTGAGAGGTTTGGTGAGGTTGGGTGAGGAAACGCAGACCCTTTAGAGAAATACTGCGTGATATCCATCCCATGGGTCCCAAATCTCCAGGTTCAAGGGCATCTTCCTACATCGAAAACATGCATGAGAAACCCAGAAGATGGTACACCGTGTGATCGGGAAAGGTTTCCAAAACGCACCTCATTTCTCATCTCCTTACGCTCGGGTTCGCCATTCCAGCCGCTTTAGTAGCAATCTCCCTCCTTGGAGAATCAGCACCTTTAACCTCCTGTTCCGCACAGGCTGCAATTTGTCCTGAGGATGAACGGGAAGAGTGGGAACCAATGAGAGACTAGCTCTAGGTGTTGGGACAGGCACAGGTCACTCTACTTCCCCATCAGGAAGAAGAATTAACCACAGGCTCAGCCTGCCGCCCGGGACCAGAATAGGGCCTGAAGCAATCCTGCGCTTTTGCGGCCAGCTCCCAAGAAAGCGAGTTGAAAAATGGAGCTCAGGGGCACTGCAATTCACAAACCTGCAGACTTATAAATGATAACTCTCGTCAACAAATATATTGAGGGAAGGCAACGAAGAGGATTGGAAAGCAAGGCAGAATTGCAGGAAACAGATTTCAGGAGGGAGATTCGAATCGCCTTTAAAGCACAGGAAAAGCGGCAAAACCTCGACAATGATGCCCTTGGCCAAAAAGGGCGTATGCGTTTTTTCCTGAATATATTCAGGAAAAAACGCATACGCCCTTTTTGGCCAACCAAGCAACCTGGAAAGGCAAATCAGCGCTACAAAGAAGTCTCGCTTCCCATCGGTCAAAAGGGCCATGCTGAATAAAGTGTCAAAACCAGAAATGCAGGACAGGCCATGGAGAAACGGGAGCCTGGCTACGCTGATGGGAGGGATGTAAATTGCCAACAGCCACTCTGGAGAAGTGTACGGTGTGTCCTGAAACATCTAAAAAACTCAGCTTAGAGAGCACAGGGCACTTCCACTCATGGGCGTATAAATTGGGAAAACTAAAAATCAGCAAGACACAGGCACCCCAAAGTTTAGGGCTGCTCTGTTGACAAGAACCTCCACTTCGTTACACCTTAAATATCCCAGGAAAGAGAAAAATGGATCAAGAAGTTGTGGTCCTTATGTACAATGGAATATCACTCAGCCATGAAATCAACGTCATAAGGCTAGTAGCAGCATGATGAGTGGATTTAGGTACGACGATTCTAAGTGAAATAAGTCACACAGAAAAAGACACTTATCATAAGATATCACTTATAGAGGGAATGTAAAAACCGCTACCCTTGAACTGAATTACAAAACAGACCAGAGTCCCACGTTTAGAAAACACACTATGGCTGCTTAACGGGAAAGGTGAGGTGGGGTGATGCATAAAACAAGGGTTTCAAATTAGGTCAGATACCGTTCCATAAACCCAATATGTAATAGACAAGACCTACTCCTTGATCAGTGAATTGGACTCAACACCCCCTATTCACCGCCCAAGAATATATCTGACTAGTAAGAATCTTAAAACCTATGTTTTGATATCTCTCTGTAAGTGAGTCAAGTGGGTGTAAAGCGGCAGAAACACAGCAGTGAAAAGCAGCTAAACCCCATTATAAAAATCAATTACTTTTAAAAACCCGTGAAACAAAGACAGTGAAAGAGAGAGAAATTCTTACAAAATTCGTTCAGGGGCTGTGATGCCACCTGGATTGACCATATCTAGACCCACAGCTGATTGAGACATACGGGTGGACACTCTTGGGGCTGAGAGGTTTGGTGAGGTTGGGTGAGGAAACGCAGACCCTTTAAAGAAATACTGCGTGATATCCATCCCATGGGTCCCAAATCTCGAGGTTCAAGGGCATCTTCCTACATCGAAAACATGCATGAGAAACCCAGAAGATGGTACACCGTGTGATCGGGAAAGGTTTCCAAAACGCACCTCATTTCTCATCTCCTTATGCTCGGGTTCGCCATTCCAGCCGCTTTAGTAGCAATCTCCCTCCTTGGAGAATCAGCACCTTTTACCTCCTGTTCCGCACAGGCTGCAATTTGTCCTGAGGATGAACGGGAAGAGTGGGAACCAATGAGAGACTAGCTCTAGGTGTTGGGACAGGCACAGGTCACTCTACTTCCCCATCAGGAAGAAGAATTAACCACAGGCTCAGCCTGCCGCCCGGGACCAGAATAGGGCCTGAAGCAATCCTGCGCTTTTGCGGCCAGCTCCCAAGAAAGCGAGTTGAAAAATGGAGCTCAGGGGCACTGCAATTCACAAACCTGCAGACTTATAAATGATAACTCTCGTCAACAAATATATTGAGGGAAGGCAACGAAGAGGATTGGAAAGCAAGGCAGAATTGCAGGAAACAGATTTCAGGAGGGAGATTCGAATCGCCTTTAAAGCACAGGAAAAGCGGCAAAACCTCGACAATGATGCCCTTGGCCAAAAAGGGCGTATGCGTTTTTTTCCTGAATATATTCAGGAAAAAAACGCATACGCCCTTTTTGGCCAACCAAGCAACCTGGAAAGGCAAATCAGCGCTACAAAGAAGTCTCGCTTCCCATCGGTCAAAAGGGCCATGCTGAATAAAGTGTCAAAACCAGAAATGCAGGACAGGCCATGGAGAAACGGGAGCCTGGCTACGCTGATGGGAGGGATGTAAATTGCCAACAGCCACTCTGGAGAAGTGTACGGTGTGTCCTGAAACATCTAAAAAACTCAGCTTAGAGAGCACAGGGCACTTCCACTCATGGGCGTATAAATTGGGAAAACTAAAAATCAGCAAGACACAGGCACCCCAAAGTTTAGGGCTGCTCTGTTGACAAGAACCTCCACTTCGTTACACCTTAAATATCCCAGGAAAGAGAAAAATGCATAAAGAAGTTGTGGTCCTTATGTACAATGGAATATCACTCAGCCATGAAATCAACGTCATAAGGCTAGTAGCAGCATGATGAGTGGATTTAGGTACGACGATTCTAAGTGAAATAAGTCACACAGAAAAAGACACTTATCATAAGATATCACTTATAGAGGGAATGTAAAAACCGCTACCTTGAACTGAATTACAAAACAGAACAGAGTCCCACGTTTAGAAAACACACTATGGCTGCTTAACGGGAAAGGTGAGGTGGGGTGATGCATAAAACAAGGGTTTCAAATTAGGTCAGATACCGTTCCATAAACCCAATATGTAATAGACAAGACCTACTCCTTGATCAGTGAATTGGACTCAACACCCCCTATTCACCGCCCAAGAATATATCTGACTAGTAAGAATCTTAAAACCTATGTTTTGATATCTCTCTGTAAGTGAGTCAAGTGGGTGTAAAGCGGCAGAAACACAGCAGTGAAAAGCAGCTAAACCCCATTATAAAAATCAATTACTTTTAAAAACCCGTGAAACAAAGAGAGTGAAAGAGAGAGAAATTCTTACAAAATTCGTTCAGGGGCTGTGATGCCACCTGGATTGACCATATCTAGACCCACAGCTGATTGAGACTTACGGGTGGACACTCTTGGGGCTGAGAGGTTTGGTGAGGTTGGGTGAGGAAACGCAGACCCTTTAAAGAAATACTGTGTGATATCCATCCCATGGGTCCCAAATCTCCAGGTTCAAGGGCATCTTCCTACATCGAAAACATGCATGAGAAACCCAGAAGATGGTACACCGTGTGATCGGGAAAGGTTTCCAAAACGCACCTCATTTCTCATCTCCTTATGCTCGGGTTCGCCATTCCAGCCGCTTTAGTAGCAATCACCCTCCTTGGAGAATCAGCACCTTTAACCTCCTGTTCCGCACAGGCTTCAATTTGTCCTGAGGATGAACGGGAAGAGTGGGAACCAATGAGAGACTAGCTCTAGGTGTTGGGACAGGCACAGGTCACTCTACTTCCCCATTAGGAAGAAGAATTAACCACAGGCTCAGCCTGCCGCCCGGGACCAGAATAGGGCCTGAAGCAATCCTGCGCTTTTGCGGCCAGCTCCCAAGAAAGCGAGTTGAAAAATGGAGCTCAGGGGCACTGCAATTCACAAAACTGCAGACTTATAAATGATAACTCTCGTCAACAAATATATTGAGGGAAGGCAACGAAGAGGATTGGAAAGCAAGGCAGAATTGCAGGAAACAGATTTCAGGAGGGAGATTCGAATCGCCTTTAAAGCACAGGAAAAGCGGCAAAACCTCGACAATGATGCCCTTGGCCAAAAAGGGCGTATGCGTTTTTTTCCTGAATATATTCAGGAAAAAAACGCATACGCCCTTTTTGGCCAACCAAGCAACCTGGAAAGGCAAATCAGCGCTACAAAGAAGTCTCGCTTCCCATCGGTCAAAAGGGCCATGCTGAATAAAGTGTCAAAACCAGAAATGCAGGACAGGCCATGGAGAAACGGGAGCCTGGCTACGCTGATGGGAGGGATGTAAATTGCCAACAGCCACTCTGGAGAAGTGTACGGTGTGTCCTGAAACATCTAAAAAACTCAGCTTAGAGAGCACAGGGCACTTCCACTCATGGGCGTATAAATTGGGAAAACTAAAAATCAGCAAGACACAGGCACCCCAAAGTTTAGGGCTGCTCTGTTGACAAGAACCTCCACTTCGTTACACCTTAAATATCCCAGGAAAGAGAAAAATGCATAAAGAAGTTGTGGTCCTTATGTACAATGGAATATCACTCAGCCATGAAATCAACGTCATAAGGCTAGTAGCAGCATGATGAGTGGATTTAGGTACGACGATTCTAAGTGAAATAAGTCACACAGAAAAAGACACTTATCATAAGATATCACTTATAGAGGGAATGTAAAAACCGCTACCCTTGAACTGAATTACAAAACAGACCAGAGTCCCACGTTTAGAAAACACACTATGGCTGCTTAACGGGAAAGGTGAGGTGGGGTGATGCATAAAACAAGGGTTTCAAATTAGGTCAGATACCGTTCCATAAACCCAATATGTAATAGACAAGACCTACTCCTTGATCAGTGAATTGGACTCAACACCCCCTATTCACCGCCCAAGAATATATCTGACTAGTAAGAATCTTAAAACCTATGTTTTGATATCTCTCTGTAAGTGAGTCAAGTGGGTGTAAAGCGGCAGAAACACAGCAGTGAAAAGCAGCTAAACCCCATTATAAAAATCAATTACTTTTAAAAACCCGTGAAACAAAGACAGTGAAAGAGAGAGAAATTCTTACAAAATTCGTTCAGGGGCTGTGATGCCACCTGGATTGACCATATCTAGACCCACAGCTGATTGAGACATACGGGTGGACACTCTTGGGGCTGAGAGGTTTGGTGAGGTTGGGTGAGGAAACGCAGACCCTTTAAAGAAATACTGCGTGATATCCATCCCATGGGTCCCAAATCTCCAGGTTCAAGGGCATCTTCCTACATCGAAAACATGCATGAGAAACCCAGAAGATGGTACACCGTGTGATCGGGAAAGGTTTCCAAAACGCACCTCATTTCTCATCTCCTTATGCTCGGGTTCGCCATTCCAGCCGCTTTAGTAGCAATCTCCCTCCTTGGAGAATCAGCACCTTTTACCTCCTGTTCCGCACAGGCTGCAATTTGTCCTGAGGATGAACGGGAAGAGTGGGAACCAATGAGAGACTAGCTCTAGGTGTTGGGACAGGCACAGGTCACTCTACTTCCCCATCAGGAAGAAGAATTAACCACAGGCTCAGCCTGCCGCCCGGGACCAGAATAGGGCCTGAAGCAATCCTGCGCTTTTGCGGCCAGCTCCCAAGAAAGCGAGTTGAAAAATGGAGCTCAGGGGCACTGCAATTCACAAACCTGCAGACTTATAAATGATAACTCTCGTCAACAAATATATTGAGGGAAGGCAACGAAGAGGATTGGAAAGCAAGGCAGAATTGCAGGAAACAGATTTCAGGAGGGAGATTCGAATCGCCTTTAAAGCACAGGAAAAGCGGCAAAACCTCGACAATGATGCCCTTGGCCAAAAAGGGCGTATGCGTTTTTTTCCTGAATATATTCAGGAAAAAAACGCATACGCCCTTTTTGGCCAACCAAGCAACCTGGAAAGGCAAATCAGCGCTACAAAGAAGTCTCGCTTCCCATCGGTCAAAAGGGCCATGCTGAATAAAGTGTCAAAACCAGAAATGCAGGACAGGCCATGGAGAAACGGGAGCCTGGCTACGCTGATGGGAGGGATGTAAATTGCCAACAGCCACTCTGGAGAAGTGTACGGTGTGTCCTGAAACATCTAAAAAACTCAGCTTAGAGAGCACAGGGCACTTCCACTCATGGGCGTATAAATTGGGAAAACTAAAAATCAGCAAGACACAGGCACCCCAAAGTTTAGGGCTGCTCTGTTGACAAGAACCTCCACTTCGTTACACCTTAAATATCCCAGGAAAGAGAAAAATGCATAAAGAAGTTGTGGTCCTTATGTACAATGGAATATCACTCAGCCATGAAATCAACGTCATAAGGCTAGTAGCAGCATGATGAGTGGATTTAGGTACGACGATTCTAAGTGAAATAAGTCACACAGAAAAAGACACTTATCATAAGATATCACTTATAGAGGGAATGTAAAAACCGCTACCTTGAACTGAATTACAAAACAGAACAGAGTCCCACGTTTAGAAAACACACTATGGCTGCTTAACGGGAAAGGTGAGGTGGGGTGATGCATAAAACAAGGGTTTCAAATTAGGTCAGATACCGTTCCATAAACCCAATATGTAATAGACAAGACCTACTCCTTGATCAGTGAATTGGACTCAACACCCCCTATTCACCGCCCAAGAATATATCTGACTAGTAAGAATCTTAAAACCTATGTTTTGATATCTCTCTGTAAGTGAGTCAAGTGGGTGTAAAGCGGCAGAAACACAGCAGTGAAAAGCAGCTAAACCCCATTATAAAAATCAATTACTTTTAAAAACCCGTGAAACAAAGAGAGTGAAAGAGAGAGAAATTCTTACAAAATTCGTTCAGGGGCTGTGATGCCACCTGGATTGACCATATCTAGACCCACAGCTGATTGAGACTTACGGGTGGACACTCTTGGGGCTGAGAGGTTTGGTGAGGTTGGGTGAGGAAACGCAGACCCTTTAAAGAAATACTGCGTGATATCCATCCCATGGGTCCCAAATCTCCAGGTTCAAGGGCATCTTCCTACATCGAAAACATGCATGAGAAACCCAGAAGATGGTACACCGTGTGATCGGGAAAGGTTTCCAAAACGCACCTCATTTCTCATCTCCTTATGCTCGGGTTCGCCATTCCAGCCGCTTTAGTAGCAATCTCCCTCCTTGGAGAATCAGCACCTTTAACCTCCTGTTCCGCACAGGCTTCAATTTGTCCTGAGGATGAACGGGAAGAGTGGGAACCAATGAGAGACTAGCTCTAGGTGTTGGGACAGGCACAGGTCACTCTACTTCCCCATTAGGAAGAAGAATTAACCACAGGCTCAGCCTGCCGCCCGGGACCAGAATAGGGCCTGAAGCAATCCTGCGCTTTTGCGGCCAGCTCCCAAGAAAGCGAGTTGAAAAATGGAGCTCAGGGGCACTGCAATTCACAAAACTGCAGACTTATAAATGATAACTCTCGTCAACAAATATATTGAGGGAAGGCAACGAAGAGGATTGGAAAGCAAGGCAGAATTGCAGGAAACAGATTTCAGGAGGGAGATTCGAATCGCCTTTAAAGCACAGGAAAAGCGGCAAAACCTCGACAATGATGCCCTTGGCCAAAAAGGGCGTATGCGTTTTTTTCCTGAATATATTCAGGAAAAAAACGCATACGCCCTTTTTGGCCAACCAAGCAACCTGGAAAGGCAAATCAGCGCTACAAAGAAGTCTCGCTTCCCATCGGTCAAAAGGGCCATGCTGAATAAAGTGTCAAAACCAGAAATGCAGGACAGGCCATGGAGAAACGGGAGCCTGGCTACGCTGATGGGAGGGATGTAAATTGCCAACAGCCACTCTGGAGAAGTGTACGGTGTGTCCTGAAACATCTAAAAAACTCAGCTTAGAGAGCACAGGGCACTTCCACTCATGGGCGTATAAATTGGGAAAACTAAAAATCAGCAAGACACAGGCACCCCAAAGTTTAGGGCTGCTCTGTTGACAAGAACCTCCACTTCGTTACACCTTAAATATCCCAGGAAAGAGAAAAATGCATAAAGAAGTTGTGGTCCTTATGTACAATGGAATATCACTCAGCCATGAAATCAACGTCATAAGGCTAGTAGCAGCATGATGAGTGGATTTAGGTACGACGATTCTAAGTGAAATAAGTCACACAGAAAAAGACACTTATCATAAGATATCACTTATAGAGGGAATGTAAAAACCGCTACCCTTGAACTGAATTACAAAACAGACCAGAGTCCCACGTTTAGAAAACACACTATGGCTGCTTAACGGGAAAGGTGAGGTGGGGTGATGCATAAAACAAGGGTTTCAAATTAGGTCAGATACCGTTCCATAAACCCAATATGTAATAGACAAGACCTACTCCTTGATCAGTGAATTGGACTCAACACCCCCTATTCACCGCCCAAGAATATATCTGACTAGTAAGAATCTTAAAACCTATGTTTTGATATCTCTCTGTAAGTGAGTCAAGTGGGTGTAAAGCGGCAGAAACACAGCAGTGAAAAGCAGCTAAACCCCATTATAAAAATCAATTACTTTTAAAAACCCGTGAAACAAAGAGAGTGAAAGAGAGAGAAATTCTTACAAAATTCGTTCAGGGGCTGTGATGCCACCTGGATTGACCATATCTAGACCCACAGCTGATTGAGACTTACGGGTGGACACTCTTGGGGCTGAGAGGTTTGGTGAGGTTGGGTGAGGAAACGCAGACCCTTTAAAGAAATACTGCGTGATATCCATCCCATGGGTCCCAAATCTCCAGGTTCAAGGGCATCTTCCTACATCGAAAACATGCATGAGAAACCCAGAAGATGGTACACCGTGTGATCGGGAAAGGTTTCCAAAACGCACCTCATTTCTCATCTCCTTATGCTCGGGTTCGCCATTCCAGCCGCTTTAGTAGCAATCTCCCTCCTTGGAGAATCAGCACCTTTTACCTCCTGTTCCGCACAGGCTGCAATTTGTCCTGAGGATGAACGGGAAGAGTGGGAACCAATGAGAGACTAGCTCTAGGTGTTGGGACAGGCACAGGTCACTCTACTTCCCCATCAGGAAGAAGAATTAACCACAGGCTCAGCCTGCCGCCCGGGACCAGAATAGGGCCTGAAGCAATCCTGCGCTTTTGCGGCCAGCTCCCAAGAAAGCGAGTTGAAAAATGGAGCTCAGGGGCACTGCAATTCACAAACCTGCAGACTTATAAATGATAACTCTCGTCAACAAATATATTGAGGGAAGGCAACGAAGAGGATTGGAAAGCAAGGCAGAATTGCAGGAAACAGATTTCAGGAGGGAGATTCGAATCGCCTTTAAAGCACAGGAAAAGCGGCAAAACCTCGACAATGATGCCCTTGGCCAAAAAGGGCGTATGCGTTTTTTTCCTGAATATATTCAGGAAAAAAACGCATACGCCCTTTTTGGCCAACCAAGCAACCTGGAAAGGCAAATCAGCGCTACAAAGAAGTCTCGCTTCCCATCGGTCAAAAGGGCCATGCTGAATAAAGTGTCAAAACCAGAAATGCAGGACAGGCCATGGAGAAACGGGAGCCTGGCTACGCTGATGGGAGGGATGTAAATTGCCAACAGCCACTCTGGAGAAGTGTACGGTGTGTCCTGAAACATCTAAAAAACTCAGCTTAGAGAGCACAGGGCACTTCCACTCATGGGCGTATAAATTGGGAAAACTAAAAATCAGCAAGACACAGGCACCCCAAAGTTTAGGGCTGCTCTGTTGACAAGAACCTCCACTTCGTTACACCTTAAATATCCCAGGAAAGAGAAAAATGCATAAAGAAGTTGTGGTCCTTATGTACAATGGAATATCACTCAGCCATGAAATCAACGTCATAAGGCTAGTAGCAGCATGATGAGTGGATTTAGGTACGACGATTCTAAGTGAAATAAGTCACACAGAAAAAGACACTTATCATAAGATATCACTTATAGAGGGAATGTAAAAACCGCTACCTTGAACTGAATTACAAAACAGAACAGAGTCCCACGTTTAGAAAACACACTATGGCTGCTTAACGGGAAAGGTGAGGTGGGGTGATGCATAAAACAAGGGTTTCAAATTAGGTCAGATACCGTTCCATAAACCCAATATGTAATAGACAAGACCTACTCCTTGATCAGTGAATTGGACTCAACACCCCCTATTCACCGCCCAAGAATATATCTGACTAGTAAGAATCTTAAAACCTATGTTTTGATATCTCTCTGTAAGTGAGTCAAGTGGGTGTAAAGCGGCAGAAACACAGCAGTGAAAAGCAGCTAAACCCCATTATAAAAATCAATTACTTTTAAAAACCCGTGAAACAAAGACAGTGAAAGAGAGAGAAATTCTTACAAAATTCGTTCAGGGGCTGTGATGCCACCTGGATTGACCATATCTAGACCCACAGCTGATTGAGACTTACGGGTGGACACTCTTGGGGCTGAGAGGTTTGGTGAGGTTGGGTGAGGAAACGCAGACCCTTTAAAGAAATACTGCGTGATATCCATCCCATGGGTCCCAAATCTCCAGGTTCAAGGGCATCTTCCTACATCGAAAACATGCATGAGAAACCCAGAAGATGGTACACCGTGTGATCGGGAAAGGTTTCCAAAACGCACCTCATTTCTCATCTCCTTATGCTCGGGTTCGCCATTCCAGCCGCTTTAGTAGCAATCTCCCTCCTTGGAGAATCAGCACCTTTAACCTCCTGTTCCGCACAGGCTTCAATTTGTCCTGAGGATGAACGGGAAGAGTGGGAACCAATGAGAGACTAGCTCTAGGTGTTGGGACAGGCACAGGTCACTCTACTTCCCCATTAGGAAGAAGAATTAACCACAGGCTCAGCCTGCCGCCCGGGACCAGAATAGGGCCTGAAGCAATCCTGCGCTTTTGCGGCCAGCTCCCAAGAAAGCGAGTTGAAAAATGGAGCTCAGGGGCACTGCAATTCACAAAACTGCAGACTTATAAATGATAACTCTCGTCAACAAATATATTGAGGGAAGGCAACGAAGAGGATTGGAAAGCAAGGCAGAATTGCAGGAAACAGATTTCAGGAGGGAGATTCGAATCGCCTTTAAAGCACAGGAAAAGCGGCAAAACCTCGACAATGATGCCCTTGGCCAAAAAGGGCGTATGCGTTTTTTTCCTGAATATATTCAGGAAAAAAACGCATACGCCCTTTTTGGCCAACCAAGCAACCTGGAAAGGCAAATCAGCGCTACAAAGAAGTCTCGCTTCCCATCGGTCAAAAGGGCCATGCTGAATAAAGTGTCAAAACCAGAAATGCAGGACAGGCCATGGAGAAACGGGAGCCTGGCTACGCTGATGGGAGGGATGTAAATTGCCAACAGCCACTCTGGAGAAGTGTACGGTGTGTCCTGAAACATCTAAAAAACTCAGCTTAGAGAGCACAGGGCACTTCCACTCATGGGCGTATAAATTGGGAAAACTAAAAATCAGCAAGACACAGGCACCCCAAAGTTTAGGGCTGCTCTGTTGACAAGAACCTCCACTTCGTTACACCTTAAATATCCCAGGAAAGAGAAAAATGCATAAAGAAGTTGTGGTCCTTATGTACAATGGAATATCACTCAGCCATGAAATCAACGTCATAAGGCTAGTAGCAGCATGATGAGTGGATTTAGGTACGACGATTCTAAGTGAAATAAGTCACACAGAAAAAGACACTTATCATAAGATATCACTTATAGAGGGAATGTAAAAACCGCTACCCTTGAACTGAATTACAAAACAGACCAGAGTCCCACGTTTAGAAAACACACTATGGCTGCTTAACGGGAAAGGTGAGGTGGGGTGATGCATAAAACAAGGGTTTCAAATTAGGTCAGATACCGTTCCATAAACCCAATATGTAATAGACAAGACCTACTCCTTGATCAGTGAATTGGACTCAACACCCCCTATTCACCGCCCAAGAATATATCTGACTAGTAAGAATCTTAAAACCTATGTTTTGATATCTCTCTGTAAGTGAGTCAAGTGGGTGTAAAGCGGCAGAAACACAGCAGTGAAAAGCAGCTAAACCCCATTATAAAAATCAATTACTTTTAAAAACCCGTGAAACAAAGAGAGTGAAAGAGAGAGAAATTCTTACAAAATTCGTTCAGGGGCTGTGATGCCACCTGGATTGACCATATCTAGACCCACAGCTGATTGAGACTTACGGGTGGACACTCTTGGGGCTGAGAGGTTTGGTGAGGTTGGGTGAGGAAACGCAGACCCTTTAAAGAAATACTGCGTGATATCCATCCCATGGGTCCCAAATCTCCAGGTTCAAGGGCATCTTCCTACATCGAAAACATGCATGAGAAACCCAGAAGATGGTACACCGTGTGATCGGGAAAGGTTTCCAAAACGCACCTCATTTCTCATCTCCTTATGCTCGGGTTCGCCATTCCAGCCGCTTTAGTAGCAATCTCCCTCCTTGGAGAATCAGCACCTTTAACCTCCTGTTCCGCACAGGCTTCAATTTGTCCTGAGGATGAACGGGAAGAGTGGGAACCAATGAGAGACTAGCTCTAGGTGTTGGGACAGGCACAGGTCACTCTACTTCCCCATTAGGAAGAAGAATTAACCACAGGCTCAGCCTGCCGCCCGGGACCAGAATAGGGCCTGAAGCAATCCTGCGCTTTTGCGGCCAGCTCCCAAGAAAGCGAGTTGAAAAATGGAGCTCAGGGGCACTGCAATTCACAAAACTGCAGACTTATAAATGATAACTCTCGTCAACAAATATATTGAGGGAAGGCAACGAAGAGGATTGGAAAGCAAGGCAGAATTGCAGGAAACAGATTTCAGGAGGGAGATTCGAATCGCCTTTAAAGCACAGGAAAAGCGGCAAAACCTCGACAATGATGCCCTTGGCCAAAAAGGGCGTATGCGTTTTTTTCCTGAATATATTCAGGAAAAAAACGCATACGCCCTTTTTGGCCAACCAAGCAACCTGGAAAGGCAAATCAGCGCTACAAAGAAGTCTCGCTTCCCATCGGTCAAAAGGGCCATGCTGAATAAAGTGTCAAAACCAGAAATGCAGGACAGGCCATGGAGAAACGGGAGCCTGGCTACGCTGATGGGAGGGATGTAAATTGCCAACAGCCACTCTGGAGAAGTGTACGGTGTGTCCTGAAACATCTAAAAAACTCAGCTTAGAGAGCACAGGGCACTTCCACTCATGGGCGTATAAATTGGGAAAACTAAAAATCAGCAAGACACAGGCACCCCAAAGTTTAGGGCTGCTCTGTTGACAAGAACCTCCACTTCGTTACACCTTAAATATCCCAGGAAAGAGAAAAATGCATAAAGAAGTTGTGGTCCTTATGTACAATGGAATATCACTCAGCCATGAAATCAACGTCATAAGGCTAGTAGCAGCATGATGAGTGGATTTAGGTACGACGATTCTAAGTGAAATAAGTCACACAGAAAAAGACACTTATCATAAGATATCACTTATAGAGGGAATGTAAAAACCGCTACCCTTGAACTGAATTACAAAACAGACCAGAGTCCCACGTTTAGAAAACACACTATGGCTGCTTAACGGGAAAGGTGAGGTGGGGTGATGCATAAAACAAGGGTTTCAAATTAGGTCAGATACCGTTCCATAAACCCAATATGTAATAGACAAGACCTACTCCTTGATCAGTGAATTGGACTCAACACCCCCTATTCACCGCCCAAGAATATATCTGACTAGTAAGAATCTTAAAACCTATGTTTTGATATCTCTCTGTAAGTGAGTCAAGTGGGTGTAAAGCGGCAGAAACACAGCAGTGAAAAGCAGCTAAACCCCATTATAAAAATCAATTACTTTTAAAAACCCGTGAAACAAAGACAGTGAAAGAGAGAGAAATTCTTACAAAATTCGTTCAGGGGCTGTGATGCCACCTGGATTGACCATATCTAGACCCACAGCTGATTGAGACATACGGGTGGACACTCTTGGGGCTGAGAGGTTTGGTGAGGTTGGGTGAGGAAACGCAGACCCTTTAAAGAAATACTGCGTGATATCCATCCCATGGGTCCCAAATCTCCAGGTTCAAGGGCATCTTCCTACATCGAAAACATGCATGAGAAACCCAGAAGATGGTACACCGTGTGATCGGGAAAGGTTTCCAAAACGCACCTCATTTCTCATCTCCTTATGCTCGGGTTCGCCATTCCAGCCGCTTTAGTAGCAATCTCCCTCCTTGGAGAATCAGCACCTTTAACCTCCTGTTCCGTACAGGTTGCAATTTGTCCTGAGGATGAACGGGAAGAGTGGGAACCAATGAGAGACTAGCTCTAGGTGTTGGGACAGGCACAGGTCACTCTACTTCCCCATCAGGAAGAAGAATTAACCACAGGCTCAGCCTGCCGCCCGGGACCAGAATAGGGCCTGAAGCAATCCTGCGCTTTTGCGGCCAGCTCCCAAGAAAGCGAGTTGAAAAATGGAGCTCAGGGGCACTGCAATTCACAAACCTGCAGACTTATAAATGATAACTCTCGTCAACAAATATATTGAGGGAAGGCAACGAAGAGGATTGGAAAGCAAGGCAGAATTGCAGGAAACAGATTTCAGGAGGGAGATTCGAATCGCCTTTAAAGCACAGGAAAAGCGGCAAAACCTCGACAATGATGCCCTTGGCCAAAAAGGGCGTATGCGTTTTTTTCCTGAATATATTCAGGAAAAAAACGCATACGCCCTTTTTGGCCAACCAAGCAACCTGGAAAGGCAAATCAGCGCTACAAAGAAGTCTCGCTTCCCATCGGTCAAAAGGGCCATGCTGAATAAAGTGTCAAAACCAGAAATGCAGGACAGGCCATGGAGAAACGGGAGCCTGGCTACGCTGATGGGAGGGATGTAAATTGCCAACAGCCACTCTGGAGAAGTGTACGGTGTGTCCTGAAACATCTAAAAAACTCAGCTTAGAGAGCACAGGGCACTTCCACTCATGGGCGTATAAATTGGGAAAACTAAAAATCAGCAAGACACAGGCACCCCAAAGTTTAGGGCTGCTCTGTTGACAAGAACCTCCACTTCGTTACACCTTAAATATCCCAGGAAAGAGAAAAATGCATAAAGAAGTTGTGGTCCTTATGTACAATGGAATATCACTCAGCCATGAAATCAACGTCATAAGGCTAGTAGCAGCATGATGAGTGGATTTAGGTACGACGATTCTAAGTGAAATAAGTCACACAGAAAAAGACACTTATCATAAGATATCACTTATAGAGGGAATGTAAAAACCGCTACCTTGAACTGAATTACAAAACAGAACAGAGTCCCACGTTTAGAAAACACACTATGGCTGCTTAACGGGAAAGGTGAGGTGGGGTGATGCATAAAACAAGGGTTTCAAATTAGGTCAGATACCGTTCCATAAACCCAATATGTAATAGACAAGACCTACTCCTTGATCAGTGAATTGGACTCAACACCCCCTATTCACCGCCCAAGAATATATCTGACTAGTAAGAATCTTAAAACCTATGTTTTGATATCTCTCTGTAAGTGAGTCAAGTGGGTGTAAAGCGGCAGAAACACAGCAGTGAAAAGCAGCTAAACCCCATTATAAAAATCAATTACTTTTAAAAACCCGTGAAACAAAGACAGTGAAAGAGAGAGAAATTCTTACAAAATTCGTTCAGGGGCTGTGATGCCACCTGGATTGACCATATCTAGACCCACAGCTGATTGAGACATACGGGTGGACACTCTTGGGGCTGAGAGGTTTGGTGAGGTTGGGTGAGGAAACGCAGACCCTTTAAAGAAATACTGCGTGATATCCATCCCATGGGTCCCAAATCTCCAGGTTCAAGGGCATCTTCCTACATCGAAAACATGCATGAGAAACCCAGAAGATGGTACACCGTGTGATCGGGAAAGGTTTCCAAAACGCACCTCATTTCTCATCTCCTTATGCTCGGGTTCGCCATTCCAGCCGCTTTAGTAGCAATCTCCCTCCTTGGAGAATCAGCACCTTTAACCTCCTGTTCCGTACAGGTTGCAATTTGTCCTGAGGATGAACGGGAAGAGTGGGAACCAATGAGAGACTAGCTCTAGGTGTTGGGACAGGCACAGGTCACTCTACTTCCCCATCAGGAAGAAGAATTAACCACAGGCTCAGCCTGCCGCCCGGGACCAGAATAGGGCCTGAAGCAATCCTGCGCTTTTGCGGCCAGCTCCCAAGAAAGCGAGTTGAAAAATGGAGCTCAGGGGCACTGCAATTCACAAACCTGCAGACTTATAAATGATAACTCTCGTCAACAAATATATTGAGGGAAGGCAACGAAGAGGATTGGAAAGCAAGGCAGAATTGCAGGAAACAGATTTCAGGAGGGAGATTCGAATCGCCTTTAAAGCACAGGAAAAGCGGCAAAACCTCGACAATGATGCCCTTGGCCAAAAAGGGCGTATGCGTTTTTTTCCTGAATATATTCAGGAAAAAAACGCATACGCCCTTTTTGGCCAACCAAGCAACCTGGAAAGGCAAATCAGCGCTACAAAGAAGTCTCGCTTCCCATCGGTCAAAAGGGCCATGCTGAATAAAGTGTCAAAACCAGAAATGCAGGACAGGCCATGGAGAAACGGGAGCCTGGCTACGCTGATGGGAGGGATGTAAATTGCCAACAGCCACTCTGGAGAAGTGTACGGTGTGTCCTGAAACATCTAAAAAACTCAGCTTAGAGAGCACAGGGCACTTCCACTCATGGGCGTATAAATTGGGAAAACTAAAAATCAGCAAGACACAGGCACCCCAAAGTTTAGGGCTGCTCTGTTGACAAGAACCTCCACTTCGTTACACCTTAAATATCCCAGGAAAGAGAAAAATGCATAAAGAAGTTGTGGTCCTTATGTACAATGGAATATCACTCAGCCATGAAATCAACGTCATAAGGCTAGTAGCAGCATGATGAGTGGATTTAGGTACGACGATTCTAAGTGAAATAAGTCACACAGAAAAAGACACTTATCATAAGATATCACTTATAGAGGGAATGTAAAAACCGCTACCTTGAACTGAATTACAAAACAGAACAGAGTCCCACGTTTAGAAAACACACTATGGCTGCTTAACGGGAAAGGTGAGGTGGGGTGATGCATAAAACAAGGGTTTCAAATTAGGTCAGATACCGTTCCATAAACCCAATATGTAATAGACAAGACCTACTCCTTGATCAGTGAATTGGACTCAACACCCCCTATTCACCGCCCAAGAATATATCTGACTAGTAAGAATCTTAAAACCTATGTTTTGATATCTCTCTGTAAGTGAGTCAAGTGGGTGTAAAGCGGCAGAAACACAGCAGTGAAAAGCAGCTAAACCCCATTATAAAAATCAATTACTTTTAAAAACCCGTGAAACAAAGAGAGTGAAAGAGAGAGAAATTCTTACAAAATTCGTTCAGGGGCTGTGATGCCACCTGGATTGACCATATCTAGACCCACAGCTGATTGAGACTTACGGGTGGACACTCTTGGGGCTGAGAGGTTTGGTGAGGTTGGGTGAGGAAACGCAGACCCTTTAAAGAAATACTGCGTGATATCCATCCCATGGGTCCCAAATCTCCAGGTTCAAGGGCATCTTCCTACATCGAAAACATGCATGAGAAACCCAGAAGATGGTACACCGTGTGATCGGGAAAGGTTTCCAAAACGCACCTCATTTCTCATCTCCTTATGCTCGGGTTCGCCATTCCAGCCGCTTTAGTAGCAATCTCCCTCCTTGGAGAATCAGCACCTTTAACCTCCTGTTCCGCACAGGCTTCAATTTGTCCTGAGGATGAACGGGAAGAGTGGGAACCAATGAGAGACTAGCTCTAGGTGTTGGGACAGGCACAGGTCACTCTACTTCCCCATCAGGAAGAAGAATTAACCACAGGCTCAGCCTGCCGCCCGGGACCAGAATAGGGCCTGAAGCAATCCTGCGCTTTTGCGGCCAGCTCCCAAGAAAGCGAGTTGAAAAATGGAGCTCAGGGGCACTGCAATTCACAAACCTGCAGACTTATAAATGATAACTCTCGTCAACAAATATATTGAGGGAAGGCAACGAAGAGGATTGGAAAGCAAGGCAGAATTGCAGGAAACAGATTTCAGGAGGGAGATTCGAATCGCCTTTAAAGCACAGGAAAAGCGGCAAAACCTCGACAATGATGCCCTTGGCCAAAAAGGGCGTATGCGTTTTTTTCCTGAATATATTCAGGAAAAAAACGCATACGCCCTTTTTGGCCAACCAAGCAACCTGGAAAGGCAAATCAGCGCTACAAAGAAGTCTCGCTTCCCATCGGTCAAAAGGGCCATGCTGAATAAAGTGTCAAAACCAGAAATGCAGGACAGGCCATGGAGAAACGGGAGCCTGGCTACGCTGATGGGAGGGATGTAAATTGCCAACAGCCACTCTGGAGAAGTGTACGGTGTGTCCTGAAACATCTAAAAAACTCAGCTTAGAGAGCACAGGGCACTTCCACTCATGGGCGTATAAATTGGGAAAACTAAAAATCAGCAAGACACAGGCACCCCAAAGTTTAGGGCTGCTCTGTTGACAAGAACCTCCACTTCGTTACACCTTAAATATCCCAGGAAAGAGAAAAATGCATAAAGAAGTTGTGGTCCTTATGTACAATGGAATATCACTCAGCCATGAAATCAACGTCATAAGGCTAGTAGCAGCATGATGAGTGGATTTAGGTACGACGATTCTAAGTGAAATAAGTCACACAGAAAAAGACACTTATCATAAGATATCACTTATAGAGGGAATGTAAAAACCGCTACCTTGAACTGAATTACAAAACAGAACAGAGTCCCACGTTTAGAAAACACACTATGGCTGCTTAACGGGAAAGGTGAGGTGGGGTGATGCATAAAACAAGGGTTTCAAATTAGGTCAGATACCGTTCCATAAACCCAATATGTAATAGACAAGACCTACTCCTTGATCAGTGAATTGGACTCAACACCCCCTATTCACCGCCCAAGAATATATCTGACTAGTAAGAATCTTAAAACCTATGTTTTGATATCTCTCTGTAAGTGAGTCAAGTGGGTGTAAAGCGGCAGAAACACAGCAGTGAAAAGCAGCTAAACCCCATTATAAAAATCAATTACTTTTAAAAACCCGTGAAACAAAGACAGTGAAAGAGAGAGAAATTCTTACAAAATTCGTTCAGGGGCTGTGATGCCACCTGGATTGACCATATCTAGACCCACAGCTGATTGAGACATACGGGTGGACACTCTTGGGGCTGAGAGGTTTGGTGAGGTTGGGTGAGGAAACGCAGACCCTTTAAAGAAATACTGCGTGATATCCATCCCATGGGTCCCAAATCTCCAGGTTCAAGGGCATCTTCCTACATCGAAAACATGCATGAGAAACCCAGAAGATGGTACACCGTGTGATCGGGAAAGGTTTCCAAAACGCACCTCATTTCTCATCTCCTTATGCTCGGGTTCGCCATTCCAGCCGCTTTAGTAGCAATCTCCCTCCTTGGAGAATCAGCACCTTTAACCTCCTGTTCCGTACAGGTTGCAATTTGTCCTGAGGATGAACGGGAAGAGTGGGAACCAATGAGAGACTAGCTCTAGGTGTTGGGACAGGCACAGGTCACTCTACTTCCCCATCAGGAAGAAGAATTAACCACAGGCTCAGCCTGCCGCCCGGGACCAGAATAGGGCCTGAAGCAATCCTGCGCTTTTGCGGCCAGCTCCCAAGAAAGCGAGTTGAAAAATGGAGCTCAGGGGCACTGCAATTCACAAACCTGCAGACTTATAAATGATAACTCTCGTCAACAAATATATTGAGGGAAGGCAACGAAGAGGATTGGAAAGCAAGGCAGAATTGCAGGAAACAGATTTCAGGAGGGAGATTCGAATCGCCTTTAAAGCACAGGAAAAGCGGCAAAACCTCGACAATGATGCCCTTGGCCAAAAAGGGCGTATGCGTTTTTTTCCTGAATATATTCAGGAAAAAAACGCATACGCCCTTTTTGGCCAACCAAGCAACCTGGAAAGGCAAATCAGCGCTACAAAGAAGTCTCGCTTCCCATCGGTCAAAAGGGCCATGCTGAATAAAGTGTCAAAACCAGAAATGCAGGACAGGCCATGGAGAAACGGGAGCCTGGCTACGCTGATGGGAGGGATGTAAATTGCCAACAGCCACTCTGGAGAAGTGTACGGTGTGTCCTGAAACATCTAAAAAACTCAGCTTAGAGAGCACAGGGCACTTCCACTCATGGGCGTATAAATTGGGAAAACTAAAAATCAGCAAGACACAGGCACCCCAAAGTTTAGGGCTGCTCTGTTGACAAGAACCTCCACTTCGTTACACCTTAAATATCCCAGGAAAGAGAAAAATGCATAAAGAAGTTGTGGTCCTTATGTACAATGGAATATCACTCAGCCATGAAATCAACGTCATAAGGCTAGTAGCAGCATGATGAGTGGATTTAGGTACGACGATTCTAAGTGAAATAAGTCACACAGAAAAAGACACTTATCATAAGATATCACTTATAGAGGGAATGTAAAAACCGCTACCTTGAACTGAATTACAAAACAGAACAGAGTCCCACGTTTAGAAAACACACTATGGCTGCTTAACGGGAAAGGTGAGGTGGGGTGATGCATAAAACAAGGGTTTCAAATTAGGTCAGATACCGTTCCATAAACCCAATATGTAATAGACAAGACCTACTCCTTGATCAGTGAATTGGACTCAACACCCCCTATTCACCGCCCAAGAATATATCTGACTAGTAAGAATCTTAAAACCTATGTTTTGATATCTCTCTGTAAGTGAGTCAAGTGGGTGTAAAGCGGCAGAAACACAGCAGTGAAAAGCAGCTAAACCCCATTATAAAAATCAATTACTTTTAAAAACCCGTGAAACAAAGAGAGTGAAAGAGAGAGAAATTCTTACAAAATTCGTTCAGGGGCTGTGATGCCACCTGGATTGACCATATCTAGACCCACAGCTGATTGAGACTTACGGGTGGACACTCTTGGGGCTGAGAGGTTTGGTGAGGTTGGGTGAGGAAACGCAGACCCTTTAAAGAAATACTGCGTGATATCCATCCCATGGGTCCCAAATCTCCAGGTTCAAGGGCATCTTCCTACATCGAAAACATGCATGAGAAACCCAGAAGATGGTACACCGTGTGATCGGGAAAGGTTTCCAAAACGCACCTCATTTCTCATCTCCTTATGCTCGGGTTCGCCATTCCAGCCGCTTTAGTAGCAATCTCCCTCCTTGGAGAATCAGCACCTTTAACCTCCTGTTCCGCACAGGCTTCAATTTGTCCTGAGGATGAACGGGAAGAGTGGGAACCAATGAGAGACTAGCTCTAGGTGTTGGGACAGGCACAGGTCACTCTACTTCCCCATTAGGAAGAAGAATTAACCACAGGCTCAGCCTGCCGCCCGGGACCAGAATAGGGCCTGAAGCAATCCTGCGCTTTTGCGGCCAGCTCCCAAGAAAGCGAGTTGAAAAATGGAGCTCAGGGGCACTGCAATTCACAAAACTGCAGACTTATAAATGATAACTCTCGTCAACAAATATACTGAGGGAAGGCAACGAAGAGGATTGGAAAGCAAGGCAGAATTGCAGGAAACAGATTTCAGGAGGGAGATTCGAATCGCCTTTAAAGCACAGGAAAAGCGGCAAAACCTCGACAATGATGCCCTTGGCCAAAAAGGGCGTATGCGTTTTTTTCCTGAATATATTCAGGAAAAAAACGCATACGCCCTTTTTGGCCAACCAAGCAACCTGGAAAGGCAAATCAGCGCTACAAAGAAGTCTCGCTTCCCATCGGTCAAAAGGGCCATGCTGAATAAAGTGTCAAAACCAGAAATGCAGGACAGGCCATGGAGAAACGGGAGCCTGGCTACGCTGATGGGAGGGATGTAAATTGCCAACAGCCACTCTGGAGAAGTGTACGGTGTGTCCTGAAACATCTAAAAAACTCAGCTTAGAGAGCACAGGGCACTTCCACTCATGGGCGTATAAATTGGGAAAACTAAAAATCAGCAAGACACAGGCACCCCAAAGTTTAGGGCTGCTCTGTTGACAAGAACCTCCACTTCGTTACACCTTAAATATCCCAGGAAAGAGAAAAATGCATAAAGAAGTTGTGGTCCTTATGTACAATGGAATATCACTCAGCCATGAAATCAACGTCATAAGGCTAGTAGCAGCATGATGAGTGGATTTAGGTACGACGATTCTAAGTGAAATAAGTCACACAGAAAAAGACACTTATCATAAGATATCACTTATAGAGGGAATGTAAAAACCGCTACCCTTGAACTGAATTACAAAACAGACCAGAGTCCCACGTTTAGAAAACACACTATGGCTGCTTAACGGGAAAGGTGAGGTGGGGTGATGCATAAAACAAGGGTTTCATATTAGGTCAGATACCGTTCCATAAACCCAATATGTAATAGACAAGACCTACTCCTTGATCAGTGAATTGGACTCAACACCCCCTATTCACCGCCCAAGAATATATCTGACTAGTAAGAATCTTAAAACCTATGTTTTGATATCTCTCTGTAAGTGAGTCAAGTGGGTGTAAAGCGGCAGAAACACAGCAGTGAAAAGCAGCTAAACCCCATTATAAAAATCAATTACTTTTAAAAACCCGTGAAACAAAGACAGTGAAAGAGAGAGAAATTCTTACAAAATTCGTTCAGGGGCTGTGATGCCACCTGGATTGACCATATCTAGACCCACAGCTGATTGAGACATACGGGTGGACACTCTTGGGGCTGAGAGGTTTGGTGAGGTTGGGTGAGGAAACGCAGACCCTTTAAAGAAATACTGCGTGATATCCATCCCATGGGTCCCAAATCTCCAGGTTCAAGGGCATCTTCCTACATCGAAAACATGCATGAGAAACCCAGAAGATGGTACACCGTGTGATCGGGAAAGGTTTCCAAAACGCACCTCATTTCTCATCTCCTTATGCTCGGGTTCGCCATTCCAGCCGCTTTAGTAGCAATCTCCCTCCTTGGAGAATCAGCACCTTTAACCTCCTGTTCCGCACAGGCTGCAATTTGTCCTGAGGATGAAAGGGAAGAGTGGGAACCAATGAGAGACTAGCTCTAGGTGTTGGGACAGGCACAGGTCACTCTACTTCCCCATCAGGAAGAAGAATTAACCACAGGCTCAGCCTGCCGCCCGGGACCAGAATAGGGCCTGAAGCAATCCTGCGCTTTTGCGGCCAGCTCCCAAGAAAGCGAGTTGAAAAATGGAGCTCAGGGGCACTGCAATTCACAAACCTGCAGACTTATAAATGATAACTCTCGTCCACAAATATATTGAGGGAAGGCAACGAAGAGGATTGGAAAGCAAGGCAGAATTGCAGGAAACAGATTTCAGGAGGGAGATTCGAATCGCCTTTAAAGCACAGGAAAAGCGGCAAAACCTCGACAATGATGCCCTTGGCCAAAAAGGGCGTATGCGTTTTTTCCTGAATATATTCAGGAAAAAACGCATACGCCCTTTTTGGCCAACCAAGCAACCTGGAAAGGCAAATCAGCGCTACAAAGAAGTCTCGCTTCCCATCGGTCAAAAGGGCCATGCTGAATAAAGTGTCAAAACCAGAAATGCAGGACAGGCCATGGAGAAACGGGAGCCTGGCTACGCTGATGGGAGGGATGTAAATTGCCAACAGCCACTCTGGAGAAGTGTACGGTGTGTCCTGAAACATCTAAAAAACTCAGCTTAGAGAGCACAGGGCACTTCCACTCATGGGCGTATAAATTGGGAAAACTAAAAATCAGCAAGACACAGGCACCCCAAAGTTTAGGGCTGCTCTGTTGACAAGAACATCCACTTCGTTACACCTTAAATATCCCAGGAAAGAGAAAAATGGATAAAGAAGTTGTGGTCCTTATGTACAATGGAATATCACTCAGCCATGAAATCAACGTCATAAGGCTAGTAGCAGCATGATGAGTGGATTTAGGTACGACGATTCTAAGTGAAATAAGTCACACAGAAAAAGACACATATCATAAGATATCACTTATAGAGGGAATGTATAAACCGCTACCCTTGAACTGAATTACAAAACAGAACAGAGTCCCACGTTTAGAAAACACACTATGGCTGATTAACGGGAAAGGTGAGGTGGGGTGATGCATAAAACAAGGGTTTCAAATTAGGTCAGATACCGTTCCATAAACCCAATATGTAATAGACAAGACCTACTCCTTGATCAGTGAATTGGACTCAACACCCCCTATTCACCGCCCAAGAATATATCTGACTAGTAAGAATCTTAAAACCTATGTTTTGATATCTCTCTGTAAGTGAGTCAAGTGGGTGTAAAGCGGCAGAAACACAGCAGTGAAAAGCAGCTAAACCCCATTATAAAAATCAATTACTTTTAAAAACCCGTGAAACAAAGACAGTGAAAGAGAGAGAAATTCTTACAAAATTCGTTCAGGGGCTGTGATGCCACCTGGATTGACCATATCTAGACCCACAGCTGAATGAGACATACGGGTGGACACTCTTGGGGCTGAGAGGTTTGGTGAGGTTGGGTGAGGAAACGCAGACCCTTTAAAGAAATACTGCGTGATATCCATCCCATGGGTCCCAAATCTCCAGGTTCAAGGGCATCTTCCTACATCGAAAACATGCATGAGAAACCCAGAAGATGGTACACCGTGTGATCGGGAAAGGTTTCCAAAACGCACCTCATTTCTCATCTCCTTATGCTCGGGTTCGCCATTCCAGCCGCTTTAGTAGCAATCTCCCTCCTTGGAGAATCAGCACCTTTAACCTCCTGTTCCGTACAGGTTGCAATTTGTCCTGAGGATGAACGGGAAGAGTGGGAACCAATGAGAGACTAGCTCTAGGTGTTGGGACAGGCACAGGTCACTCTACTTCCCCATCAGGAAGAAGATTTAACCACAGGCTCAGCCTGCCGCCCGGGACCAGAATAGGGCCTGAAGCAATCCTGCGCTTTTGCGGCCAGCTCCCAAGAAAGCGAGTTGAAAAATGGAGCTCAGGGGCACTGCAATTCACAAACCTGCAGACTTATAAATGATAACTCTCGTCCACAAATATATTGAGGGAAGGCAACGAAGAGGATTGGAAAGCAAGGCAGAATTGCAGGAAACAGATTTCAGGAGGGAGATTCGAATCGCCTTTAAAGCACAGGAAAAGCGGCAAAACCTCGACAATGATGCCCTTGGCCAAAAAGGGCGTATGCGTTTTTTCCTGAATATATTCAGGAAAAAACGCATACGCCCTTTTTGGCCAACCAAGCAACCTGGAAAGGCAAATCAGCGCTACAAAGAAGTCTCGCTTCCCATCGGTCAAAAGGGCCATGCTGAATAAAGTGTCAAAACCAGAAATGCAGGACAGGCCATGGAGAAACGGGAGCCTGGCTACGCTGATGGGAGGGATGTAAATTGCCAACAGCCACTCTGGAGAAGTGTACGGTGTGTCCTGAAACATCTAAAAAACTCAGCTTAGAGAGCACAGGGCACTTCCACTCATGGGCGTATAAATTGGGAAAACTAAAAATCAGCAAGACACAGGCACCCCAAAGTTTAGGGCTGCTCTGTTGACAAGAACCTCCACTTCGTTACACCTTAAATATCCCAGGAAAGAGAAAAATGGATAAAGAAGTTGTGGTCCTTATGTACAATGGAATATCACTCAGCCATGAAATCAACGTCATAAGGCTAGTTGCAGCATGATGAGTGGATTTAGGTACGACGATTCTAAGTGAAATAAGTCACACAGAAAAAGACACTTATCATAAGATATCACTTATAGAGGGAATGTAAAAACCGCTACCCCTGAACTGAATTACAAAACAGACCAGAGTCCCACGTTTAGAAAACACACTATGGCTGCTTAACGGGAAAGGTGAGGTGGGGTGATGCATAAAACAAGGGTTTCAAATTAGGTCAGATACCGTTCCATAAACCCAATATGTAATAGACAAGACCTACTCCTTGATCAGTGAATTGGACTCAACACCCCCTATTCACCGCCCAAGAATATATCTGACTAGTAAGAATCTTAAAACCTATGTTTTGATATCTCTCTGTGAGTCAAGTGGGTGTAAAGCGGCAGAAACACAGCAGTGAAAAGCAGCTAAACCCCATTATAAAAATCAATTACTTTTAAAAACCCGTGAAACAAAGACAGTGAAAGAGAGAGAAATTCTTACAAAATTCGTTCAGGGGCTGTGATGCCACCTGGATTGACCATATCTAGACCCACAGCTGATGGAGACATAAGGGTGGACACTCTTGGGTCTGAGAGGTTTGGTGAGGTTGGGTGAGGAAACGCAGACCCTTTAAAGTAATACTGCGTGGTTCCCATCCCATGGGTCCCAAATCTCCAGGTTCAAGGGCATCTTCCTACATCGAAAACATGCATGAGAAACCCAGAAGATGGTACACCGTGTGATCGGGAAAGGTTTCCAAAACGCACCTCATTTCTCATCTCCTTATGCTCGGGTTCGCCATTCCAGCCGCTTTAGTAGCAATCTCCCTCCTTGGAGAATCAGCACCTTTAACCTCCTGTTCCGTACAGGTTGCAATTTGTCCTGAGGATGAACGGGAAGAGTGGGAACCAATGAGAGACTAGCTCTAGGTGTTGGGACAGGCACAGGTCACTCTACTTCCCCATCAGGAAGAAGAATTAACCACAGGCTCAGCCTGCCGCCCGGGACCAGAATAGGGCCTGAAGCAATCCTGCGCTTTTGCGGCCAGCTCCCAAGAAAGCGAGTTGAAAAATGGAGCTCAGCGGCACTGCAATTCACAAACCTGCAGACTTATAAATGATAACTCTCGTCAACAAATATATTGAGGGAAGGCAACGAAGAGGATTGGAAAGCAAGGCAGAATTGCAGGAAACAGATTTCAGGAGGGAGATTCGAATCGCCTTTAAAGCACAGGAAAAGCGGCAAAACCTCGACAATGATGCCCTTGGCCAAAAAGGGCGTATGCGTTTTTTCCTGAATATATTCAGGAAAAAACGCATACGCCCTTTTTGGCCAACCAAGCAACCTGGAAAGGCAAATCAGCGCTACAAAGAAGTCTCGCTTCCCATCGGTCAAAAGGGCCATGCTGAATAAAGTGTCAAAACCAGAAATGCAGGACAGGCCATGGAGAAACGGGAGCCTGGCTACGCTGATGGGAGGGATGTAAATTGCCAACAGCCACTCTGGAGAAGTGTACGGTGTGTCCTGAAACATCTAAAAAACTCAGCTTAGAGATCACAGGGCACTTCCACTCATGGGCGTATAAATTGGGAAAACTAAAAATCAGCAAGACACAGGCACCCCAAAGTTTAGGGCTGCTCTGTTGACAAGAACCTCCACTTCGTTACACCTTAAATATCCCAGGAAAGAGAAAAATGGATAAAGAAGTTGTGGTCCTTATGTACAATGGAATATCACTCAGCCATGAAATCAACGTCATAAGGCTAGTAGCAGCATGATGAGTGGATTTAGGTACGACGATTCTAAGTGAAATAAGTCACACAGAAAAAGACACTTATCATAAGATATCACTTATAGAGGGAATGTATAAACCGCTACCCTTGAACTGAATTACAAAACAGAACAGAGTCCCACGTTTAGAAAACACACTATGGCTGCTTAACGGGAAAGGTGAGGTGGGGTGATGCATAAAACAAGGGTTTCAAATTAGGTCAGATACCGTTCCATAAACCCAATATGTAATAGACAAGACCTACTCCTTGATCAGTGAATTGGACTCAACACCCCCTATTCACCGCCCAAGAATATATCTGACTAGTAAGAATCTTAAAACCTATGTTTTGATATCTCTCTGTAAGTGAGTCAAGTGGGTGTAAAGCGGCAGAAACACAGCAGTGAAAAGCAGCTAAACCGCATTATAAAAATCAATTACTTTTAAAAACCCGTGAAACAAAGACAGTGAAAGAGAGAGAAATTCTTACAAAATTTGTTCAGGGGCTGTGATGCCACCTGGATTGACCATATCTAGACCCACAGCTGAATGAGACATACGGGTGGACACTCTTGGGGCTGAGAGGTTTGGTGAGGTTGGGTGAGGAAACGCAGACCCTTTAGAGAAATACTGCGTGATATCCATCCCATGGGTCCCAAATCTCCAGGTTCAAGGGCATCTTCCTACATCGAAAACATGCATGAGAAACCCAGAAGATGGTACACCGTGTGATCGGGAAAGGTTTCCAAAACGCACCTCATTTCTCATCTCCTTACGCTCGGGTTCGCCATTCCAGCCGCTTTAGTAGCAATCTCCCTCCTTGGAGAATCAGCACCTTTAACCTCCTGTTCCGCACAGGCTGCAATTTGTCCTGAGGATGAACGGGAAGAGTGGGAACCAATGAGAGACTAGCTCTAGGTGTTGGGACAGGCACAGGTCACTCTACTTCCCCATCAGGAAGAAGAATTAACCACAGGCTCAGCCTGCCGCCCGGGACCAGAATAGGGCCTGAAGCAATCCTGCGCTTTTGCGGCCAGCTCACAAGAAAGCGAGTTGAAAAATGGAGCTCAGGGGCACTGCAATTCACAAACCTGCAGACTTATAAATGATAACTCTCGTCCACAAATATATTGAGGGAAGGCAACGAAGAGGATTGGAAAGCAAGGCAGAATTGCAGGAAACAGATTTCAGGAGGGAGATTCGAATCGCCTTTAAAGCACAGGAAAAGCGGCAAAACCTCGACAATGATGCCCTTGGCCAAAAAGGGCGTATGCGTTTTTTCCTGAATATATTCAGGAAAAAACGCATACGCCCTTTTTGGCCAACCAAGCAACCTGGAAAGGCAAATCAGCGCTACAAAGAAGTCTCGCTTCCCATCGGTCAAAAGGGCCATGCTGAATAAAGTGTCAAAATCAGAAATGCAGGACAGGCCATGGAGAAACGGGAGCCTGGCTACGCTGATGGGAGGGATGTAAATTGCCAACAGCCACTCTGGAGAAGTGTACGGTGTGTCCTGAAACATCTAAAAAACTCAGCTTAGAGAGCACAGGGCACTTCCACTCATGGGCGTATAAACTGGGAAAACTAAAAATCAGCAAGACACAGGCACCCCAAAGTTTAGGGCTGCTCTGTTGACAAGAACCTCCACTTCGTTACACCTTAAATATCCCAGGAAAGAGAAAAATGGATAAAGAAGTTGTGGTCCTTATGTACAATGGAATATCACTCAGCCATGAAATCAACGTCATAAGGCTAGTAGCAGCATGATGAGTGGATTTAGGTACGACGATTCTAAGTGAAATAAGTCACACAGAAAAAGACACTTATCATAAGATATCACTTATAGAGGGAATGTAAAAACCGCTACCCTTGAACTGAATTACAAAACAGACCAGAGTCCCACGTTTAGAAAACACACTATGGCTGCTTAACGGGAAAGGTGAGGTGGGGTGATGCATAAAACAAGGGTTTCAAATTAGGTCAGATACCGTTCCATAAACCCAATATGTAATAGACAAGACCTACTCCTTGATCAGTGAATTGGACTCAACACCCCCTATTCACCGCCCAAGAATATATCTGATTAGTAAGAAGCTTAAAACCTATGTTTTGATATCTCTCTGTAAGTGAGTCAAGTGGGTGTAAAGAGGCAGAAACACAGCAGTGAAAAGCAGCTAAACCCCATTATAAAAATCAATTACTTTTAAAAACCCGTGAAAAAAGACAGTGAAAGAGAGAGAAATTCTTACAAAATTCGTTCAGGGGCTGTGATACCACCTGGATTGACCATATCTAGACCCACAGCTGATGGAGACATAAGGGTGGACACTCTTGGGGCTGAGAGGTTTGGTGAGGTTGGGTGAGGAAACGCAGACCCTTTAAAGTAATACTGCGTGGTTCCCATCCCATGGGTCCCAAATCTCCAGGTTCAAGGGCATCTTCCTACATCGAAAACATGCATGAGAAACGCAGAAGATGGTACACCGTGTGATCGGGAAAGGTTTCCAAAACGCACCTCATTTCTCATCTCCTTATGCTCGGGTTCGCCATTCCAGCCGCTTTAGTAGCAATCTCCCTCCTTGGAGAATCAGCACCTTTAACCTCCTGTTCCGCACAGGCTGCAATTTGTCCTGAGGATGAACGGGAAGAGTGGGAACCAATGAGAGACTAGCTCTAGGTGTTGGGACAGGCACAGGTCACTCTACTTCCCCATCAGGAAGAAGAATTAACCACAGGCTCAGCCTGCCGCCCGGGACCAGAATAGGGCCTGAAGCAATCCTGCGCTTTTGCGGCCAGCTCCCAAGAAAGCGAGTTGAAAAATGGAGCTCAGGGGCACTGCAATTCACAAACCTGCAGACTTATAAATGATAACTCTCGTCCACAAATATATTGAGGGAAGGCAACGAAGAGGATTGGAAAGCAAGGCAGAATTGCAGGAAACAGATTTCAGGAGGGAGATTCGAATCGCCTTTAAAGCACAGGAAAAGCGGCAAAACCTCGACAATGATGCCCTTGGCCAAAAAGGGCGTATGCGTTTTTTCCTGAATATATTCAGGAAAAAACGCATACGCCCTTTTTGGCCAACCAAGCAACCTGGAAAGGCAAATCAGCGCTACAAAGAAGTCTCGCTTCCCATCGGTCAAAAGGGCCATGCTGAATAAAGTGTCAAAACCAGAAATGCAGGACAGGCCATGGAGAAACGGGAGCCTGGCTACGCTGATGGGAGGGATGTAAATTGCCAACAGCCACTCTGGAGAAGTGTACGGTGTGTCCTGAAACATCTAAAAAACTCAGCTTAGAGAGCACAGGGCACTTCCACTCATGGGCGTATAAATTGGGAAAACTAAAAATCAGCAAGACACAGGCACCCCAAAGTTTAGGGCTGCTCTGTTGACAAGAACCTCCACTTCGTTACACCTTAAATATCCCAGGAAAGAGAAAAATGCATACAGAAGTTGTGGTCCTTATGTACAATGGAATATCACTCAGCCATGAAATCAACGTCATAAGGCTAGTAGCAGCATGATGAGTGGATTTAGGTACGACGATTCTAAGTGAAATAAGTCACACAGAAAAAGACACTTATCATAAGATATCACTTATAGAGGGAATGTAAAAACCGCTACCCTTGAACTGAATTACAAAACAGAACAGAGTCCCACGTTTAGAAAACACACTATGGCTGCTTAACGGGAAAGGTGAGGTGGGGTGATGCATAAAACAAGGGTTTCAAATTAGGTCAGATACCGTTCCATAAACCCAATATGTAATAGACAAGATCTACTCCTTGATCAGTGAATTGGACTCAACACCCCCTATTCACCGCCCAAGAATATATCTGACTAGTAAGAATCTTAAAACCTATGTTTTGATATCTCTCTGTAAGTGAGTCAAGTGGGTGTAAAGCGGCAGAAACACAGCAGTGAAAAGCAGCTAAACCCCATTATAAAAATCAATTACTTTTAAAAACCCGTGAAACAAAGACAGTGAAAGAGAGAGAAATTCTTACAAAATTCGTTCAGGGGCTGTGATGCCACCTGGATTGACCATATCTAGACCCACAGCTGATTGAGACTTACGGGTGGACACTCTTGGGGCTGAGAGGTTTGGTGAGGTTGGGTGAGGAAACGCAGACCCTTTAAAGAAATACTGCGTGATATCCATCCCATGGGTCCCAAATCTCCAGGTTCAAGGGCATCTTCCTACATCGAAAACATGCATGAGAAACCCAGAAGATGGTACACCGTGTGATCGGGAAAGGTTTCCAAAACGCACCTCATTTCTCATCTCCTTATGCTCGGGTTCGCCATTCCAGCCGCTTTAGTAGCAATCTCCCTCCTTGGAGAATCAGCACCTTTAACCTCCTGTTCCGCACAGGCTTCAATTTGTCCTGAGGATGAACGGGAAGAGTGGGAACCAATGAGAGACTAGCTCTAGGTGTTGGGACAGGCACAGGTCACTCTACTTCCCCATCAGGAAGAAGAATTAACCACAGGCTCAGCCTGCCGCCCGGGACCAGAATAGGGCCTGAAGCAATCCTGCGCTTTTGCGGCCAGCTCCCAAGAAAGCGAGTTGAAAAATGGAGCTCAGGGGCACTGCAATTCACAAAACTGCAGACTTATAAATGATAACTCTCGTCCACAAATATATTGAGGGAAGGCAACGAAGAGGATTGGAAAGCAAGGCAGAATTGCAGGAAACAGATTTCAGGAGGGAGATTCGAATCGCCTTTAAAGCACAGGAAAAGCGGCAAAACCTCGACAATGATGCCCTTGGCCAAAAAGGGCGTATGCGTTTTTTTCCTGAATATATTCAGGAAAAAACGCATACGCCCTTTTTGGCCAACCAAGCAACCTGGAAAGGCAAATCAGCGCTACAAAGAAGTCTCGCTTCCCATCGGTCAAAAGGGCCATGCTGAATAAAGTGTCAAAACCAGAAATGCAGGACAGGCCATGGAGAAACGGGAGCCTGGCTACGCTGATGGGAGGGATGTAAATTGCCAACAGCCACTCTGGAGAAGTGTACGGTGTGTCCTGAAACATCTAAAAAACTCAGCTTAGAGAGCACAGGGCACTTCCACTCATGGGCGTATAAATTGGGAAAACTAAAAATCAGCAAGACACAGGCACCCCAAAGTTTAGGGCTGCTCTGTTGACAAGAACCTCCACTTCGTTACACCTTAAATATCCCAGGAAAGAGAAAAATGGATCAAGAAGTTGTGGTCCTTATGTACAATGGAATATCACTCAGCCATGAAATCAACGTCATAAGGCTAGTAGCAGCATGATGAGTGGATTTAGGTACGACGATTCTAAGTGAAATAAGTCACACAGAAAAAGACACTTATCATAAGATATCACTTATAGAGGGAATGTAAAAACCGCTACCCTTGAACTGAATTACAAAACAGACCAGAGTCCCAAGTTTAGAAAACACACTATGGCTGCTTAACGGGAAAGGTGAGGTGGGGTGATGCATAAAACAAGGGTTTCAAATTAGGTCAGATACCGTTCCATAAACCCAATATGTAATAGACAAGACCTACTCCTTGATCAGTGAATTGGACTCAACACCCCCTATTCACCGCCCAAGAATATATCTGACTAGTAAGAATCTTAAAACCTATGTTTTGATATCTCTCTGTAAGTGAGTCAAGTGGGTGTAAAGCGGCAGAAACACAGCAGTGAAAAGCAGCTAAACCCCATTATAAAAATCAATTACTTTTAAAAACCCGTGAAACAAAGACAGTGAAAGAGAGAGAAATTCTTACAAAATTCGTTCAGGGGCTGTGATGCCACCTGGATTGACCATATCTAGACCCACAGCTGATTGAGACATACGGGTGGACACTCTTGGGGCTGAGAGGTTTGGTGAGGTTGGGTGAGGAAACGCAGACCCTTTAAAGAAATACTGCGTGATATCCATCCCATGGGTCCCAAATCTCCAGGTTCAAGGGCATCTTCCTACATCGAAAACATGCATGAGAAACCCAGAAGATGGTACACCGTGTGATCGGGAAAGGTTTCCAAAACGCACCTCATTTCTCATCTCCTTATGCTCGGGTTCGCCATTCCAGCCGCTTTAGTAGCAATCTCCCTCCTTGGAGAATCAGCACCTTTAACCTCCTGTTCCGCACAGGCTGCAATTTGTCCTGAGGATGAACGGGAAGAGTGGGAACCAATGAGAGACTAGCTCTAGGTGTTGGGACAGGCACAGGTCACTCTACTTCCCCATCAGGAAGAAGAATTAACCACAGGCTCAGCCTGCCGCCCGGGACCAGAATAGGGCCTGAAGCAATCCTGCGCTTTTGCGGCCAGCTCCCAAGAAAGCGAGTTGAAAAATGGAGCTCAGGGGCACTGCAATTCACAAACCTGCAGACTTATAAATGATAACTCTCGTCCACAAATATATTGAGGGAAGGCAACGAAGAGGATTGGAAAGCAAGGCAGAATTGCAGGAAACAGATTTCAGGAGGGAGATTCGAATCGCCTTTAAAGCACAGGAAAAGCGGCAAAACCTCGACAATGATGCCCTTGGCCAAAAAGGGCGTATGCGTTTTTTCCTGAATATATTCAGGAAAAAACGCATACGCCCTTTTTGGCCAACCAAGCAACCTGGAAAGGCAAATCAGCGCTACAAAGAAGTCTCGCTTCCCATCGGTCAAAAGGGCCATGCTGAATAAAGTGTCAAAACCAGAAATGCAGGACAGGCCATGGAGAAACGGGAGCCTGGCTACGCTGATGGGAGGGATGTAAATTGCCAACAGCCACTCTGGAGAAGTGTACGGTGTGTCCTGAAACATCTAAAAAACTCAGCTTAGAGAGCACAGGGCACTTCCACTCATGGGCGTATAAATTGGGAAAACTAAAAATCAGCAAGACACAGGCACCCCAAAGTTTAGGGCTGCTCTGTTGACAAGAACATCCACTTCGTTACACCTTAAATATCCCAGGAAAGAGAAAAATGGATAAAGAAGTTGTGGTCCTTATGTACAATGGAATATCACTCAGCCATGAAATCAACGTCATAAGGCTAGTAGCAGCATGATGAGTGGATTTAGGTACGACGATTCTAAGTGAAATAAGTCACACAGAAAAAGACACTTATCATAAGATATCACTTATAGAGGGAATGTATAAACCGCTACCCTTGAACTGAATTACAAAACAGAACAGAGTCCCACGTTTAGAAAACACACTATGGCTGCTTAACGGGAAAGGTGAGGTGGGGTGATGCATAAAACAAGGGTTTCAAATTAGGTCAGATACCGTTCCATAAACCCAATATGTAATAGACAAGACCTACTCCTTGATCAGTGAATTGGACTCAACACCCCCTATTCACCGCCCAAGAATATATCTGACTAGTAAGAATCTTAAAACCTATGTTTTGATATCTCTCTGTAAGTGAGTCAAGTGGGTGTAAAGCGGCAGAAACACAGCAGTGAAAAGCAGCTAAACCCCATTATAAAAATCAATTACTTTTAAAAACCCGTGAAACAAAGACAGTGAAAGAGAGAGAAATTCTTACAAAATTCGTTCAGGGGCTGTGATGCCACCTGGATTGACCATATCTAGACCCACAGCTGAATGAGACATACGGGTGGACACTCTTGGGGCTGAGAGGTTTGGTGAGGTTGGGTGAGGAAACGCAGACCCTTTAAAGAAATACTGCGTGATATCCATCCCATGGGTCCCAAATCTCCAGGTTCAAGGGCATCTTCCTACATCGAAAACATGCATGAGAAACCCAGAAGATGGTACACCGTGTGATCGGGAAAGGTTTCCAAAACGCACCTCATTTCTCATCTCCTTATGCTCGGGTTCTCCATTCCAGCCGCTTTAGTAGCAATCTCCCTCCTTGGAGAATCAGCACCTTTAACCTCCTGTTCCGTACAGGTTGCAATTTGTCCTGAGGATGAACGGGAAGAGTGGGAACCAATGAGAGACTAGCTCTAGGTGTTGGGACAGGCACAGGTCACTCTACTTCCCCATCAGGAAGAAGAATTAACCACAGGCTCAGCCTGCCGCCCGGGACCAGAATAGGGCCTGAAGCAATCCTGCGCTTTTGCGGCCAGCTCCCAAGAAAGCGAGTTGAAAAATGGAGCTCAGGGGCACTGCAATTCACAAACCTGCAGACTTATAAATGATAACTCTCGTCCACAAATATATTGAGGGAAGGCAACGAAGAGGATTGGAAAGCAAGGCAGAATTGCAGGAAACAGATTTCAGGAAAGAGATTCGAATCGCCTTTAAAGCACAGGAAAAGCGGCAAAACCTCGACAATGATGCCCTTGGCCAAAAAGGGCGTATGCGTTTTTTCCTGAATATATTCAGGAAAAAACGCATACGCCCTTTTTGGCCAACCAAGCAACCTGGAAAGGCAAATCAGCGCTACAAAGAACTCTCGCTTCCCATCGGTCAAAAGGGCCATGCTGAATAAAGTGTCAAAACCAGAAATGCAGGACAGGCCATGGAGAAACGGGAGCCTGGCTACGCTGATGGGAGGGATGTAAATTGCCAACAGCCACTCTGGAGAAGTGTACGGTGTGTCCTGAAACATCTAAAAAACTCAGCTTAGAGAGCACAGGGCACTTCCACTCATGGGCGTATAAACTGGGAAAACTAAAAATCAGCAAGACACAGGCACCCCAAAGTTTACGGCTGCTCTGTTGACAAGAACCTCCACTTCGTTACACCTTAAATATCCCAGGAAAGAGAAAAATGGATAAAGAAGTTGTGGTCCTTATGTACAATGGAATATCACTCAGCCATGAAATCAACGTCATAAGGCTAGTAGCAGCATGATGAGTGGATTTAGGTACGACGATTCTAAGTGAAATAAGTCACACAGAAAAAGACACTTATCATAAGATATCACTTATAGAGGGAATGTAAAAACCGCTACCCTTGAACTGAATTACAAAACAGAACAGAGTCCCACGTTTAGAAAACACACTATGGCTGCTTAACGGGAAAGGTGAGGTGGGGTGATGCATAAAACAAGGGTTTCAAATTAGGTCAGATACCGTTCCATAAACCCAATATGTAATAGACAAGACCTACTCCTTGATCAGTGAATTGGACTCAACACCCCCTATTCACCGCCCAAGAATATATCTGACTAGTAACAATCTTAAAACCTATGTTTTGATATCTCTCTGTAAGTGAGTCAAGTGGGTGTAAAGCGGCAGAAACACAGCAGTGAAAAGCAGCTAAACCCCATTATAAAAATCAATTACTTTTAAAAACCCGTGAAACAAAGACAGTGAAAGAGAGAGAAATTCTTACAAAATTCGTTCAGGGGCTGTGATGCCACCTGGATTGACCATATCTAGACCCACAGCTGAATGAGACATACGGGTGGACACTCTTGGGGCTGAGAGGTTTGGTGAGGTTGGGTGAGGAAACGCAGACCCTTTAAAGAAATACTGCGTGATATCCATCCCATGGGTCCCAAATCTCCAGGTTCAAGGGCATCTTCCTACATCGAAAACATGCATGAGAAACCCAGAAGATGGTACACCGTTTGATCGGGAAAGGTTTCCAAAACGCACCTCATTTCTCATCTCCTTATGCTCGGGTTCGCCATTCCAGCCGCTTTAGTAGCAATCTCCCTCCTTGGAGAATCAGCACCTTTAACCTCCTGTTCCGTACAGGTTGCAATTTGTCCTGAGGATGAACGGGAAGAGTGGGAACCAATGAGAGTCTAGCTCTAGGTGTTGGGACAGGCACAGGTCACTCTACTTCCCCATCAGGAAGAAGAATTAACCACAGGCTCAGCCTGCCGCCCGGGACCAGAATAGGGCCTGAAGCAATCCTGCGCTTTTGCGGCCAGCTCCCAAGAAAGCGAGTTGAAAAATGGAGCTCAGGGGCACTGCAATTCACAAACCTGCAGACTTATAAATGATAACTCTCGTCCACAAATATATTGAGGGAAGGCAACGAAGAGGATTGGAAAGCAAAGCAAAATTGCAGGAAACAGATTTCAGGAGGGAGATTCGAATTGCCTTTAAAGCACAGGAAAAGCGGCAAAACCTCGACAATGATGCCCTTGGCCAAAAAGGGCGTATGCGTTTTTTCCTGAATATATTCAGGAAAAAACGCATACGCCCTTTTTGGCCAACCAAGCAACCTGGAAAGGCAAATCAGCGCTACAAAGAAGTCTCGCTTCCCATCGGTCAAAAGGGCCATGCTGAATAAAGTGTCAAAACCAGAAATGCAGGACAGGCCATGGAGAAACGGGAGCCTGGCTACGCTGATGGGAGGGATGTAAATTGCCAACAGCCACTCTGGAGAAGTGTACGGTGTGTCCTGAAACATCTAAAAAACTCAGCTTAGAGAGCACAGGGCACTTCCACTCATGGGCGTATAAATTGGGAAAACTAAAAATCAGCAAGACACAGGCACCCCAAAGTTTAGGGCTGCTCTGTTGACAAGAACATCCACTTCGTTACACCTTAAATATCCCAGGAAAGAGAAAAATGGATAAAGAAGTTGTGGTCCTTATGTACAATGGAATATCACTCAGCCATGAAATCAACGTCATAAGGCTAGTAGCAGCATGATGAGTGGATTTAGGTACGACGATTCTAAGTGAAATAAGTCACACAGAAAAAGACACTTATCATAAGATATCACTTATAGAGGGAATGTATAAACCGCTACCCTTGAACTGAATTACAAAACAGAACAGAGTCCCACGTTTAGAAAACACACTATGGCTGCTTAACGGGAAAGGTGAGGTGGGGTGATGCATAAAACAAGGGTTTCAAATTAGGTCAGATACCGTTCCATAAACCCAATATGTAATAGACAAGACCTACTCCTTGATCAGTGAATTGGACTCAACACCCCCTATTCACCGCCCAAGAATATATCTGACTAGTAACAATCTTAAAACCTATGTTTTGATATCTCTCTGTAAGTGAGTCAAGTGGGTGTAAAGCGGCAGAAACACAGCAGTGAAAAGCAGCTAAACCCCATTATAAAAATCAATTACTTTTAAAAACCCGTGAAACAAAGACAGTGAAAGAGAGAGAAATTCTTACAAAATTCGTTCAGGGGCTGTGATGCCACCTGGATTGACCATATCTAGACCCACAGCTGAATGAGACATACGGGTGGACACTCTTGGGGCTGAGAGGTTTGGTGAGGTTGGGTGAGGAAACGCAGACCCTTTAAAGTAATACTGCGTGGTTCCCATCCCATGGGTCCCAAATCTCCAGGTTCAAGGGCATCTTCCTACATCGAAAACATGCATGAGAAACCCAGAAGATGGTACACCGTTTGATCGGGAAAGATTTCCAAAACGCACCTCATTTCTCATCTCCTTATGCTCGGGTTCGCCATTCCAGCCGCTTTAGTAGCAATCTCCCTCCTTGGAGAATCAGCACCTTTAACCTCCTGTTCCGTACAGGTTGCAATTTGTCCTGAGGATGAACGGGAAGAGTGGGAACCAATGAGAGTCTAGCTCTAGGTGTTGGGACAGGCACAGGTCACTCTACTTCCCCATCAGGAAGAAGAATTAACCACAGGCTCAGCCTGCCGCCCGGGACCAGAATAGGGCCTGAAGCAATCCTGCGCTTTTGCGGCCAGCTCCCAAGAAAGCGAGTTGAAAAATGGAGCTCAGGGGCACTGCAATTCACAAACCTGCAGACTTATAAATGATAACTCTCGTCCACAAATATATTGAGGGAAGGCAACGAAGAGGATTGGAAAGCAAAGCAAAATTGCAGGAAACAGATTTCAGGAGGGAGATTCGAATCGCCTTTAAAGCACAGGAAAAGCGGCAAAACCTCGACAATGATGCCCTTGGCCAAAAAGGGCGTATGCGTTTTTTCCTGAATATATTCAGGAAAAAACGCATACGCCCTTTTTGGCCAACCAAGCAACCTGGAAAGGCAAATCAGCGCTACAAAGAAGTCTCGCTTCCCATCGGTCAAAAGGGCCATGCTGAATAAAGTGTCAAAACCAGAAATGCAGGACAGGCCATGGAGAAACGGGAGCCTGGCTACGCTGATGGGAGGGATGTAAATTGCCAACAGCCACTCTGGAGAAGTGTACGGTGTGTCCTGAAACATCTAAAAAACTCAGCTTAGAGAGCACAGGGCACTTCCACTCATGGGCGTATAAACTGGGAAAACTAAAAATCAGCAAGACACAGGCACCCCAAAGTTTAGGGCTGCTCTGTTGACAAGAACCTCCACTTCGTTACACCTTAAATATCCCAGGAAAGAGAAAAATGGATAAAGAAGTTGTGGTCCTTATGTACAATGGAATATCACTCAGCCATGAAATCAACGTCATAAGGCTAGTAGCAGCATGATGAGTGGATTTAGGTACGACGATTCTAAGTGAAATAAGTCACACAGAAAAAGACACTTATCATAAGATATCACTTATAGAGGGAATGTAAAAACGGCTACCCTTGAACTGAATTACAAAACAGACCAGAGTCCCACGTTTAGAAAACACACTATGGCTGCTTAACGGGAAAGGTGAGGTGGGATGATGCATAAAACAAGGGTTTCAAATTAGGTCAGATACCGTTCCATAAACCCAATATGTAATAGACAAGACCTACTCCTTGATCAGTGAATTGGACTCAACACCCCCTATTCACCGCCCAAGAATATATCTGATTAGTAAGAAGCTTAAAACCTATGTTTTGATATCTCTCTGTAAGTGAGTCAAGTGGGTGTAAAGCGGCAGAAACACAGCAGTGAAAAGCAGCTAAATCCCATTATAAAAATCAATTACTTTTAAAAACCCGTGAAACAAAGACAGTGAAAGAGAGAGAAATTCTTACAAAATTCGTTCAGGGGCTGTGATGCCACCTGGATTGACCATATCTAGACCCACAGCTGATGGAGACATAAGGGTGGACACTCTTGGGGCTGAGAGGTTTGGTGAGGTTGGGTGAGGAAACGCAGACCCTTTAAAGTAATACTGCGTGGTTCCCATCCCATGGGTCCCAAATCTCCAGGTTCAAGGGCATCTTCCTACATCGAAAACATGCATGAGAAACGCAGAAGATGGTACACCGTGTGATCGGGAAAGGTTTCCAAAACGCACCTCATTTCTCATCTCCTTATGCTCGGGTTCGCCATTCCAGCCGCTTTAGTAGCAATCTCCCTCCTTGGAGAATCAGCACCTTTAACCTCCTGTTCCGCACAGGCTGCAATTTGTCCTGAGGATAAACGGGAAGAGTGGGAACCAATGAGAGACTAGCTCTAGGTGTTGGGACAGGCACAGGTCACTCTACTTCCCCATCAGGAAGAAGAATTAACCACAGGCTCAGCCTGCCGCCCGGGACCAGAATAGGGCCTGAAGCAATCCTGCGCTTTTGCGGCCAGCTCCCAAGAAAGCGAGTTGAAAAATGGAGCTCAGGGGCACTGCAATTCACAAAACTGCAGACTTATAAATGATAACTCTCGTCCACAAATATATTGAGGGAAGGCAACGAAGAGGATTGGAAAGCAAGGCAGAATTGCAGGAAACAGATTTCAGGAGGGAGATTCGAATCGCCTTTAAAGCACAGGAAAAGCGGCAAAACCTCGACAATGATGCCCTTGGCCAAAAAGGGCGTATGCGTTTTTTCCTGAATATATTCAGGAAAAAACGCGTACGCCCTTTTTGGCCAACCAAGCAACCTGGAAAGGCAAATCAGCGCTACAAAGAAGTCTCGCTTCCCATCGGTCAAAAGGGCCATGCTGAATAAAGTGTCAAAACCAGAAATGCAGGACAGGCCATGGAGAAACGGGAGCCTGGCTACGCTGATGGGAGGGATGTAAATTGCCAACAGCCACTCTGGAGAAGTGTACGGTGTGTCCTGAAACATCTAAAAAACTCAGCTTAGAGAGCACAGGGCACTTCCACTCATGGGCGTATAAATTGGGAAAACTAAAAATCAGCAAGACACAGGCACCCCAAAGTTTAGGGCTGCTCTGTTGACAAGAATATCCACTTCGTTACACCTTAAATATCCCAGGAAAGAGAAAAATGGATCAAGAAGTTGTGGTCCTTATGTACAATGGAATATCACTCAGCCATGAAATCAACGTCATAAGGCTAGTAGCAGCATGATGAGTGGATTTAGGTACGACGATTCTAAGTGAAATAAGTCACACAGAAAAAGACACTTATCATAAGATATCACTTATAGAGGGAATGTATAAACCGCTACCCTTGAACTGAATTACAAAACAGAACAGAGTCCCACGTTTAGAAAACACACTATGGCTGCTTAACGGGAAAGGTGAGGTGGGGTGATGCATAAAACAAGGGTTTCAAATTAGGTCAGATACCGTTCCATAAACCCAATATGTAATAGACAAGACCTACTCCTTGATCAGTGAATTGGACTCAACACCCCCTATTCACCGCCCAAGAATATATCTGACTAGTAAGAATCTTAAAACCTATGTTTTGATATCTCTCTGTAAGTGAGTCAAGTGGGTGTAAAGCGGCAGAAACACAGCAGTGAAAAGCAGCTAAACCCCATTATAAAAATCAATTACTTTTAAAAACCCGTGAAACAAAGACAGTGAAAGAGAGAGAAATTCTTACAAAATTCGTTCAGGGGCTGTGATGCCACCTGGATTGACCATATCTAGACCCACAGCTGATTGAGACTTACGGGTGGACACTCTTGGGGCTGAGAAGTTTGGTGAGGTTGGGTGAGGAAACGCAGACCCTTTAAAGAAATACTGCGTGATATCCATCCCATGGGTCCCAAATCTCCAGGTTCAAGGGCATCTTCCTACATCGAAAACATGCATGAGAAACCCAGAAGATGGTACACCGTGTGATCGGGAAAGGTTTCCAAAACGCACCTCATTTCTCATCTCCTTATGCTCGGGTTCGCCATTCCAGCCGCTTTAGTAGCAATCTCCCTCCTTGGAGAATCAGCACCTTTAACCTCCTGTTCCGCACAGGCTGCAATTTGTCCTGAGGATGAACGGGAAGAGTGGGAACCAATGAGAGACTAGCTCTAGGTGTTGGGACAGGCACAGGTCACTCTACTTCCCCATCAGGAAGAAGAATTAACCACAGGCTCAGCCTGCCGCCCGGGACCAGAATAGGGCCTGAAGCAATCCTGCGCTTTTGCGGCCAGCTCCCAAGAAAGCGAGTTGAAAAATGGAGCTCAGGGGCACTGCAATTCACAAACCTGCAGACTTATAAATGATAACTCTCGTCAACAAATATATTGAGGGAAGGCAACGAAGAGGATTGGAAAGCAAGGCAGAATTGCAGGAAACAGATTTCAGGAGGGAGATTCGAATCGCCTTTAAAGCACAGGAAAAGCGGCAAAACCTCGACAATGATGCCCTTGGCCAAAAAGGGCGTATGCGTTTTTTTCCTGAATATATTCAGGAAAAAACGCATACGCCCTTTTTGGCCAACCAAGCAACCTGGAAAGGCAAATCAGCGCTACAAAGAAGTCTCGCTTCCCATCAGTCAAAAGGGCCATGCTGAATAAAGTGTCAAAACCAGAAATGCAGGACAGGCCATGGAGAAACGGGAGCCTGGCTACGCTGATGGGAGGGATGTAAATTGCCAACAGCCACTCTGGAGAAGTGTACGGTGTGTCCTGAAACATCTAAAAAACTCAGCTTAGAGAGCACAGGGCACTTCCACTCATGGGCGTATAAATTGGGAAAACTAAAAATCAGCAAGACACAGGCACCCCAAAGTTTAGGGTTGCTCTGTTGACAAGAACCTCCACTTCGTTACACCTTAAATATCCCAGGAAAGAGAAAAATGGATCAAGAAGTTGTGGTCCTTATGTACAATGGAATATCACTCAGCCATGAAATCAACGTCATAAGGCTAGTAGCAGCATGATGAGTGGATTTAGGTACGACGATTCTAAGTGAAATAAGTCACACAGAAAAAGACACTTATCATAAGATATCACTTATAGAGGGAATGTAAAAACCGCTACCCTTGAACTGAATTACAAAACAGACCAGAGTCCCACGTTTAGAAAACACACTATGGCTGCTTAACGGGAAAGGTGAGGTGGGGTGATGCATAAAACAAGGGTTTCAAATTAGGTCAGATACCGTTCCATAAACCCAATATGTAATAGACAAGACCTACTCCTTGATCAGTGAATTGGACTCAACACCCCCTATTCACCGCCCAAGAATATATCTGACTAGTAAGAATCTTAAAACCTATGTTTTGATATCTCTCTGTAAGTGAGTCAAGTGGGTGTAAAGCGGCAGAAACACAGCAGTGAAAAGCAGCTAAACCCCATTATAAAAATCAATTACTTTTAAAAACCCGTGAAACAAAGACAGTGAAAGAGAGAGAAATTCTTACAAAATTCGTTCAGGGGCTGTGATGCCACCTGGATTGACCATATCTAGACCCACAGCTGATGGAGACATAAGGGTGGACACTCTTGGGGCTGAGAGGTTTGGTGAGGTTGGGTGAGGAAACGCAGACCCTTTAAAGAAATACTGCGTGATATCCATCCCATGGGTCCCAAATCTCCAGGTTCAAGGGCATCTTCCTACATCGAAAACATGCATGAGAAACCCAGAAGATGGTACACCGTGTGATCGGGAAAGGTTTCCAAAACGCACCTCATTTCTCATCTCCTTATGCTCGGGTTCGCCATTCCAGCCGCTTTAGTAGCAATCTCCCTCCTTGGAGAATCAGCACCTTTAACCTCCTGTTCCGCACAGGCTGCAATTTGTCCTGAGGATGAACGGGAAGAGTGGGAACCAATGAGAGTCTAGCTCTAGGTGTTGGGACAGGCACAGGTCACTCTACTTCCCCATCAGGAAGAAGAATTAACCACAGGCTCAGCCTGCCGCCCGGGACCAGAATAGGGCCTGAAGCAATCCTGCGCTTTTGCGGCCAGCTCACAAGAAAGCGAGTTGAAAAATGGAGCTCAGGGGCACTGCAATTCACAAACCTGCAGACTTATAAATGATAACTCTCGTCCACAAATATATTGAGGGAAGGCAACGAAGAGGATTGGAAAGCAAAGCAAAATTGCAGGAAACAGATTTCAGGAGGGAGATTCGAATCGCCTTTAAAGCACAGGAAAAGCGGCAAAACCTCGACAATGATGCCCTTGGCCAAAAAGGGCGTATGCGTTTTTTCCTGAATATATTCAGGAAAAAACGCATACGCCCTTTTTGGCCAACCAAGCAACCTGGAAAGGCAAATCAGCGCTACAAAGAAGTCTCGCTTCCCATCGGTCAAAAGGGCCATGCTGAATAAAGTGTCAAAATCAGAAATGCAGGACAGGCCATGGAGAAACGGGAGCCTGGCTACGCTGATGGGAGGGATGTAAATTGCCAACAGCCACTCTGGAGAAGTGTACGGTGTGTCCTGAAACATCTAAAAAACTCAGCTTAGAGAGCACAGGGCACTTCCACTCATGGGCGTATAAACTGGGAAAACTAAAAATCAGCAAGACACAGGCACCCCAAAGTTTAGGGCTGCTCTGTTGACAAGAACATCCACTTCGTTACACCTTAAATATCCCAGGAAAGAGAAAAATGGATAAAGAAGTTGTGGTCCTTATGTACAATGGAATATCACTCAGCCATGAAATCAACGTCATAAGGCTAGTAGCAGCATGATGAGTGGATTTAGGTACGACGATTCTAAGTGAAATAAGTCACACAGAAAAAGACACTTATCATAAGATATCACTTATAGAGGGAATGTAAAAACCGCTACCCTTGAACTGAATTACAAAACAGACCAGAGTCCCACGTTTAGAAAACACACTATGGCTGCTTAACGGGAAAGGTGAGGTGGGGTGATGCATAAAACAAGGGTTTCAAATTAGGTCAGATACCGTTCCATAAACCCAATATGTAATAGACAAGACCTACTCCTTGATCAGTGAATTGGACTCAACACCCCCTATTCACCGCCCAAGAATATATCTGACTAGTAAGAATCTTAAAACCTATGTTTTGATATCTCTCTGTAAGTGAGTCAAGTGGGTGTAAAGCGGCAGAAACACAGCAGTGAAAAGCAGCTAAACCCCATTATAAAAATCAATTACTTTTAAAAACCCGTGAAACAAAGACAGTGAAAGAGAGAGAAATTCTTACAAAATTCGTTCAGGGGCTGTGATGCCACCTGGATTGACCATATCTAGACCCACAGCTGATGGAGACATACGGGTGGACACTCTTGGGGCTGAGAGGTTTGGTGAGGTTGGGTGAGGAAACGCAGACCCTTTAAAGAAATACTGCGTGATATCCATCCCATGGGTCCCAAATCTCCAGGTTCAAGGGCATCTTCCTACATCGAAAACATGCATGAGAAACCCAGAAGATGGTACACCGTGTGATCGGGAAAGGTTTCCAAAACGCACCTCATTTCTCATCTCCTTATGCTCGGGTTCGCCATTCCAGCCGCTTTAGTAGCAATCTCCCTCCTTGGAGAATCAGCACCTTTAACCTCCTGTTCCGCACAGGCTGCAATTTGTCCTGAGGATGAACGGGAAGAGTGGGAACCAATGAGAGTCTAGCTCTAGGTGTTGGGACAGGCACAGGTCACTCTACTTCCCCATCAGGAAGAAGAATTAACCACAGGCTCAGCCTGCCGCCCGGGACCAGAATAGGGCCTGAAGCAATCCTGCGCTTTTGCGGCCAGCTCACAAGAAAGCGAGTTGAAAAATGGAGCTCAGGGGCACTGCAATTCACAAACCTGCAGACTTATAAATGATAACTCTCGTCCACAAATATATTGAGGGAAGGCAACGAAGAGGATTGGAAAGCAAAGCAAAATTGCAGGAAACAGATTTCAGGAGGGAGATTCGAATCGCCTTTAAAGCACAGGAAAAGCGGCAAAACCTCGACAATGATGCCCTTGGCCAAAAAGGGCGTATGCGTTTTTTCCTGAATATATTCAGGAAAAAACGCATACGCCCTTTTTGGCCAACCAAGCAACCTGGAAAGGCAAATCAGCGCTACAAAGAAGTCTCGCTTCCCATCGGTCAAAAGGGCCATGCTGAATAAAGTGTCAAAATCAGAAATGCAGGACAGGCCATGGAGAAACGGGAGCCTGGCTACGCTGATGGGAGGGATGTAAATTGCCAACAGCCACTCTGGAGAAGTGTACGGTGTGTCCTGAAACATCTAAAAAACTCAGCTTAGAGAGCACAGGGCACTTCCACTCATGGGCGTATAAACTGGGAAAACTAAAAATCAGCAAGACACAGGCACCCCAAAGTTTAGGGCTGCTCTGTTGACAAGAACATCCACTTCGTTACACCTTAAATATCCCAGGAAAGAGAAAAATGGATAAAGAAGTTGTGGTCCTTATGTACAATGGAATATCACTCAGCCATGAAATCAACGTCATAAGGCTAGTAGCAGCATGATGAGTGGATTTAGGTACGACGATTCTAAGTGAAATAAGTCACACAGAAAAAGACACTTATCATAAGATATCACTTATAGAGGGAATGTAAAAACCGCTACCCTTGAACTGAATTACAAAACAGACCAGAGTCCCACGTTTAGAAAACACACTATGGCTGCTTAACGGGAAAGGTGAGGTGGGGTGATGCATAAAACAAGGGTTTCAAATTAGGTCAGATACCGTTCCATAAACCCAATATGTAATAGACAAGACCTACTCCTTGATCAGTGAATTGGACTCAACACACCCTATTCACCGCCCAAGAATATATCTGATTAGTAAGAAGCTTAAAACCTATGTTTTGATATCTCTCTGTAAGTGAGTCAAGTGGGTGTAAAGAGGCAGAAACACAGCAGTGAAAAGCAGCTAAACCCCATTATAAAAATCAATTACTTTTAAAAACCCGTGAAAAAAGACAGTGAAAGAGAGAGAAATTCTTACAAAATTCGTTCAGGGGCTGTGATGCCACCTGGATTGACCATATCTAGACCCACAGCTGATGGAGACATAAGGGTGGACACTCTTGGGGCTGAGAGGTTTGGTGAGGTTGGGTGAGGAAACGCAGACCCTTTAAAGTAATACTGCGTGGTTCCCATCCCATGGGTCCCAAATCTCCAGGTTCAAGGGCATCTTCCTACATCGAAAACATGCATGAGAAACGCAGAAGATGGTACACCGTGTGATCGGGAAAGGTTTCCAAAACGCACCTCATTTCTCATCTCCTTATGCTCGGGTTCGCCATTCCAGCCGCTTTAGTAGCAATCTCCCTCCTTGGAGAATCAGCACCTTTAACCTCCTGTTCCGCACAGGCTGCAATTTGTCCTGAGGATGAACGGGAAGAGTGGGAACCAATGAGAGACTAGCTCTAGGTGTTGGGACAGGCACAGGTCACTCTACTTCCCCATCAGGAAGAAGAATTAACCACAGGCTCAGCCTGCCGCCCGGGACCAGAATAGGGCCTGAAGCAATCCTGCGCTTTTGCGGCCAGCTCCCAAGAAAGCGAGTTGAAAAATGGAGCTCAGGGGCACTGCAATTCACAAACCTGCAGACTTATAAATGATAACTCTCGTCCACAAATATATTGAGGGAAGGCAACGAAGAGGATTGGAAAGCAAGGCAGAATTGCAGGAAACAGATTTCAGGAGGGAGATTCGAATCGCCTTTAAAGCACAGGAAAAGCGGCAAAACCTCGACAATGATGCCCTTGGCCAAAAAGGGCGTATGCGTTTTTTCCTGAATATATTCAGGAAAAAACGCATACGCCCTTTTTGGCCAACCAAGCAACCTGGAAAGGCAAATCAGCGCTACAAAGAAGTCTCGCTTCCCATCGGTCAAAAGGGCCATGCTGAATAAAGTGTCAAAACCAGAAATGCAGGACAGGCCATGGAGAAACGGGAGCCTGGCTACGCTGATGGGAGGGATGTAAATTGCCAACAGCCACTCTGGAGAAGTGTACGGTGTGTCCTGAAACATCTAAAAAACTCAGCTTAGAGAGCACAGGGCACTTCCACTCATGGGCGTATAAACTGGGAAAACTAAAAATCAGCAAGACACAGGCACCCCAAAGTTTAGGGCTGCTCTGTTGACAAGAACCTCCACTTCGTTACACCTTAAATATCCCAGGAAAGAGAAAAATGGATCAAGAAGTTGTGGTCCTTATGTACAATGGAATATCACTCAGCCATGAAATCAACGTCATAAGGCTAGTAGCAGCATGATGAGTGGATTTAGGTACGACGATTCTAAGTGAAATAAGTCACACAGAAAAAGACACTTATCATAAGATATCACTTATAGAGGGAATGTAAAAACCGCTACCCTTGAACTGAATTACAAAACAGACCAGAGTCCCACGTTTAGAAAACACACTATGGCTGCTTAACGGGAAAGGTGAGGTGGGGTGATGCATAAAACAAGGGTTTCAAATTAGGTCAGATACCGTTCCATAAACCCAATATGTAATAGACAAGACCTACTCCTTGATCAGTGAATTGGACTCAACACCCCCTATTCACCGCCCAAGAATATATCTGACTAGTAAGAAGCTTAAAACCTATGTTTTGATATCTCTCTGTAAGTGAGTCAAGTGGGTGTAAAGCGGCAGAAACACAGCAGTGAAAAGGAGCTAAACCCCATTATAAAAATCAATTACTTTTAAAAACCCGTGAAACAAAGACAGTGAAAGAGAGAGAAATTCTTACAAAATTCGTTCAGGGGCTGTGATGCCACCTGGATTGACCATATCTAGACCCACAGCTGATTGAGACATACGGGTGGACACTCTTGGGGCTGAGAGGTTTGGTGAGGTTGGGTGAGGAAACGCAGACCCTTTAAAGAAATACTGCGTGATATCCATCCCATGGGTCCCAAATCTCCAGGTTCAAGGGCATCTTCCTACATCGAAAACATGCATGAGAAACCCAGAAGATGGTACACCGTGTGATCGGGAAAGGTTTCCAAAACGCACCTCATTTCTCATCTCCTTATGCTCGGGTTCGCCATTCCAGCCGCTTTAGTAGCAATCTCCCTCCTTGGAGAATCAGCACCTTTAACCTCCTGTTCCGTACAGGTTGCAATTTGTCCTGAGGATGAACGGGAAGAGTGGGAACCAATGAGAGACTAGCTCTAGGTGTTGGGACAGGCACAGGTCACTCTACTTCCCCATCAGGAAGAAGAATTAACCACAGGCTCAGCCTGCCGCCCGGGACCAGAATAGGGCCTGAAGCAATCCTGCGCTTTTGCGGCCAGCTCCCAAGAAAGCGAGTTGAAAAATGGAGCTCAGGGGCACTGCAATTCACAAACCTGCAGACTTATAAATGATAACTCTCGTCCACAAATATATTGAGGGAAGGCAACGAAGAGGATTGGAAAGCAAGGCAGAATTGCAGGAAACAGATTTCAGGAGGGAGATTCGAATCGCCTTTAAAGCACAGGAAAAGCGGCAAAACCTCGACAATGATGCCCTTGGCCAAAAAGGGCGTATGCGTTTTTTCCTGAATATATTCAGGAAAAAACGCATACGCCCTTTTTGGCCAACCAAGCAACCTGGAAAGGCAAATCAGCGCTACAAAGAAGTCTCGCTTCCCATCGGTCAAAAGGGCCATGCTGAATAAAGTGTCAAAACCAGAAATGCAGGACAGGCCATGGAGAAACGGGAGCCTGGCTACGCTGATGGGAGGGATGTAAATTGCCAACAGCCACTCTGGAGAAGTGTACGGTGTGTCCTGAAACATCTAAAAAACTCAGCTTAGAGAGCACAGGGCACTTCCACTCATGGGCGTATAAATTGGGAAAACTAAAAATCAGCAAGACACAGGCACCCCAAAGTTTACGGCTGCTCTGTTGACAAGAACCTCCACTTCGTTACACCTTAAATATCCCAGGAAAGAGAAAAATGGATAAAGAAGTTGTGGTCCTTATGTACAATGGAATATCACTCAGCCATGAAATCAACGTCATAAGGCTAGTAGCAGCATGATGAGTGGATTTAGGTACGACGATTCTAAGTGAAATAAGTCACACAGAAAAAGACACTTATCGTAAGATATCACTTATAGAGGGAATGTAAAAACCGCTACCCTTGAACTGAATTACAAAACAGAACAGAGTCCCACGTTTAGAAAACACACTATGGCTGCTTAAGGGGAAAGGTGAGGTGGGGTGATGCATAAAACAAGGGTTTCAAATTAGGTCAGATACCGTTCCATAAACCCAATATGTAATAGACAAGACCTACTCCTTGATCAGTGAATTGGACTCAACACCCCCTACTCACCGCCCAAGAATATATCTGACTAGTAAGAATCTTAAAACCTATGTTTTGATATCTCTCTGTAAGTGAGTCAAGTGGGTGTAAAGCGGCAGAAACACAGCAGTGAAAAGCAGCTAAACCCCATTATAAAAATCAATTATTTTAAAAACCCGTGAAACAAAGACAGTGAAAGAGAGAGAAATTCTTACAAAATTCGTTCAGGGGCTGTGATGCCACCTGGATTGACCATATCTAGACCCACAGCTGATTGAGACATAAGGGTGGACACTCTTGGGGCTGAGAGGTTTGGTGACGTTGGGTGAGGAAACACAGACCCTTTAAAGTAATACTGCATGGTACCCATCCCATGGGTCCCAAATCTCCAGGTTCAAGGGCATCTTCCTACATCAAAAACATGCATGAGAAACCCAGAAGATGGTACACCGTGTGATCGGGAAAGGTTTCCAAAACGCACCTCTTTTCTCATCTCCTTGTGCTCGGGTTCGCCATTCCAGCCGCTTTACTAGCAATCTCCCTCCTTGGAGAATCAGCACCTTTAACCTCCTGTTCCGTACAGGTTGCAATTTGTCCTGAGGATGAACGGGAAGAGGGGTAACCAATGAGAGACTAGCTCTAGGTATCGGGACAGGCACAGGTCACTCTATTTTCCCATCAGGAAGAAGAATTAACCACAGGCTCAGCCTGCCGCCCGGGACCAGAATAGGGCCTGAAGCAATCTTGCGCTTTTGCGGCCAGCTCCCAAGAAAGTGAGTTGAAAAATGGAGCTCAGGGGCACTGCAATTCACAAACCTGCAGACTTATAAATGATAACTCTCGTCCACAAATATATTGAGGGAAGGTAACGAAGAGGAATGGAAAGCAAGGCAGAATTGCAGGAAACAGATTTCAGGAGGGAGATTCGAATCGCCTTTAAAGCACAGGAAAAGCGGCAAAACCTCGACAATGAAGCCCTTGGCCAAAAAGGGCGTATGCGTTTTTTCCTGAATATATTCAGGAAAAAACGCATACGCCCTTTTTGGCCAACCAAGCAACCTGGAAAGGCAAATCAGCGCTACAAAGAAGTCTCGCTTCCCATCGGTCAAAAGGGCCATGCTGAATAAAGTGTCCAAACCAGAAATGCAGGACAGGCCATGGAGAAACGGGAGCCTGGCTACGCTGATGGGCGGGATGTAAATTGCCAACAGCCACTCTGGAGAAGTGTACGGTGTGTCCTGAAACCTCTAAAAAACTCAGCTTAGAGAGCAAAGGGCACTTCCACTCATGGGCGTATAAATTGGGAAAACTAAAAATCAGCAAGACACAGGCACCCCAAAGTTTAGGGCTGCTCTGTTGACAAGAACCTCCACTTCGTTACACCTTAAATATCCCAGGAAAGAGAAAAATGGATAAAGACGTTGTGGTCCTTATGTACAATGGAATATCACTCAGCCATGAAACCAACGTCATAAGGCTAGTAGCAGCATGATGAGTGGATTTAGGTATGACGATTCTAAGTGAAATAAGTCATACAGAAAAAGACACTTATCATAGGATATCACTTATAGAGGGAATGTAAAAACCGCTACCCTTGAACTGAATTACAAAACAGAACAGAGTCCCACGTTTAGAAAACACACTATGGCTGCTTCACGGGAAAGGTGAGGTGGGGTGATGCATAAAACAAGGGTTTCAAATTAGGTCAGATACCGTTCCATAAACCCAATATGTAATAGACAAGACCTACTCCTTGATCAGTGAATTGGACTCAACACCCCCTATTCACCGCCCAAGAATATATCTGACTAGTAAGAATCTTAAAACCTATGTTTTGATATCTCTCTGTAAGTGAGTCAAGTGGGTGTAAAGCGGCAGAAACACAGCAGAGGAAAGCAGCTAAACCCCATTATAAAAATCAATTACTTTTAAAAACCCGTGAAACAAAGACAGTGAAAGAGAGAGAAATTCTTACAAAATTCGTTCAGGGGCTGTGATGCCACCTGGATTGACCATATCTAGACCCACAGCTGATGGAGACATAAGGGTGGACACTCTTGGGGCTGAGAGGTTTGGTGAGGTTGGGTGAGGATACACAGACCCTTTAAAGTAATACTGCATGGTACCCATCCCATGGGTCCCAAATCTCCAGGTTCAAGGGCATCTTCCTACATCAAAAACATGCATGAGAAACCCAGAAGATGGTACACCGTGTGATCGGGAAAGGTTTCCAAAACGCACCTCTTTTCTCATCTCCTTGTGCTCGGGTTCGCCATTCCAGCCGCTTTACTAGCAATCTCCCTCCTTGGAGAATCAGCACCTTTAACCTCCTGTTCCGTACAGGTTGCAATTTGTCCTGAGGATGAACGGGAAGAGGGGTAACCAATGAGAGACTAGCTCTAGGTATCGGGACAGGCACAGGTCACTCTATTTTCCCATCAGGAAGAAGAATTAACCACAGGCTCAGCCTGCCGCCCGGGACCAGAATAGGGCCTGAAGCAATCTTGCGCTTTTGCGGCCAGCTCCCAAGAAAGTGAGTTGAAAAATGGAGCTCAGGGGCACTGCAATTCACAAACCTGCAGACTTATAAATGATAACTCTCGTCCACAAATATATTGAGGGAAGGTAACGAAGAGGAATGGAAAGCAAGGCAGAATTGCAGGAAACAGATTTCAGGAGGGAGATTCGAATCGCCTTTAAAGCACAGGAAAAGCGGCAAAACCTCGACAATGAAGCCCTTGGCCAAAAAGGGCGTATGCGTTTTTTCCTGAATATATTCAGGAAAAAACGCATACGCCCTTTTTGGCCAACCAAGCAACCTGGAAAGGCAAATCAGCGCTACAAAGAAGTCTCGCTTCCCATCGGTCAAAAGGGCCATGCTGAATAAAGTGTCAAAACCAGAAATGCAGGACAGGCCATGGAGAAACGGGAGCCTGGCTACGCTGATGGGCGGGATGTAAATTGCCAACAGCCACTCTGGAGAAGTGTACGGTGTGTCCTGAAACCTCTAAAAAACTCAGCTTAGAGAGCAAAGGGCACTTCCACTCATGGGCGTATAAATTGGGAAAACTAAAAATCAGCAAGACACAGGCACCCCAAAGTTTAGGGCTGCTCTGTTGACAAGAACCTCCACTTCGTTACACCTTAAATATCCCAGGAAAGAGAAAAATGGATAAAGACGTTGTGGTCCTTATGTACAATGGAATATCACTCAGCCATGAAACCAACGTCATAAGGCTAGTAGCAGCATGATGAGTGGATTTAGGTATGACGATTCTAAGTGAAATAAGTCATACAGAAAAAGACACTTATCATAGGATATCACTTATAGAGGGAATGTAAAAACCGCTACCCTTGAACTGAATTACAAAACAGAACAGAGTCCCACGTTTAGAAAACACACTATGGCTGCTTCACGGGAAAGGTGAGGTGGGGTGATGCATAAAACAAGGGTTTCAAATTAGGTCAGATACCGTTCCATAAACCCAATATGTAATAGACAAGACCTACTCCTTGATCAGTGAATTGGACTCAACACCCCCTATTCACCGCCCAAGAATATATCTGACTAGTAAGAATCTTAAAACCTATGTTTTGATATCTCTCTGTAAGTGAGTCAAGTGGGTGTAAAGCGGCAGAAACACAGCAGAGGAAAGCAGCTAAACCCCATTATAAAAATCAATTACTTTTAAAAACCCGTGAAACAAAGACAGTGAAAGAGAGAGAAATTCTTACAAAATTCGTTCAGGGGCTGTGATGCCACCTGGATTGACCATATCTAGACCCACAGCTGATTGAGACATAAGGGTGGACACTCTTGGGGCTGAGAGGTTTGGTGAGGTTGGGTGAGGATACACAGACCCTTTAAAGTAATACTGCATGGTACCCATCCCATGGGTCCCAAATCTCCAGGTTCAAGGGCATCTTCCTACATCAAAAACATGCATGAGAAACCCAGAAGATGGTACACCGTGTGATCGGGAAAGGTTTCCAAAACGCACCTCTTTTCTCATCTCCTTGTGCTCGGGTTCGCCATTCCAGCCGCTTTACTAGCAATCTCCCTCCTTGGAGAATCAGCACCTTTAACCTCCTGTTCCGTACAGGTTGCAATTTGTCCTGAGGATGAACGGGAAGAGGGGTAACCAATGAGAGACTAGCTCTAGGTATCGGGACAGGCACAGGTCACTCTATTTTCCCATCAGGAAGAAGAATTAACCACAGGCTCAGCCTGCCGCCCGGGACCAGAATAGGGCCTGAAGCAATCCTGCGCTTTTGCGGCCAGCTCCCAAGAAAGTGAGTTGAAAAATGGAGCTCAGGGGCACTGCAATTCACAAACCTGCAGACTTATAAATGATAACTCTCGTCCACAAATATATTGAGGGAAGGTAACGAAGAGGAATGGAAAGCAAGGCAGAATTGCAGGAAACAGATTTCAGGAGGGAGATTCGAATCGCCTTTAAAGCACAGGAAAAGCGGCAAAACTTCGACAATGAAGCCCTTGGCCAAAAAGGGCGTATGCGTTTTTTCCTGAATATATTCAGGAAAAAACGCATACGCCCTTTTTGGCCAACCAAGCAACCTGGAAAGGCAAATCAGCGCTACAAAGAAGTCTCGCTTCCCATCGGTCAAAAGGGCCATGCTGAATAAAGTGTCAAAACCAGAAATGCAGGACAGGCCATGGAGAAACGGGAGCCTGGCTACGCTGATGGGCGGGATGTAAATTGCCAACAGCCACTCTGGAGAAGTGTACGGTGTGTCCTGAAACCTCTACAAAACTCAGCTTAGAGAGCATAGGGCACTTCCACTCATGGGCGTATAAATTGGGAAAACTAAAAATCAGCAAGACACAGGCACCCCAAAGTTTAGGGCTGCTCTGTTGACAAGAACCTCCACTTCGTTACACCTTAAATATCCCAGGAAAGAGAAAAATGGATAAAGACGTTGTGGTCCTTATGTACAATGGAATATCACTCAGCCATGAAACCAACGTCATAAGGCTAGTAGCAGCATGATGAGTGGATTTAGGTATGACGATTCTAAGTGAAATAAGTCATACAGAAAAAGACACTTATCATAGGATATCACTTATAGAGGGAATGTAAAAACCGCTACCCTTGAACTGAATTACAAAAGAGAACAGAGTCCCACGTTTAGAAAACACACTATGGCTGCTTCACGGGAAAGGTGAGGTGGGGTGATGCATAAAACACGGGTTTCAAATTAGGTCAGATACCGTTCCATAAACCCAATATGTAATAGACAAGACCTACTCCTTGATCAGTGAATTGGACTCAACACCCCCTATTCACCGCCCAAGAATATATCTGACTAGTAAGAATCTTAAAACCTATGTTTTGATATCTCTCTGTAAGTGACTCAAGTGGGTGTAAAGCGGCAGAAACACAGCAGAGGAAAGCAGCTATGCCACATTATAAAAATCAATTACTTTTAAAAACCCGTGAAACAAAGACAGTGAAAGAGAGAGAAATTCTTACAAAATTCGTTCAGGGGCTGTGATGCCACCTGGATTGACCATATCTAGACCCACAGCTGATTGAGACATAAGGGTGGACACTCTTGGGGCTGAGAGGTTTGGTGAGGTTGGGTGAGGAAACACAGACCCTTTAAAGTAATACTGCATGGTACCCATCCCATGGGTCCCAAATCTCCAGGTTCAAGGGCATCTTCCTACATCAAAAACATGCATGAGAAACCCAGAAGATGGTACACCGTGTGATCGGGAAAGGTTTCCAAAACGCACCTCTTTTCTCATCTCCTTGTGCTCGGGTTCGCCATTCCAGCCGCTTTACTAGCAATCTCCCTCCTTGGAGAATCAGCACCTTTAACCTCCTGTTCCGTACAGGTTGCAATTTGTCCTGAGGATGAACGGGAAGAGGGGTAACCAATGAGAGACTAGCTCTAGGTATCGGGACAGGCACAGGTCACTCTATTTTCCCATCAGGAAGAAGAATTAACCACAGGCTCAGCCTGCCGCCCGGGACCAGAATAGGGCCTGAAGCAATCCTGCGCTTTTGCGGCCAGCTCCCAAGAAAGTGAGTTGAAAAATGGAGCTCAGGGGCACTGCAATTCACAAACCTGCAGACTTATAAATGATAACTCTCGTCCACAAATATATTGAGGGAAGGTAACGAAGAGGAATGGAAAGCAAGGCAGAATTGCAGGAAACAGATTTCAGGAGGGAGATTCGAATCGCCTTTAAAGCACAGGAAAAGCGGCAAAACCTCGACAATGAAGCCCTTGGCCAAAAAGGGCGTATGCGTTTTTTCCTGAATATATTCAGGAAAAAACGCATACGCCCTTTTTGGCCAACCAAGCAACCTGGAAAGGCAAATCAGCGCTACAAAGAAGTCTCGCTTCCCATCGGTCAAAAGGGCCATGCTGAATAAAGTGTCAAAACCAGAAATGCAGGACAGGCCATGGAGAAACGGGAGCCTGGCTACGCTGATGGGCGGGATGTAAATTGCCAACAGCCACTCTGGAGAAGTATACGGTGTGTCCTGAAACCTCCAAAAAACTCAGCTTAGAGAACATAGGGCACTTCCACTCATGGGCGTATAAATTGGGAAAACTAAAAATCAGCAAGACACAGGCACCCCAAAGTTTAGGGCTGCTCTGTTGACAAGAACCTCCACTTCGTTACACCTTAAATATCCCAGGAAAGAGAAAAATGGATAAAGACGTTGTGGTCCTTATGTACAATGGAATATCACTCAGCCATGAAACCAACGTCATAAGGCTAGTAGCAGCATGATGAGTGCATTTAGGTATGACGATTCTAAGTGAAATAAGTCATACAGAAAAAGACACTTATCATAAGATATCACTTATAGAGGGAATGTAAAAACCGCTACCCTTGAACTGAATTACAAAACAGAACAGAGTCCCACGTTTAGAAAACACACTATGGCTGCTTCACGGGAAAGGTGAGGTGGGGTGATGCATAAAACAAGGGTTTCAAATTAGGTCAGATACCGTTCCATAAACCCAATATGTAATAGACAAGACCTACTCCTTGCTCAGTGAATTGGACTCAACACCCCCTATTCACCGCCCAAGAATATATCTGACTAGTAAGAATCTTAAAACCTATGTTTTGATATCTCTCTGTAAGTGAGTCAAGTGGGTGTAAAGCGGCAGAGACACAGCAGAGGAAAGCAGCTATACCACATTATAAAAATCAATTACTTTTAAAAACCCGTGAAACAAAGACAGTGAAAGAGAGAGAAATTCTTACAAAATTCGTTCAGGGGCTGTGATGCCACCTGGATTGACCATATCTAGACCCACAGCTGATTGAGACATAAGGGTGGACACTCTTGGGGCTGAGAGGTTTGGTGAGGTTGGGTGAGGAAACACAGACCCTTTAAAGTAATACTGCATGGTACCCATCCCATGGGTCCCAAATCTCCAGGTTCAAGGGCATCTTCCTACATCAAAAACATGCATGAGAAACCCAGAAGATGGTACACCGTGTGATCGGGAAAGGTTTCCAAAACGCACCTCTTTTCTCATCTCCTTGTGCTCGGGTTCGCCATTCCAGCCGCTTTACTAGCAATCTCCCTCCTTGGAGAATCAGCACCTTTAACCTCCTGTTCCGTACAGGTTGCAATTTGTCCTGAGGATGAACGGGAAGAGGGGTAACCAATGAGAGACTAGCTCTAGGTATCGGGACAGGCACAGGTCACTCTATTTTCCCATCAGGAAGAAGAATTAACCACAGGCTCAGCCTGCCGCCCGGGACCAGAATAGGGCCTGAAGCAATCCTGCGCTTTTGCGGCCAGCTCCCAAGAAAGCGAGTTGAAAAATGGAGCTCAGGGGCACTGCAATTCACAAACCTGCAGACTTATAAATGATAACTCTCGTCCACAAATATATTGAGGGAAGGTAACGAAGAGGAATGGAAAGCAAGGCAGAATTGCAGGAAACAGATTTCAGGAGGGAGATTCGAATCGCCTTTAAAGCACAGGAAAAGCGGCAAAACCTCGACAATGAAGCCCTTGGCCAAAAAGGGCGTATGCGTTTTTTCCTGAATATATTCAGGAAAAAACGCATACGCCCTTTTTGGCCAACCAAGCAACCTGGAAAGGCAAATCAGCGCTACAAAGAAGTCTCGCTTCCCATCGGTCAAAAGGGCCATGCTGAATAAAGTGTCAAAACCAGAAATGCAGGACAGGCCATGGAGAAACGGGAGCCTGGCTACGCTGATGGGCGGGATGTAAATTGCCAACAGCCACTCTGGAGAAGTGTACGGTGTGTCCTGAAACCTCTACAAAACTCAGCTTAGAGAGCATAGGGCACTTCCACTCATGGGCGTATAAATTGGGAAAACTAAAAATCAGCAAGACACAGGCACCCCAAAGTTTAGGGCTGCTCTGTTGACAAGAACCTCCACTTTGTTACACCTTAAATATCCCAGGAAAGAGAAAAATGGATAAAGACGTTGTGGTCCTTATGTACAATGGAATATCACTCAGCCATGAAACCAACGTCATAAGGCTAGTAGCAGCATGATGAGTGGATTTAGGTATGACGATTCTAAGTGAAATAAGTCATACAGAAAAAGACACTTATCATAGGATATCACTTATAGACGGAATGTAAAAACCGCTACCCTTGAACTGAATTACAAAACAGAACAGAGTCCCACGTTTAGAAAACACACTATGGCTGCTTCACGGGAAAGGTGAGGTGGGGTGATGCATAAAACAAGGGTTTCAAATTAGGTCAGATACCGTTCCATAAAGCCAATATGTAATAGACAAGACCTACTCCTTGCTCAGTGAATTGGACTCAACACCCCCTATTCACCGCCCAAGAATATATCTGACTAGTAAGAATCTTAAAACCTATGTTTTGATATCTCTCTGTAAGTGACTCAAGTGGGTGTAAAGCGGCAGAAACACAGCAGAGGAAAGCAGCTATACCACATTATAAAAATCAATTACTTTTAAAAACCCGTGAAACAAAGACAGTGAAAGAGAGAGAAATTCTTACAAAATTCGTTCAGGGGCTGTGATGCCACCTGGATTGACCATATCTAGACCCACAGCTGATTGAGACATAAGGGTGGACACTCTTGGGGCTGAGAGGTTTGGTGAGGTTGGGTGAGGAAACACAGACCCTTTAAAGTAATACTGCATGGTACCCATCCCATGGGTCCCAAATCTCCAGGTTCAAGGGCATCTTCCTACATCAAAAACATGCATGAGAAACCCAGAAGATTGTACACCGTGTGATCGGGAATGGTTTCCAAAACGCACCTCTTTTCTCATCTCCTTGTGCTCGGGTTCGCCATTCCAGCCGCTTTACTAGCAATCTCCCTCCTTGGAGAATCAGCACCTTTAACCTCCTGTTCCGTACAGGTTGCAATTTGTCCTGAGGATGAACGGGAAGAGGGGTAACCAATGAGAGACTAGCTCTAGGTATCGGGACAGGCACAGGTCACTCTATTTTCCCATCAGGAAGAAGAATTAACCACAGGCTCAGCCTGCCGCCCGGGACCAGAATAGGGCCTGAAGCAATCTTGCGCTTTTGCGGCCAGCTCCCAAGAAAGTGAGTTGAAAAATGGAGCTCAGGGGCACTGCAATTCACAAACCTGCAGACTTATAAATGATAACTCTCGTCCACAAATATATTGAGGGAAGGTAACGAAGAGGAATGGAAAGCAAGGCAGAATTGCAGGAAACAGATTTCAGGAGGGAGATTCGAATCGCCTTTAAAGCACAGGAAAAGCGGCAAAACCTCGACAATGAAGCCCTTGGCCAAAAAGGGCGTATGCGTTTTTTCCTGAATATATTCAGGAAAAAACGCATACGCCCTTTTTGGCCAACCAAGCAACCTGGAAAGGCAAATCAGCGCTACAAAGAAGTCTCGCTTCCCATCGGTCAAAAGGGCCATGCTGAATAAAGTGTCCAAACCAGAAATGCAGGACAGGCCATGGAGAAACGGGAGCCTGGCTACGCTGATGGGCGGGATGTAAATTGCCAACAGCCACTCTGGAGAAGTGTACGGTGTGTCCTGAAACCTCTAAAAAACTCAGCTTAGAGAGCAAAGGGCACTTCCACTCATGGGCGTATAAATTGGGAAAACTAAAAATCAGCAAGACACAGGCACCCCAAAGTTTAGGGCTGCTCTGTTGACAAGAACCTCCACTTCGTTACACCTTAAATATCCCAGGAAAGAGAAAAATGGATAAAGACGTTGTGGTCCTTATGTACAATGGAATATCACTCAGCCATGAAACCAACGTCATAAGGCTAGTAGCAGCATGATGAGTGGATTTAGGTATGACGATTCTAAGTGAAATAAGTCATACAGAAAAAGACACTTATCATAGGATATCACTTATAGAGGGAATGTAAAAACCGCTACCCTTGAACTGAATTACAAAACAGAACAGAGTCCCACGTTTAGAAAACACACTATGGCTGCTTCACGGGAAAGGTGAGGTGGGGTGATGCATAAAACAAGGGTTTCAAATTAGGTCAGATACCGTTCCATAAACCCAATATGTAATAGACAAGACCTACTCCTTGATCAGTGAATTGGACTCAACACCCCCTATTCACCGCCCAAGAATATATCTGACTAGTAAGAATCTTAAAACCTATGTATTGATATCTCTCTGTAAGTGACTCAAGTGGGTGTAAAGCGGCAGAAACACAGCAGAGGAAAGCAGCTAAACCACATTATAAAAATCAATTACTTTTAAAAACCCGTGAAACAAAGACAGTGAAAGAGAGAGAAATTCTTACAAAATTCGTTCAGGGGCTGTGATGCCACCTGGATTGACCATATCTAGACCCACAGCTGATTGAGACATAAGGGTGGACACTCTTGGGGCTGAGAGGTTTGGTGAGGTTGGGTGAGGAAACACAGACCCTTTAAAGTAATACTGCATGGTACCCATCCCATGGGTCCCAAATCTCCAGGTTCAAGGGCATCTTCCTACATCAAAAACATGCATGAGAAACCCAGAAGATGGTACACCGTGTGATCGGGAAAGGTTTCCAAAACGCACCTCTTTTCTCATCTCCTTGTGCTCGGGTTCGCCATTCCAGCCGCTTTACTAGCAATCTCCCTCCTTGGAGAATCAGCACCTTTAACCTCCTGTTCCGTACAGGTTGCAATTTGTCCTGAGGATGAACGAGAAGAGGGGTAACCAATGAGAGACTAGCTCTAGGTATCGGGACAGGCACAGGTCACTCTATTTTCCCATCAGGAAGAAGAATTAACCACAGGCTCAGCCTGCCGCCCGGGACCAGAATAGGGCCTGAAGCAATCTTGCGCTTTTGCGGCCAGCTCCCAAGAAAGTGAGTTGAAAAATGGAGCTCAGGGGCACTGCAATTCACAAACCTGCAGACTTATAAATGATAACTCTCGTCCACAAATATATTGAGGGAAGGTAACGAAGAGGAATGGAAAGCAAGGCAGAATTGCAGGAAACAGATTTCAGGAGGGAGATTCGAATCGCCTTTAAAGCACAGGAAAAGCGGCAAAACCTCGACAATGAAGCCCTTGGCCAAAAAGGGCGTATGCGTTTTTTCCTGAATATATTCAGGAAAAAACGCATACGCCCTTTTTGGCCAACCAAGCAACCTGGAAAGGCAAATCAGCGCGACAAAGAAGTCTCGCTTCCCATCGGTCAAAAGGGCCATGCTGAATAAAGTGTCCAAACCAGAAATGCAGGACAGGCCATGGAGAAACGGGAGCCTGGCTACGCTGATGGGCGGGATGTAAATTGCCAACAGCCACTCTGGAGAAGTGTACGGTGTGTCCTGAAACCTCTAAAAAACTCAGCTTAGAGAGCACAGGGCACTTCCACTCATGGGCGTATAAATTGGGAAAACTAAAAATCAGCAAGACACAGGCACCCCAAAGTTTAGGGCTGCTCTGTTGACAAGAACCTCCACTTCGTTACACCTTAAATATCCCAGGAAAGAGAAAAATGGATAAAGACGTTGTGGTCCTTATGTACAATGGAATATCACTCAGCCATGAAACCAACGTCATAAGGCTAGTAGCAGCATGATGAGTGGATTTAGGTATGACGATTCTAAGTGAAATAAGTCATACAGAAAAAGACACTTATCATAGGATATCACTTATAGAGGGAATGTAAAAACCGCTACCCTTGAACTGAATTACAAAACAGAACAGAGTCCCACGTTTAGAAAACACACTATGGCTGCTTCACGGGAAAGGTGAGGTGGGGTGATGCATAAAACAAGGGTTTCAAATTAGGTCAGATACCGTTCCATAAACCCAATATGTAATAGACAAGACCTACTCCTTGATCAGTGAATTGGACTCAACACCCCCTATTCACCGCCCAAGAATATATCTGACTAGTAAGAATCTTAAAACCTATGTATTGATATCTCTCTGTAAGTGACTCAAGTGGGTGTAAAGCGGCAGAAACACAGCAGAGGAAAGCAGATATACCACATTATAAAAATCAATTACTTTTAAAAACCCGTGAAACAAAGACAGTGAAAGAGAGAGAAATTCTTACAAAATTCGTTCAGGGGCTGTGATGCCACCTGGATTGACCATATCTAGACCCACAGCTGATTGAGACATAAGGGTGGACACTCTTGGGGCTGAGAGGTTTGGTGAGGTTGGGTGAGGAAACACAGACCCTTTAAAGTAATACTGCATGGTACCCATCCCATGGGTCCCAAATCTCCAGGTTCAAGGGCATCTTCCTACATCAAAAACATGCATGAGAAACCCAGAAGATGGTACACCGTGTGATCGGGAAAGGTTTCCAAAACGCACCTCTTTTCTCATCTCCTTGTGCTCGGATTCGCCATTCCAGCCGCTTTACTAGCAATCTCCCTCCTTGGAGAATCAGCACCTTTAACCTCCTGTTCCGTACAGGTTGCAATTTGTCCTGAGGATGAACGGGAAGAGGGGTAACCAATGAGAGACTAGCTCTAGGTATCGGGACAGGCACAGGTCACTCTATTTTCCCATCAGGAAGAAGAATTAACCACAGGCTCAGCCTGCCGCCCGGGACCAGAATAGGGCCTGAAGCAATCCTGCGCTTTTGCGGCCACCTCCCAAGAAAGTGAGTTGAAAAATGGAGCTCAGGGGCACTGCAATTCACAAACCTGCAGACTTATAAATGATAACTCTCGTCCACAAATATATTGAGGGAAGGTAACGAAGAGGAATGGAAAGCAAGGCAGAATTGCAGGAAACAGATTTCAGGAGGGAGATTCGAATCGCCTTTAAAGCACAGGAAAAGCGGCAAAACCTCGACAATGAAGCCCTTGGCCAAAAAGGGCGTATGCGTTTTTTCCTGAATATATTCAGGAAAAAACGCATACGCCCTTTTTGGCCAACCAAGCAACCTGGAAAGGCAAATCAGCGCTACAAAGAAGTCTCGCTTCCCATCGGTCAAAAGGGCCATGCTGAATAAAGTGTCCAAACCAGAAATGCAGAACAGGCCATGGAGAAACGGGAGCCTGGCTATGCTGATGGGCGGGATGTAAATTGCCAACAGCCACTCTGGAGAAGTGTACGGTGTGTCCTGAAACCTCTAAAAAACTCAGCTTAGAGAGCAAAGGGCACTTCCACTCATGGGCGTATAAATTGGGAAAACTAAAAATCAGCAAGACACAGGCACCCCAAAGTTTAGGGCTGCTCTGTTGACAAGAACCTCCACTTCGTTACACCTTAAATATCCCAGGAAAGAGAAAAATGGATAAAGACGTTGTGGTCCTTATGTACAATGGAATATCACTCAGCCATGAAACCAACGTCATAAGGCTAGTAGCAGCATGATGAGTGGATTTAGGTATGACGATTCTAAGTGAAATAAGTCATACAGAAAAAGACACTTATCATAGGATATCACTTATAGAGGGAATGTAAAAACCGCTACCCTTGAACTGAATTACAAAACAGAACAGAGTCCCACGTTTAGAAAACACACTATGGCTGCTTCACGGGAAAGGTGAGGTGGGGTGATGCATAAAACAAGGGTTTCAAATTAGGTCAGATACCGTTCCATAAACCCAATATGTAATAGACAAGACCTACTCCTTGATCAGTGAATTGGACTCAACACCCCCTATTCACCGCCCAAGAATATATCTGACTAGTAAGAATCTTAAAACCTATGTATTGATATCTCTCTGTAAGTGACTCAAGTGGGTGTAAAGCGGCAGAAACACAGCAGAGGAAAGCAGCTATACCACATTATAAAAATCAATTACTTTTAAAAACCCGTGAAACAAAGACAGTGAAAGAGAGAGAAATTCTTACAAAATTCGTTCAGGGGCTGTGATGCCACCTGGATTGACCATATCTAGACCCACAGCTGATTGAGACATAAGGGTGGACACTCTTGGGGCTGAGAGGTTTGGTGAGGTTGGGTGAGGAAACACAGACCCTTTAAAGTAATACTGCATGGTACCCATCCCATGGGTCCCAAATCTCCAGGTTCAAGGGCATCTTCCTACATCAAAAACATGCATGAGAAACCCAGAAGATGGTACACCGTGTGATCGGGAAAGGTTTCCAAAACGCACCTCTTTTCTCATCTCCTTGTGCTCGGGTTCGCCATTCCAGCCGCTTTACTAGCAATCTCCCTCCTTGGAGAATCAGCACCTTTAACCTCCTGTTCCGTACAGGTTGCAATTTGTCCTGAGGATGAACGGGAAGAGGGGTAACCAATGAGAGACTAGCTCTAGGTATCGGGACAGGCACAGGTCACTCTATTTTCCCATCAGGAAGAAGAATTAACCACAGGCTCAGCCTGCCGCCCGGGACCAGAATAGGGCCTGAAGCAATCTTGCGCTTTTGCGACCAGCTCCCAAGAAAGTGAGTTGAAAAATGGAGCTCAGGGGCACTGCAATTCACAAACCTGCAGACTTATAAATGATAACTCTCGTCCACAAATATATTGAGGGAAGGTAACGAAGAGGAATGGAAAGCAAGGCAGAATTGCAGGAAACAGATTTCAGGAGGGAGATTCGAATCGCCTTTAAAGCACAGGAAAAGCGGCAAAACCTCGACAATGAAGCCCTTGGCCAAAAAGGGCGTATGCGTTTTTTCCTGAATATATTCAGGAAAAAACGCATACGCCCTTTTTGGCCAACCAAGCAACCTGGAAAGGCAAATCAGCGCGACAAAGAAGTCTCGCTTCCCATCGGTCAAAAGGGCCATGCTGAATAAAGTGTCCAAACCAGAAATGCAGGACAGGCCATGGAGAAACGGGAGCCTGGCTACGCTGATGGGCGGGATGTAAATTGCCAACAGCCACTCTGGAGAAGTGTACGGTGTGTCCTGAAACCTCTAAAAAACTCAGCTTAGAGAGCAAAGGGCACTTCCACTCATGGGCGTATAAATTGGGAAAACTAAAAATCAGCAAGACACAGGCACCCCAAAGTTTAGGGCTGCTCTGTTGACAAGAACCTCCACTTCGTTACACCTTAAATATCCCAGGAAAGAGAAAAATGGATAAAGACGTTGTGGTCCTTATGTACAATGGAATATCACTCAGCCATGAAACCAACGTCATAAGGCTAGTAGCAGCATGATGAGTGGATTTAGGTATGACGATTCTAAGTGAAATAAGTCATACAGAAAAAGACACTTATCATAGGATATCACTTATAGACGGAATGTAAAAACCGCTACCCTTGAACTGAATTACAAAACAGAACAGAGTCCCACGTTTAGAAAACACACTATGGCTGCTTCACGGGAAAGGTGAGGTGGGGTGATGCATAAAACAAGGGTTTCAAATTAGGTCAGATACCGTTCCATAAACCCAATATGTAATAGACAAGACCTACTCCTTGCTCAGTGAATTGGACTCAACACCCCCTATTCACCGCCCAAGAATATATCTGACTAGTAAGAATCTTAAAACCTATGTTTTGATATCTCTCTGTAAGTGAGTCAAGTGGGTGTAAAGCGGCAGAAACACAGCAGAGGAAAGCAGCTAAACCACATTATAAAAATCAATTACTTTTAAAAACCCGTGAAACAAAGACAGTGAAAGAGAGAGAAATTCTTACAAAATTCGTTCAGGGGCTGTGATGCCACCTGGATTGACCATATCTAGACCCACAGCTGATTGAGACATAAGGGTGGACACTCTTGGGGCTGAGAGGTTTGGTGAGGTTGGGTGAGGAAACACAGACCCTTTAAAGTAATACTGCATGGTACCCATCCCATGGGTCCCAAATCTCCAGGTTCAAGGGCATCTTCCTACGTCGAAAACATGCATGAGAAACCCAGAAGATGGTACACCGTGTGATCGGGAAAGGTTTCCAAAACGCACCTCTTTTCTCATCTCCTTGTGCTCGGGTTCGCCATTCCAGCCGCTTTACTAGCAATCTCCCTCCTTGGAGAATCAGCACCTTTAACCTCCTGTTCCGTACTGGTTGCAATTTGTCCTGAGGATGAACGGGAAGAGGGGGAAACAATGAGAGACTAGCTCTAGGTATCGGGACAGGCACAGGTCACTCTATTTTCCCATCAGGAAGAAGAATTAACCACAGGCTCAGCCTGCCGCCCGGGACCAGAATAGGGCCTGAAGCAATCTTGCGCTTTTGCGGCCAGCTCCCAAGAAAGTGAGTTGAAAAATGGAGCTCAGGGGCACTGCAATTCACAAACCTGCAGACTTATAAATGATAACTCTCGTCCACAAATATATTGAGGGAAGGTAACGAAGAGGAATGGAAAGCAAGGCAGAATTGCAGGAAACAGATTTCAGGAGGGAGATTCGAATCGCCTTTAAAGCACAGGAAAAGCGGCAAAACCTCGACAATGAAGCCCTTGGCCAAAAAGGGCGTATGCGTTTTTTCCTGAATATATTCAGGAAAAAACGCATACGCCCTTTTTGGCCAACCAAGCAACCTGGAAAGGCAAATCAGCGCTACAAAGAAGTCTCGCTTCCCATCGGTCAAAAGGGCCATGCTGAATAAAGTGTCAAAACCAGAAATGCAGGACAGGCCATGGAGAAACGGGAGCCTGGCTACGCTGATGGGCGGGATGTAAATTGCCAACAGCCACTCTGGAGAAGTGTACGGTGTGTTCTGAAACATCTAAAAAACTCAGCTTAGAGAGCACAGGGCACTTCCACTCATGGGCGTATAAATTGGGAAAACTAAAAATCAGCAAGACACAGGCACCCCAAAGTTTAGGGCTGCTCTGTTGACAAGAACCTCCACTTCGTTACACCTTAAATATCCCAGGAAAGAGAAAAATGGATAAAGACGTTGTGGTCCTTATGTACAATGGAATATCACTCAGCCATGAAACCAACGTCATAAGGCTAGTAGCAGCATGATGAGTGGATTTAGGTATGACGATTCTAAGTGAAATAAGTCATACAGAAAAAGACACTTATCATAGGATATCACTTATAGAGGGAATGTAAAAACCGCTACCCTTGAACTGAATTACAAAACAGAACAGAGTCCCACGTTTAGAAAACACACTATGGCTGCTTCACGGGAAAGGTGAGGTGGGGTGATGCATAAAACAAGGGTTTCAAATTAGGTCAGATACCGTTCCATAAACCCAATATGTAATAGACAAGACCTACTCCTTGATCAGTGAATTGGACTCAACACCCCCTATTCACCGCCCAAGAATATATCTGACTAGTAAGAATCTTAAAACCTATGTTTTGATATCTCTCTGTAAGTGAGTCAAGTGGGTGTAAAGCGGCAGAAACACAGCAGAGGAAAGCAGCTAAACCCCATTATAAAAATCAATTACTTTTAAAAACCCGTGAAACAAAGACAGTGAAAGAGAGAGAAATTCTTACAAAATTCGTTCAGGGGCTGTGATGCCACCTGGATTGACCATATCTAGACCCACAGCTGATTGAGACATAAGGGTGGACACTCTTGGGGCTGAGAGGTTTGGTGAGGTTGGGTGAGGATACACAGACCCTTTAAAGTAATACTGCATGGTACCCATCCCATGGGTCCCAAATCTCCAGGTTCAAGGGCATCTTCCTACATCAAAAACATGCATGAGAAACCCAGAAGATGGTACACCGTGTGATCGGGAAAGGTTTCCAAAACGCACCTCTTTTCTCATCTCCTTGTGCTCGGGTTCGCCTTTCCAGCCGCTTTACTAGCAATCTCCCTCCTTGGAGAATCAGCACCTTTAACCTCCTGTTCCGTACAGGTTGCAATTTGTCCTGAGGATGAACGGGAAGAGGGGTAACCAATGAGAGACTAGCTCTAGGTATCGGGACAGGCACAGGTCACTCTATTTTCCCATCAGGAAGAAGAATTAACCACAGGCTCAGCCTGCCGCCCGGGACCAGAATAGGGCCTGAAGCAATCTTGCGCTTTTGCGACCAGCTCCCAAGAAAGTGAGTTGAAAAATGGAGCTCAGGGGCACTGCAATTCACAAACCTGCAGACTTATAAATGATAACTCTCGTCCACAAATATATTGAGGGAAGGTAACGAAGAGGAATGGAAAGCAAGGCAGAATTGCAGGAAACAGATTTCAGGAGGGAGATTCGAATCGCCTTTAAAGCACAGGAAAAGCGGCAAAACCTCGACAATGAAGCCCTTGGCCAAAAAGGGCGTATGCGTTTTTTCCTGAATATATTCAGGAAAAAACGCATACGCCCTTTTTGGCCAACCAAGCAACCTGGAAAGGCAAATCAGCGCGACAAAGAAGTCTCGCTTCCCATCGGTCAAAAGGGCCATGCTGAATAAAGTGTCCAAACCAGAAATGCAGGACAGGCCATGGAGAAACGGGAGCCTGGCTACGCTGATGGGCGGGATGTAAATTGCCAACAGCCACTCTGGAGAAGTGTACGGTGTGTCCTGAAACCTCTAAAAAACTCAGCTTAGAGAGCAAAGGGCACTTCCACTCATGGGCGTATAAATTGGGAAAACTAAAAATCAGCAAGACACAGGCACCCCAAAGTTTAGGGCTGCTCTGTTGACAAGAACCTCCACTTCGTTACACCTTAAATATCCCAGGAAAGAGAAAAATGGATAAAGACGTTGTGGTCCTTATGTACAATGGAATATCACTCAGCCATGAAACCAACGTCATAAGGCTAGTAGCAGCATGATGAGTGGATTTAGGTATGACGATTCTAAGTGAAATAAGTCATACAGAAAAAGACACTTATCATAGGATATCACTTATAGACGGAATGTAAAAACCGCTACCCTTGAACTGAATTACAAAACAGAACAGAGTCCCACGTTTAGAAAACACACTATGGCTGCTTCACGGGAAAGGTGAGGTGGGGTGATGCATAAAACAAGGGTTTCAAATTAGGTCAGATACCGTTCCATAAACCCAATATGTAATAGACAAGACCTACTCCTTGCTCAGTGAATTGGACTCAACACCCCCTATTCACCGCCCAAGAATATATCTGACTAGTAAGAATCTTAAAACCTATGTTTTGATATCTCTCTGTAAGTGAGTCAAGTGGGTGTAAAGCGGCAGAAACACAGCAGAGGAAAGCAGCTAAACCACATTATAAAAATCAATTACTTTTAAAAACCCGTGAAACAAAGACAGTGAAAGAGAGAGAAATTCTTACAAAATTCGTTCAGGGGCTGTGATGCCACCTGGATTGACCATATCTAGACCCACAGCTGATTGAGACATAAGGGTGGACACTCTTGGGGCTGAGAGGTTTGGTGAGGTTGGGTGAGGAAACACAGACCCTTTAAAGTAATACTGCATGGTACCCATCCCATGGGTCCCAAATCTCCAGGTTCAAGGGCATCTTCCTACGTCGAAAACATGCATGAGAAACCCAGAAGATGGTACACCGTGTGATCGGGAAAGGTTTCCAAAACGCACCTCTTTTCTCATCTCCTTGTGCTCGGGTTCGCCATTCCAGCCGCTTTACTAGCAATCTCCCTCCTTGGAGAATCAGCACCTTTAACCTCCTGTTCCGTACTGGTTGCAATTTGTCCTGAGGATGAACGGGAAGAGGGGGAACCAATGAGAGACTAGCTCTAGGTATCGGGACAGGCACAGGTCACTCTATTTTCCCATCAGGAAGAAGAATTAACCACAGGCTCAGCCTGCCGCCCGGGACCAGAATAGGGCCTGAAGCAATCTTGCGCTTTTGCGGCCAGCTCCCAAGAATGTGAGTTGAAAAATGGAGCTCAGGGGCACTGCAATTCACAAACCTGCAGACTTATAAATGATAACTCTCGTCCACAAATATATTGAGGGAAGGTAACGAAGAGGAATGGAAAGCAAGGCAGAATTGCAGGAAACAGATTTCAGGAGGGAGATTCGAATCGCCTTTAAAGCACAGGAAAAGCGGCAAAACCTCGACAATGAAGCCCTTGGCCAAAAAGGGCGTATGCGTTTTTTCCTGAATATATTCAGGAAAAAACGCATACGCCCTTTTTGGCCAACCAAGCAACCTGGAAAGGCAAATCAGCGCTACAAAGAAGTCTCGCTTCCCATCGGTCAAAAGGGCCATGCTGAATAAAGTGTCAAAACCAGAAATGCAGGACAGGCCATGGAGAAACGGGAGCCTGGCTACGCTGATGGGCGGGATGTAAATTGCCAACAGCCACTCTGGAGAAGTGTACGGTGTGTTCTGAAACATCTAAAAAACTCAGCTTAGAGAGCACAGGGCACTTCCACTCATGGGCGTATAAATTGGGAAAACTAAAAATCAGCAAGACACAGGCACCCCAAAGTTTAGGGCTGCTCTGTTGACAAGAACCTCCACTTCGTTACACCTTAAATATCCCAGGAAAGAGAAAAATGGATAAAGACGTTGTGGTCCTTATGTACAATGGAATATCACTCAGCCATGAAACCAACGTCATAAGGCTAGTAGCAGCATGATGAGTGGATTTAGGTATGACGATTCTAAGTGAAATAAGTCATACAGAAAAAGACACTTATCATAGGATATCACTTATAGAGGGAATGTAAAAACCGCTACCCTTGAACTGAATTACAAAACAGAACAGAGTCCCACGTTTAGAAAACACACTATGGCTGCTTCACGGGAAAGGTGAGGTGGGGTGATGCATAAAACAAGGGTTTCAAATTAGGTCAGATACCGTTCCATAAACCCAATATGTAATAGACAAGACCTACTCCTTGATCAGTGAATTGGACTCAACACCCCCTATTCACCGCCCAAGAATATATCTGACTAGTAAGAATCTTAAAACCTATGTTTTGATATCTCTCTGTAAGTGAGTCAAGTGGGTGTAAAGCGGCAGAAACACAGCAGAGGAAAGCAGCTAAACCCCATTATAAAAATCAATTACTTTTAAAAACCCGTGAAACAAAGACAGTGAAAGAGAGAGAAATTCTTACAAAATTCGTTCAGGGGCTGTGATGCCACCTGGATTGACCATATCTAGACCCACAGCTGATTGAGACATAAGGGTGGACACTCTTGGGGCTGAGAGGTTTGGTGAGGTTGGGTGAGGATACACAGACCCTTTAAAGTAATACTGCATGGTACCCATCCCATGGGTCCCAAATCTCCAGGTTCAAGGGCATCTTCCTACATCAAAAACATGCATGAGAAACCCAGAAGATGGTACACCGTGTGATCGGGAAAGGTTTCCAAAACGCACCTCTTTTCTCATCTCCTTGTGCTCGGGTTCGCCATTCCAGCCGCTTTACTAGCAATCTCCCTCCTTGGAGAATCAGCACCTTTAACCTCCTGTTCCGTACAGGTTGCAATTTGTCCTGAGGATGAACGGGAAGAGGGGTAACCAATGAGAGACTAGCTCTAGGTATCGGGACAGGCACAGGTCACTCTATTTTCCCATCAGGAAGAAGAATTAACCACAGGCTCAGCCTGCCGCCCGGGACCAGAATAGGGCCTGAAGCAATCCTGCGCTTTTGCGGCCAGCTCCCAAGAAAGTGAGTTGAAAAATGGAGCTCAGGGGCACTGCAATTCACAAACCTGCAGACTTATAAATGATAACTCTCGTCCACAAATATATTGAGGGAAGGTAACGAAGAGGAATGGAAAGCAAGGCAGAATTGCAGGAAACAGATTTCAGGAGGGAGATTCGAATCGCCTTTAAAGCACAGGAAAAGCGGCAAAACCTCGACAATGAAGCCCTTGGCCGAAAAGGGCGTATGCGTTTTTTCCTGAATATATTCAGGAAAAAACGCATACGCCCTTTTTGGCCAACCAAGCAACCTGGAAAGGCAAATCAGCGCTACAAAGAAGTCTCGCTTCCCATCGGTCAAAAGGGCCATGCTGAATAAAGTGTCAAAACCAGAAATGCAGGACAGGCCATGGAGAAACGGGAGCCTGGCTACGCTGATGGGCAGGATGTAAATTGCCAACAGCCACTCTGGAGAAGTGTACGGTGTGTCCTGAAACCTCTAAAAAACTCAGCTTAGAGAGCATAGGGCACTTCCACTCATGGGCGTATAAATTGGGAAAACTAAAAATCAGCAAGACACAGGCACCCCAAAGTTTAGGGCTGCTCTGTTGACAAGAACCTCCACTTCGTTACACCTTAAATATCCCAGGAAAGAGAAAAATGGATAAAGACGTTGTGGTCCTTATGTACAATGGAATATCACTCAGCCATGAAACTAACGTCATAAGGCTAGTAGCAGCATGATGAGTGGATTTAGGTATGACGATTCTAAGTGAAATAAGTCATACAGAAAAAGACACTTATCATAGGATATCACTTATAGAGGGAATGTAAAAACCGCTACCCTTGAACTGAATTCCAAAACAGAACAGAGTCCCACGTTTAGAAAACACACTATGGCTGCTTCACGGGAAAGGTGAGGTGGGGTGATGCATAAAACACGGGTTTCAAATTAGGTCAGATACCGTTCCATAAACCCAATATGTAATAGACAAGACCTACTCCTTGATCAGTGAATTGGACTCAACACCCCCTATTCACCGCCCAAGAATATATCTGACTATTAAGAATCTTAAAACCTATGTTTTGATATCTCTCTGTAAGTGACTCAAGTGGGTGTAAAGCGGCAGAAACACAGCAGAGGAAAACAGCTATGCCACATTATAAAAATCAATTACTTTTAAAAACCCGTGAAACAAAGACAGTGAAAGAGAGAGAAATTCTTACAAAATTCGTTCAGGGGCTGTGATGCCACCTGGATTGACCATATCTAGACCCACAGCTGATTGAGACATAAGGGTGGACACTCTTGGGGCTGAGAGGTTTGGTGAGGTTGGGTGAGGAAACACAGACCCTTTAAAGTAATACTGCATGGTACCCATCCCATGGGTCCCAAATCTCCAGGTTCAAGGGCATCTTCCTACATCAAAAACATGCATGAGAAACCCAGAAGATGGTACACCGTGTGATCGGGAAAGGTTTCCAAAACGCACCTCTTTTCTCATCTCCTTGTGCTCGGGTTCGCCATTCCAGCCGCTTTACTAGCAATCTCCCTCCTTGGAGAATCAGCACCTTTAACCTCCTGTTCCGTACAGGTTGCAATTTGTCCTGAGGATGAACGGGAAGAGGGGTAACCAATGAGAGACTAGCTCTAGGTATCGGGACAGGCACAGGTCACTCTATTTTCCCATCAGGAAGAAGAATTAACCACAGGCTCAGCCTGCCGCCCGGGATCAGAATAGGGCCTGAAGCAATCCTGCGCTTTTGCGGCCAGCTCCCAAGAAAGTGAGTTGAAAAATGGATCTCAGGGGCACTGCAATTCACAAACCTGCAGACTTATAAATGATAACTCTCGTCCACAAATATATTGAGGGAAGGTAACGAAGAGGAATGGAAAGCAAGGCAGAATTGCAGGAAACAGATTTCAGGAGGGAGATTCGAATCGCCTTTAAAGCACAGGAAAAGCGGCAAAACCTCGACAATGAAGCCCTTGGCCAAAAAGGGCGTATGCGTTTTTTCCTGAATATATTCAGGAAAAAACGCATACGCCCTTTTTGGCCAACCAAGCAACCTGGAAAGGCAAATCAGCGCGACAAAGAAGTCTCGCTTCCCATCGGTCAAAAGGGCCATGCTGAATAAAGTGTCAAAACCAGAAATGCAGGACAGGCCATGGAGAAACGGGAGCCTGGCTACGCTGATGGGCGGGATGTAAATTGCCAACAGCCACTCTGGAGAAGTGTACGGTGTGTCCTGAAACCTCCAAAAAACTCAGCTTAGAGAGCATAGGGCACTTCCACTCATGGGCGTATAAATTGGGAAAACTAAAAATCAGCAAGACACAGGCACCCCAAAGTTTAGGGCTGCTCTGTTGACAAGAACCTCCACTTCGTTACACCTTAAATATCCCAGGAAAGAGAAAAATGGATAAAGACGTTGTGGTCCTTATGTACAATGGAATATCACTCAGCCATGAAACCAACGTCATAAGGCTAGTAGCAGCATGATGAGTGGATTTAGGTATGACGATTCTAAGTGAAATAAGTCATACAGAAAAAGACACTTATCATAGGATATCACTTATAGAGGGAATGTAAAAACCGCTACCCTTGAACTGAATTACAAAACAGAACAGAGTCCCACGTTTAGAAAACACACTATGGCTGCTTCACGGGAAAGGTGAGGTGGGGTGATGCATAAAACACGGGTTTCAAATTAGGTCAGATACCGTTCCATAAACCCAATATGTAATAGACAAGACCTACTCCTTGATCAGTGAATTGGACTCAACACCCCCTATTCACCGCCCAAGAATATATCTGACTAGTAAGAATCTTAAAACCTATGTTTTGATATCTCTCTGTAAGTGACTCAAGTGGGTGTAAAGCGGCAGAAACACAGCAGAGGAAAGCAGCTAAACCCCATTATAAAAATCAATTACTTTTAAAAACCCGTGAAACAAAGACAGTGAAAGAGAGAGAAATTCTTACAAAATTCGTTCAGGGGCTGTGATGCCACCTGGATTGACCATATCTAGACCCACAGCTGATTGAGACATAAGGGTGGACACTCTTGGGGCTGAGAGGTTTGGTGAGGTTGGGTGAGGATACACAGACCCTTTAAAGTAATACTGCATGGTACCCATCCCATGGGTCCCAAATCTCCAGGTTCAAGGGCATCTTCCTACATCAAAAACATGCATGAGAAACCCAGAAGATGGTACACCGTGTGATCGGGAAAGGTTTCCAAAACGCACCTCTTTTCTCATCTCCTTGTGCTCGGGTTCGCCATTCCAGCCGCTTTACTAGCAATCTCCCTCCTTGGAGAATCAGCACCTTTAACCTCCTGTTCCGTACAGGTTGCAATTTGTCCTGAGGATGAACGGGAAGAGGGGTAACCAATGAGAGACTAGCTCTAGGTATCGGGACAGGCACAGGTCACTCTATTTTCCCATCAGGAAGAAGAATTAACCACAGGCTCAGCCTGCCGCCCGGGACCAGAATAGGGCCTGAAGCAATCCTGCGCTTTTGCGGCCAGCTCCCAAGAAAGTGAGTTGAAAAATGGAGCTCAGGGGCACTGCAATTCACAAACCTGCAGACTTATAAATGATAACTCTCGTCCACAAATATATTGAGGGAAGGTAACGAAGAGGAATGGAAAGCAAGGCAGAATTGCAGGAAACAGATTTCAGGAGGGAGATTCGAATCGCCTTTAAAGCACAGGAAAAGCGGCAAAACCTCGACAATGAAGCCCTTGGCCAAAAAGGGCGTATGCGTTTTTTCCTGAATATATTCAGGAAAAAACGCATACGCCCTTTTTGGCCAACCAAGCAACCTGGAAAGGCAAATCAGCGCTACAAAGAAGTCTCGCTTCCCATCGGTCAAAAGGGCCATGCTGAATAAAGTGTCAAAACCAGAAATGCAGGACAGGCCATGGAGAAACGGGAGCCTGGCTACGCTGATGGGCGGGATGTAAATTGCCAACAGCCACTCTGGAGAAGTGTACGGTGTGTCCTGAAACCTCTACAAAACTCAGCTTAGAGAGCATAGGGCACTTCCACTCATGGGCGTATAAATTGGGAAAACTAAAAATCAGCAAGACACAGGCACCCCAAAGTTTAGGGCTGCTCTGTTGACAAGAACCTCCACTTCGTTACACCTTAAATATCCCAGGAAAGAGAAAAATGGATAAAGACGTTGTGGTCCTTATGTACAATGGAATATCACTCAGCCATGAAACCAACGTCATAAGGCTAGTAGCAGCATGATGAGTGGATTTAGGTATGACGATTCTAAGTGAAATAAGTCATACAGAAAAAGACACTTATCATAGGATATCACTTATAGAGGGAATGTAAAAACCGCTACCCTTGAACTGAATTACAAAAGAGAACAGAGTCCCACGTTTAGAAAACACACTATGGCTGCTTCACGGGAAAGGTGAGGTGGGGTGATGCATAAAACACGGGTTTCAAATTAGGTCAGATACCGTTCCATAAACCCAATATGTAATAGACAAGACCTACTCCTTGATCAGTGAATTGGACTCAACACCCCCTATTCACCGCCCAAGAATATATCTGACTAGTAAGAATCTTAAAACCTATGTTTTGATATCTCTCTGTAAGTGACTCAAGTGGGTGTAAAGCGGCAGAAACACAGCAGAGGAAAGCAGCTATGCCACATTATAAAAATCAATTACTTTTAAAAACCCGTGAAACAAAGACAGTGAAAGAGAGAGAAATTCTTACAAAATTCGTTCAGGGGCTGTGATGCCACCTGGATTGACCATATCTAGACCCACAGCTGATTGAGACATAAGGGTGGACACTCTTGGGGCTGAGAGGTTTGGTGAGGTTGGGTGAGGAAACACAGACCCTTTAAAGTAATACTGCATGGTACCCATCCCATGGGTCCCAAATCTCCAGGTTCAAGGGCATCTTCCTACATCAAAAACATGCATGAGAAACCCAGAAGATGGTACACCATGTGATCGGGAAAGGTTTCCAAAACGCACCTCTTTTCTCATCTCCTTGTGCTCGGGTTCGCCATTCCAGCCGCTTTACTAGCAATCTCCCTCCTTGTAGAATCAGCACCTTTAACCTCCTGTTCCGTACAGGTTGCAATTTGTCCTGAGGATGAACGGGAAGAGGGGTAACCAATGAGAGACTAGCTCTAGGTATCGGGACAGGCACAGGTCACTCTATTTTCCCATTAGGAAGAAGAATTAACCACAGGCTCAGCCTGCCGCCCGGGACCAGAATAGGGCCTGAAGCAATCCTGCGCTTTTGCGGCCAGCTCCCAAGAAAGTGAGTTGAAAAATGGAGCTCAGGGGCACTGCAATTCACAAACCTGCAGACTTATAAATGATAACTCTCGTCCACAAATATATTGAGGGAAGGTAACGAAGAGGAATGGAAAGCAAGGCAGAATTGCAGGAAACAGATTTCAGGAGGGAGATTCGAATCGCCTTTAAAGCACAGGAAAAGCGGCAAAACCTCGACAATGAAGCCCTTGGCCAAAAAGGGCGTATGCGTTTTTTCCTGAATATATTCAGGAAAAAACGCATACGCCCTTTTTGGCCAACCAAGCAACCTGGAAAGGCAAATCAGCGCTACAAAGAAGTCTCGCTTCCCATCGGTCAAAAGGGCCATGCTGAATAAAGTGTCAAAACCAGAAATGCAGGACAGGCCATGGAGAAACGGGAGCCTGGCTACGCTGATGGGCCGGATGTAAATTACCAACAGCCACTCTGGAGAAGTATACGGTGTGTCCTGAAACCTCCAAAAAACTCAGCTTAGAGAGCATAGGGCACTTCCACTCATGGGCGTATAAATTGGGAAAACTAAAAATCAGCAAGACACAGGCACCCCAAAGTTTAGGGCTGCTCTGTTGACAAGAACCTCCACTTCGTTACACCTTAAATATCCCAGGAAAGAGAAAAATGGATAAAGACGTTGTGGTCCTTATGTACAATGGAATATCACTCAGCCATGAAACCAACGTCATAAGGCTAGTAGCAGCATGATGAGTGCATTTAGGTATGACGATTCTAAGTGAAATAAGTCATACAGAAAAAGACACTTATCATAAGATATCACTTATAGAGGGAATGTAAAAACCGCTACCCTTGAACTGAATTACAAAACAGAACAGAGTCCCACGTTTAGAAAACACACTATGGCTGCTTCACGGGAAAGGTGAGGTGGGGTGATGCATAAAACAAGGGTTTCAAATTAGGTCAGATACCGTTCCATAAACCCAATATGTAATAGACAAGACCTACTCCTTGCTCAGTGAATTGGACTCAACACCCCCTATTCACCGCCCAAGAATATATCTGACTAGTAAGAATCTTAAAACCTATGTTTTGATATCTCTCTGTAAGTGAGTCAAGTGGGTGTAAAGCGGCAGAGACACAGCAGAGGAAAGCAGCTATACCACATTATAAAAATCAATTACTTTTAAAAACCCGTGAAACAAAGACAGTGAAAGAGAGAGAAATTCTTACAAAATTCGTTCAGGGGCTGTGATGCCACCTGGATTGACCATATCTAGACCCACAGCTGATTGAGACATAAGGGTGGACACTCTTGGGGCTGAGAGGTTTGGTGAGGTTGGGTGAGGAAACACAGACCCTTTAAAGTAATACTGCATGGTACCCATCCCATGGGTCCCAAATCTCCAGGTTCAAGGGCATCTTCCTACATCAAAAACATGCATGAGAAACCCAGAAGATGGTACACCGTGTGATCGGGAAAGGTTTCCAAAACGCACCTCTTTTCTCATCTCCTTGTGCTCGGGTTCGCCATTCCAGCCGCTTTACTAGCAATCTCCCTCCTTGGAGAATCAGCACCTTTAACCTCCTGTTCCGTACAGGTTGCAATTTGTCCTGAGGATGAACGGGAAGAGGGGTAACCAATGAGAGACTAGCTCTAGGTATCGGGACAGGCACAGGTCACTCTATTTTCCCATCAGGAAGAAGAATTAACCACAGGCTCAGCCTGCCGCCCGGGACCAGAATAGGGCCTGAAGCAATCCTGCGCTTTTGCGGCCAGCTCCCAAGAAAGCGAGTTGAAAAATGGAGCTCAGGGGCACTGCAATTCACAAACCTGCAGACTTATAAATGATAACTCTCGTCCACAAATATATTGAGGGAAGGTAACGAAGAGGAATGGAAAGCAAGGCAGAATTGCAGGAAACAGATTTCAGGAGGGAGATTCGAATCGCCTTTAAAGCACAGGAAAAGCGGCAAAACCTCGACAATGAAGCCCTTGGCCAAAAAGGGCGTATGCGTTTTTTCCTGAATATATTCAGGAAAAAACGCATACGCCCTTTTTGGCCAACCAAGCAACCTGGAAAGGCAAATCAGCGCTACAAAGAAGTCTCGCTTCCCATCGGTCAAAAGGGCCATGCTGAATAAAGTGTCAAAACCAGAAATGCAGGACAGGCCATGGAGAAACGGGAGCCTGGCTACGCTGATGGGCGGGATGTAAATTGCCAACAGCCACTCTGGAGAAGTGTACGGTGTGTCCTGAAACCTCTACAAAACTCAGCTTAGAGAGCATAGGGCACTTCCACTCATGGGCGTATAAATTGGGAAAACTAAAAATCAGCAAGACACAGGCACCCCAAAGTTTAGGGCTGCTCTGTTGACAAGAACCTCCACTTCGTTACACCTTAAATATCCCAGGAAAGAGAAAAATGGATAAAGACGTTGTGGTCCTTATGTACAATGGAATATCACTCAGCCATGAAACCAACGTCATAAGGCTAGTAGCAGCATGATGAGTGGATTTAGGTACGACGATTCTAAGTGAAATAAGTCATACAGAAAAAGACACTTATCATAGGATATCACTTATAGACGGAATGTAAAAACCGCTACCCTTGAACTGAATTACAAAACAGAACAGAGTCCCACGTTTAGAAAACACACTATGGCTGCTTCACGGGAAAGGTGAGGTGGGGTGATGCATAAAACAAGGGTTTCAAATTAGGTCAGATACCGTTCCATAAAGCCAATATGTAATAGACAAGACCTACTCCTTGCTCAGTGAATTGGACTCAACACCCCCTATTCACCGCCCAAGAATATATCTGACTAGTAAGAATCTTAAAACCTATGTTTTGATATCTCTCTGTAAGTGACTCAAGTGGGTGTAAAGCGGCAGAAACACAGCAGAGGAAAGCAGCTATACCACATTATAAAAATCAATTACTTTTAAAAACCCGTGAAACAAAGACAGTGAAAGAGAGAGAAATTCTTACAAAATTCGTTCAGGGGCTGTGATGCCACCTGGATTGACCATATCTAGACCCACAGCTGATTGAGACATAAGGGTGGACACTCTTGGGGCTGAGAGGTTTGGTGAGGTTGGGTGAGGAAACACAGACCCTTTAAAGTAATACTGCATGGTACCCATCCCATGGGTCCCAAATCTCCAGGTTCAAGGGCATCTTCCTACATCAAAAACATGCATGAGAAACCCAGAAGATTGTACACCGTGTGATCGGGAATGGTTTCCAAAACGCACCTCTTTTCTCATCTCCTTGTGCTCGGGTTCGCCATTCCAGCCGCTTTACTAGCAATCTCCCTCCTTGGAGAATCAGCACCTTTAACCTCCTGTTCCGTACAGGTTGCAATTTGTCCTGAGGATGAACGGGAAGAGGGGTAACCAATGAGAGACTAGCTCTAGGTATCGGGACAGGCACAGGTCACTCTATTTTCCCATCAGGAAGAAGAATTAACCACAGGCTCAGCCTGCCGCCCGGGACCAGAATAGGGCCTGAAGCAATCCTGCGCTTTTGCGGCCAGCTCCCAAGAAAGTGAGTTGAAAAATGGAGCTCAGGGGCACTGCAATTCACAAACCTGCAGACTTATAAATGATAACTCTCGTCCACAAATATATTGAGGGAAGGTAACGAAGAGGAATGGAAAGCAAGGCAGAATTGCAGGAAACAGATTTCAGGAGGGAGATTCGAATCGCCTTTAAAGCACAGGAAAAGCGGCAAAACCTCGACAATGAAGCCCTTGGCCAAAAAGGGCGTATGCGTTTTTTCCTGAATATATTCAGGAAAAAACGCATACGCCCTTTTTGGCCAACCAAGCAACCTGGAAAGGCAAATCAGCGCTACAAAGAAGTCTCGCTTCCCATCGGTCAAAAGGGCCATGCTGAATAAAGTGTCAAAACCAGAAATGCAGGACAGGCCATGGAGAAACGGGAGCCTGGCTACGCTGATGGGCGGGATGTAAATTGCCAACAGCCACTCTGGAGAAGTGTACGGTGTGTCCTGAAACCTCTACAAAACTCAGCTTAGAGAGCATAGGGCACTTCCACTCATGGGCGTATAAATTGGGAAAACTAAAAATCAGCAAGACACAGGCACCCCAAAGTTTAGGGCTGCTCTGTTGACAAGAACCTCCACTTCGTTACACCTTAAATATCCCAGGAAAGAGAAAAATGGATAAAGACGTTGTGGTCCTTATGTACAATGGAATATCACTCAGCCATGAAACCAACGTCATAAGGCTAGTAGCAGCATGATGAGTGGATTTAGGTATGACGATTCTAAGTGAAATAAGTCATACAGAAAAAGACACTTATCATAGGATATCACTTATAGAGGGAATGTAAAAACCGCTACCCTTGAACTGAATTACAAAAGAGAACAGAGTCCCACGTTTAGAAAACACACTATGGCTGCTTCACGGGAAAGGTGAGGTGGGGTGATGCATAAAACACGGGTTTCAAATTAGGTCAGATACCGTTCCATAAACCCAATATGTAATAGACAAGACCTACTCCTTGATCAGTGAATTGGACTCAACACCCCCTATTCACCGCCCAAGAATATATCTGACTAGTAAGAATCTTAAAACCTATGTTTTGATATCTCTCTGTAAGTGACTCAAGTGGGTGTAAAGCGGCAGAAACACAGCAGAGGAAAGCAGCTATGCCACATTATAAAAATCAATTACTTTTAAAAACCCGTGAAACAAAGACAGTGAAAGAGAGAGAAATTCTTACAAAATTCGTTCAGGGGCTGTGATGCCACCTGGATTGACCATATCTAGACCCACAGCTGATTGAGACATAAGGGTGGACACTCTTGGGGCTGAGAGGTTTGGTGAGGTTGGGTGAGGAAACACAGACCCTTTAAAGTAATACTGCATGGTACCCATCCCATGGGTCCCAAATCTCCAGGTTCAAGGGCATCTTCCTACATCAAAAACATGCATGAGAAACCCAGAAGATGGTACACCATGTGATCGGGAAAGGTTTCCAAAACGCACCTCTTTTCTCATCTCCTTGTGCTCGGGTTCGCCATTCCAGCCGCTTTACTAGCAATCTCCCTCCTTGTAGAATCAGCACCTTTAACCTCCTGTTCCGTACAGGTTGCAATTTGTCCTGAGGATGAACGGGAAGAGGGGTAACCAATGAGAGACTAGCTCTAGGTATCGGGACAGGCACAGGTCACTCTATTTTCCCATTAGGAAGAAGAATTAACCACAGGCTCAGCCTGCCGCCCGGGACCAGAATAGGGCCTGAAGCAATCCTGCGCTTTTGCGGCCAGCTCCCAAGAAAGTGAGTTGAAAAATGGAGCTCAGGGGCACTGCAATTCACAAACCTGCAGACTTATAAATGATAACTCTCGTCCACAAATATATTGAGGGAAGGTAACGAAGAGGAATGGAAAGCAAGGCAGAATTGCAGGAAACAGATTTCAGGAGGGAGATTCGAATCGCCTTTAAAGCACAGGAAAAGCGGCAAAACCTCGACAATGAAGCCCTTGGCCAAAAAGGGCGTATGCGTTTTTTCCTGAATATATTCAGGAAAAAACGCATACGCCCTTTTTGGCCAACCAAGCAACCTGGAAAGGCAAATCAGCGCTACAAAGAAGTCTCGCTTCCCATCGGTCAAAAGGGCCATGCTGAATAAAGTGTCAAAACCAGAAATGCAGGACAGGCCATGGAGAAACGGGAGCCTGGCTACGCTGATGGGCCGGATGTAAATTGCCAACAGCCACTCTGGAGAAGTATACGGTGTGTCCTGAAACCTCCAAAAAACTCAGCTTAGAGAGCATAGGGCACTTCCACTCATGGGCGTATAAATTGGGAAAACTAAAAATCAGCAAGACACAGGCACCCCAAAGTTTAGGGCTGCTCTGTTGACAAGAACCTCCACTTCGTTACACCTTAAATATCCCAGGAAAGAGAAAAATGGATAAAGACGTTGTGGTCCTTATGTACAATGGAATATCACTCAGCCATGAAACCAACGTCATAAGGCTAGTAGCAGCATGATGAGTGCATTTAGGTATGACGATTCTAAGTGAAATAAGTCATACAGAAAAAGACACTTATCATAAGATATCACTTATAGAGGGAATGTAAAAACCGCTACCCTTGAACTGAATTACAAAACAGAACAGAGTCCCACGTTTAGAAAACACACTATGGCTGCTTCACGGGAAAGGTGAGGTGGGGTGATGCATAAAACAAGGGTTTCAAATTAGGTCAGATACCGTTCCATAAACCCAATATGTAATAGACAAGACCTACTCCTTGCTCAGTGAATTGGACTCAACACCCCCTATTCACCGCCCAAGAATATATCTGACTAGTAAGAATCTTAAAACCTATGTTTTGATATCTCTCTGTAAGTGAGTCAAGTGGGTGTAAAGCGGCAGAGACACAGCAGAGGAAAGCAGCTATACCACATTATAAAAATCAATTACTTTTAAAAACCCGTGAAACAAAGACAGTGAAAGAGAGAGAAATTCTTACAAAATTCGTTCAGGGGCTGTGATGCCACCTGGATTGACCATATCTAGACCCACAGCTGATTGAGACATAAGGGTGGACACTCTTGGGGCTGAGAGGTTTGGTGAGGTTGGGTGAGGAAACACAGACCCTTTAAAGTAATACTGCATGGTACCCATCCCATGGGTCCCAAATCTCCAGGTTCAAGGGCATCTTCCTACATCAAAAACATGCATGAGAAACCCAGAAGATGGTACACCGTGTGATCGGGAAAGGTTTCCAAAACGCACCTCTTTTCTCATCTCCTTGTGCTCGGGTTCGCCATTCCAGCCGCTTTACTAGCAATCTCCCTCCTTGGAGAATCAGCACCTTTAACCTCCTGTTCCGTACAGGTTGCAATTTGTCCTGAGGATGAACGGGAAGAGGGGTAACCAATGAGAGACTAGCTCTAGGTATCGGGACAGGCACAGGTCACTCTATTTTCCCATCAGGAAGAAGAATTAACCACAGGCTCAGCCTGCCGCCCGGGACCAGAATAGGGCCTGAAGCAATCCTGCGCTTTTGCGGCCAGCTCCCAAGAAAGCGAGTTGAAAAATGGAGCTCAGGGGCACTGCAATTCACAAACCTGCAGACTTATAAATGATAACTCTCGTCCACAAATATATTGAGGGAAGGTAACGAAGAGGAATGGAAAGCAAGGCAGAATTGCAGGAAACAGATTTCAGGAGGGAGATTCGAATCGCCTTTAAAGCACAGGAAAAGCGGCAAAACCTCGACAATGAAGCCCTTGGCCAAAAAGGGCGTATGCGTTTTTTCCTGAATATATTCAGGAAAAAACGCATACGCCCTTTTTGGCCAACCAAGCAACCTGGAAAGGCAAATCAGCGCTACAAAGAAGTCTCGCTTCCCATCGGTCAAAAGGGCCATGCTGAATAAAGTGTCAAAACCAGAAATGCAGGACAGGCCATGGAGAAACGGGAGCCTGGCTACGCTGATGGGCGGGATGTAAATTGCCAACAGCCACTCTGGAGAAGTGTACGGTGTGTCCTGAAACCTCTACAAAACTCAGCTTAGAGAGCATAGGGCACTTCCACTCATGGGCGTATAAATTGGGAAAACTAAAAATCAGCAAGACACAGGCACCCCAAAGTTTAGGGCTGCTCTGTTGACAAGAACCTCCACTTCGTTACACCTTAAATATCCCAGGAAAGAGAAAAATGGATAAAGACGTTGTGGTCCTTATGTACAATGGAATATCACTCAGCCATGAAACCAACGTCATAAGGCTAGTAGCAGCATGATGAGTGGATTTAGGTATGACGATTCTAAGTGAAATAAGTCATACAGAAAAAGACACTTATCATAGGATATCACTTATAGACGGAATGTAAAAACCGCTACCCTTGAACTGAATTACAAAACAGAACAGAGTCCCACGTTTAGAAAACACACTATGGCTGCTTCACGGGAAAGGTGAGGTGGGGTGATGCATAAAACAAGGGTTTCAAATTAGGTCAGATACCGTTCCATAAAGCCAATATGTAATAGACAAGACCTACTCCTTGCTCAGTGAATTGGACTCAACACCCCCTATTCACCGCCCAAGAATATATCTGACTAGTAAGAATCTTAAAACCTATGTTTTGATATCTCTCTGTAAGTGACTCAAGTGGGTGTAAAGCGGCAGAAACACAGCAGAGGAAAGCAGCTATACCACATTATAAAAATCAATTACTTTTAAAAACCCGTGAAACAAAGACAGTGAAAGAGAGAGAAATTCTTACAAAATTCGTTCAGGGGCTGTGATGCCACCTGGATTGACCATATCTAGACCCACAGCTGATTGAGACATAAGGGTGGACACTCTTGGGGCTGAGAGGTTTGGTGAGGTTGGGTGAGGAAACACAGACCCTTTAAAGTAATACTGCATGGTACCCATCCCATGGGTCCCAAATCTCCAGGTTCAAGGGCATCTTCCTACATCAAAAACATGCATGAGAAACCCAGAAGATTGTACACCGTGTGATCGGGAATGGTTTCCAAAACGCACCTCTTTTCTCATCTCCTTGTGCTCGGGTTCGCCATTCCAGCCGCTTTACTAGCAATCTCCCTCCTTGGAGAATCAGCACCTTTAACCTCCTGTTCCGTACAGGTTGCAATTTGTCCTGAGGATGAACGGGAAGAGGGGTAACCAATGAGAGACTAGCTCTAGGTATCGGGACAGGCACAGGTCACTCTATTTTCCCATCAGGAAGAAGAATTAACCACAGGCTCAGCCTGCCGCCCGGGACCAGAATAGGGCCTGAAGCAATCTTGCGCTTTTGCGGCCAGCTCCCAAGAAAGTGAGTTGAAAAATGGAGCTCAGGGGCACTGCAATTCACAAACCTGCAGACTTATAAATGATAACTCTCGTCCACAAATATATTGAGGGAAGGTAACGAAGAGGAATGGAAAGCAAGGCAGAATTGCAGGAAACAGATTTCAGGAGGGAGATTCGAATCGCCTTTAAAGCACAGGAAAAGCGGCAAAACCTCGACAATGAAGCCCTTGGCCAAAAAGGGCGTATGCGTTTTTTCCTGAATATATTCAGGAAAAAACGCATACGCCCTTTTTGGCCAACCAAGCAACCTGGAAAGGCAAATCAGCGCTATAAAGAAGTCTCGCTTCCCATCGGTCAAAAGGGCCATGCTGAATAAAGTGTCCAAACCAGAAATGCAGGACAGGCCATGGAGAAACGGGAGCCTGGCTACGCTGATGGGCGGGATGTAAATTGCCAACAGCCACTCTGGAGAAGTGTACGGTGTGTCCTGAAACCTCTAAAAAACTCAGCTTAGAGAGCAAAGGGCACTTCCACTCATGGGCGTATAAATTGGGAAAACTAAAAATCAGCAAGACACAGGCACCCCAAAGTTTAGGGCTGCTCTGTTGACAAGAACCTCCACTTCGTTACACCTTAAATATCCCAGGAAAGAGAAAAATGGATAAAGACGTTGTGGTCCTTATGTACAATGGAATATCACTCAGCCATGAAACCAACGTCATAAGGCTAGTAGCAGCATGATGAGTGGATTTAGGTATGACGATTCTAAGTGAAATAAGTCATACAGAAAAAGACACTTATCATAGGATATCACTTATAGAGGGAATGTAAAAACCGCGACCCTTGAACTGAATTACAAAACAGAACAGAGTCCCACGTTTAGAAAACACACTATGGCTGCTTCACGGGAAAGGTGAGGTGGGGTGATGCATAAAACAAGGGTTTCAAATTAGGTCAGATACCGTTCCATAAACCCAATATGTAATAGACAAGACCTACTCCTTGATCAGTGAATTGGACTCAACACCCCCTATTCACCGCCCAAGAATATATCTGACTAGTAAGAATCTTAAAACCTATGTATTGATATCTCTCTGTAAGTGACTCAAGTGGGTGTAAAGCGGCAGAAACACAGCAGAGGAAAGCAGCTAAACCACATTATAAAAATCAATTACTTTTAAAAACCCGTGAAACAAAGACAGTGAAAGAGAGAGAAATTCTTACAAAATTCGTTCAGGGGCTGTGATGCCACCTGGATTGACCATATCTAGACCCACAGCTGATTGAGACATAAGGGTGGACACTCTTGGGGCTGAGAGGTTTGGTGAGGTTGGGTGAGGAAACACAGACCCTTTAAAGTAATACTGCATGGTACCCATCCCATGGGTCCCAAATCTCCAGGTTCAAGGGCATCTTCCTACATCAAAAACATGCATGAGAAACCCAGAAGATGGTACACCGTGTGATCGGGAAAGGTTTCCAAAACGCACCTCTTTTCTCATCTCCTTGTGCTCGGGTTCGCCATTCCAGCCGCTTTACTAGCAATCTCCCTCCTTGGAGAATCAGCACCTTTAACCTCCTGTTCCGTACAGGTTGCAATTTGTCCTGAGGATGAACGGGAAGAGGGGTAACCAATGAGAGACTAGCTCTAGGTATCGGGACAGGCACAGGTCACTCTATTTTCCCATCAGGAAGAAGAATTAACCACAGGCTCAGCCTGCCGCCCGGGACCAGAATAGGGCCTGAAGCAATCTTGCGCTTTTGCGGCCAGCTCCCAAGAAAGTGAGTTGAAAAATGGAGCTCAGGGGCACTGCAATTCACAAACCTGCAGACTTATAAATGATAACTCTCGTCCACAAATATATTGAGGGAAGGTAACGAAGAGGAATGGAAAGCAAGGCAGAATTGCAGGAAACAGATTTCAGGAGGGAGATTCGAATCGCCTTTAAAGCACAGGAAAAGCGGCAAAACCTCGACAATGAAGCCCTTGGCCAAAAAGGGCGTATGCGTTTTTTCCTGAATATATTCAGGAAAAAACGCATACGCCCTTTTTGGCCAACCAAGCAACCTGGAAAGGCAAATCAGCGCGACAAAGAAGTCTCGCTTCCCATCGGTCAAAAGGGCCATGCTGAATAAAGTGTCCAAACCAGAAATGCAGGACAGGCCATGGAGAAACGGGAGCCTGGCTACGCTGATGGGCGGGATGTAAATTGCCAACAGCCACTCTGGAGAAGTGTACGGTGTGTCCTGAAACCTCTAAAAAACTCAGCTTAGAGAGCAAAGGGCACTTCCACTCATGGGCGTATAAATTGGGAAAACTAAAAATCAGCAAGACACAGGCACCCCAAAGTTTAGGGCTGCTCTGTTGACAAGAACCTCCACTTCGTTACACCTTAAATATCCCAGGAAAGAGAAAAATGGATAAAGACGTTGTGGTCCTTATGTACAATGGAATATCACTCAGCCATGAAACCAACGTCATAAGGCTAGTAGCAGCATGATGAGTGGATTTAGGTATGACGATTCTAAGTGAAATAAGTCATACAGAAAAAGACACTTATCATAGGATATCACTTATAGAGGGAATGTAAAAACCGCTACCCTTGAACTGAATTACAAAACAGAACAGAGTCCCACGTTTAGAAAACACACTATGGCTGCTTCACGGGAAAGGTGAGGTGGGGTGATGCATAAAACAAGTGTTTCAAATTAGGTCAGATACCGTTCCATAAACCCAATATGTAATAGACAAGACCTACTCCTTGATCAGTGAATTGGACTCAACACCCCCTATTCACCGCCCAAGAATATATCTGACTAGTAAGAATCTTAAAACCTATGTATTGATATCTCTCTGTAAGTGACTCAAGTGGGTGTAAAGCGGCAGAAACACAGCAGAGGAAAGCAGATATACCACATTATAAAAATCAATTACTTTTAAAAACCCGTGAAACAAAGACAGTGAAAGAGAGAGAAATTCTTACAAAATTCGTTCAGGGGCTGTGATGCCACCTGGATTGACCATATCTAGACGCACAGCTGATTGAGACATAAGGGTGGACACTCTTGGGGCTGAGAGGTTTGGTGAGGTTGGGTGAGGAAACACAGACCCTTTAAAGTAATACTGCATGGTACCCATCCCATGGGTCCCAAATCTCCAGGTTCAAGGGCATCTTCCTACATCAAAAACATGCATGAGAAACCCAGAAGATGGTACACCGTGTGATCGGGAAAGGTTTCCAAAACGCACCTCTTTTCTCATCTCCTTGTGCTCGGATTCTCCATTCCAGCCGCTTTACTAGCAATCTCCCTCCTTGGAGAATCAGCACCTTTAACCTCCTGTTCCGTACAGGTTGCAATTTGTCCTGAGGATGAACGGGAAGAGGGGTAACCAATGAGAGACTAGCTCTAGGTATCGGGACAGGCACAGGTCACTCTATTTTCCCATCAGGAAGAAGAATTAACCACAGGCTCAGCCTGCCGCCCGGGACCAGAATAGGGCCTGAAGCAATCCTGCGCTTTTGCGGCCACCTCCCAAGAAAGTGAGTTGAAAAATGGAGCTCAGGGGCACTGCAATTCACAAACCTGCAGACTTATAAATGATAACTCTCGTCCACAAATATATTGAGGGAAGGTAACGAAGAGGAATGGAAAGCAAGGCAGAATTGCAGGAAACAGATTTCAGGAGGGAGATTCGAATCGCCTTTAAAGCACAGGAAAAGCGGCAAAACCTCGACAATGAAGCCCTTGGCCAAAAAGGGCGTATGCGATTTTTCCTGAATATATTCAGGAAAAAACGCATACGCCCTTTTTGGCCAACCAAGCAACCTGGAAAGGCAAATCAGCGCTACAAAGAAGTCTCGCTTCCCATCGGTCAAAAGGGCCATGCTGAATAAAGTGTCAAAACCAGAAATGCAGGACAGGCCATGGAGAAACGGGAGCCTGGCTACGCTGATGGGCGGGATGTAAATTGCCAACAGCCACTCTGGAGAAGTGTACGGTGTGTCCTGAAACCTCCAAAAAACTCAGCTTAGAGAGCATAGGGCACTTCCACTCATGGGCGTATAAATTGGGAAAACTAAAAATCAGCAAGACACAGGCACCCCAAAGTTTAGGGCTGCTCTGTTGACAAGAACCTCCACTTCGTTACACCTTAAATATCCCAGGAAAGAGAAAAATGGATAAAGACGTTGTGGTCCTTATGTACAATGGAATATCACTCAGCCATGAAACCAACGTCATAAGGCTAGTAGCAGCATGATGAGTGGATTTAGGTATGACGATTCTAAGTGAAATAAGTCATACAGAAAAAGACACTTATCATAAGATATCACTTATAGAGGGAATGTAAAAACCGCTACCCTTGAACTGAATTACAAAACAGAACAGAGTCCCACGTTTAGAAAACACACTATGGCTGCTTCACGGGAAAGGTGAGGTGGGGTGATGCATAAAACAAGGGTTTCAAATTAGGTCAGATACCGTTCCATAAAGCCAATATGTAATAGACAAGACCTACTCCTTGCTCAGTGAATTGGACTCAACACCCCCTATTCACCGCCCAAGAATATATCTGACTAGTAAGAATCTTAAAACCTATGTTTTGATATCTCTCTGTAAGTGAGTCAAGTGGGTGTAAAGCGGCAGAGACACAGCAGAAGAAAGCAGCTATACCACATTATAAAAATCAATTACTTTTAAAAACCCGTGAAACAAAGACAGTGAAAGAGAGAGAAATTCTTACAAAATTCGTTCAGGGGCTGTGATGCCACCTGGATTGACCATATCTAGACCCACAGCTGATTGAGACATAAGGGTGGACACTCTTGGGGCTGAGAGGTTTGGTGAGGTTGGGTGAGGAAACACAGACCCTTTAAAGTAATACTGCATGGTACCCATCCCATGGGTCCCAAATCTCCAGGTTCAAGGGCATCTTCCTACATCAAAAACATGCATGAGAAACCCAGAAGATGGTACACCGTGTGATCGGGAAAGGTTTCCAAAACGCACCTCTTTTCTCATCTCCTTGTGCTCGGGTTCGCCATTCCAGCCGCTTTACTAGCAATCTCCCTCCTTGGAGAATCAGCACCTTTAACCTCCTGTTCCGTACAGGTTGCAATTTGTCCTGAGGATGAACGGGAAGAGGGGTAACCAATGAGAGACTAGCTCTAGGTATCGGGACAGGCACAGGTCACTCTATTTTCCCATCAGGAAGAAGAATTAACCACAGGCTCAGCCTGCCGCCCGGGACCAGAATAGGGCCTGAAGCAATCCTGCGCTTTTGCGGCCAGCTCCCAAGAAAGCGAGTTGAAAAATGGAACTCAGGGGCACTGCAATTCACAAACCTGCAGACTTATAAATGATAACTCTCGTCCACAAATATATTGAGGGAAGGTAACGAAGAGGAATGGAAAGCAAGGCAGAATTGCAGGAAACAGATTTCAGGAGGGAGATTCGAATCGCCTTTAAAGCACAGGAAAAGCGGCAAAACCTCGACAATGAAGCCCTTGGCCAAAAAGGGCGTATGCGTTTTTTCCTGAATATATTCAGGAAAAAACGCATACGCCCTTTTTGGCCAACCAAGCAACCTGGAAAGGCAAATCAGCGCTACAAAGAAGTCTCGCTTCCCATCGGTCAAAAGGGCCATGCTGAATAAAGTGTCAAAACCAGAAATGCAGGACAGGCCATGGAGAAACGGGAGCCTGGCTACGCTGATGGGCGGGATGTAAATTGCCAACAGCCACTCTGGAGAAGTGTACGGTGTGTCCTGAAACCTCTAAAAAACTCAGCTTAGAGAGCATAGGGCACTTCCACTCATGGGCGTATAAATTGGGAAAACTAAAAATCAGCAAGACACAGGCACCCCAAAGTTTAGGGCTGCTCTGTTGACAAGAACCTCCACTTCGTTACACCTTAAATATCCCAGGAAAGAGAAAAATGGATAAAGACGTTGTGGTCCTTATGTACAATGGAATATCACTCAGCCATGAAACCAACGTCATAAGGCTAGTAGCAGCATGATGAGTGGATTTAGGTATGACGATTCTAAGTGAAATAAGTCATACAGAAAAAGACACTTATCATAGGATATCACTTATAGACGGAATGTAAAAACCGCTACCCTTGAACTGAATTACAAAACAGAACAGAGTCCCACGTTTAGAAAACACACTATGGCTGCTTCACGGGAAAGGTGAGGTGGGGTGATGCATAAAACAAGTGTTTCAAATTAGGTCAGATACCGTTCCATAAACCCAATATGTAATAGACAAGACCTACTCCTTGATCAGTGAATTGGACTCAACACCCCCTATTCACCGCCCAAGAATATATCTGACTAGTAAGAATCTTAAAACCTATGTTTTGATATCTCTCTGTAAGTGACTCAAGTGGGTGTAAAGCGGCAGAAACACAGCAGAGGAAAGCAGCTATACCACATTATAAAAATCAATTACTTTTAAAAACCCGTGAAACAAAGACAGTGAAAGAGAGAGAAATTCTTACAAAATTCGTTCAGAGGCTGTGATGCCACCTGGATTGACCATATCTAGACCCACAGCTGATTGAGACATAAGGGTGGACACTCTTGGGGCTGAGAGGTTTGGTGAGGTTGGGTGAGGAAACACAGACCCTTTAAAGTAATACTGCATGGTACCCATCCCATGGGTCCCAAATCTCCAGGTTCAAGGGCATCTTCCTACATCAAAAACATGCATGAGAAACCCAGAAGATGGTACACCGTGTGATCGGGAAAGGTTTCCAAAACACACCTCTTTTCTCATCTCCTTGTGCTCGGGTTCGCCATTCCAGCCGCTTTACTAGCAATCTCCCTCCTTGGAGAATCAGCACCTTTAACCTCCTGTTCCGTACAGGTTGCAATTTGTCCTGAGGATGAACGGGAAGAGGGGTAACCAATGAGAGACTAGCTCTAGGTATCGGGACAGGCACAGGTCACTCTATTTTCCCATCAGGAAGAAGAATTAACCACAGGCTCAGCCTGCCGCCCGGGACCAGAATAGGGCCTGAAGCAATCTTGCGCTTTTGCGGCCAGCTCCCAAGAAAGTGAGTTGAAAAATGGAGCTCAGGGGCACTGCAATTCACAAACCTGCAGACTTATAAATGATAACTCTCGTCCACAAATATATTGAGGGAAGGTAACGAAGAGGAATGGAAAGCAAGGCAGAATTGCAGGAAACAGATTTCAGGAGGGAGATTCGAATCGCCTTTAAAGCACAGGAAAAGCGGCAAAACCTCGACAATGAAGCCCTTGGCCAAAAAGGGCGTATGCGTTTTTTCCTGAATATATTCAGGAAAAAACGCATACGCCCTTTTTGGCCAACCAAGCAACCTGGAAAGGCAAATCAGCGCGACAAAGAAGTCTCGCTTCCCATCGGTCAAAAGGGCCATGCTGAATAAAGTGTCCAAACCAGAAATGCAGGACAGGCCATGGAGAAACGGGAGCCTGGCTACGCTGATGGGCGGGATGTAAATTGCCAACAGCCACTCTGGAGAAGTGTACGGTGTGTCCTGAAACCTCTAAAAAACTCAGCTTAGAGAGCAAAGGGCACTTCCACTCATGGGCGTATAAATTGGGAAAACTAAAAATCAGCAAGACACAGGCACCCCAAAGTTTAGGGCTGCTCTGTTGACAAGAACCTCCACTTCGTTACACCTTAAATATCCCAGGAAAGAGAAAAATGGATAAAGACGTTGTGGTCCTTATGTACAATGGAATATCACTCAGCCATGAAACCAACGTCATAAGGCTAGTAGCAGCATGATGAGTGGATTTAGGTATGACGATTCTAAGTGAAATAAGTCATACAGAAAAAGACACTTATCATAGGATATCACTTATAGAGGGAATGTAAAAACCGCTACCCTTGAACTGAATTACAAAACAGAACAGAGTCCCACGTTTAGAAAACACACTATGGCTGCTTCACGGGAAAGGTGAGGTGGGGTGATGCATAAAACAAGTGTTTCAAATTAGGTCAGATACCGTTCCATAAACCCAATATGTAATAGACAAGACCTACTCCTTGATCAGTGAATTGGACTCAACACCCCCTATTCACCGCCCAAGAATATATCTGACTAGTAAGAATCTTAAAACCTATGTATTGATATCTCTCTGTAAGTGACTCAAGTGGGTGTAAAGCGGCAGAAACACAGCAGAGGAAAGCAGATATACCACATTATAAAAATCAATTACTTTTAAAAACCCGTGAAACAAAGACAGTGAAAGAGAGAGAAATTCTTACAAAATTCGTTCAGGGGCTGTGATGCCACCTGGATTGACCATATCTAGACCCACAGCTGATTGAGACATAAGGGTGGACACTCTTGGGGCTGAGAGGTTTGGTGAGGTTGGGTGAGGAAACACAGACCCTTTAAAGTAATACTGCATGGTACCCATCCCATGGGTCCCAAATCTCCAGGTTCAAGGGCATCTTCCTACATCAAAAACATGCATGAGAAACCCAGAAGATGGTACACCGTGTGATCGGGAAAGGTTTCCAAAACGCACCTCTTTTCTCATCTCCTTGTGCTCGGATTCGCCATTCCAGCCGCTTTACTAGCAATCTCCCTCCTTGGAGAATCAGCACCTTTAACCTCCTGTTCCGTACAGGTTGCAATTTGTCCTGAGGATGAACGGGAAGAGGGGTAACCAATGAGAGACTAGCTCTAGGTATCGGGACAGGCACAGGTCACTCTATTTTCCCATCAGGAAGAAGAATTAACCACAGGCTCAGCCTGCCGCCCGGGACCAGAATAGGGCCTGAAGCAATCCTGCGCTTTTGCGGCCACCTCCCAAGAAAGTGAGTTGAAAAATGGAGCTCAGGGGCACTGCAATTCACAAACCTGCAGACTTATAAATGATAACTCTCGTCCACAAATATATTGAGGGAAGGTAACGAAGAGGAATGGAAAGCAAGGCAGAATTGCAGGAAACAGATTTCAGGAGGGAGATTCGAATCGCCTTTAAAGCACAGGAAAAGCGGCAAAACCTCGACAATGAAGCCCTTGGCCAAAAAGGGCGTATGCGATTTTTCCTGAATATATTCAGGAAAAAACGCATACGCCCTTTTTGGCCAACCAAGCAACCTGGAAAGGCAAATCAGCGCTACAAAGAAGTCTCGCTTCCCATCGGTCAAAAGGGCCATGCTGAATAAAGTGTCAAAACCAGAAATGCAGGACAGGCCATGGAGAAACGGGAGCCTGGCTACGCTGATGGGCGGGATGTAAATTGCCAACAGCCACTCTGGAGAAGTGTACGGTGTGTCCTGAAACCTCCAAAAAACTCAGCTTAGAGAGCATAGGGCACTTCCACTCATGGGCGTATAAATTGGGAAAACTAAAAATCAGCAAGACACAGGCACCCCAAAGTTTAGGGCTGCTCTGTTGACAAGAACCTCCACTTCGTTACACCTTAAATATCCCAGGAAAGAGAAAAATGGATAAAGACGTTGTGGTCCTTATGTACAATGGAATATCACTCAGCCATGAAACCAACGTCATAAGGCTAGTAGCAGCATGATGAGTGGATTTAGGTATGACGATTCTAAGTGAAATAAGTCATACAGAAAAAGACACTTATCATAAGATATCACTTATAGAGGGAATGTAAAAACCGCTACCCTTGAACTGAATTACAAAACAGAACAGAGTCCCACGTTTAGAAAACACACTATGGCTGCTTCACGGGAAAGGTGAGGTGGGGTGATGCATAAAACAAGGGTTTCAAATTAGGTCAGATACCGTTCCATAAAGCCAATATGTAATAGACAAGACCTACTCCTTGCTCAGTGAATTGGACTCAACACCCCCTATTCACCGCCCAAGAATATATCTGACTAGTAAGAATCTTAAAACCTATGTTTTGATATCTCTCTGTAAGTGAGTCAAGTGGGTGTAAAGCGGCAGAGACACAGCAGAAGAAAGCAGCTATACCACATTATAAAAATCAATTACTTTTAAAAACCCGTGAAACAAAGACAGTGAAAGAGAGAGAAATTCTTACAAAATTCGTTCAGGGGCTGTGATGCCACCTGGATTGACCATATCTAGACCCACAGCTGATTGAGACATAAGGGTGGACACTCTTGGGGCTGAGAGGTTTGGTGAGGTTGGGTGAGGAAACACAGACCCTTTAAAGTAATACTGCATGGTACCCATCCCATGGGTCCCAAATCTCCAGGTTCAAGGGCATCTTCCTACATCAAAAACATGCATGAGAAACCCAGAAGATGGTACACCGTGTGATCGGGAAAGGTTTCCAAAACGCACCTCTTTTCTCATCTCCTTGTGCTCGGGTTCGCCATTCCAGCCGCTTTACTAGCAATCTCCCTCCTTGGAGAATCAGCACCTTTAACCTCCTGTTCCGTACAGGTTGCAATTTGTCCTGAGGATGAACGGGAAGAGGGGTAACCAATGAGAGACTAGCTCTAGGTATCGGGACAGGCACAGGTCACTCTATTTTCCCATCAGGAAGAAGAATTAACCACAGGCTCAGCCTGCCGCCCGGGACCAGAATAGGGCCTGAAGCAATCCTGCGCTTTTGCGGCCAGCTCCCAAGAAAGCGAGTTGAAAAATGGAACTCAGGGGCACTGCAATTCACAAACCTGCAGACTTATAAATGATAACTCTCGTCCACAAATATATTGAGGGAAGGTAACGAAGAGGAATGGAAAGCAAGGCAGAATTGCAGGAAACAGATTTCAGGAGGGAGATTCGAATCGCCTTTAAAGCACAGGAAAAGCGGCAAAACCTCGACAATGAAGCCCTTGGCCAAAAAGGGCGTATGCGTTTTTTCCTGAATATATTCAGGAAAAAACGCATACGCCCTTTTTGGCCAACCAAGCAACCTGGAAAGGCAAATCAGCGCTACAAAGAAGTCTCGCTTCCCATCGGTCAAAAGGGCCATGCTGAATAAAGTGTCAAAACCAGAAATGCAGGACAGGCCATGGAGAAACGGGAGCCTGGCTACGCTGATGGGAGGGATGTAAATTGCCAACAGCCACTCTGGAGAAGTGTACGGTGTGTCCTGAAACATCTAAAAAACTCAGCTTAGAGAGCACAAGGCACTTCCACTCATGGGCGTATAAATTGGGAAAACTAAAAATCAGCAAGACACAGGCACCCCAAAGTTTAGGGCTGCTCTGTTGACAAGAACCTCCACTTCGTTACACCTTAAATATCCCAGGAAAGAGAAAAATGGATAAAGACGTTGTGGTCCTTATGTACAATGGAATATCACTCAGCCATGAAACCAACGTCATAAGGCTAGTAGCAGCATGATGAGTGGATTTAGGTATGACGATTCTAAGTGAAATAAGTCATACAGAAAAAGACACTTATCATAGGATATCACTTATAGAGGGAATGTAAAAACCGCTACCCTTGAACTGAATTACAAAACAGAACAGAGTCCCACGTTTAGAAAACACACTATGGCTGCTTCACGGGAAAGGTGAGGTGGGGTGATGCATAAAACAAGGGTTTCAAATTAGGTCAGATACCGTTCCATAAACCCAATATGTAATAGACAAGACCTACTCCTTGATCAGTGAATTGGACTCAACACCCCCTATTCACCGCCCAAGAATATATCTGACTAGTAAGAATCTTAAAACCTATGTTTTGATATCTCTCTGTAAGTGAGTCAAGTGGGTGTAAAGCGGCAGAAACACAGCAGAGGAAAGCAGCTAAACCCCATTATAAAAATCAATTACTTTTAAAAACCCGTGAAACAAAGACAGTGAAAGAGAGAGAAATTCTTACAAAATTCGTTCAGGGGCTGTGATGCCACCTGGATTGACCATATCTAGACCCACAGCTGATTGAGACATAAGGGTGGACACTCTTGGGGCTGAGAGGTTTGGTGAGGTTGGGTGAGGATACACAGACCCTTTAAAGTAATACTGCATGGTACCCATCCCATGGGTCCCAAATCTCCAGGTTCAAGGGCATCTTCCTACATCAAAAACATGCATGAGAAACCCAGAAGATGGTACACCGTGTGATCGGGAAAGGTTTCCAAAACGCACCTCTTTTCTCATCTCCTTGTGCTCGGGTTCGCCATTCCAGCCGCTTTACTAGCAATCTCCCTCCTTGGAGAATCAGCACCTTTAACCTCCTGTTCCGTACAGGTTGCAATTTGTCCTGAGGATGAACGGGAAGAGGGGTAACCAATGAGAGACTAGCTCTAGGTATCGGGACAGGCACAGGTCACTCTATTTTCCCATCAGGAAGAAGAATTAACCACAGGCTCAGCCTGCCGCCCGGGACCAGAATAGGGCCTGAAGCAATCCTGCGCTTTTGCGGCCAGCTCCCAAGAAAGTGAGTTGAAAAATGGAGCTCAGGGGCACTGCAATTCACAAACCTGCAGACTTATAAATGATAACTCTCGTCCACAAATATATTGAGGGAAGGTAACGAAGAGGAATGGAAAGCAAGGCAGAATTGCAGGAAACAGATTTCAGGAGGGAGATTCGAATCGCCTTTAAAGCACAGGAAAAGCGGCAAAACCTCGACAATGAAGCCCTTGGCCGAAAAGGGCGTATGCGTTTTTTCCTGAATATATTCAGGAAAAAACGCATACGCCCTTTTTGGCCAACCAAGCAACCTGGAAAGGCAAATCAGCGCTACAAAGAAGTCTCGCTTCCCATCGGTCAAAAGGGCCATGCTGAATAAAGTGTCAAAACCAGAAATGCAGGACAGGCCATGGAGAAACGGGAGCCTGGCTACGCTGATGGGCAGGATGTAAATTGCCAACAGCCACTCTGGAGAAGTGTACGGTGTGTCCTGAAACCTCTAAAAAACTCAGCTTAGAGAGCATAGGGCACTTCCACTCATGGGCGTATAAATTGGGAAAACTAAAAATCAGCAAGACACAGGCACCCCAAAGTTTAGGGCTGCTCTGTTGACAAGAACCTCCACTTCGTTACACCTTAAATATCCCAGGAAAGAGAAAAATGGATAAAGACGTTGTGGTCCTTATGTACAATGGAATATCACTCAGCCATGAAACTAACGTCATAAGGCTAGTAGCAGCATGATGAGTGGATTTAGGTATGACGATTCTAAGTGAAATAAGTCATACAGAAAAAGACACTTATCATAGGATATCACTTATAGAGGGAATGTAAAAACCGCTACCCTTGAACTGAATTACAAAACAGAACAGAGTCCCACGTTTAGAAAACACACTATGGCTGCTTCACGGGAAAGGTGAGGTGGGGTGATGCATAAAACACGGGTTTCAAATTAGGTCAGATACCGTTCCATAAACCCAATATGTAATAGACAAGACCTACTCCTTGATCAGTGAATTGGACTCAACACCCCCTATTCACCGCCCAAGAATATATCTGACTATTAAGAATCTTAAAACCTATGTTTTGATATCTCTCTGTAAGTGACTCAAGTGGGTGTAAAGCGGCAGAAACACAGCAGAGGAAAACAGCTATGCCACATTATAAAAATCAATTACTTTTAAAAACCCGTGAAACAAAGACAGTGAAAGAGAGAGAAATTCTTACAAAATTCGTTCAGGGGCTGTGATGCCACCTGGATTGACCATATCTAGACCCACAGCTGATTGAGACATAAGGGTGGACACTCTTGGGGCTGAGAGGTTTGGTGAGGTTGGGTGAGGAAACACAGACCCTTTAAAGTAATACTGCATGGTACCCATCCCATGGGTCCCAAATCTCCAGGTTCAAGGGCATCTTCCTACATCAAAAACATGCATGAGAAACCCAGAAGATGGTACACCGTGTGATCGGGAAAGGTTTCCAAAACGCACCTCTTTTCTCATCTCCTTGTGCTCGGGTTCGCCATTCCAGCCGCTTTACTAGCAATCTCCCTCCTTGGAGAATCAGCACCTTTAACCTCCTGTTCCGTACAGGTTGCAATTTGTCCTGAGGATGAACGGGAAGAGGGGTAACCAATGAGAGACTAGCTCTAGGTATCGGGACAGGCACAGGTCACTCTATTTTCCCATCAGGAAGAAGAATTAACCACAGGCTCAGCCTGCCGCCCGGGATCAGAATAGGGCCTGAAGCAATCCTGCGCTTTTGCGGCCAGCTCCCAAGAAAGTGAGTTGAAAAATGGATCTCAGGGGCACTGCAATTCACAAACCTGCAGACTTATAAATGATAACTCTCGTCCACAAATATATTGAGGGAAGGTAACGAAGAGGAATGGAAAGCAAGGCAGAATTGCAGGAAACAGATTTCAGGAGGGAGATTCGAATCGCCTTTAAAGCACAGGAAAAGCGGCAAAACCTCGACAATGAAGCCCTTGGCCAAAAAGGGCGTATGCGTTTTTTCCTGAATATATTCAGGAAAAAACGCATACGCCCTTTTTGGCCAACCAAGCAACCTGGAAAGGCAAATCAGCGCGACAAAGAAGTCTCGCTTCCCATCGGTCAAAAGGGCCATGCTGAATAAAGTGTCAAAACCAGAAATGCAGGACAGGCCATGGAGAAACGGGAGCCTGGCTACGCTGATGGGCGGGATGTAAATTGCCAACAGCCACTCTGGAGAAGTGTACGGTGTGTCCTGAAACCTCCAAAAAACTCAGCTTAGAGAGCATAGGGCACTTCCACTCATGGGCGTATAAATTGGGAAAACTAAAAATCAGCAAGACACAGGCACCCCAAAGTTTAGGGCTGCTCTGTTGACAAGAACCTCCACTTCGTTACACCTTAAATATCCCAGGAAAGAGAAAAATGGATAAAGACGTTGTGGTCCTTATGTACAATGGAATATCACTCAGCCATGAAACCAACGTCATAAGGCTAGTAGCAGCATGATGAGTGGATTTAGGTATGACGATTCTAAGTGAAATAAGTCATACAGAAAAAGACACTTATCATAGGATATCACTTATAGAGGGAATGTAAAAACCGCTACCCTTGAACTGAATTACAAAACAGAACAGAGTCCCACGTTTAGAAAACACACTATGGCTGCTTCACGGGAAAGTTGAGGTGGGGTGATGCATAAAACACGGGTTTCAAATTAGGTCAGATACCGTTCCATAAACCCAATATGTAATAGACAAGACCTACTCCTTGATCAGTGAATTGGACTCAACACCCCCTATTCACCGCCCAAGAATATATCTGACTAGTAAGAATCTTAAAACCTATGTTTTGATATCTCTCTGTAAGTGAGTCAAGTGGGTGTAAAGCGGCAGAAACAGAGCAGTGAAAAGCAGCTAAACCCCATTATAAAAATCAATTATTTTAAAAACCCGTGAAACAAAGACAGTGAAAGAGAGAGAAATTCTTACAAAATTCGTTCAGGGGCTGTGATGCCACCTGGATTGACCATATCTAGACCCACAGCTGATTGAGACATAAGGGTGGACACTCTTGGGGCTGAGAGGTTTGGTGAGGTTGGGTGAGGAAACACAGACCCTTTAAAGTAATACTGCATGGTACCCATCCCATGGGTCCCAAATCTCCAGGTTCAAGGGCATCTTCCTACATCAAAAACATGCATGAGAAACCCAGAAGATGGTACACCGTGTGATCGGGAAAGGTTTCCAAAACGCACCTCTTTTCTCATCTCCTTGTGCTCGGGTTCGCCATTCCAGCCGCTTTACTAGCAATCTCCCTCCTTGGAGAATCAGCACCTTTAACCTCCTGTTCCGTACAGGTTGCAATTTGTCCTGAGGATGAACGGGAAGAGGGGTAACCAATGAGAGACTAGCTCTAGGTATCGGGACAGGCACAGGTCACTCTATTTTCCCATCAGGAAGAAGAATTAACCACAGGCTCAGCCTGCCGCCCGGGACCAGAATAGGGCCTGAAGCAATCTTGCGCTTTTGCGGCCAGCTCCCAAGAAAGTGAGTTGAAAAATGGAGCTCAGGGGCACTGCAATTCACAAACCTGCAGACTTATAAATGATAACTCTCGTCCACAAATATATTGAGGGAAGGTAACGAAGAGGAATGGAAAGCAAGGCAGAATTGCAGGAAACAGATTTCAGGAGGGAGATTCGAATCGCCTTTAAAGCACAGGAAAAGCGGCAAAACCTCGACAATGAAGCCCTTGGCCAAAAAGGGCGTATGCGTTTTTTCCTGAATATATTCAGGAAAAAACGCATACGCCCTTTTTGGCCAACCAAGCAACCTGGAAAGGCAAATCAGCGCTACAAAGAAGTCTCGCTTCCCATCGGTCAAAAGGGCCATGCTGAATAAAGTGTCAAAACCAGAAATGCAGGACAGGCCATGGAGAAACGGGAGCCTGGCTACGCTGATGGGCGGGATGTAAATTGCCAACAGCCACTCTGGAGAAGTGTACGGTGTGTCCTGAAACCTCTAAAAAACTCAGCTTAGAGAGCAAAGGGCACTTCCACTCATGGGCGTATAAATTGGGAAAACTAAAAATCAGCAAGACACAGGCACCCCAAAGTTTAGGGCTGCTCTGTTGACAAGAACCTCCACTTCGTTACACCTTAAATATCCCAGGAAAGAGAAAAATGGATAAAGACGTTGTGGTCCTTATGTACAATGGAATATCACTCAGCCATGAAACCAACGTCATAAGGCTAGTAGCAGCATGATGAGTGGATTTAGGTATGACGATTCTAAGTGAAATAAGTCATACAGAAAAAGACACTTATCATAGGATATCACTTATAGAGGGAATGTAAAAACCGCTACCCTTGAACTGAATTACAAAACAGAACAGAGTCCCACGTTTAGAAAACACACTATGGCTGCTTCACGGGAAAGGTGAGGTGGGGTGATGCATAAAACAAGGGTTTCAAATTAGGTCAGATACCGTTCCATAAACCCAATATGTAATAGACAAGACCTACTCCTTGATCAGTGAATTGGACTCAACACCCCCTATTCACCGCCCAAGAATATATCTGACTAGTAAGAATCTTAAAACCTATGTTTTGATATCTCTCTGTAAGTGACTCAAGTGGGTGTAAAGCGGCAGAAACACAGCAGAGGAAAGCAGCTAAACCCCATTATAAAAATCAATTACTTTTAAAAACCCGTGAAACAAAGACAGTGAAAGAGAGAGAAATTCTTACAAAATTCGTTCAGGGGCTGTGATGCCACCTGGATTGACCATATCTAGACCCACAGCTGATTGAGACATAAGGGTGGACACTCTTGGGGCTGAGAGGTTTGGTGAGGTTGGGTGAGGATACACAGACCCTTTAAAGTAATACTGCATGGTACCCATCCCATGGGTCCCAAATCTCCAGGTTCAAGGGCATCTTCCTACATCAAAAACATGCATGAGAAACCCAGAAGATGGTACACCGTGTGATCGGGAAAGGTTTCCAAAACGCACCTCTTTTCTCATCTCCTTGTGCTCGGGTTCGCCATTCCAGCCGCTTTACTAGCAATCTCCCTCCTTGGAGAATCAGCACCTTTAACCTCCTGTTCCGTACAGGTTGCAATTTGTCCTGAGGATGAACGGGAAGAGGGGTAACCAATGAGAGACTAGCTCTAGGTATCGGGACAGGCACAGGTCACTCTATTTTCCCATCAGGAAGAAGAATTAACCACAGGCTCAGCCTGCCGCCCGGGACCAGAATAGGGCCTGAAGCAATCCTGCGCTTTTGCGGCCAGCTCCCAAGAAAGTGAGTTGAAAAATGGAGCTCAGGGGCACTGCAATTCACAAACCTGCAGACTTATAAATGATAACTCTCGTCCACAAATATATTGAGGGAAGGTAACGAAGAGGAATGGAAAGCAAGGCAGAATTGCAGGAAACAGATTTCAGGAGGGAGATTCGAATCGCCTTTAAAGCACAGGAAAAGCGGCAAAACCTCGACAATGAAGCCCTTGGCCAAAAAGGGCGTATGCGTTTTTTCCTGAATATATTCAGGAAAAAACGCATACGCCCTTTTTGGCCAACCAAGCAACCTGGAAAGGCAAATCAGCGCTACAAAGAAGTCTCGCTTCCCATCGGTCAAAAGGGCCATGCTGAATAAAGTGTCAAAACCAGAAATGCAGGACAGGCCATGGAGAAACGGGAGCCTGGCTACGCTGATGGGCGGGATGTAAATTGCCAACAGCCACTCTGGAGAAGTGTACGGTGTGTCCTGAAACCTCTACAAAACTCAGCTTAGAGAGCATAGGGCACTTCCACTCATGGGCGTATAAATTGGGAAAACTAAAAATCAGCAAGACACAGGCACCCCAAAGTTTAGGGCTGCTCTGTTGACAAGAACCTCCACTTCGTTACACCTTAAATATCCCAGGAAAGAGAAAAATGGATAAAGACGTTGTGGTCCTTATGTACAATGGAATATCACTCAGCCATGAAACCAACGTCATAAGGCTAGTAGCAGCATGATGAGTGGATTTAGGTATGACGATTCTAAGTGAAATAAGTCATACAGAAAAAGACACTTATCATAGGATATCACTTATAGAGGGAATGTAAAAACCGCTACCCTTGAACTGAATTACAAAAGAGAACAGAGTCCCACGTTTAGAAAACACACTATGGCTGCTTCACGGGAAAGGTGAGGTGGGGTGATGCATAAAACACGGGTTTCAAATTAGGTCAGATACCGTTCCATAAACCCAATATGTAATAGACAAGACCTACTCCTTGATCAGTGAATTGGACTCAACACCCCCTATTCACCGCCCAAGAATATATCTGACTAGTAAGAATCTTAAAACCTATGTTTTGATATCTCTCTGTAAGTGACTCAAGTGGGTGTAAAGCGGCAGAAACACAGCAGAGGAAAGCAGCTATGCCACATTATAAAAATCAATTACTTTTAAAAACCCGTGAAACAAAGACAGTGAAAGAGAGAGAAATTCTTACAAAATTCGTTCAGGGGCTGTGATGCCACCTGGATTGACCATATCTAGACCCACAGCTGATTGAGACATAAGGGTGGACACTCTTGGGGCTGAGAGGTTTGGTGAGGTTGGGTGAGGAAACACAGACCCTTTAAAGTAATACTGCATGGTACCCATCCCATGGGTCCCAAATCTCCAGGTTCAAGGGCATCTTCCTACATCAAAAACATGCATGAGAAACCCAGAAGATGGTACACCATGTGATCGGGAAAGGTTTCCAAAACGCACCTCTTTTCTCATCTCCTTGTGCTCGGGTTCGCCATTCCAGCCGCTTTACTAGCAATCTCCCTCCTTGTAGAATCAGCACCTTTAACCTCCTGTTCCGTACAGGTTGCAATTTGTCCTGAGGATGAACGGGAAGAGGGGTAACCAATGAGAGACTAGCTCTAGGTATCGGGACAGGCACAGGTCACTCTATTTTCCCATTAGGAAGAAGAATTAACCACAGGCTCAGCCTGCCGCCCGGGACCAGAATAGGGCCTGAAGCAATCCTGCGCTTTTGCGGCCAGCTCCCAAGAAAGTGAGTTGAAAAATGGAGCTCAGGGGCACTGCAATTCACAAACCTGCAGACTTATAAATGATAACTCTCGTCCACAAATATATTGAGGGAAGGTAACGAAGAGGAATGGAAAGCAAGGCAGAATTGCAGGAAACAGATTTCAGGAGGGAGATTCGAATCGCCTTTAAAGCACAGGAAAAGCGGCAAAACCTCGACAATGAAGCCCTTGGCCAAAAAGGGCGTATGCGTTTTTTCCTGAATATATTCAGGAAAAAACGCATACGCCCTTTTTGGCCAACCAAGCAACCTGGAAAGGCAAATCAGCGCTACAAAGAAGTCTCGCTTCCCATCGGTCAAAAGGGCCATGCTGAATAAAGTGTCAAAACCAGAAATGCAGGACAGGCCATGGAGAAACGGGAGCCTGGCTACGCTGATGGGCCGGATGTAAATTGCCAACAGCCACTCTGGAGAAGTATACGGTGTGTCCTGAAACCTCCAAAAAACTCAGCTTAGAGAGCATAGGGCACTTCCACTCATGGGCGTATAAATTGGGAAAACTAAAAATCAGCAAGACACAGGCACCCCAAAGTTTAGGGCTGCTCTGTTGACAAGAACCTCCACTTCGTTACACCTTAAATATCCCAGGAAAGAGAAAAATGGATAAAGACGTTGTGGTCCTTATGTACAATGGAATATCACTCAGCCATGAAACCAACGTCATAAGGCTAGTAGCAGCATGATGAGTGCATTTAGGTATGACGATTCTAAGTGAAATAAGTCATACAGAAAAAGACACTTATCATAAGATATCACTTATAGAGGGAATGTAAAAACCGCTACCCTTGAACTGAATTACAAAACAGAACAGAGTCCCACGTTTAGAAAACACACTATGGCTGCTTCACGGGAAAGGTGAGGTGGGGTGATGCATAAAACAAGGGTTTCAAATTAGGTCAGATACCGTTCCATAAACCCAATATGTAATAGACAAGACCTACTCCTTGCTCAGTGAATTGGACTCAACACCCCCTATTCACCGCCCAAGAATATATCTGACTAGTAAGAATCTTAAAACCTATGTTTTGATATCTCTCTGTAAGTGAGTCAAGTGGGTGTAAAGCGGCAGAGACACAGCAGAGGAAAGCAGCTATACCACATTATAAAAATCAATTACTTTTAAAAACCCGTGAAACAAAGACAGTGAAAGAGAGAGAAATTCTTACAAAATTCGTTCAGGGGCTGTGATGCCACCTGGATTGACCATATCTAGACCCACAGCTGATTGAGACATAAGGGTGGACACTCTTGGGGCTGAGAGGTTTGGTGAGGTTGGGTGAGGAAACACAGACCCTTTAAAGTAATACTGCATGGTACCCATCCCATGGGTCCCAAATCTCCAGGTTCAAGGGCATCTTCCTACATCAAAAACATGCATGAGAAACCCAGAAGATGGTACACCGTGTGATCGGGAAAGGTTTCCAAAACGCACCTCTTTTCTCATCTCCTTGTGCTCGGGTTCGCCATTCCAGCCGCTTTACTAGCAATCTCCCTCCTTGGAGAATCAGCACCTTTAACCTCCTGTTCCGTACAGGTTGCAATTTGTCCTGAGGATGAACGGGAAGAGGGGTAACCAATGAGAGACTAGCTCTAGGTATCGGGACAGGCACAGGTCACTCTATTTTCCCATCAGGAAGAAGAATTAACCACAGGCTCAGCCTGCCGCCCGGGACCAGAATAGGGCCTGAAGCAATCCTGCGCTTTTGCGGCCAGCTCCCAAGAAAGCGAGTTGAAAAATGGAGCTCAGGGGCACTGCAATTCACAAACCTGCAGACTTATAAATGATAACTCTCGTCCACAAATATATTGAGGGAAGGTAACGAAGAGGAATGGAAAGCAAGGCAGAATTGCAGGAAACAGATTTCAGGAGGGAGATTCGAATCGCCTTTAAAGCACAGGAAAAGCGGCAAAACCTCGACAATGAAGCCCTTGGCCAAAAAGGGCGTATGCGTTTTTTCCTGAATATATTCAGGAAAAAACGCATACGCCCTTTTTGGCCAACCAAGCAACCTGGAAAGGCAAATCAGCGCTACAAAGAAGTCTCGCTTCCCATCGGTCAAAAGGGCCATGCTGAATAAAGTGTCAAAACCAGAAATGCAGGACAGGCCATGGAGAAACGGGAGCCTGGCTACGCTGATGGGCGGGATGTAAATTGCCAACAGCCACTCTGGAGAAGTGTACGGTGTGTCCTGAAACCTCTACAAAACTCAGCTTAGAGAGCATATGGCACTTCCACTCATGGGCGTATAAATTGGGAAAACTAAAAATCAGCAAGACACAGGCACCCCAAAGTTTAGGGCTGCTCTGTTGACAAGAACCTCCACTTCGTTACACCTTAAATATGCCAGGAAAGAGAAAAATGGATAAAGACGTTGTGGTCCTTATGTACAATGGAATATCACTCAGCCATGAAACCAACGTCATAAGGCTAGTAGCAGCATGATGAGTGGATTTAGGTATGACGATTCTAAGTGAAATAAGTCATACAGAAAAAGACACTTATCATAGGATATCACTTATAGACGGAATGTAAAAACCGCTACCCTTGAACTGAATTACAAAACAGAACAGAGTCCCACGTTTAGAAAACACACTATGGCTGCTTCACGGGAAAGGTGAGGTGGGGTGATGCATAAAACAAGGGTTTCAAATTAGGTCAGATACCGTTCCATAAAGCCAATATGTAATAGACAAGACCTACTCCTTGCTCAGTGAATTGGACTCAACACCCCCTATTCACCGCCCAAGAATATATCTGACTAGTAAGAATCTTAAAACCTATGTTTTGATATCTCTCTGTAAGTGACTCAAGTGGGTGTAAAGCGGCAGAAACACAGCAGAGGAAAGCAGCTATACCACATTATAAAAATCAATTACTTTTAAAAACCCGTGAAACAAAGACAGTGAAAGAGAGAGAAATTCTTACAAAATTCGTTCAGGGGCTGTGATGCCACCTGGATTGACCATATCTAGACCCACAGCTGATTGAGACATAAGGGTGGACACTCTTGGGGCTGAGAGGTTTGGTGAGGTTGGGTGAGGAAACACAGACCCTTTAAAGTAATACTGCATGGTACCCATCCCATGGGTCCCAAATCTCCAGGTTCAAGGGCATCTTCCTACATCAAAAACATGCATGAGAAACCCAGAAGATTGTACACCGTGTGATCGGGAATGGTTTCCAAAACGCACCTCTTTTCTCATCTCCTTGTGCTCGGGTTCGCCATTCCAGCCGCTTTACTAGCAATCTCCCTCCTTGGAGAATCAGCACCTTTAACCTCCTGTTCCGTACAGGTTGCAATTTGTCCTGAGGATGAACGGGAAGAGGGGTAACCAATGAGAGACTAGCTCTAGGTATCGGGACAGGCACAGGTCACTCTATTTTCCCATCAGGAAGAAGAATTAACCACAGGCTCAGCCTGCCGCCCGGGACCAGAATAGGGCCTGAAGCAATCTTGCGCTTTTGCGGCCAGCTCCCAAGAAAGTGAGTTGAAAAATGGAGCTCAGGGGCACTGCAATTCACAAACCTGCAGACTTATAAATGATAACTCTCGTCCACAAATATATTGAGGGAAGGTAACGAAGAGGAATGGAAAGCAAGGCAGAATTGCAGGAAACAGATTTCAGGAGGGAGATTCGAATCGCCTTTAAAGCACAGGAAAAGCGGCAAAACCTCGACAATGAAGCCCTTGGCCAAAAAGGGCGTATGCGTTTTTTCCTGAATATATTCAGGAAAAAACGCATACGCCCTTTTTGGCCAACCAAGCAACCTGGAAAGGCAAATCAGCGCTACAAAGAAGTCTCGCTTCCCATCGGTCAAAAGGGCCATGCTGAATAAAGTGTCCAAACCAGAAATGCAGGACAGGCCATGGAGAAACGGGAGCCTGGCTACGCTGATGGGCGGGATGTAAATTGCCAACAGCCACTCTGGAGAAGTGTACGGTGTGTCCTGAAACCTCTAAAAAACTCAGCTTAGAGAGCAAAGGGCACTTCCACTCATGGGCGTATAAATTGGGAAAACTAAAAATCAGCAAGACACAGGCACCCCAAAGTTTAGGGCTGCTCTGTTGACAAGAACCTCCACTTCGTTACACCTTAAATATCCCAGGAAAGAGAAAAATGGATAAAGACGTTGTGGTCCTTATGTACAATGGAATATCACTCAGCCATGAAACCAACGTCATAAGGCTAGTAGCAGCATGATGAGTGGATTTAGGTATGACGATTCTAAGTGAAACAAGTCATACAGAAAAAGACACTTATCATAGGATATCACTTATAGAGGGAATGTAAAAACCGCGACCCTTGAACTGAATTACAAAACAGAACAGAGTCCCACGTTTAGAAAACACACTATGGCTGCTTCACGGGAAAGGTGAGGTGGGGTGATGCATAAAACAAGGGTTTCAAATTAGGTCAGATACCGTTCCATAAACCCAATATGTAATAGACAAGACCTACTCCTTGATCAGTGAATTGGACTCAACACCCCCTATTCACCGCCCAAGAATATATCTGACTAGTAAGAATCTTAAAACCTATGTATTGATATCTCTCTGTAAGTGACTCAAGTGGGTGTAAAGCGGCAGAAACACAGCAGAGGAAAGCAGCTAAACCACATTATAAAAATCAATTACTTTTAAAAACCCGTGAAACAAAGACAGTGAAAGAGAGAGAAATTCTTACAAAATTCGTTCAGGGGCTGTGATGCCACCTGGATTGACCATATCTAGACCCACAGCTGATTGAGACATAAGGGTGGACACTCTTGGGGCTGAGAGGTTTGGTGAGGTTGGGTGAGGAAACACAGACCCTTTAAAGTAATACTGCATGGTACCCATCCCATGGGTCCCAAATCTCCAGGTTCAAGGGCATCTTCCTACATCAAAAACATGCATGAGAAACCCAGAAGATGGTACACCGTGTGATCGGGAAAGGTTTCCAAAACGCTCCTCTTTTCTCATCTCCTTGTGCTCGGGTTCGCCATTCCAGCCGCTTTACTAGCAATCTCCCTCCTTGGAGAATCAGCACCTTTAACCTCCTGTTCCGTACAGGTTGCAATTTGTCCTGAGGATGAACGGGAAGAGGGGTAACCAATGAGAGACTAGCTCTAGGTATCGGGACAGGCACAGGTCACTCTATTTTCCCATCAGGAAGAAGAATTAACCACAGGCTCAGCCTGCTGCCCGGGACCAGAATAGGGCCTGAAGCAATCTTGCGCTTTTGCGGCCAGCTCCCAAGAAAGTGAGTTGAAAAATGGAGCTCAGGGGCACTGCAATTCACAAACCTGCAGACTTATAAATGATAACTCTCGTCCACAAATATATTGAGGGAAGGTAACGAAGAGGAATGGAAAGCAAGGCAGAATTGCAGGAAACAGATTTCAGGAGGGAGATTCGAATCGCCTTTAAAGCACAGGAAAAGCGGCAAAACCTCGACAATGAAGCCCTTGGCCAAAAAGGGCGTATGCGTTTTTTCCTGAATATATTCAGGAAAAAACGCATACGCCCTTTTTGGCCAACCAAGCAACCTGGAAAGGCAAATCAGCGCGACAAAGAAGTCTCGCTTCCCATCGGTCAAAAGGGCCATGCTGAATAAAGTGTCGAAACCAGAAATGCAGGACAGGCCATGGAGAAACGGGAGCCTGGCTACGCTGATGGGCGGGATGTAAATTGCCAACAGCCACTCTGGAGAAGTGTACGGTGTGTCCTGAAACCTCTAAAAAACTCAGCTTAGAGAGCAAAGGGCACTTCCACTCATGGGCGTATAAATTGGGAAAACTAAAAATCAGCAAGACACAGGCACCCCAAAGTTTAGGGCTGCTCTGTTGACAAGAACCTCCACTTCGTTACACCTTAAATATCCCAGGAAAGAGAAAAATGGATAAAGACGTTGTGGTCCTTATGTACAATGGAATATCACTCAGCCATGAAACCAACGTCATAAGGCTAGTAGCAGCATGATGAGTGGATTTAGGTATGACGATTCTAAGTGAAATAAGTCATACAGAAAAAGACACTTATCATAGGATATCACTTATAGAGGGAATGTAAAAACCGCTACCCTTGAACTGAATTACAAAACAGAACAGAGTCCCACGTTTAGAAAACACACTATGGCTGCTTCACGGGAAAGGTGAGGTGGGGTGATGCATAAAACAAGGGTTTCAAATTAGGTCAGATACCGTTCCATAAACCCAATATGTAATAGACAAGACCTACTCCTTGATCAGTGAATTGGACTCAACACCCCCTATTCACCGCCCAAGAATATATCTGACTAGTAAGAATCTTAAAACCTATGTATTGATATCTCTCTGTAAGTGACTCAAGTGGGTGTAAAGCGGCAGAAACACAGCAGAGGAAAGCAGCTATACCACATTATAAAAATCAATTACTTTTAAAAACCCGTGAAACAAAGACAGTGAAAGAGAGAGAAATTCTTACAAAATTCGTTCAGGGGCTGTGATGCCACCTGGATTGACCATATCTAGACCCACAGCTGATTGAGACATAAGGGTGGACACTCTTGGGGCTGAGAGGTTTGGTGAGGTTGGGTGAGGAAACACAGACCCTTTAGAGTAATACTGCATGGTACCCATCCCATGGGTCCCAAATCTCCAGGTTCAAGGGCATCTTCCTACATCAAAAACATGCATGAGAAACCCAGAAGATGGTACACCGTGTGATCGGGAAAGGTTTCCAAAACGCACCTCTTTTCTCATCTCCTTGTGCTCGGGTTCGCCATTCCAGCCGCTTTACTAGCAATCTCCCTCCTTGGAGAATCAGCACCTTTAACCTCCTGTTCCGTACAGGTTGCAATTTGTCCTGAGGATGAACGGGAAGAGGGGTAACCAATGAGAGACTAGCTCTAGGTATCGGGACAGGCACAGGTCACTCTATTTTCCCATCAGGAAGAAGAATTAACCACAGGCTCAGCCTGCCGCCCGGGACCAGAATAGGGCCTGAAGCAATCCTGCGCTTTTGCGGCCAGCTCCCAAGAAAGTGAGTTGAAAAATGGAGCTCAGGGGCACTTCAATTCACAAACCTGCAGACTTATAAATGATAACTCTCGTCCACAAATATATTGAGGGAAGGTAACGAAGAGGAATGGAAAGCAAGGCAGAATTGCAGGAAACAGATTTCAGGAGGGAGATTCGAATCGCCTTTAAAGCACAGGAAAAGCGGCAAAACCTCGACAATGAAGCCCTTGGCCGAAAAGGGCGTATGCGTTTTTTCCTGAATATATTCAGGAAAAAACGCATACGCCCTTTTTGGCCAACCAAGCAACCTGGAAAGGCAAATCAGCGCTACAAAGAAGTCTCGCTTCCCATCGGTCAAAAGGGCCATGCTGAATAAAGTGTCAAAACCAGAAATGCAGGACAGGCCATGGAGAAACGGGAGCCTGGCTACGCTGATGGGCAGGATGTAAATTGCCAACAGCCACTCTGGAGAAGTGTACGGTGTGTCCTGAAACCTCTAAAAAACTCAGCTTAGAGAGCATAGGGCACTTCCACTCATGGGCGTATAAATTGGGAAAACTAAAAATCAGCAAGACACAGGCACCCCAAAGTTTAGGGCTGCTCTGTTGACAAGAACCTCCACTTCGTTACACCTTAAATATCCCAGGAAAGAGAAAAATGGATAAAGACGTTGTGGTCCTTATGTACAATGGAATATCACTCAGCCATGAAACCAACGTCATAAGGCTAGTAGCAGCATGATGAGTGGATTTAGGTATGACGATTCTAAGTGAAATAAGTCATACAGAAAAAGACACTTATCATAGGATATCACTTATAGAGGGAATGTAAAAACCGCTACCCTTGAACTGAATTACAAAACAGAACAGAGTCCCACGTTTAGAAAACACACTATGGCTGCTTCACGGGAAAGGTGAGGTGGGGTGATGCATAAAACACGGGTTTCAAATTAGGTCAGTTACCGTTCCATAAACCCAATATGTAATAGACAAGACCTACTCCTTGATCAGTGAATTGGACTCAACACCCCCTATTCACCGCCCAAGAATATATCTGACTAGTAAGAATCTTAAAACCAATGTTTTGATATCTCTCTGTAAGTGACTCAAGTGGGTGTAAAGCGGCAGAAACACAGCAGAGGAAAGCAGCTATGCAACATTATAAAAATCAATTACTTTTAAAAACCCGTGAAACAAAGACAGTGAAAGAGAGAGAAATTCTTACAAAATTCGTTCAGGGGCTGTGATGCCACCTGGATTGACCATATCTAGACCCACAGCTGATTGAGACATAAGGGTGGACACTCTTGGGGCTGAGAGGTTTGGTGAGGTTGGGTGAGGAAACACAGACCCTTTAAAGTAATACTGCATGGTACCCATCCCATGGGTCCCAAATCTCCAGGTTCAAGGGCATCTTCCTACATCAAAAACATGCATGAGAAACCCAGAAGATGGTACACCGTGTGATCGGGAAAGGTTTCCAAAACGCACCTCTTTTCTCATCTCCTTGTGCTCGGGTTCGCCATTCCAGCCGCTTTACTAGCAATCTCCCTCCTTGGAGAATCAGCACCTTTAACCTCCTGTTCCGTACAGGTTGCAATTTGTCCTGAGGATGAACGGGAAGAAGGGTAACCAATGAGAGACTAGCTCTAGGTATCGGGACAGGCACAGGTCACTCTATTTTCCCATCAGGAAGAAGAATTAACCACAGGCTCAGCCTGCCGCCCGGGATCAGAATAGGGCCTGAAGCAATCCTGCGCTTTTGCGGCCAGCTCCCAAGAAAGTGAGTTGAAAAATGGATCTCAGGGGCACTGCAATTCACAAACCTGCAGACTTATAAATGATAACTCTCGTCCACAAATATATTGAGGGAAGGTAACGAAGAGGAATGGAAAGCAAGGCAGAATTGCAGGAAACAGATTTCAGGAGGGAGATTCGAATCGCCTTTAAAGCACAGGAAAAGCGGCAAAACCTCGACAATGAAGCCCTTGGCCAAAAAGGGCGTATGCGTTTTTTCCTGAATATATTCAGGAAAAAACGCATACGCCCTTTTTGGCCAACCAAGCAACCTGGAAAGGCAAATCAGCGCTACAAAGAAGTCTCGCTTCCCATCGGTCAAAAGGGCCATGCTGAATAAAGTGTTAAAACCAGAAATGCAGGACAGGCCATGGAGAAACGGGAGCCTGGCTACGCTGATGGGCGGGATGTAAATTGCCAACAGCCACTCTGGAGAAGTGTACGGTGTGTCCTGAAACCTCCAAAAAACTCAGCTTAGAGAGCATAGGGCACTTCCACTCATGGGCGTATAAATTGGGAAAACTAAAAATCAGCAAGACACAGGCACCCCAAAGTTTAGGGCTGCTCTGTTGACAAGAACCTCCACTTCGTTACACCTTAAATATCCCAGGAAAGAGAAAAATGGATAAAGACGTTGTGGTCCTTATGTACAATGGAATATCACTCAGCCATGAAACCAACGTCATAAGGCTAGTAGCAGCATGATGAGTGGATTTAGGTATGACGATTCTAAGTGAAATAAGTCATACAGAAAAAGACACTTATCATAAGATATCACTTATAGAGGGAATGTAAAAACCGCTACCCTTGAACTGAATTACAAAACAGAACAGAGTCCCACGTTTAGAAAACACACTATGGCTGCTTCACGGGAAAGGTGAGGTGGGGTGATGCATAAAACAAGGGTTTCAAATTAGGTCAGATACCGTTCCATAAAGCCAATATGTAATAGACAAGACCTACTCCTTGCTCAGTGAATTGGACTCAACACCCCCTATTCACCGCCCAAGAATATATCTGACTAGTAAGAATCTTAAAACCTATGTTTTGATATCTCTCTGTAAGTGAGTCAAGTGGGTGTAAAGCGGCAGAGACACAGCAGAGGAAAGCAGCTAAACCACATTATAAAAATCAATTACTTTTAAAAACCCGTGAAACAAAGACAGTGAAAGAGAGAGAAATTCTTACAAAATTCGTTCAGGGGCTGTGATGCCACCTGGATTGACCATATCTAGACCCACAGCTGATTGAGACATAAGGGTGGACACTCTTGGGGCTGAGAGGTTTGGTGAGGTTGGGTGAGGAAACACAGACCCTTTAAAGTAATACTGCATGGTACCCATCCCATGGGTCCCAAATCTCCAGGTTCAAGGGCATCTTCCTACATCAAAAACATGCATGAGAAACCCAGAAGATGGTACACCGTGTGATCGGGAAAGGTTTCCAAAACGCACCTCTTTTCTCATCTCCTTGTGCTCGGGTTCGCCATTCCAGCCGCTTTACTAGCAATCTCCCTCCTTGGAGAATCAGCACCTTTAACCTCCTGTTCCGTACAGGTTGCAATTTGTCCTGAGGATGAACGGGAAGAGGGGTAACCAATGAGAGACTAGCTCTAGGTATCGGGACAGGCACAGGTCACTCTATTTTCCCATCAGGAAGAAGAATTAACCACAGGCTCAGCCTGCCGCCCGGGACCAGAATAGGGCCTGAAGCAATCCTGCGCTTTTGCGGCCAGCTCCCAAGAAAGTGAGTTGAAAAATGGAGCTCAGGGGCACTTCAATTCACAAACCTGCAGACTTATAAATGATAACTCTCGTCCACAAATATATTGAGGGAAGGTAACGAAGAGGAATGGAAAGCAAGGCAGAATTGCAGGAAACAGATTTCAGGAGGGAGATTCGAATCGCCTTTAAAGCACAGGAAAAGCGGCAAAACCTCGACAATGAAGCCCTTGGCCGAAAAGGGCGTATGCGTTTTTTCCTGAATATATTCAGGAAAAAACGCATACGCCCTTTTTGGCCAACCAAGCAACCTGGAAAGGCAAATCAGCGCTACAAAGAAGTCTCGCTTCCCATCGGTCAAAAGGGCCATGCTGAATAAAGTGTCAAAACCAGAAATGCAGGACAGGCCATGGAGAAACGGGAGCCTGGCTACGCTGATGGGCGGGATGTAAATTGCCAACAGCCACTCTGGAGAAGTGTACGGTGTGTCCTGAAACCTCTAAAAAACTCAGCTTAGAGAGCATAGGGCACTTCCACTCATGGGCGTATAAATTGGGAAAACTAAAAATCAGCAAGACACAGGCACCCCAAAGTTTAGGGCTGCTCTGTTGACAAGAACCTCCACTTCGTTACACCTTAAATATCCCAGGAAAGAGAAAAATGGATAAAGACGTTGTGGTCCTTATGTACAATGGAATATCACTCAGCCATGAAACCAACGTCATAAGGCTAGTAGCAGCATGATGAGTGGATTTAGGTATGACGATTCTAAGTGAAATAAGTCATACAGAAAAAGACACTTATCATAGGATATCACTTATAGAGGGAATGTAAAAACCGCTACCCTTGAACTGAATTACAAAACAGAACAGAGTCCCACGTTTAGAAAACACACTATGGCTGCTTCACGGGAAAGGTGAGGTGGGGTGATGCATAAAACACGGGTTTCAAATTAGGTCAGTTACCGTTCCATAAACCCAATATGTAATAGACAAGACCTACTCCTTGATCAGTGAATTGGACTCAACACCCCCTATTCACCGCCCAAGAATATATCTGACTAGTAAGAATCTTAAAACCAATGTTTTGATATCTCTCTGTAAGTGACTCAAGTGGGTGTAAAGCGGCAGAAACACAGCAGAGGAAAGCAGCTATGCAACATTATAAAAATCAATTACTTTTAAAAACCCGTGAAACAAAGACAGTGAAAGAGAGAGAAATTCTTACAAAATTCGTTCAGGGGCTGTGATGCCACCTGGATTGACCATATCTAGACCCACAGCTGATTGAGACATAAGGGTGGACACTCTTGGGGCTGAGAGGTTTGGTGAGGTTGGGTGAGGAAACACAGACCCTTTAAAGTAATACTGCATGGTACCCATCCCATGGGTCCCAAATCTCCAGGTTCAAGGGCATCTTCCTACATCAAAAACATGCATGAGAAACCCAGAAGATGGTACACCGTGTGATCGGGAAAGGTTTCCAAAACGCACCTCTTTTCTCATCTCCTTGTGCTCGGGTTCGCCATTCCAGCCGCTTTACTAGCAATCTCCCTCCTTGGAGAATCAGCACCTTTAACCTCCTGTTCCGTACAGGTTGCAATTTGTCCTGAGGATGAACGGGAAGAAGGGTAACCAATGAGAGACTAGCTCTAGGTATCGGGACAGGCACAGGTCACTCTATTTTCCCATCAGGAAGAAGAATTAACCACAGGCTCAGCCTGCCGCCCGGGATCAGAATAGGGCCTGAAGCAATCCTGCGCTTTTGCGGCCAGCTCCCAAGAAAGTGAGTTGAAAAATGGATCTCAGGGGCACTGCAATTCACAAACCTGCAGACTTATAAATGATAACTCTCGTCCACAAATATATTGAGGGAAGGTAACGAAGAGGAATGGAAAGCAAGGCAGAATTGCAGGAAACAGATTTCAGGAGGGAGATTCGAATCGCCTTTAAAGCACAGGAAAAGCGGCAAAACCTCGACAATGAAGCCCTTGGCCAAAAAGGGCGTATGCGTTTTTTCCTGAATATATTCAGGAAAAAACGCATACGCCCTTTTTGGCCAACCAAGCAACCTGGAAAGGCAAATCAGCGCTACAAAGAAGTCTCGCTTCCCATCGGTCAAAAGGGCCATGCTGAATAAAGTGTTAAAACCAGAAATGCAGGACAGGCCATGGAGAAACGGGAGCCTGGCTACGCTGATGGGCGGGATGTAAATTGCCAACAGCCACTCTGGAGAAGTGTACGGTGTGTCCTGAAACCTCCAAAAAACTCAGCTTAGAGAGCATAGGGCACTTCCACTCATGGGCGTATAAATTGGGAAAACTAAAAATCAGCAAGACACAGGCACCCCAAAGTTTAGGGCTGCTCTGTTGACAAGAACCTCCACTTCGTTACACCTTAAATATCCCAGGAAAGAGAAAAATGGATAAAGACGTTGTGGTCCTTATGTACAATGGAATATCACTCAGCCATGAAACCAACGTCATAAGGCTAGTAGCAGCATGATGAGTGGATTTAGGTATGACGATTCTAAGTGAAATAAGTCATACAGAAAAAGACACTTATCATAAGATATCACTTATAGAGGGAATGTAAAAACCGCTACCCTTGAACTGAATTACAAAACAGAACAGAGTCCCACGTTTAGAAAACACACTATGGCTGCTTCACGGGAAAGGTGAGGTGGGGTGATGCATAAAACAAGGGTTTCAAATTAGGTCAGATACCGTTCCATAAAGCCAATATGTAATAGACAAGACCTACTCCTTGCTCAGTGAATTGGACTCAACACCCCCTATTCACCGCCCAAGAATATATCTGACTAGTAAGAATCTTAAAACCTATGTTTTGATATCTCTCTGTAAGTGAGTCAAGTGGGTGTAAAGCGGCAGAGACACAGCAGAGGAAAGCAGCTAAACCACATTATAAAAATCAATTACTTTTAAAAACCCGTGAAACAAAGACAGTGAAAGAGAGAGAAATTCTTACAAAATTCGTTCAGGGGCTGTGATGCCACCTGGATTGACCATATCTACACCCACAGCTGATTGAGACATAAGGGTGGACACTCTTGGGGCTGAGAGGTTTGGTGAGGTTGGGTGAGGAAACACAGACCCTTTAAAGTAATACTGCATGGTACCCATCCCATGGGTCCCAAATCTCCAGGTTCAAGGGCATCTTCCTACATCAAAAACATGCATGAGAAACCCAGAAGATGGTACACCGTGTGATCGGGAAAGGTTTCCAAAATGCACCTCTTTTCTCATCTCCTTGTGCTCGGGTTCGCCATTCCAGCCGCTTTACTAGCAATCTCCCTCCTTGGAGAATCAGCACCTTTAACCTCCTGTTCCGTACAGGTTGCAATTTGTCCTGAGGATGAACGGGAAGAGGGGTAACCAATGAGAGACTAGCTCTAGGTATCGGGACAGGCACAGGTCACTCTATTTTCCCATCAGGAAGAAGAATTAACCACAGGCTCAGCCTGCCGCCCGGGACCAGAATAGGGCCTGAAGCAATCCTGCGCTTTTGCGGCCAGCTCCCAAGAAAGCGAGTTGAAAAATGGAGCTCAGGGGCACTGCAATTCACAAACCTGCAGACTTATAAATGATAACTCTCGTCCACAAATATATTGAGGGAAGGTAACGAAGAGGAATGGAAAGCAAAGCAGAATTGCAGGAAACAGATTTCAGGAGGGAGATTCGAATCGCCTTTAAAGCACAGGAAAAGCGGCAAAACCTCGACAATGAAGCCCTTGGCCAAAAAGGGCGTATGCGTTTTTTCCTGAATATATTCAGGAAAAAACGCATACGCCCTTTTTGGCCAACCAAGCAACCTGGAAAGGCAAATCAGCGCTACAAAGAAGTCTCGCTTCCCATCGGTCAAAAGGGCCATGCTGAATAAAGTGTCAAAACCAGAAATGCAGGACAGGCCATGGAGAAACGGGAGCCTGGCTACGCTGATGGGCGGGATGTAAATTGCCAACAGCCACTCTGGAGAAGTGTACGGTGTGTCCTGAAACCTCTAAAAAACTCAGCTTAGAGAGCATAGGGCACTTCCACTCATGGGCGTATAAATTGGGAAAACTAAAAATCAGCAAGACACAGGCACCCCAAAGTTTAGGGCTGCTCTGTTGACAAGAACCTCCACTTCGTTACACCTTAAATATCCCAGGAAAGAGAAAAATGGATAAAGACGTTGTGGTCCTTATGTACAATGGAATATCACTCAGCCATGAAACCAACGTCATAAGGCTAGTAGCAGCATGATGAGTGGATTTAGGTATGACGATTCTAAGTGAAATAAGTCATACAGAAAAAGACACTTATCATAAGATATCACTTATAGAGGGAATGTAAAAACCGCTACCCTTGAACTGAATTACAAAACAGAACAGAGTCCCACGTTTAGAAAACACACTATGGCTGCTTCACGGGAAAGGTGAGGTGGGGTGATGCATAAAACAAGGGTTTCAAATTAGGTCAGATACCGTTCCATAAAGCCAATATGTAATAGACAAGACCTACTCCTTGCTCAGTGAATTGGACTCAACACCCCCTATTCACCGCCCAAGAATATATCTGACTAGTAAGAATCTTAAAACCTATGTTTTGATATCTCTCTGTAAGTGAGTCAAGTGGGTGTAAAGCGGCAGAGACACAGCAGAAGAAAGCAGCTATACCACATTATAAAAATCAATTACTTTTAAAAACCCGTGAAACAAAGACAGTGAAAGAGAGAGAAATTCTTACAAAATTCGTTCAGGGGCTGTGATGCCACCTGGATTGACCATATCTAGACCCACAGCTGATTGAGACATAAGGGTGGACACTCTTGGGGCTGAGAGATTTGGTGAGGTTGGGTGAGGAAACACAGACCCTTTAAAGTAATACTGCATGGTACCCATCCCATGGGTCCCAAATCTCCAGGTTCAAGGGCATCTTCCTACATCAAAAACATGCATGAGAAACCCAGAAGATGGTACACCGTGTGATCGGGAAAGGTTTCCAAAACGCACCTCTTTTCTCATCTCCTTGTGCTCGGGTTCGCCATTCCAGCCGCTTTACTAGCAATCTCCCTCCTTGGAGAATCAGCACCTTTAACCTCCTGTTCCGTACAGGTTGCAATTTGTCCTGAGGATGAACGGGAAGAGGGGTAACCAATGAGAGACTAGCTCTAGGTATCGGGACAGGCACAGGTCACTCTATTTTCCCATCAGGAAGAAGAATTAACCACAGGCTCAGCCTGCCGCCCGGGACCAGAATAGGGCCTGAAGCAATCCTGCGCTTTTGCGGCCAGCTCCCAAGAAAGCGAGTTGAAAAATGGAGCTCAGGGGCACTGCAATTCACAAACCTGCAGACTTATAAATGATAACTCTCGTCCACAAATATATTGAGGGAAGGTAACGAAGAGGAATGGAAAGCAAGGCAGAATTGCAGGAAACAGATTTCAGGAGGGAGATTCGAATCGCCTTTAAAGCACAGGAAAAGCGGCAAAACCTCGACAATGAAGCCCTTGGCCAAAAAGGGCGTATGCGTTTTTTCCTGAATATATTCAGGAAAAAACGCATACGCCCTTTTTGGCCAACCAAGCAACCTGGAAAGGCAAATCAGCGCTACAAAGAAGTCTCGCTTCCCATCGGTCAAAAGGGCCATGCTGAATAAAGTGTCAAAACCAGAAATGCAGGACAGGCCATGGAGAAACGGGAGCCTGGCTACGCTGATGGGCGGGATGTAAATTGCCAACAGCCACTCTGGAGAAGTGTACGGTGTGTCCTGAAACCTCTAAAAAACTCAGCTTAGAGAGCAAAGGGCACTTCCACTCATGGGCGTATAAATTGGGAAAACTAAAAATCAGCAAGACACAGGCACCCCAAAGTTTAGGGCTGCTCTGTTGACAAGAACCTCCACTTCGTTACACCTTAAATATCCCAGAAAAGAGAAAAATGGATAAAGACGTTGTGGTCCTTATGTACAATGGAATATCACTCAGCCATGAAACCAACGTCATAAGGCTAGTAGCAGCATGATGAGTGGATTTAGGTATGACGATTCTAAGTGAAATAAGTCATACAGAAAAAGACACTTATCATAGGATATCACTTATAGAGGGAATGTAAAAACCGCTACCCTTGAACTGAATTACAAAACAGAACAGAGTCCCACGTTTAGAAAACACACTATGGCTGCATCACGGGAAAGGTGAGGTGGGGTGATGCATAAAACAAGGGTTTCAAATTAGGTCAGATACCGTTCCATAAACCCAATATGTAATAGACAAGACCTACTCCTTGATCAGTGAATTGGACTCAACACCCCCTATTCACCGCCCAAGAATATATCTGACTAGTAAGAATCTTAAAACCTATGTATTGATATCTCTCTGTAAGTGACTCAACTGGGTGTAAAGCGGCAGAAACACAGCAGAGGAAAGCAGATATACCACATTATAAAAATCAATTACTTTTAAAAACCCGTGAAACAAAGACAGTGAAAGAGAGAGAAATTCTTACAAAATTCGTTCAGGGGCTGTGATGCCACCTGGATTGACCATATCTAGACCCACAGCTGATTGAGACATAAGGGTGGACACTCTTGGGGCTGAGAGGTTTGGTGAGGTTGGGTGAGGAAACACAGACCCTTTAAAGTAATACTGCATGGTACCCATCCCATGGGTCCCAAATCTCCAGGTTCAAGGGCATCTTCCTACATCAAAAACATGCATGAGAAACCCAGAAGATGGTACACCGTGTGATCGGGAAAGGTTTCCAAAACGCACCTCTTTTCTCATCTCCTTGTGCTCGGGTTCGCATTCCAGCCGCTTTACTAGCAATCTCCCTCCTTGGAGAATCAGCACCTTTAACCTCCTGTTCCGTACAGGTTGCAATTTGTCCTGAGGATGAACGGGAAGAGGGGTAACCAATGAGAGACTAGCTCTAGGTATCGGGACAGGCACAGGTCACTCTATTTTCCCATCAGGAAGAAGAATTAACCACAGGCTCAGCCTGCCGCCCGGGACCAGAATAGGGCCTGAAGCAATCCTGCGCTTTTGCGGCCAGCTCCCAAGAAAGTGAGTTGAAAAATGGAGCTCAGGGGCACTGCAATTCACAAACCTGCAGACTTATAAATGATAACTCTCGTCCACAAATATATTGAGGGAAGGTAACGAAGAGGAATGGAAAGCAAGGCAGAATTGCAGGAAACAGATTTCAGGAGGGAGATTCGAATCGCCTTTAAAGCACAGGAAAAGCGGCAAAACCTCGACAATGAAGCCCTTGGCCAAAAAGGGCGTATGCGTTTTTTCCTGAATATATTCAGGAAAAAACGCATACGCCCTTTTTGGCCAACCAAGCAACCTGGAAAGGCAAATCAGCGCGACAAAGAAGTCTCGCTTCCCATCGGTCAAAAGGGCCATGCTGAATAAAGTGTCAAAACCAGAAATGCAGGACAGGCCATGGAGAAACGGGAGCCTGGCTACGCTGATGGGCGGGATGTAAATTGCCAACAGCCACTCTGGAGAAGTGTACGGTGTGTCCTGAAACCTCCAAAAAACTCAGCTTAGAGAGCATAGGGCACTTCCACTCATGGGCGTATAAATTGGGAAAACTAAAAATCAGCAAGACACAGGCACCCCAAAGTTTAGGGCTGCTCTGTTGACAAGAACCTCCACTTCGTTACACCTTAAATATCCCAGGAAAGAGAAAAATGGATAAAGACGTTGTGGTCCTTATGTACAATGGAATATCACTCAGCCATGAAACCAACGTCATAAGGCTAGTAGCAGCATGATGAGTGGATTTAGGTATGACGATTCTAAGTGAAATAAGTCATACAGAAAAAGACACTTATCATAAGATATCACTTATAGAGGGAATGTAAAAACCGCTACCCTTGAACTGAATTACAAAACAGAACAGAGTCCCACGTTTAGAAAACACACTATGGCTGCTTCACGGGAAAGGTGAGGTGGGGTGATGCATAAAACAAGGGTTTCAAATTAGGTCAGATACCGTTCCATAAAGCCAATATGTAATAGACAAGACCTACTCCTTGCTCAGTGAATTGGACTCAACACCCCCTATTCACCGCCCAAGAATATATCTGACTAGTAAGAATCTTAAAACCTATGTTTTGATATCTCTCTGTAAGTGAGTCAAGTGGGTGTAAAGCGGCAGAGACACAGCAGAAGAAAGCAGCTATACCACATTATAAAAATCAATTACTTTTAAAAACCCGTGAAACAAAGACAGTGAAAGAGAGAGAAATTCTTACAAAATTCGTTCAGGGGCTGTGATGCCACCTGGATTGACCATATCTAGACCCACAGCTGATTGAGACATAAGGGTGGACACTCTTGGGGCTGAGAGGTTTGGTGAGGTTGGGTGAGGAAACACAGACCCTTTAAAGTAATACTGCATGGTACCCATCCCATGGGTCCCAAATCTCCAGGTTCAAGGGCATCTTCCTACATCAAAAACATGCATGAGAAACCCAGAAGATGGTACACCGTGTGATCGGGAAAGGTTTCCAAAACGCACCTCTTTTCTCATCTCCTTGTGCTCGGGTTCGCCATTCCAGCCGCTTTACTAGCAATCTCCCTCCTTGGAGAATCAGCACCTTTAACCTCCTGTTCCGTACAGGTTGCAATTTGTCCTGAGGATGAACGGGAAGAGGGGTAACCAATGAGAGACTACCTCTAGGTATCGGGACAGGCACAGGTCACTCTATTTTCCCATCAGGAAGAAGAATTAACCACAGGCTCAGCCTGCCGCCCGGGACCAGAATAGGGCCTGAAGCAATCCTGCGCTTTTGCGGCCAGCTCCCAAGAAAGCGAGTTGAAAAATGGAGCTCAGGGGCACTGCAATTCACAAACCTGCAGACTTATAAATGATAACTCTCGTCCACAAATATATTGAGGGAAGGTAACGAAGAGGAATGGAAAGCAAGGCAGAATTGCAGGAAACAGATTTCAGGAGGGAGATTCGAATCGCCTTTAAAGCACAGGAAAAGCGGCAAAACCTCGACAATGAAGCCCTTGGCCAAAAAGGGCGTATGCGTTTTTTCCTGAATATATTCAGGAAAAAACGCATACGCCCTTTTTGGCCAACCAAGCAACCTGGAAAGGCAAATCAGCGCTACAAAGAAGTCTCGCTTCCCATCGGTCAAAAGGGCCATGCTGAATAAAGTGTCAAAACCAGAAATGCAGGACAGGCCATGGAGAAACGGGAGCCTGGCTACGCTGATGGGCGGGATGTAAATTGCCAACAGCCACTCTGGAGAAGTGTACGGTGTGTCCTGAAACCTCTAAAAAACTCAGCTTAGAGAGCAAAGGGCACTTCCACTCATGGGCGTATAAATTGGGAAAACTAAAAATCAGCAAGACACAGGCACCCCAAAGTTTAGGGCTGCTCTGTTGACAAGAACCTCCACTTCGTTACACCTTAAATATCCCAGAAAAGAGAAAAATGGATAAAGACGTTGTGGTCCTTATGTACAATGGAATATCACTCAGCCATGAAACCAACGTCATAAGGCTAGTAGCAGCATGATGAGTGGATTTAGGTATGACGATTCTAAGTGAAATAAGTCATACAGAAAAAGACACTTATCATAGGATATCACTTATAGAGGGAATGTAAAAACCGCTACCCTTGAACTGAATTACAAAACAGAACAGAGTCCCACGTTTAGAAAACACACTATGGCTGCATCACGGGAAAGGTGAGGTGGGGTGATGCATAAAACAAGGGTTTCAAATTAGGTCAGATACCGTTCCATAAACCCAATATGTAATAGACAAGACCTACTCCTTGATCAGTGAATTGGACTCAACACCCCCTATTCACCGCCCAAGAATATATATGACTAGTAAGAATCTTAAAACCTATGTATTGATATCTCTCTGTAAGTGACTCAACTGGGTGTAAAGCGGCAGAAACACAGCAGAGGAAAGCAGATATACCACATTATAAAAATCAATTACTTTTAAAAACCCGTGAAACAAAGACAGTGAAAGAGAGAGAAATTCTTACAAAATTCGTTCAGGGGCTGTGATGCCACCTGGATTGACCATATCTAGACCCACAGCTGATTGAGACATAAGGGTGGACACTCTTGGGGCTGAGAGGTTTGGTGAGGTTGGGTGAGGAAACACAGACCCTTTAAAGTAATACTGCATGGTACCCATCCCATGGGTCCCAAATCTCCAGGTTCAAGGGCATCTTCCTACGTCAAAAACATGCATGAGAAACCCAGAAGATGGTACACCGTGTGATCGGGAAAGGTTTCCAAAACGCACCTCTTTTCTCATCTCCTTGTGCTCGGGTTCGCATTCCAGCCGCTTTACTAGCAATCTCCCTCCTTGGAGAATCAGCACCTTTAACCTCCTGTTCCGTACAGGTTGCAATTTGTCCTGAGGATGAACGGGAAGAGGGGGAACCAATGAGAGACTACCTCTAGGTATCGGGACAGGCACAGGTCACTCTATTTTCCCATCAGGAAGAAGAATTAACCACAGGCTCAGCCTGCCGCCCGGGACCAGAATAGGGCCTGAAGCAATCCTGCGCTTTTGCGGCCAGCTCCCAAGAAAGTGAGTTGAAAAATGGAGCTCAGGGGCACTGCAATTCACAAACCTGCAGACTTATAAATGATAACTCTCGTCCACAAATATATTGAGGGAAGGTAACGAAGAGGAATGGAAAGCAAGGCAGAATTGCAGGAAACAGATTTCAGGAGGGAGATTCGAATCGCCTTTAAAGCACAGGAAAAGCGGCAAAACCTCGACAATGAAGCCCTTGGCCAAAAAGGGCGTATGCGTTTTTTCCTGAATATATTCAGGAAAAAACGCATACGCCCTTTTTGGCCAACCAAGCAACCTGGAAAGGCAAATCAGCGCTACAAAGAAGTCTCGCTTCCCATCGGTCAAAAGGGCCATGCTGAATAAAGTGTCAAAACCAGAAATGCAGGACAGGCCATGGAGAAACGGGAGCCTGGCTACGCTGATGGGCGGGATGTAAATTGCCAACAGCCACTCTGGAGAAGTGTACGGTGTGTCCTGAAACCTCCAAAAAACTCAGCTTAGAGAGCATAGGGCACTTCCACTCATGGGCGTATAAATTGGGAAAACTAAAAATCAGCAAGACACAGGCACCCCAAAGTTTAGGGCTGCTCTGTTGACAAGAACCTCCACTTCGTTACACCTTAAATATCCCAGGAAAGAGAAAAATGGATAAAGAAGTTGTGGTCCTTATGTACAATGGAATATCACTCAGCCATGAAACCAACGTCATAAGTCTAGTAGCAGCATGATGAGTGGATTTAGGTATGACGATTCTAAGTGAAATAAGTCATACAGAAAAAGACACTTATCATAGGATATCACTTATAGAGGGAATGTAAAAACCGCTACCCTTGAACTGAATTACAAAACAGAACAGAGTCCCACGTTTAGAAAACACACTATGGCTGCTTCACGGGAAAGGTGAGGTGGGGTGATGCATAAAACAAGGGTTTCAAATTAGGTCAGATACCGTTCCATAAAGCCAATATGTAATAGACAAGACCTACTCCTTGCTCAGTGAATTGGACTCAACACCCCCTATTCACCGCCCAAGAATATATCTGACTAGTAAGAATCTTAAAACCTATGTTTTGATATCTCTCTGTAAGTGAGTCAAGTGGGTGTAAAGCGGCAGAGACACAGCAGAGGAAAGCAGCTATGCCACATTATAAAAATCAATTACTTTTAAAAACCCGTGAAACAAAGACAGTGAAAGAGAGAGAAATTCTTACAAAATTCGTTCAGGGGCTGTGATGCCACCTGGATTGACCATATCTAGACCCACAGCTGATTGAGACATAAGGGTGGACACTCTTGGGGCTGAGAGGTTTGGTGAGGTTGGGTGAGGAAACACAGACCCTTTAAAGTAATACTGCATGGTACCCATCCCATGGGTCCCAAATCTCCAGGTTCAAAGGCATCTTCCTACATCAAAAACATGCATGAGAAACCCAGAAGATGGTACACCGTGTGATCGGGAAAGGTTTCCAAAACGCACCTCTTTTCTCATCTCCTTGTGCTCGGGTTCGCCATTCCAGCCGCTTTACTAGCAATCTCCCTCCTTGGAGAATCAGCACCTTTAACCTCCTGTTCCGTACAGGTTGCAATTTGTCCTGAGGATGAACGGGAAGAGGGGTAACCAATGAGAGACTAGCTCTAGGTATCGGGACAGGCACAGGTCACTCTATTTTCCCATCAGGAAGAAGAATTAACCACAGGCTCAGCCTGCCGCCCGGGACCAGAATAGGGCCTGAAGCAATCCTGCGCTTTTGCGGCCAGCTCCCAAGAAAGCGAGTTGAAAAATGGAGCTCAGGGGCACTGCAATTCACAAACCTGCAGACTTATAAATGATAACTCTCGTCCACAAATATATTGAGGGAAGGTAACGAAGAGGAATGGAAAGCAAGGCAGAATTGCAGGAAACAGATTTCAGGAGGGAGATTCGAATCGCCTTTAAAGCACAGGAAAAGCGGCAAAACCTCGACAATGAAGCCCTTGGCCAAAAAGGGCGTATGCGTTTTTTCCTGAATATATTCAGGAAAAAACGCATACGCCCTTTTTGGCCAACCAAGCAACCTGGAAAGGCAAATCAGCGCGACAAAGAAGTCTCGCTTCCCATCGGTCAAAAGGGCCATGCTGAATAAAGTGTCAAAACCAGAAATGCAGGACAGGCCATGGAGAAACGGGAGCCTGGCTACGCTGATGGGCGGGATGTAAATTGCCAACAGCCACTCTGGAGAAGTGTACGGTGTGTCCTGAAACCTCTAAAAAACTCAGCTTAGAGAGCAAAGGGCACTTCCACTCATGGGCGTATAAATTGGGAAAACTAAAAATCAGCAAGACACAGGCACCCCAAAGTTTAGGGCTGCTCTGTTGACAAGAACCTCCACTTCGTTACACCTTAAATATCCCAGGAAAGAGAAAAATGGATAAAGACGTTGTGGTCCTTATGTACAATGGAATATCACTCAGCCATGAAACCAACGTCATAAGGCTAGTAGCAGCATGATGAGTGGATTTAGGTATGACGATTCTAAGTGAAATAAGTCATACAGAAAAAGACACTTATCATAGGATATCACTTATAGACGGAATGTAAAAACCGCTACCCTTGAACTGAATTACAAAACAGAACAGAGTCCCACGTTTAGAAAACACACTATGGCTGCTTCACGGGAAAGGTGAGGTGGGGTGATGCATAAAACAAGGGTTTCAAATTAGGTCAGATACCGTTCCATAAACCCAATATGTAATAGACAAGACCTACTCCTTGCTCAGTGAATTGGACTCAACACCCCCTATTCACCGCCCAAGAATATATCTGACTAGTAAGAATCTTAAAACCTATGTTTTGATATCTCTCTGTAAGTGACTCAAGTGGGTGTAAAGCGGCAGAAACACAGCAGAGGAAAGCAGCTAAACCACATTATAAAAATCAATTACTTTTAAAAACCCGTGAAACAAAGACAGTGAAAGAGAGAGAAATTCTTACAAAATTCGTTCAGGGGCTGTGATGCCACCTGGATTGACCATATCTAGACCCACAGCTGATTGAGACATAAGGGTGGACACTCTTGGGGCTGAGAGGTTTGGTGAGGTTGGGTGAGGAAACACAGACCCTTTAAAGTAATACTGCATGGTACCCATCCCATGGGTCCCAAATCTCCAGGTTCAAGGGCATCTTCCTACATCAAAAACATGCATGAGAAACCCAGAAGATGGTACACCGTGTGATCGGGAAAGGTTTCCAAAACGCACCTCTTTTCTCATCTCCTTGTGCTCGGGTTCGCCATTCCAGCCGCTTTACTAGCAATCTCCCTCCTTGGAGAATCAGCACCTTTAACCTCCTGTTCCGTACAGGTTGCAATTTGTCCTGAGGATGAACGGGAAGAGGGGTAACCAATGAGAGACTAGCTCTAGGTATCGGGACAGGCACAGGTCACTCTATTTTCCCATCAGGAAGAAGAATTAACCACAGGCTCAGCCTGCCGCCCGGGACCAGAATAGGGCCTGAAGCAATCTTGCGCTTTTGCGGCCAGCTCCCAAGAAAGTGAGTTGAAAAATGGAGCTCAGGGGCACTGCAATTCACAAACCTGCAGACTTATAAATGATAACTCTCGTCCACAAATATATTGAGGGAAGGTAACGAAGAGGAATGGAAAGCAAGGCAGAATTGCAGGAAACAGATTTCAGGAGGGAGATTCGAATCGCCTTTAAAGCACAGGAAAAGCGGCAAAACCTCGACAATGAAGCCCTTGGCCAAAAAGGGCGTATGCGTTTTTTCCTGAATATATTCAGGAAAAAACGCATACGCCCTTTTTGGCCAACCAAGCAACCTGGAAAGGCAAATCAGCGCTACAAAGAAGTCTCGCTTCCCATCGGTCAAAAGGGCCATGCTGAATAAAGTGTCAAAACCAGAAATGCAGGACAGGCCATGGAGAAACGGGAGCCTGGCTACGCTGATGGGCGGGATGTAAATTGCCAACAGCCACTCTGGAGAAGTGTACGGTGTGTCCTGAAACATCTAAAAAACTCAGCTTAGAGAGCACAGGGCACTTCCACTCATGGGCGTATAAATTGGGAAAACTAAAAATCAGCAAGACACAGGCACCCCAAAGTTTAGGGCTGCTCTGTTGACAAGAACCTCCACTTCGTTACACCTTAAATATCCCAGGAAAGAGAAAAATGGATAAAGACGTTGTGGTCCTTATGTACAATGGAATATCACTCAGCCATGAAACCAACGTCATAAGGCTAGTAGCAGCATGATGAGTGGATTTAGGTATGCCGATTCTAAGTGAAATAAGTCATACAGAAAAAGACACTTATCATAGGATATCACTTATAGAGGGAATGTAAAAACCGCTACCCTTGAACTGAATTACAAAACAGAACAGAGTCCCACGTTTAGAAAACACACTATGGCTGCTTCACGGGAAAGGTGAGGTGGGGTGATGCATAAAACACGGGTTTCAAATTAGGTCAGATACCGTTCCATAAACCCAATATGTAATAGACAAGACCTACTCCTTGATCAGTGAATTGGACTCAACACCCCCTATTCACCGCCCAAGAATATATCTGACTAGTAAGAATCTTAAAACCTATGTTTTGATATCTCTCTGTAAGTGACTCAAGTGGGTGTAAAGCGGCAGAAACACAGCAGAGGAAAGCAGCTATGCCACATTATAAAAATCAATTACTTTTAAAAACCCGTGAAACAAAGACAGTGAAAGAGAGAGAAATTCTTACAAAATTCGTTCAGGGGCTGTGATGCCACCTGGATTGACCATATCTAGACCCACAGCTGATTGAGACATAAGGGTGGACACTCTTGGGGCTGAGAGGTTTGGTGAGGTTGGGTGAGGAAACACAGACCCTTTAAAGTAATACTGCATGGTACCCATCCCATGGGTCCCAAATCTCCAGGTTCAAGGGCATCTTCCTACATCAAAAACATGCATGAGAAACCCAGAAGATGGTACACCGTGTGATCGGGAAAGGTTTCCAAAACGCACCTCTTTTCTCATCTCCTTGTGCTCGGGTTCGCCATTCCAGCCGCTTTACTAGCAATCTCCCTCCTTGGAGAATCAGCACCTTTAACCTCCTGTTCCGTACAGGTTGCAATTTGTCCTGAGGATGAACGGGAAGAGGGGTAACCAATGAGAGACTAGCTCTAGGTATCGGGACAGGCACAGGTCACTCTATTTTCCCATCAGGAAGAAGAATTAACCACAGGCTCAGCCTGCCGCCCGGGACCAGAATAGGACCTGAAGCAATCCTGCGCTTTTGCGGCCAGCTCCCAAGAAAGCGAGTTGAAAAATGGAGCTCAGGGGCACTGCAATTCACAAACCTGCAGACTTATAAATGATAACTCTCGTCCACAAATATATTGAGGGAAGGTAACGAAGAGGAATGGAAAGCAAGGCAGAATTGCAGGAAACAGATTTCAGGAGGGAGATTCGAATCGCCTTTAAAGCACAGGAAAAGCGGCAAAACCTCGACAATGAAGCCCTTGGCCAAAAAGGGCGTATGCGTTTTTTCCTGAATATATTCAGGAAAAAACGCATACGCCCTTTTTGGCCAACCAAGCAACCTGGAAAGGCAAATCAGCGCTACAAAGAAGTCTCGCTTCCCATCGGTCAAAAGGGCCATGCTGAATAAAGTGTCAAAACCAGAAATGCAGGACAGGCCATGGAGAAACGGGAGCCTGGCTACGCTGATGGGCGGGATGTAAATTGCCAACAGCCACTCTGGAGAAGTGTACGGTGTGTCCTGAAACCTCTAAAAAACTCAGCTTAGAGAGCATAGGGCACTTCCACTCATGGGCGTATAAATTGGGAAAACTAAAAATCAGCAAGACACAGGCACCCCAAAGTTTAGGGCTGCTCTGTTGACAAGAACCTCCACTTCGTTACACCTTAAATATCCCAGGAAAGAGAAAAATGGATAAAGACGTTGTGGTCCTTATGTACAATGGAATATCACTCAGCCATGAAACCAACGTCATAAGGCTAGTAGCAGCATGATGAGTGGATTTAGGTATGACGATTCTAAGTGAAATAAGTCATACAGAAAAAGACACTTATCATAGGATATCACTTATAGACGGAATGTAAAAACCGCTACCCTTGAACTGAATTACAAAACAGAACAGAGTCCCACGTTTAGAAAACACACTATGGCTGCTTCACGGGAAAGGTGAGGTGGGGTGATGCATAAAACAAGGGTTTCAAATTAGGTCAGATACCGTTCCATAAAGCCAATATGTAATAGACAAGACCTACTCCTTGCTCAGTGAATGGGACTCAACACCCCCTATTCACCGCCCAAGAATATATCTGACTAGTAAGAATCTTAAAACCTATGTTTTGATATCTCTCTGTAAGTGACTCAAGTGGGTGTAAAGCGGCAGAAACACAGCAGAGGAAAGCAGCTATACCACATTATAAAAATCAATTACTTTTAAAAACCCGTGAAACAAAGACAGTGAAAGAGAGAGAAATTCTTACAAAATTCGTTCAGGGGCTGTGATGCCACCTGGATTGACCATATCTAGACCCACAGCTGATTGAGAAATAAGGGTGGACACTCTTGGGGCTGAGAGGTTTGGTGAGGTTGGGTGAGGAAACACAGACCCTTTAAAGTAATACTGCATGGTACCCATCCCATGGGTCCCAAATCTCCAGGTTCAAGGGCATCTTCCTACATCAAAAACATGCATGAGAAACCCAGAAGATGGTACACCGTGTGATCGGGAAAGGTTTCCAAAACGCACCTCTTTTCTCATCTCCTTGTGCTCGGGTTCGCCATTCCAGCCGCTTTACTAGCAATCTCCCTCCTTGGAGAATCAGCACCTTTAACCTCCTGTTCCGTACAGGTTGCAATTTGTCCTGAGGATGAACGGGAAGAGGGGTAACCAATGAGAGACTAGCTCTAGGTATCGGGACAGGCACAGGTCACTCTATTTTCCCATCAGGAAGAAGAATTAACCACAGGCTCAGCCTGCCGCCCGGGACCAGAATAGGGCCTGAAGCAATCCTGCGCTTTTGCGGCCAGCTCCCAAGAAAGTGAGTTGAAAAATGGAGCTCAGGGGCACTGCAATTCACAAACCTGCAGACTTATAAATGATAACTCTCGTCCACAAATATATTGAGGGAAGGTAACGAAGAGGAATGGAAAGCAAGGCAGAATTGCAGGAAACAGATTTCAGGAGGGAGATTCGAATCGCCTTTAAAGCACAGGAAAAGCGGCAAAACCTCGACAATGAAGCCCTTGGCCAAAAAGGGCGTATGCGTTTTTTCCTGAATATATTCAGGAAAAAACGCATACGCCCTTTTTGGCCAACCAAGCAACCTGGAAAGGCAAATCAGCGCGACAAAGAAGTCTCGCTTCCCATCGGTCAAAAGGGCCATGCTGAATAAAGTGTCAAAACCAGAAATGCAGGACAGGCCATGGAGAAACGGGAGCCTGGCTACGCTGATGGGCGGGATGTAAATTGCCAACAGCCACTCTGGAGAAGTGTACGGTGTGTCCTGAAACCTCCAAAAAACTCAGCTTAGAGAGCACAGGGCACTTCCACTCATGGGCGTATAAATTGGGAAAACTAAAAATCAGCAAGACACAGGCACCCCAAAGTTTACGGCTGCTCTGTTGACAAGAACCTCCACTTCGTTACACCTTAAATATCCCAGGAAAGAGAAAAATGGATAAAGACGTTGTGGTCCTTATGTACAATGGAATATCACTCAGCCATGAAACCAACGTCATAAGGCTAGTAGCAGCATGATGAGTGGATTTAGGTATGACGATTCTAAGTGAAATAAGTCATACAGAAAAAGACACTTATCATAAGATATCACTTATAGAGGGAATGTAAAAACCGCTACCCTTGAACTGAATTACAAAACAGAACAGAGTCCCACGTTTAGACAACACACTATGGCTGCTTCACGGGAAAGGTGAGGTGGGGTGATGCATAAAACAAGGGTTTCAAATTAGGTCAGATACCGTTCCATAAAGCCAATATGTAATAGACAAGACCTACTCCTTGCTCAGTGAATTGGACTCAACACCCCCTATTCACCGCCCAAGAATATATCTGACTAGTAAGAATCTTAAAACCTATGTTTTGATATCTCTCTGTAAGTGAGTCAAGTGGGTGTAAAGCGGCAGAGACACAGCAGAGGAAAGCAGCTATACCACATTATAAAAATCAATTACTTTTAAAAACCCGTGAAACAAAGACAGTGAAAGAGAGAGAAATTCTTACAAAATTCGTTCAGGGGCTGTGATGCCACCTGGATTGACCATATCTAGACCCACAGCTGATTGAGACATAAGGGTGGACACTCTTGGGGCTGAGAGGTTTGGTGAGGTTGGGTGAGGAAACACAGACCCTTTAAAGTAATACTGCATGGTACCCATCCCATGGGTCCCAAATCTCCAGGTTCAAGGGCATCTTCCTACATCAAAAACATGCATGAGAAACCCAGAAGATGGTACACCGTGTGATCGGGAAAGGTTTCCAAAACGCACCTCTTTTCTCATCTCCTTGTGCTCGGGTTCGCCATTCCAGCCGCTTTACTAGCAATCTCCCTCCTTGGAGAATCAGCACCTTTAACCTCCTGTTCCGTACAGGTTGCAATTTGTCCTGAGGATGAACGGGAAGAGGGGTAACCAATGAGAGACTAGCTCTAGGTATCGGGACAGGCACAGGTCACTCTATTTTCCCATCAGGAAGAAGAATTAACCACAGGCTCAGCCTGCCGCCCGGGACCAGAATAGGGCCTGAAGCAATCCTGCGCTTTTGCGGCCAGCTCCCAAGAAAGCGAGTTGAAAAATGGAGCTCAGGGGCACTGCAATTCACAAACCTGCAGACTTATAAATGATAACTCTCGTCCACAAATATATTGAGGGAAGGTAACGAAGAGGAATGGAAAGCAAGGCAGAATTGCAGGAAACAGATTTCAGGAGGGAGATTCGAATCGCCTTTAAAGCACAGGAAAAGCGGCAAAACCTCGACAATGAAGCCCTTGGCCAAAAAGGGCGTATGCGTTTTTTCCTGAATATATTCAGGAAAAAACGCATACGCCCTTTTTGGCCAACCAAGCAACCTGGAAAGGCAAATCAGCGCTACAAAGAAGTCTCGCTTCCCATCGGTCAAAAGGGCCATGCTGAATAAAGTGTCAAAACCAGAAATGCAGGACAGGCCATGGAGAAACGGGAGCCTGGCTACGCTGATGGGCGGGATGTAAATTGCCAACAGCCACTCTGGAGAAGTGTACGGTGTGTCCTGAAACCTCTAAAAAACTCAGCTTAGAGAGCATAGGGCACTTCCACTCATGGGCGTATAAATTGGGAAAACTAAAAATCAGCAAGACACAGGCACCCCAAAGTTTAGGGCTGCTCTGTTGACAAGAACCTCCACTTCGTTACACCTTAAATATCCCAGGAAAGAGAAAAATGGATAAAGACGTTGTGGTCCTTATGTACAATGGAATATCACTCAGCCATGAAACCAACGTCATAAGGCTAGTAGCAGCATGATGAGTGGATTTAGGTATGACGATTCTAAGTGAAATAAGTCATACAGAAAAAGACACTTATCATAGGATATCACTTATAGACGGAATGTAAAAACCGCTACCCTTGAACTGAATTACAAAACAGAACAGAGTCCCACGTTTAGAAAACACACTATGGCTGCTTCACGGGAAAGGTGAGGTGGGGTGATGCATAAAACAAGGGTTTCAAATTAGGTCAGATACCGTTCCATAAAGCCAATATGTAATAGACAAGACCTACTCCTTGCTCAGTGAATGGGACTCAACACCCCCTATTCACCGCCCAAGAATATATCTGAGTAGTAAGAATCTTAAAACCTATGTTTTGATATCTCTCTGTAAGTGACTCAAGTGGGTGTAAAGCGGCAGAAACACAGCAGAGGAAAGCAGCTATACCACATTATAAAAATCAATTACTTTTAAAAACCCGTGAAACAAAGACAGTGAAAGAGAGAGAAATTCTTACAAAATTCGTTCAGGGGCTGTGATGCCACCTGGATTGACCATATCTAGACCCACAGCTGATTGAGAAATAAGGGTGGACACTCTTGGGGCTGAGAGGTTTGGTGAGGTTGGGTGAGGAAACACAGACCCTTTAAAGTAATACTGCATGGTACCCATCCCATGGGTCCCAAATCTCCAGGTTCAAGGGCATCTTCCTACATCAAAAACATGCATGAGAAACCCAGAAGATGGTACACCGTGTGATCGGGAAAGGTTTCCAAAACGCACCTCTTTTCTCATCTCCTTGTGCTCGGGTTCGCCATTCCAGCCGCTTTACTAGCAATCTCCCTCCTTGGAGAATCAGCACCTTTAACCTCCTGTTCCGTACAGGTTGCAATTTGTCCTGAGGATGAACGGGAAGAGGGGTAACCAATGAGAGACTAGCTCTAGGTATCGGGACAGGCACAGGTCACTCTATTTTCCCATCAGGAAGAAGAATTAACCACAGGCTCAGCCTGCCGCCCGGGACCAGAATAGGGCCTGAAGCAATCTTGCGCTTTTGCGGCCAGCTCCCAAGAAAGTGAGTTGAAAAATGGAGCTCAGGGGCACTGCAATTCACAAACCTGCAGACTTATAAATGATAACTCTCGTCCACAAATATATTGAGGGAAGGTAACGAAGAGGAATGGAAAGCAAGGCAGAATTGCAGGAAACAGATTTCAGGAGGGAGATTCGAATCGCCTTTAAAGCACAGGAAAAGCGGCAAAACCTCGACAATGAAGCCCTTGGCCAAAAAGGGCGTATGCGTTTTTTCCTGAATATATTCAGGAAAAAACGCATACGCCCTTTTTGGCCAACCAAGCAACCTGGAAAGGCAAATCAGCGCTACAAAGAAGTCTCGCTTCCCATCGGTCAAAAGGGCCATGCTGAATAAAGTGTCCAAACCAGAAATGCAGGACAGGCCATGGAGAAACGGGAGCCTGGCTACGCTGATGGGCGGGATGTAAATTGCCAACAGCCACTCTGGAGAAGTGTACGGTGTGTCCTGAAACCTCTAAAAAAACTCAGCTTAGAGAGCAAAGGGCACTTCCACTCATGGGCGTATAAATTGGGAAAACTAAAAATCAGCAAGACACAGGCACCCCAAAGTTTAGGGCTGCTCTGTTGACAAGAACCTCCACTTCGTTACACCTTAAATATCCCAGGAAAGAGAAAAATGGATAAAGACGTTGTGGTCCTTATGTACAATGGAATATCACTCAGCCATGAAACCAACGTCATAAGGCTAGTAGCAGCATGATGAGTGGATTTAGGTATGACGATTCTAAGTGAAATAAGTCATACAGAAAAAGACACTTATCATAGGATATCACTTATAGAGGGAATGTAAAAACCGCTACCCTTGAACTGAATTACAAAACAGAACAGAGTCCCACGTTTAGAAAACACACTATGGCTGCTTCACGGGAAAGGTGAGGTGGGGTGATGCATAAAACAAGGGTTTCAAATTAGGTCAGATACCGTTCCATAAAGCCAATATGTAATAGACAAGACCTACTCCTTGCTCAGTGAATTGGACTCAACACCCCCTATTCACCGCCCAAGAATATATCTGACTAGTAAGAATCTTAAAACCTATGTTTTGATATCTCTCTGTAAGTGAGTCAAGTGGGTGTAAAGCGGCAGAGACACAGCAGAAGAAAGCAGCTATACCACATTATAAAAATCAATTACTTTTAAAAACCCGTGAAACAAAGACAGTGAAAGAGAGAGAAATTCTTACAAAATTCGTTCAGGGGCTGTGATGCCACCTGGATTGACCATATCTAGACCCACAGCTGATTGAGACATAAGGGTGGACACTCTTGGGGCTGAGAGATTTGGTGAGGTTGGGTGAGGAAACACAGACCCTTTAAAGTAATACTGCATGGTACCCATCCCATGGGTCCCAAATCTCCAGGTTCAAGGGCATCTTCCTACATCAAAAACATGCATGAGAAACCCAGAAGATGGTACACCGTGTGATCGGGAAAGGTTTCCAAAACGCACCTCTTTTCTCATCTCCTTGTGCTCGGGTTCGCCATTCCAGCCGCTTTACTAGCAATCTCCCTCCTTGGAGAATCAGCACCTTTAACCTCCTGTTCCGTACAGGTTGCAATTTGTCCTGAGGATGAACGGGAAGAGGGGTAACCAATGAGAGACTAGCTCTAGGTATCGGGACAGGCACAGGTCACTCTATTTTCCCATCAGGAAGAAGAATTAACCACAGGCTCAGCCTGCCGCCCGGGACCAGAATAGGGCCTGAAGCAATCCTGCGCTTTTGCGGCCAGCTCCCAAGAAAGCGAGTTGAAAAATGGAGCTCAGGGGCACTGCAATTCACAAACCTGCAGACTTATAAATGATAACTCTCGTCCACAAATATATTGAGGGAAGGTAACGAAGAGGAATGGAAAGCAAGGCAGAATTGCAGGAAACAGATTTCAGGAGGGAGATTCGAATCGCCTTTAAAGCACAGGAAAAGCGGCAAAACCTCGACAATGAAGCCCTTGGCCAAAAAGGGCGTATGCGTTTTTTCCTGAATATATTCAGGAAAAAACGCATACGCCCTTTTTGGCCAACCAAGCAACCTGGAAAGGCAAATCAGCGCGACAAAGAAGTCTCGCTTCCCATCGGTCAAAAGGGCCATGCTGAATAAAGTGTCAAAACCAGAAATGCAGGACAGGCCATGGAGAAACGGGAGCCTGGCTACGCTGATGGGCGGGATGTAAATTGCCAACAGCCACTCTGGAGAAGTGTACGGTGTGTCCTGAAACCTCCAAAAAACTCAGCTTAGAGAGCATAGGGCACTTCCACTCATGGGCGTATAAATTGGGAAAACTAAAAATCAGCAAGACACAGGCACCCCAAAGTTTAGGGCTGCTCTGTTGACAAGAACCTCCACTTCGTTACACCTTAAATATCCCAGGAAAGAGAAAAATGGATAAAGACGTTGTGGTCCTTATGTACAATGGAATATCACTCAGCCATGAAACCAACGTCATAAGGCTAGTAGCAGCATGATGAGTGGATTTAGGTATGACGATTCTAAGTGAAATAAGTCATACAGAAAAAGACACTTATCATAAGATATCACTTATAGAGGGAATGTAAAAACCGCTACCCTTGAACTGAATTACAAAACAGAACAGAGTCCCACGTTTAGACAACACACTATGGCTGCTTCACGGGAAAGGTGAGGTGGGGTGATGCATAAAACAAGGGTTTCAAATTAGGTCAGATACCGTTCCATAAAGCCAATATGTAATAGACAAGACCTACTCCTTGCTCAGTGAATTGGACTCAACACCCCCTATTCACCGCCCAAGAATATATCTGACTAGTAAGAATCTTAAAACCTATGTTTTGATATCTCTCTGTAAGTGAGTCAAGTGGGTGTAAAGCGGCAGAGACACAGCAGAAGAAAGCAGCTATACCACATTATAAAAATCAATTACTTTTAAAAACCCGTGAAACAAAGACAGTGAAAGAGAGAGAAATTCTTACAAAATTCGTTCAGGGGCTGTGATGCCACCTGGATTGACCATATCTAGACCCACAGCTGATTGAGACATAAGGGTGGACACTCTTGGGGCTGAGAGGTTTGGTGAGGTTGGGTGAGGAAACACAGACCCTTTAAAGTAATACTGCATGGTACCCATCCCATGGGTCCCAAATCTCCAGGTTCAAGGGCATCTTCCTACATCAAAAACATGCATGAGAAACCCAGAAGATGGTACACCGTGTGATCGGGAAAGGTTTCCAAAACGCACCTCTTTTCTCATCTCCTTGTGCTCGGGTTCGCCATTCCAGCCGCTTTACTAGCAATCTCCCTCCTTGGAGAATCAGCACCTTTAACCTCCTGTTCCGTACAGGTTGCAATTTGTCCTGAGGATGAACGGGAAGAGGGGTAACCAATGAGAGACTAGCTCTAGGTATCGGGACAGGCACAGGTCACTCTATTTTCCCATCAGGAAGAAGAATTAACCACAGGCTCAGCCTGCCGCCCGGGACCAGAATAGGGCCTGAAGCAATCCTGCGCTTTTGCGGCCAGCTCCCAAGAAAGCGAGTTGAAAAATGGAGCTCAGGGGCACTGCAATTCACAAACCTGCAGACTTATAAATGATAACTCTCGTCCACAAATATATTGAGGGAAGGTAACGAAGAGGAATGGAAAGCAAGGCAGAATTGCAGGAAACAGATTTCAGGAGGGAGATTCGAATCGCCTTTAAAGCACAGGAAAAGCGGCAAAACCTCGACAATGAAGCCCTTGGCCAAAAAGGGCGTATGCGTTTTTTCCTGAATATATTCAGGAAAAAACGCATACGCCCTTTTTGGCCAACCAAGCAACCTGGAAAGGCAAATCAGCGCTACAAAGAAGTCTCGCTTCCCATCGGTCAAAAGGGCCATGCTGAATAAAGTGTCAAAACCAGAAATGCAGGACAGGCCATGGAGAAACGGGAGCCTGGCTACGCTGATGGGCGGGATGTAAATTGCCAACAGCCACTCTGGAGAAGTGTACGGTGTGTCCTGAAACCTCTAAAAAACTCAGCTTAGAGAGCATAGGGCACTTCCACTCATGGGCGTATAAATTGGGAAAACTAAAAATCAGCAAGACACAGGCACCCCAAAGTTTAGGGCTGCTCTGTTGACAAGAACCTCCACTTCGTTACACCTTAAATATCCCAGGAAAGAGAAAAATGGATAAAGACGTTGTGGTCCTTATGTACAATGGAATATCACTCAGCCATGAAACCAACGTCATAAGGCTAGTAGCAGCATGATGAGTGGATTTAGGTATGACGATTCTAAGTGAAATAAGTCATACAGAAAAAGACACTTATCATAGGATATCACTTATAGAGGGAATGTAAAAACCGCTACCCTTGAACTGAATTACAAAACAGAACAGAGTCCCACGTTTAGAAAACACACTATGGCTGCTTCACGGGAAAGGTGAGGTGGGGTGATGCATAAAACAAGGGTTTCAAATTAGGTCAGATACCGTTCCATAAAGCCAATATGTAATAGACAAGACCTACTCCTTGCTCAGTGAATTGGACTCAACACCCCCTATTCACCGCCCAAGAATATATCTGACTAGTAAGAATCTTAAAACCTATGTTTTGATATCTCTCTGTAAGTGACTCAAGTGGGTGTAAAGCGGCAGAAACACAGCAGAGGAAAGCAGCTATACCACATTATAAAAATCAATTACTTTTAAAAACCCGTGAAACAAAGACAGTGAAAGAGAGAGAAATTCTTACAAAATTCGTTCAGGGGCTGTGATGCCACCTGGATTGACCATATCTAGACCCACAGCTGATTGAGAAATAAGGGTGGACACTCTTGGGGCTGAGAGGTTTGGTGAGGTTGGGTGAGGAAACACAGACCCTTTAAAGTAATACTGCATGGTACCCATCCCATGGGTCCCAAATCTCCAGGTTCAAGGGCATCTTCCTACATCAAAAACATGCATGAGAAACCCAGAAGATGGTACACCGTGTGATCGGGAAAGGTTTCCAAAACGCACCTCTTTTCTCATCTCCTTGTGCTCGGGTTCGCCATTCCAGCCGCTTTACTAGCAATCTCCCTCCTTGGAGAATCAGCACCTTTAACCTCCTGTTCCGTACAGGTTGCAATTTGTCCTGAGGATGAACGGGAAGAGGGGTAACCAATGAGAGACTAGCTCTAGGTATCGGGACAGGCACAGGTCACTCTATTTTCCCATCAGGAAGAAGAATTAACCACAGGCTCAGCCTGCCGCCCGGGACCAGAATAGGGCCTGAAGCAATCCTGCGCTTTTGCGGCCAGCTCCCAAGAAAGTGAGTTGAAAAATGGAGCTCAGGGGCACTGCAATTCACAAACCTGCAGACTTATAAATGATAACTCTCGTCCACAAATATATTGAGGGAAGGTAACGAAGAGGAATGGAAAGCAAGGCAGAATTGCAGGAAACAGATTTCAGGAGGGAGATTCGAATCGCCTTTAAAGCACAGGAAAAGCGGCAAAACCTCGACAATGAAGCCCTTGGCCAAAAAGGGCGTATGCGTTTTTTCCTGAATATATTCAGGAAAAAACGCATACGCCCTTTTTGGCCAACCAAGCAACCTGGAAAGGCAAATCAGCGCGACAAAGAAGTCTCGCTTCCCATCGGTCAAAAGGGCCATGCTGAATAAAGTGTCAAAACCAGAAATGCAGGACAGGCCATGGAGAAACGGGAGCCTGGCTACGCTGATGGGCGGGATGTAAATTGCCAACAGCCACTCTGGAGAAGTGTACGGTGTGTCCTGAAACCTCCAAAAAACTCAGCTTAGAGAGCATAGGGCACTTCCACTCATGGGCGTATAAATTGGGAAAACTAAAAATCAGCAAGACACAGGCACCCCAAAGTTTACGGCTGCTCTGTTGACAAGAACCTCCACTTCGTTACACCTTAAATATCCCAGGAAAGAGAAAAATGGATAAAGACGTTGTGGTCCTTATGTACAATGGAATATCACTCAGCCATGAAACCAACGTCATAAGGCTAGTAGCAGCATGATGAGTGGATTTAGGTATGACGATTCTAAGTGAAATAAGTCATACAGAAAAAGACACTTATCATAAGATATCACTTATAGAGGGAATGTAAAAACCGCTACCCTTGAACTGAATTACAAAACAGAACAGAGTCCCACGTTTAGACAACACACTATGGCTGCTTCACGGGAAAGGTGAGGTGGGGTGATGCATAAAACAAGGGTTTCAAATTAGGTCAGATACCGTTCCATAAAGCCAATATGTAATAGACAAGACCTACTCCTTGCTCAGTGAATTGGACTCAACACCCCCTATTCACCGCCCAAGAATATATCTGACTAGTAAGAATCTTAAAACCTATGTTTTGATATCTCTCTGTAAGTGAGTCAAGTGGGTGTAAAGCGGCAGAGACACAGCAGAAGAAAGCAGCTATACCACATTATAAAAATCAATTACTTTTAAAAACCCGTGAAACAAAGACAGTGAAAGAGAGAGAAATTCTTACAAAATTCGTTCAGGGGCTGTGATGCCACCTGGATTGACCATATCTAGACCCACAGCTGATTGAGACATAAGGGTGGACACTCTTGGGGCTGAGAGATTTGGTGAGGTTGGGTGAGGAAACACAGACCCTTTAAAGTAATACTGCATGGTACCCATCCCATGGGTCCCAAATCTCCAGGTTCAAGGGCATCTTCCTACATCAAAAACATGCATGAGAAACCCAGAAGATGGTACACCGTGTGATCGGGAAAGGTTTCCAAAACGCACCTCTTTTCTCATCTCCTTGTGCTCGGGTTCGCCATTCCAGCCGCTTTACTAGCAATCTCCCTCCTTGGAGAATCAGCACCTTTAACCTCCTGTTCCGTACAGGTTGCAATTTGTCCTGAGGATGAACGGGAAGAGGGGTAACCAATGAGAGACTAGCTCTAGGTATCGGGACAGGCACAGGTCACTCTATTTTCCCATCAGGAAGAAGAATTAACCACAGGCTCAGCCTGCCGCCCGGGACCAGAATAGGGCCTGAAGCAATCCTGCGCTTTTGCGGCCAGCTCCCAAGAAAGCGAGTTGAAAAATGGAGCTCAGGGGCACTGCAATTCACAAACCTGCAGACTTATAAATGATAACTCTCGTCCACAAATATATTGAGGGAAGGTAACGAAGAGGAATGGAAAGCAAGGCAGAATTGCAGGAAACAGATTTCAGGAGGGAGATTCGAATCGCCTTTAAAGCACAGGAAAAGCGGCAAAACCTCGACAATGAAGCCCTTGGCCAAAAAGGGCGTATGCGTTTTTTCCTGAATATATTCAGGAAAAAACGCATACGCCCTTTTTGGCCAACCAAGCAACCTGGAAAGGCAAATCAGCGCTACAAAGAAGTCTCGCTTCCCATCGGTCAAAAGGGCCATGCTGAATAAAGTGTCAAAACCAGAAATGCAGGACAGGCCATGGAGAAACGGGAGCCTGGCTACGCTGATGGGCGGGATGTAAATTGCCAACAGCCACTCTGGAGAAGTGTACGGTGTGTCCTGAAACCTCTAAAAAACTCAGCTTAGAGAGCATAGGGCACTTCCACTCATGGGCGTATAAATTGGGAAAACTAAAAATCAGCAAGACACAGGCACCCCAAAGTTTAGGGCTGCTCTGTTGACAAGAACCTCCACTTCGTTACACCTTAAATATCCCAGGAAAGAGAAAAATGGATAAAGACGTTGTGGTCCTTATGTACAATGGAATATCACTCAGCCATGAAACCAACGTCATAAGGCTAGTAGCAGCATGATGAGTGGATTTAGGTATGACGATTCTAAGTGAAATAAGTCATACAGAAAAAGACACTTATCATAGGATATCACTTATAGATGGAATGTAAAAACCGCTACCCTTGAACTGAATTACAAAACAGAACAGAGTCCCACGTTTAGAAAACACACTATGGCTGCTTCACGGGAAAGGTGAGGTGGGGTGATGCATAAAACAAGGGTTTCAAATTAGGTCAGATACCGTTCCATAAAGCCAATATGTAATAGACAAGACCTACTCCTTGATCAGTGAATTGGACTCAACACCCCCTATTCACCGCCCAAGAATATATCTGACTAGTAAGAATCTTAAAACCTATGTTTTGATATCTCTCTGTAAGTGATTCAAGTGGGTGTAAAGCGGCAGAAACACAGCAGAGGAAAGCAGCTATACCACATTATAAAAATCAATTACTTTTAAAAACCCGTGAAACAAAGACAGTGAAAGAGAGAGAAATTCTTACAAAATTCGTTCAGGGGCTGTGATGCCACCTGGATTGACCATATCTAGACCCACAGCTGATTGAGACATAAGGGTGGACACTCTTGGGGCTGAGAGGTTTGGTGAGGTTGGGTGAGGAAACACAGACCCTTTAAAGTAATACTGCATGGTACCCATCCCATGGGTCCCAAATCTCCAGGTTCAAGGGCATCTTCCTACATCAAAAACATGCATGAGAAACCCAGAAGATGGTACACCGTGTGATCGGGAAAGGTTTCCAAAACGCACCTCTTTTCTCATCTCCTTGTGCTCGGGTTCGCCATTCCAGCCGCTTTACTAGCAATCTCCCTCCTTGGAGAATCAGCACCTTTAACCTCCTGTTCCGTACAGGTTGCAATTTGTCCTGAGGATGAACGGGAAGAGGGGGAACCAATGAGAGACTAGCTCTAGGTATCGGGACAGGCACAGGTCACTCTATTTTCCCATCAGGAAGAAGAATTAACCACAGGCTCAGCCTGCCGCCCAGGACCAGAATAGGGCCTGAAGCAATCTTGCGCTTTTGCGGCCAGCTCCCAAGAAAGTGAGTTGAAAAATGGAGCTCAGGGGCACTGCAATTCACAAACCTGCAGACTTATAAATGATAACTCTCGTCCACAAATATATTGAGGGAAGGTAACGAAGAGGAATGGAAAGCAAGGCAGAATTGCAGGAAACAGATTTCAGGAGGGAGATTCGAATCGCCTTTAAAGCACAGGAAAAGCGGCAAAACCTCGACAATGAAGCCCTTGGCCAAAAAGGGCGTATGCGTTTTTTCCTGAATATATTCAGGAAAAAACGCATACGCCCTTTTTGGCCAACCAAGCAACCTGGAAAGGCAAATCAGCGCTACAAAGAAGTCTCGCTTCCCATCGGTCAAAAGGGCCATGCTGAATAAAGTGTCCAAACCAGAAATGCAGGACAGGCCATGGAGAAACGGGAGCCTGGCTACGCTGATGGGCGGGATGTAAATTGCCAACAGCCACTCTGGAGAAGTGTACGGTGTGTCCTGAAACCTCTAAAAAAACTCAGCTTAGAGAGCAAAGGGCACTTCCACTCATGGGCGTATAAATTGGGAAAACTAAAAATCAGCAAGACACAGGCACCCCAAAGTTTAGGGCTGCTCTGTTGACAAGAACCTCCACTTCGTTACACCTTAAATATCCCAGGAAAGAGAAAAATGGATAAAGACGTTGTGGTCCTTATGTACAATGGAATATCACTCAGCCATGAAACCAACGTCATAAGGCTAGTAGCAGCATGATGAGTGGATTTAGGTATGACGATTCTAAGTGAAATAAGTCATACAGAAAAAGACACTTATCATAGGATATCACTTATAGAGGGAATGTAAAAACCGCTACCCTTGAACTGAATTACAAAACAGAACAGAGTCCCACGTTTAGAAAACACACTATGGCTGCTTCACGGGAAAGGTGAGGTGGGGTGATGCATAAAACAAGGGTTTCAAATTAGGTCAGATACCGTTCCATAAACCCAATATGTAATAGACAAGACCTACTCCTTGATCAGTGAATTGGACTCAACACCCCCTATTCACCGCCCAAGAATATATCTGACTAGTAAGAATCTTAAAACCTATGTATTGATATCTCTCTGTAAGTGACTCAAGTGGGTGTAAAGCGGCAGAAACACAGCAGAGGAAAGCAGATATACCACATTATAAAAATCAATTACTTTTAAAAACCCGTGAAACAAAGACAGTGAAAGAGAGAGAAATTCTTACAAAATTCGTTCAGGGGCTGTGATGCCACCTGGATTGACCATATCTAGACCCACAGCTGATTGAGACATAAGGGTGGACACTCTTGGGGCTGAGAGGTTTGGTGAGGTTGGGTGAGGAAACACAGACCCTTTAAAGTAATACTGCATGGTACCCATCCCATGGGTCCCAAATCTCCAGGTTCAAGGGCATCTTCCTACATCAAAAACATGCATGAGAAACCCAGAAGATGGTACACCGTGTGATCGGGAAAGGTTTCCAAAACGCACCTCTTTTCTCATCTCCTTGTGCTCGGGTTCGCCATTCCAGCCGCTTTACTAGCAATCTCCCTCCTTGGAGAATCAGCACCTTTAACCTCCTGTTCCGTACAGGTTGCAATTTGTCCTGAGGATGAACGGGAAGAGGGGTAACCAATGAGAGACTAGCTCTAGGTATCGGGACAGGCACAGGTCACTCTATTTTCCCATCAGGAAGAAGAATTAACCACAGGCTCAGCCTGCCGCCCGGGACCAGAATAGGGCCTGAAGCAATCCTGCGCTTTTGCGGCCAGCTCCCAAGAAAGCGAGTTGAAAAATGGAGCTCAGGGGCACTGCAATTCACAAACCTGCAGACTTATAAATGATAACTCTCGTCCACAAATATATTGAGGGAAGGTAACGAAGAGGAATGGAAAGCAAGGCAGAATTGCAGGAAACAGATTTCAGGAGGGAGATTCGAATCGCCTTTAAAGCACAGGAAAAGCGGCAAAACCTCGACAATGAAGCCCTTGGCCAAAAAGGGCGTATGCGTTTTTTCCTGAATATATTCAGGAAAAAACGCATACGCCCTTTTTGGCCAACCAAGCAACCTGGAAAGGCAAATCAGCGCGACAAAGAAGTCTCGCTTCCCATCGGTCAAAAGGGCCATGCTGAATAAAGTGTCAAAACCAGAAATGCAGGACAGGCCATGGAGAAACGGGAGCCTGGCTACGCTGATGGGCGGGATGTAAATTGCCAACAGCCACTCTGGAGAAGTGTACGGTGTGTCCTGAAACCTCCAAAAAACTCAGCTTAGAGAGCATAGGGCACTTCCACTCATGGGCGTATAAATTGGGAAAACTAAAAATCAGCAAGACACAGGCACCCCAAAGTTTACGGCTGCTCTGTTGACAAGAACCTCCACTTCGTTACACCTTAAATATCCCAGGAAAGAGAAAAATGGATAAAGACGTTGTGGTCCTTATGTACAATGGAATATCACTCAGCCATGAAACCAACGTCATAAGGCTAGTAGCAGCATGATGAGTGGATTTAGGTATGACGATTCTAAGTGAAATAAGTCATACAGAAAAAGACACTTATCATAAGATATCACTTATAGAGGGAATGTAAAAACCGCTACCCTTGAACTGAATTACAAAACAGAACAGAGTCCCACGTTTAGAAAACACACTATGGCTGCTTCACGGGAAAGGTGAGGTGGGGTGATGCATAAAACAAGGGTTTCAAATTAGGTCAGATACCGTTCCATAAAGCCAATATGTAATAGACAAGACCTACTCCTTGCTCAGTGAATTGGACTCAACACCCCCTATTCACCGCCCAAGAATATATCTGACTAGTAAGAATCTTAAAACCTATGTATTGATATCTCTCTGTAAGTGACTCAAGTGGGTGTAAAGCGGCAGAAACACAGCAGAGGAAAGCAGCTATACCACATTATAAAAATCAATTACTTTTAAAAACCCGTGAAACAAAGACAGTGAAAGAGAGAGAAATTCTTACAAAATTCGTTCAGGGGCTGTGATGCCACCTGGATTGACCATATCTAGACCCACAGCTGATTGAGACATAAGGGTGGACACTCTTGGGGCTGAGAGGTTTGGTGAGGTTGGGTGAGGAAACACAGACCCTTTAAAGTAATACTGCATGGTACCCATCCCATGGGTCCCAAATCTCCAGGTTCAAGGGCATCTTCCTACATCAAAAACATGCATGAGAAACCCAGAAGATGGTACACCGTGTGATCGGGAAAGGTTTCCAAAACGCACCTCTTTTCTCATCTCCTTGTGCTCGGGTTCGCCATTCCAGCCGCTTTACTAGCAATCTCCCTCCTTGGAGAATCAGCACCTTTAACCTCCTGTTCCGTACAGGTTGCAATTTGTCCTGAGGATGAACGGGAAGAGGGGGAACCAATGAGAGACTAGCTCTAGGTATCGGGACAGGCACAGGTCACTCTATTTTCCCATCAGGAAGAAGAATTAACCACAGGCTCAGCCTGCCGCCCAGGACCAGAATAGGGCCTGAAGCAATCTTGCGCTTTTGCGGCCAGCTCCCAAGAAAGTGAGTTGAAAAATGGAGCTCAGGGGCACTGCAATTCACAAACCTGCAGACTTATAAATGATAACTCTCGTCCACAAATATATTGAGGGAAGGTAACGAAGAGGAATGGAAAGCAAGGCAGAATTGCAGGAAACAGATTTCAGGAGGGAGATTCGAATCGCCTTTAAAGCACAGGAAAAGCGGCAAAACCTCGACAATGAAGCCCTTGGCCAAAAAGGGCGTATGCGTTTTTTCCTGAATATATTCAGGAAAAAACGCATACGCCCTTTTTGGCCAACCAAGCAACCTGGAAAGGCAAATCAGCGCGACAAAGAAGTCTCGCTTCCCATCGGTCAAAAGGGCCATGCTGAATAAAGTGTCCAAACCAGAAATGCAGGACAGGCCATGGAGAAACGGGAGCCTGGCTACGCTGATGGGCGGGATGTAAATTGCCAACAGCCACTCTGGAGAAGTGTACGGTGTGTCCTGAAACCTCTAAAAAAACTCAGCTTAGAGAGCAAAGGGCACTTCCACTCATGGGCGTATAAATTGGGAAAACTAAAAATCAGCAAGACACAGGCACCCCAAAGTTTAGGGCTGCTCTGTTGACAAGAACCTCCACTTCGTTACACCTTAAATATCCCAGGAAAGAGAAAAATGGATAAAGACGTTGTGGTCCTTATGTACAATGGAATATCACTCAGCCATGAAACCAACGTCATAAGGCTAGTAGCAGCATGATGAGTGGATTTAGGTATGACGATTCTAAGTGAAATAAGTCATACAGAAAAAGACACTTATCATAGGATATCACTTATAGAGGGAATGTAAAAACCGCTACCCTTGAACTGAATTACAAAACAGAACAGAGTCCCACGTTTAGAAAACACACTATGGCTGCTTCACGGGAAAGGTGAGGTGGGGTGATGCATAAAACAAGGGTTTCAAATTAGGTCAGATACCGTTCCATAAACCCAATATGTAATAGACAAGACCTACTCCTTGATCAGTGAATTGGACTCAACACCCCCTATTCACCGCCCAAGAATATATCTGACTAGTAAGAATCTTAAAACCTATGTATTGATATCTCTCTGTAAGTGACTCAAGTGGGTGTAAAGCGGCAGAAACACAGCAGAGGAAAGCAGATATACCACATTATAAAAATCAATTACTTTTAAAAACCCGTGAAACAAAGACAGTGAAAGAGAGAGAAATTCTTACAAAATTCGTTCAGGGGCTGTGATGCCACCTGGATTGACCATATCTAGACCCACAGCTGATTGAGACATAAGGGTGGACACTCTTGGGGCTGAGAGGTTTGGTGAGGTTGGGTGAGGAAACACAGACCCTTTAAAGTAATACTGCATGGTACCCATCCCATGGGTCCCAAATCTCCAGGTTCAAGGGCATCTTCCTACATCAAAAACATGCATGAGAAACCCAGAAGATGGTACACCGTGTGATCGGGAAAGGTTTCCAAAACGCACCTCTTTTCTCATCTCCTTGTGCTCGGGTTCGCCATTCCAGCCGCTTTACTAGCAATCTCCCTCCTTGGAGAATCAGCACCTTTAACCTCCTGTTCCGTACAGGTTGCAATTTGTCCTGAGGATGAACGGGAAGAGGGGGAACCAATGAGAGACTAGCTCTAGGTATCGGGACAGGCACAGGTCACTCTATTTTCCCATCAGGAAGAAGAATTAACCACAGGCTCAGCCTGCCGCCCGGGACCAGAATAGGGCCTGAAGCAATCCTGCGCTTTTGCGGCCAGCTCCCAAGAAAGTGAGTTGAAAAATGGAGCTCAGGGGCACTGCAATTCACAAACCTGCAGACTTATAAATGATAACTCTCGTCCACAAATATATTGAGGGAAGGTAACGAAGAGGAATGGAAAGCTAGGCAGAATTGCAGGAAACAGATTTCAGGAGGGAGATTCGAATCGCCTTTAAAGCACAGGAAAAGCGGCAAAACCTCGACAATGAAGCCCTTGGCCAAAAAGGGCGTATGCGTTTTTTCCTGAATATATTCAGGAAAAAACGCATACGCCCTTTTTGGCCAACCAAGCAACCTGGAAAGGCAAATCAGCGCGACAAAGAAGTCTCGCTTCCCATCGGTCAAAAGGGCCATGCTGAATAAAGTGTCAAAACCAGAAATGCAGGACAGGCCATGGAGAAACGGGAGCCTGGCTACGCTGATGGGCGGGATGTAAATTGCCAACAGCCACTCTGGAGAAGTGTACGGTGTGTCCTGAAACCTCCAAAAAACTCAGCTTAGAGAGCATAGGGCACTTCCACTCATGGGCGTATAAATTGGGAAAACTAAAAATCAGCAAGACACAGGCACCCCAAAGTTTACGGCTGCTCTGTTGACAAGAACCTCCACTTCGTTACACCTTAAATATCCCAGGAAAGAGAAAAATGGATAAAGACGTTGTGGTCCTTATGTACAATGGAATATCACTCAGCCATGAAACCAACGTCATAAGGCTAGTAGCAGCATGATGAGTGGATTTAGGTATGACGATTCTAAGTGAAATAAGTCATACAGAAAAAGACACTTATCATAAGATATCACTTATAGAGGGAATGTAAAAACCGCTACCCTTGAACTGAATTACAAAACAGAACAGAGTCCCACGTTTAGAAAACACACTATGGCTGCTTCACGGGAAAGGTGAGGTGGGGTGATGCATAAAACAAGGGTTTCAAATTAGGTCAGATACCGTTCCATAAAGCCAATATGTAATAGACAAGACCTACTCCTTGCTCAGTGAATTGGACTCAACACCCCCTATTCACCGCCCAAGAATATATCTGACTAGTAAGAATCTTAAAACCTATGTTTTGATATCTCTCTGTAAGTGATTCAAGTGGGTGTAAAGCGGCAGAAACACAGCAGAGGAAAGCAGCTATACCACATTATAAAAATCAATTACTTTTAAAAACCCGTGAAACAAAGACAGTGAAAGAGAGAGAAATTCTTACAAAATTCGTTCAGGGGCTGTGATGCCACCTGGATTGACCATATCTAGACCCACAGCTGATTGAGACATAAGGGTGGACACTCTTGGGGCTGAGAGGTTTGGTGAGGTTGGGTGAGGAAACACAGACCCTTTAAAGTAATACTGCATGGTACCCATCCCATGGGTCCCAAATCTCCAGTTCAAGGGCATCTTCCTACATCAAAAACATGCATGAGAAACCCAGAAGATGGTACACCGTGTGATCGGGAAAGGTTTCCAAAACGCACCTCTTTTCTCATCTCCTTGTGCTCGGGTTCGCCATTCCAGCCGCTTTACTAGCAATCTCCCTCCTTGGAGAATCAGCACCTTTAACCTCCTGTTCCGTACAGGTTGCAATTTGTCCTGAGGATGAACGGGAAGAGGGGTAACCAATGAGAGACTAGCTCTAGGTATCGGGACAGGCACAGGTCACTCTATTTTCCCATCAGGAAGAAGAATTAACCACAGGCTCAGCCTGCCGCCCGGGACCAGAATAGGGCCTGAAGCAATCCTGCGCTTTTGCGGCCAGCTCCCAAGAAAGTGAGTTGAAAAATGGAGCTCAGGGGCACTGCAATTCACAAACCTGCAGACTTATAAATGATAACTCTCGTCCACAAATATATTGAGGGAAGGTAACGAAGAGGAATGGAAAGCAAGGCAGAATTGCAGGAAACAGATTTCAGGAGGGAGATTCGAATCGCCTTTAAAGCACAGGAAAAGCGGCAAAACCTCGACAATGAAGCCCTTGGCCAAAAAGGGCGTATGCGTTTTTTCCTGAATATATTCAGGAAAAAACGCATACGCCCTTTTTGGCCAACCAAGCAACCTGGAAAGGCAAATCAGCGCGACAAAGAAGTCTCGCTTCCCATCGGTCAAAAGGGCCATGCTGAATAAAGTGTCCAAACCAGAAATGCAGGACAGGCCATGGAGAAACGGGAGCCTGGCTACGCTGATGGGCGGGATGTAAATTGCCAACAGCCACTCTGGAGAAGTGTACGGTGTGTCCTGAAACCTCCAAAAAACTCAGCTTAGAGAGCATAGGGCACTTCCACTCATGGGCGTATAAATTGGGAAAACTAAAAATCAGCAAGACACAGGCACCCCAAAGTTTAGGGCTGCTCTGTTGACAAGAACCTCCACTTCGTTACACCTTAAATATCCCAGGAAAGAGAAAAATGGATAAAGACGTTGTGGTCCTTATGTACAATGGAATATCACTCAGCCATGAAACCAACGTCATAAGGCTAGTAGCAGCATGATGAGTGGATTTAGGTATGACGATTCTAAGTGAAATAAGTCATACAGAAAAAGACACTTATCATAAGATATCACTTATAGAGGGAATGTAAAAACCGCTACCCTTGAACTGAATTACAAAAGAGAACAGAGTCCCACGTTTAGAAAACACACTATGGCTGCTTCACGGGAAAGGTGAGGTGGGGTGATGCATAAAACAAGGGTTTCAAATTAGGTCAGATACCGTTCCATAAAGCCAATATGTAATAGACAAGACCTACTCCTTGATCAGTGAATTGGACTCAACACCCCCTATTCACCGCCCAAGAATATATCTGACTAGTAAGAATCTTAAAACCTATGTTTTGATATCTCTCTGTAAGTGACTCAAGTGGGTGTAAAGCGGCAGAAACACAGCAGAGGAAAGCAGCTATGCCACATTATAAAAATCAATTACTTTTAAAAACCCGTGAAACAAAGACAGTGAAAGAGAGAGAAATTCTTACAAAATTCGTTCAGGGGCTGTGATGCCACCTGGATTGACCATATCTAGACCCACAGCTGATTGAGACATAAGGGTGGACACTCTTGGGGCTGAGAGGTTTGGTGAGGTTGGGTGAGGAAACACAGACCCTTTAAAGTAATACTGCATGGTACCCATCCCATGGGTCCCAAATCTCCAGGTTCAAGGGCATCTTCCTACATCAAAAACATGCATGAGAAACCCAGAAGATGGTACACCGTGTGATCGGGAAAGGTTTCCAAAACGCACCTCTTTTCTCATCTCCTTGTGCTCGGGTTCGCCATTCCAGCCGCTTTACTAGCAATCTCCCTCCTTGGAGAATCAGCACCTTTAACCTCCTGTTCCGTACAGGTTGCAATTTGTCCTGAGGATGAACGGGAAGAGGGGTAACCAATGAGAGACTAGCTCTAGGTATCGGGACAGGCACAGGTCACTCTATTTTCCCATCAGGAAGAAGAATTAACCACAGGCTCAGCCTGCCGCCCGGGACCAGAATAGGGCCTGAAGCAATCCTGCGCTTTTGCGGCCAGCTCCCAAGAAAGCGAGTTGAAAAATGGAGCTCAGGGGCACTGCAATTCACAAACCTGCAGACTTATAAATGATAACTCTCGTCCACAAATATATTGAGGGAAGGTAACGAAGAGGAATGGAAAGCAAGGCAGAATTGCAGGAAACAGATTTCAGGAGGGAGATTCGAATCGCCTTTAAAGCACAGGAAAAGCGGCAAAACCTCGACAATGAAGCCCTTGGCCAAAAAGGGCGTATGCGTTTTTTCCTGAATATATTCAGGAAAAAACGCATACGCCCTTTTTGGCCAACCAAGCAACCTGGAAAGGCAAATCAGCGCTACAAAGAAGTCTCGCTTCCCATTGGTCAAAAGGGCCATGCTGAATAAAGTGTCAAAACCAGAAATGCAGGACAGGCCATGGAGAAACGGGAGCCTGGCTACGCTGATGGGCGGGATGTAAATTGCCAACAGCCACTCTGGAGAAGTGTACGGTGTGTCCTGAAACCTCTACAAAACTCAGCTTAGAGAGCATAGGGCACTTCCACTCATGGGCGTATAAATTGGGAAAACTAAAAATCAGCAAGACACAGGCACCCCAAAGTTTAGGGCTGCTCTGTTGACAAGAACCTCCACTTCGTTACACCTTAAATATCCCAGGAAAGAGAAAAATGGATAAAGACGTTGTGGTCCTTATGTACAATGGAATATCACTCAGCCATGAAACCAACGTCATAAGGCTAGTAGCAGCATGATGAGTGGATTTAGGTATGACGATTCTAAGTGAAATAAGTCATACAGAAAAAGACACTTATCATAGGATATCACTTATAGACGGAATGTAAAAACCGCTACCCTTGAACTGAATTACAAAACAGAACAGAGTCCCACGTTTAGAAAACACACTATGGCTGCTTCACGGGAAAGGTGAGGTGGGGTGATGCATAAAACAAGGGTTTCAAATTAGGTCAGATACCGTTCCATAAAGCCAATATGTAATAGACAAGACCTACTCCTTGCTCAGTGAATTGGACTCAACACCCCCTATTCACCGCCCAAGAATATATCTGACTAGTAAGAATCTTAAAACCTATGTTTTGATATCTCTCTGTAAGTGACTCAAGTGGGTGTAAAGCGGCAGAAACACAGCAGAGGAAAGCAGCTATACCACATTATAAAAATCAATTACTTTTAAAAACCCGTGAAACAAAGACAGTGAAAGAGAGAGAAATTCTTACAAAATTCGTTCAGGGGCTGTGATGCCACCTGGATTGACCATATCTAGACCCACAGCTGATTGAGACATAAGGGTGGACACTCTTGGGGCTGAGAGGTTTGGTGAGGTTGGGTGAGGAAACACAGACCCTTTAAAGTAATACTGCATGGTACCCATCCCATGGGTCCCAAATCTCCAGGTTCAAGGGCATCTTCCTACATCAAAAACATGCATGAGAAACCCAGAAGATTGTACACCGTGTGATCGGGAATGGTTTCCAAAACGCACCTCTTTTCTCATCTCCTTGTGCTCGGGTTCGCCATTCCAGCCGCTTTACTAGCAATCTCCCTCCTTGGAGAATCAGCACCTTTAACCTCCTGTTCCGTACAGGTTGCAATTTGTCCTGAGGATGAACGGGAAGAGGGGTAACCAATGAGAGACTAGCTCTAGGTATCGGGACAGGCACAGGTCACTCTATTTTCCCATCAGGAAGAAGAATTAACCACAGGCTCAGCCTGCCGCCCGGGACCAGAATAGGGCCTGAAGCAATCTTGCGCTTTTGCGGCCAGCTCCCAAGAAAGTGAGTTGAAAAATGGAGCTCAGGGGCACTGCAATTCACAAACCTGCAGACTTATAAATGATAACTCTCGTCCACAAATATATTGAGGGAAGGTAACGAAGAGGAATGGAAAGCAAGGCAGAATTGCAGGAAACAGATTTCAGGAGGGAGATTCGAATCGCCTTTAAAGCACAGGAAAAGCGGCAAAACCTCGACAATGAAGCCCTTGGCCAAAAAGGGCGTATGCGTTTTTTCCTGAATATATTCAGGAAAAAACGCATACGCCCTTTTTGGCCAACCAAGCAACCTGGAAAGGCAAATCAGCGCTACAAAGAAGTCTCGCTTCCCATCGGTCAAAAGGGCCATGCTGAATAAAGTGTCCAAACCAGAAATGCAGGACAGGCCATGGAGAAACGGGAGCCTGGCTACGCTGATGGGCGGGATGTAAATTGCCAACAGCCACTCTGGAGAAGTGTACGGTGTGTCCTGAAACCTCTACAAAACTCAGCTTAGAGAGCATAGGGCACTTCCACTCATGGGCGTATAAATTGGGAAAACTAAAAATCAGCAAGACACAGGCACCCCAAAGTTTAGGGCTGCTCTGTTGACAAGAACCTCCACTTCGTTACACCTTAAATATCCCAGGAAAGAGAAAAATGGATAAAGACGTTGTGGTCCTTATGTACAATGGAATATCACTCAGCCATGAAACCAACGTCATAAGGCTAGTAGCAGCATGATGAGTGGATTTAGGTATGACGATTCTAAGTGAAATAAGTCATACAGAAAAAGACACTTATCATAGGATATCACTTATAGAGGGAATGTAAAAACCGCTACCCTTGAACTGAATTACAAAAGAGAACAGAGTCCCACGTTTAGAAAACACACTATGGCTGCTTCACGGGAAAGGTGAGGTGGGGTGATGCATAAAACACGGGTTTCAAATTAGGTCAGATACCGTTCCATAAACCCAATATGTAATAGACAAGACCTACTCCTTGATCAGTGAATTGGACTCAACACCCCCTATTCACCGCCCAAGAATATATCTGACTAGTAAGAATCTTAAAACCTATGTTTTGATATCTCTCTGTAAGTGACTCAAGTGGGTGTAAAGCGGCAGAAACACAGCAGAGGAAAGCAGCTATGCCACATTATAAAAATCAATTACTTTTAAAAACCCGTGAAACAAAGACAGTGAAAGAGAGAGAAATTCTTACAAAATTCGTTCAGGGGCTGTGATGCCACCTGGATTGACCATATCTAGACCCACAGCTGATTGAGACATAAGGGTGGACACTCTTGGGGCTGAGAGGTTTGGTGAGGTTGGGTGAGGAAACACAGACCCTTTAAAGTAATACTGCATGGTACCCATCCCATGGGTCCCAAATCTCCAGGTTCAAGGGCATCTTCCTACATCAAAAACATGCATGAGAAACCCAGAAGATGGTACACCGTGTGATCGGGAAAGGTTTCCAAAACGCACCTCTTTTCTCATCTCCTTGTGCTCGGGTTCGCCATTCCAGCCGCTTTACTAGCAATCTCCCTCCTTGGAGAATCAGCACCTTTAACCTCCTGTTCCGTACAGGTTGCAATTTGTCCTGAGGATGAACGGGAAGAGGGGTAACCAATGAGAGACTAGCTCTAGGTATCGGGACAGGCACAGGTCACTCTATTTTCCCATCAGGAAGAAGAATTAACCACAGGCTCAGCCTGCCGCCCGGGACCAGAATAGGGCCTGAAGCAATCCTGCGCTTTTGCGGCCAGCTCCCAAGAAAGCGAGTTGAAAAATGGAGCTCAGGGGCACTGCAATTCACAAACCTGCAGACTTATAAATGATAACTCTCGTCCACAAATATATTGAGGGAAGGTAACGAAGAGGAATGGAAAGCAAGGCAGAATTGCAGGAAACAGATTTCAGGAGGGAGATTCGAATCGCCTTTAAAGCACAGGAAAAGCGGCAAAACCTCGACAATGAAGCCCTTGGCCAAAAAGGGCGTATGCGTTTTTTCCTGAATATATTCAGGAAAAAACGCATACGCCCTTTTTGGCCAACCAAGCAACCTGGAAAGGCAAATCAGCGCGACAAAGAAGTCTCGCTTCCCATCGGTCAAAAGGGCCATGCTGAATAAAGTGTCAAAACCAGAAATGCAGGACAGGCCATGGAGAAACGGGAGCCTGGCTACGCTGATGGGCGGGATGTAAATTGCCAACAGCCACTCTGGAGAAGTGTACGGTGTGTCCTGAAACCTCTACAAAACTCAGCTTAGAGAGCATAGGGCACTTCCACTCATGGGCGTATAAATTGGGAAAACTAAAAATCAGCAAGACACAGGCACCCCAAAGTTTAGGGCTGCTCTGTTGACAAGAACCTCCACTTCGTTACACCTTAAATATCCCAGGAAAGAGAAAAATGGATAAAGACGTTGTGGTCCTTATGTACAATGGAATATCACTCAGCCATGAAACCAACGTCATAAGGCTAGTAGCAGCATGATGAGTGGATTTAGGTATGACGATTCTAAGTGAAATAAGTCATACAGAAAAAGACACTTATCATAGGATATCACTTATAGACGGAATGTAAAAACCGCTACCCTTGAACTGAATTACAAAACAGAACAGAGTCCCACGTTTAGAAAACACACTATGGCTGCTTCACGGGAAAGGTGAGGTGGGGTGATGCATAAAACAAGGGTTTCAAATTAGGTCAGATACCGTTCCATAAAGCCAATATGTAATAGACAAGACCTACTCCTTGCTCAGTGAATTGGACTCAACACCCCCTATTCACCGCCCAAGAATATATCTGACTAGTAAGAATCTTAAAACCTATGTTTTGATATCTCTCTGTAAGTGACTCAAGTGGGTGTAAAGCGGCAGAAACACAGCAGAGGAAAGCAGCTATACCACATTATAAAAATCAATTACTTTTAAAAACCCGTGAAACAAAGACAGTGAAAGAGAGAGAAATTCTTACAAAATTCGTTCAGGGGCTGTGATGCCACCTGGATTGACCATATCTAGACCCACAGCTGATTGAGACATAAGGGTGGACACTCTTGGGGCTGAGAGGTTTGGTGAGGTTGGGTGAGGAAACACAGACCCTTTAAAGTAATACTGCATGGTACCCATCCCATGGGTCCCAAATCTCCAGGTTCAAGGGCATCTTCCTACATCAAAAACATGCATGAGAAACCCAGAAGATTGTACACCGTGTGATCGGGAATGGTTTCCAAAACGCACCTCTTTTCTCATCTCCTTGTGCTCGGGTTCGCCATTCCAGCCGCTTTACTAGCAATCTCCCTCCTTGGAGAATCAGCACCTTTAACCTCCTGTTCCGTACAGGTTGCAATTTGTCCTGAGGATGAACGGGAAGAGGGGTAACCAATGAGAGACTAGCTCTAGGTATCGGGACAGGCACAGGTCACTCTATTTTCCCATCAGGAAGAAGAATTAACCACAGGCTCAGCCTGCCGCCCGGGACCAGAATAGGGCCTGAAGCAATCTTGCGCTTTTGCGGCCAGCTCCCAAGAAAGTGAGTTGAAAAATGGAGCTCAGGGGCACTGCAATTCACAAACCTGCAGACTTATAAATGATAACTCTCGTCCACAAATATATTGAGGGAAGGTAACGAAGAGGAATGGAAAGCAAGGCAGAATTGCAGGAAACAGATTTCAGGAGGGAGATTCGAATCGCCTTTAAAGCACAGGAAAAGCGGCAAAACCTCGACAATGAAGCCCTTGGCCAAAAAGGGCGTATGCGTTTTTTCCTGAATATATTCAGGAAAAAACGCATACGCCCTTTTTGGCCAACCAAGCAACCTGGAAAGGCAAATCAGCGCTACAAAGAAGTCTCGCTTCCCATCGGTCAAAAGGGCCATGCTGAATAAAGTGTCCAAACCAGAAATGCAGGACAGGCCATGGAGAAACGGGAGCCTGGCTACGCTGATGGGCGGGATGTAAATTGCCAACAGCCACTCTGGAGAAGTGTACGGTGTGTCCTGAAACCTCTAAAAAACTCAGCTTAGAGAGCAAAGGGCACTTCCACTCATGGGCGTATAAATTGGGAAAACTAAAAATCAGCAAGACACAGGCACCCCAAAGTTTAGGGCTGCTCTGTTGACAAGAACCTCCACTTCGTTACACCTTAAATATCCCAGGAAAGAGAAAAATGGATAAAGACGTTGTGGTCCTTATGTACAATGGAATATCACTCAGCCATGAAACCAACGTCATAAGGCTAGTAGCAGCATGATGAGTGGATTTAGGTATGACGATTCTAAGTGAAATAAGTCATACAGAAAAAGACACTTATCATAGGATATCACTTATAGAGGGAATGTAAAAACCGCTACCCTTGAACTGAATTACAAAACAGAACAGAGTCCCACGTTTAGAAAACACACTATGGCTGCTTCACGGGAAAGGTGAGGTGGGGTGATGCATAAAACAAGGGTTTCAAATTAGGTCAGATACCGTTCCATAAACCCAATATGTAATAGACAAGACCTACTCCTTGATCAGTGAATTGGACTCAACACCCCCTATTCACCGCCCAAGAATATATCTGACTAGTAAGAATCTTAAAACCTATGTATTGATATCTCTCTGTAAGTGACTCAAGTGGGTGTAAAGCGGCAGAAACACAGCAGAGGAAAGCAGCTAAACCACATTATAAAAATCAATTACTTTTAAAAACCCGTGAAACAAAGACAGTGAAAGAGAGAGAAATTCTTACAAAATTCGTTCAGGGGCTGTGATGCCACCTGGATTGACCATATCTAGACCCACAGCTGATTGAGACATAAGGGTGGACACTCTTGGGGCTGAGAGGTTTGGTGAGGTTGGGTGAGGAAACACAGACCCTTTAAAGTAATACTGCATGGTACCCATCCCATGGGTCCCAAATCTCCAGGTTCAAGGGCATCTTCCTACATCAAAAACATGCATGAGAAACCCAGAAGATGGTACACCGTGTGATCGGGAAAGGTTTCCAAAACGCACCTCTTTTCTCATCTCCTTGTGCTCGGGTTCGCCATTCCAGCCGCTTTACTAGCAATCTCCCTCCTTGGAGAATCAGCACCTTTAACCTCCTGTTCCGTACAGGTTGCAATTTGTCCTGAGGATGAACGGGAAGAGGGGTAACCAATGAGAGACTAGCTCTAGGTATCGGGACAGGCACAGGTCACTCTATTTTCCCATCAGGAAGAAGAATTAACCACAGGCTCAGCCTGCCGCCCGGGACCAGAATAGGGCCTGAAGCAATCTTGCGCTTTTGCGGCCAGCTCCCAAGAAAGTGAGTTGAAAAATGGAGCTCAGGGGCACTGCAATTCACAAACCTGCAGACTTATAAATGATAACTCTCGTCCACAAATATATTGAGGGAAGGTAACGAAGAGGAATGGAAAGCAAGGCAGAATTGCAGGAAACAGATTTCAGGAGGGAGATTCGAATCGCCTTTAAAGCACAGGAAAAGCGGCAAAACCTCGACAATGAAGCCCTTGGCCAAAAAGGGCGTATGCGTTTTTTCCTGAATATATTCAGGAAAAAACGCATACGCCCTTTTTGGCCAACCAAGCAACCTGGAAAGGCAAATCAGCGCGACAAAGAAGTCTCGCTTCCCATCGGTCAAAAGGGCCATGCTGAATAAAGTGTCCAAACCAGAAATGCAGGACAGGCCATGGAGAAACGGGAGCCTGGCTACGCTGATGGGCGGGATGTAAATTGCCAACAGCCACTCTGGAGAAGTGTACGGTGTGTCCTGAAACCTCTAAAAAACTCAGCTTAGAGAGCACAGGGCACTTCCACTCATGGGCGTATAAATTGGGAAAACTAAAAATCAGCAAGACACAGGCACCCCAAAGTTTAGGGCTGCTCTGTTGACAAGAACCTCCACTTCGTTACACCTTAAATATCCCAGGAAAGAGAAAAATGGATAAAGACGTTGTGGTCCTTATGTACAATGGAATATCACTCAGCCATGAAACCAACGTCATAAGGCTAGTAGCAGCATGATGAGTGGATTTAGGTATGACGATTCTAAGTGAAATAAGTCATACAGAAAAAGACACTTATCATAGGATATCACTTATAGAGGGAATGTAAAAACCGCTACCCTTGAACTGAATTACAAAACAGAACAGAGTCCCACGTTTAGAAAACACACTATGGCTGCTTCACGGGAAAGGTGAGGTGGGGTGATGCATAAAACAAGGGTTTCAAATTAGGTCAGATACCGTTCCATAAACCCAATATGTAATAGACAAGACCTACTCCTTGATCAGTGAATTGGACTCAACACCCCCTATTCACCGCCCAAGAATATATCTGACTAGTAAGAATCTTAAAACCTATGTATTGATATCTCTCTGTAAGTGACTCAAGTGGGTGTAAAGCGGCAGAAACACAGCAGAGGAAAGCAGATATACCACATTATAAAAATCAATTACTTTTAAAAACCCGTGAAACAAAGACAGTGAAAGAGAGAGAAATTCTTACAAAATTCGTTCAGGGGCTGTGATGCCACCTGGATTGACCATATCTAGACCCACAGCTGATTGAGACATAAGGGTGGACACTCTTGGGGCTGAGAGGTTTGGTGAGGTTGGGTGAGGAAACACAGACCCTTTAAAGTAATACTGCATGGTACCCATCCCATGGGTCCCAAATCTCCAGGTTCAAGGGCATCTTCCTACATCAAAAACATGCATGAGAAACCCAGAAGATGGTACACCGTGTGATCGGGAAAGGTTTCCAAAACGCACCTCTTTTCTCATCTCCTTGTGCTCGGATTCGCCATTCCAGCCGCTTTACTAGCAATCTCCCTCCTTGGAGAATCAGCACCTTTAACCTCCTGTTCCGTACAGGTTGCAATTTGTCCTGAGGATGAACGGGAAGAGGGGTAACCAATGAGAGACTAGCTCTAGGTATCGGGACAGGCACAGGTCACTCTATTTTCCCATCAGGAAGAAGAATTAACCACAGGCTCAGCCTGCCGCCCGGGACCAGAATAGGGCCTGAAGCAATCCTGCGCTTTTGCGGCCACCTCCCAAGAAAGTGAGTTGAAAAATGGAGCTCAGGGGCACTGCAATTCACAAACCTGCAGACTTATAAATGATAACTCTCGTCCACAAATATATTGAGGGAAGGTAACGAAGAGGAATGGAAAGCAAGGCAGAATTGCAGGAAACAGATTTCAGGAGGGAGATTCGAATCGCCTTTAAAGCACAGGAAAAGCGGCAAAACCTCGACAATGAAGCCCTTGGCCAAAAAGGGCGTATGCGTTTTTTCCTGAATATATTCAGGAAAAAACGCATACGCCCTTTTTGGCCAACCAAGCAACCTGGAAAGGCAAATCAGCGCTACAAAGAAGTCTCGCTTCCCATCGGTCAAAAGGGCCATGCTGAATAAAGTGTCCAAACCAGAAATGCAGAACAGGCCATGGAGAAACGGGAGCCTGGCTATGCTGATGGGCGGGATGTAAATTGCCAACAGCCACTCTGGAGAAGTGTACGGTGTGTCCTGAAACCTCTAAAAAACTCAGCTTAGAGAGCAAAGGGCACTTCCACTCATGGGCGTATAAATTGGGAAAACTAAAAATCAGCAAGACACAGGCACCCCAAAGTTTAGGGCTGCTCTGTTGACAAGAACCTCCACTTCGTTACACCTTAAATATCCCAGGAAAGAGAAAAATGGATAAAGACGTTGTGGTCCTTATGTACAATGGAATATCACTCAGCCATGAAACCAACGTCATAAGGCTAGTAGCAGCATGATGAGTGGATTTAGGTATGACGATTCTAAGTGAAATAAGTCATACAGAAAAAGACACTTATCATAGGATATCACTTATAGAGGGAATGTAAAAACCGCTACCCTTGAACTGAATTACAAAACAGAACAGAGTCCCACGTTTAGAAAACACACTATGGCTGCTTCACGGGAAAGGTGAGGTGGGGTGATGCATAAAACAAGGGTTTCAAATTAGGTCAGATACCGTTCCATAAACCCAATATGTAATAGACAAGACCTACTCCTTGATCAGTGAATTGGACTCAACACCCCCTATTCACCGCCCAAGAATATATCTGACTAGTAAGAATCTTAAAACCTATGTATTGATATCTCTCTGTAAGTGACTCAAGTGGGTGTAAAGCGGCAGAAACACAGCAGAGGAAAGCAGCTATACCACATTATAAAAATCAATTACTTTTAAAAACCCGTGAAACAAAGACAGTGAAAGAGAGAGAAATTCTTACAAAATTCGTTCAGGGGCTGTGATGCCACCTGGATTGACCATATCTAGACCCACAGCTGATTGAGACATAAGGGTGGACACTCTTGGGGCTGAGAGGTTTGGTGAGGTTGGGTGAGGAAACACAGACCCTTTAAAGTAATACTGCATGGTACCCATCCCATGGGTCCCAAATCTCCAGGTTCAAGGGCATCTTCCTACATCAAAAACATGCATGAGAAACCCAGAAGATGGTACACCGTGTGATCGGGAAAGGTTTCCAAAACGCACCTCTTTTCTCATCTCCTTGTGCTCGGGTTCGCCATTCCAGCCGCTTTACTAGCAATCTCCCTCCTTGGAGAATCAGCACCTTTAACCTCCTGTTCCGTACAGGTTGCAATTTGTCCTGAGGATGAACGGGAAGAGGGGTAACCAATGAGAGACTAGCTCTAGGTATCGGGACAGGCACAGGTCACTCTATTTTCCCATCAGGAAGAAGAATTAACCACAGGCTCAGCCTGCCGCCCGGGACCAGAATAGGGCCTGAAGCAATCTTGCGCTTTTGCGACCAGCTCCCAAGAAAGTGAGTTGAAAAATGGAGCTCAGGGGCACTGCAATTCACAAACCTGCAGACTTATAAATGATAACTCTCGTCCACAAATATATTGAGGGAAGGTAACGAAGAGGAATGGAAAGCAAGGCAGAATTGCAGGAAACAGATTTCAGGAGGGAGATTCGAATCGCCTTTAAAGCACAGGAAAAGCGGCAAAACCTCGACAATGAAGCCCTTGGCCAAAAAGGGCGTATGCGTTTTTTCCTGAATATATTCAGGAAAAAACGCATACGCCCTTTTTGGCCAACCAAGCAACCTGGAAAGGCAAATCAGCGCGACAAAGAAGTCTCGCTTCCCATCGGTCAAAAGGGCCATGCTGAATAAAGTGTCCAAACCAGAAATGCAGGACAGGCCATGGAGAAACGGGAGCCTGGCTACGCTGATGGGCGGGATGTAAATTGCCAACAGCCACTCTGGAGAAGTGTACGGTGTGTCCTGAAACCTCTAAAAAACTCAGCTTAGAGAGCAAAGGGCACTTCCACTCATGGGCGTATAAATTGGGAAAACTAAAAATCAGCAAGACACAGGCACCCCAAAGTTTAGGGCTGCTCTGTTGACAAGAACCTCCACTTCGTTACACCTTAAATATCCCAGGAAAGAGAAAAATGGATAAAGACGTTGTGGTCCTTATGTACAATGGAATATCACTCAGCCATGAAACCAACGTCATAAGGCTAGTAGCAGCTTGATGAGTGGATTTAGGTATGACGATTCTAAGTGAAATAAGTCATACAGAAAAAGACACTTATCATAGGATATCACTTATAGACGGAATGTAAAAACCGCTACCCTTGAACTGAATTACAAAACAGAACAGAGTCCCACGTTTAGAAAACACACTATGGCTGCTTCACGGGAAAGGTGAGGTGGGGTGATGCATAAAACAAGGGTTTCAAATTAGGTCAGATACCGTTCCATAAACCCAATATGTAATAGACAAGACCTACTCCTTGATCAGTGAATTGGACTCAACACCCCCTATTCACCGCCCAAGAATATATCTGACTAGTAAGAATCTTAAAACCTATGTATTGATATCTCTCTGTAAGTGACTCAAGTGGGTGTAAAGCGGCAGAAACACAGCAGAGGAAAGCAGATATACCACATTATAAAAATCAATTACTTTTAAAAACCCGTGAAACAAAGACAGTGAAAGAGAGAGAAATTCTTACAAAATTCGTTCAGGGGCTGTGATGCCACCTGGATTGACCATATCTAGACCCACAGCTGATTGAGACATAAGGGTGGACACTCTTGGGGCTGAGAGGTTTGGTGAGGTTGGGTGAGGAAACACAGACCCTTTAAAGTAATACTGCATGGTACCCATCCCATGGGTCCCAAATCTCCAGGTTCAAGGGCATCTTCCTACATCAAAAACATGCATGAGAAACCCAGAAGATGGTACACCGTGTGATCGGGAAAGGTTTCCAAAACGCACCTCTTTTCTCATCTCCTTGTGCTCGGATTCGCCATTCCAGCCGCTTTACTAGCAATCTCCCTCCTTGGAGAATCAGCACCTTTAACCTCCTGTTCCGTACAGGTTGCAATTTGTCCTGAGGATGAACGGGAAGAGGGGTAACCAATGAGAGACTAGCTCTAGGTATCGGGACAGGCACAGGTCACTCTATTTTCCCATCAGGAAGAAGAATTAACCACAGGCTCAGCCTGCCGCCCGGGACCAGAATAGGGCCTGAAGCAATCCTGCGCTTTTGCGGCCACCTCCCAAGAAAGTGAGTTGAAAAATGGAGCTCAGGGGCACTGCAATTCACAAACCTGCAGACTTATAAATGATAACTCTCGTCCACAAATATATTGAGGGAAGGTAACGAAGAGGAATGGAAAGCAAGGCAGAATTGCAGGAAACAGATTTCAGGAGGGAGATTCGAATCGCCTTTAAAGCACAGGAAAAGCGGCAAAACCTCGACAATGAAGCCCTTGGCCAAAAAGGGCGTATGCGTTTTTTCCTGAATATATTCAGGAAAAAACGCATACGCCCTTTTTGGCCAACCAAGCAACCTGGAAAGGCAAATCAGCGCTACAAAGAAGTCTCGCTTCCCATCGGTCAAAAGGGCCATGCTGAATAAAGTGTCCAAACCAGAAATGCAGAACAGGCCATGGAGAAACGGGAGCCTGGCTATGCTGATGGGCGGGATGTAAATTGCCAACAGCCACTCTGGAGAAGTGTACGGTGTGTCCTGAAACCTCTAAAAAACTCAGCTTAGAGAGCAAAGGGCACTTCCACTCATGGGCGTATAAATTGGGAAAACTAAAAATCAGCAAGACACAGGCACCCCAAAGTTTAGGGCTGCTCTGTTGACAAGAACCTCCACTTCGTTACACCTTAAATATCCCAGGAAAGAGAAAAATGGATAAAGACGTTGTGGTCCTTATGTACAATGGAATATCACTCAGCCATGAAACCAACGTCATAAGGCTAGTAGCAGCATGATGAGTGGATTTAGGTATGACGATTCTAAGTGAAATAAGTCATACAGAAAAAGACACTTATCATAGGATATCACTTATAGAGGGAATGTAAAAACCGCTACCCTTGAACTGAATTACAAAACAGAACAGAGTCCCACGTTTAGAAAACACACTATGGCTGCTTCACGGGAAAGGTGAGGTGGGGTGATGCATAAAACAAGGGTTTCAAATTAGGTCAGATACCGTTCCATAAACCCAATATGTAATAGACAAGACCTACTCCTTGATCAGTGAATTGGACTCAACACCCCCTATTCACCGCCCAAGAATATATCTGACTAGTAAGAATCTTAAAACCTATGTATTGATATCTCTCTGTAAGTGACTCAAGTGGGTGTAAAGCGGCAGAAACACAGCAGAGGAAAGCAGCTATACCACATTATAAAAATCAATTACTTTTAAAAACCCGTGAAACAAAGACAGTGAAAGAGAGAGAAATTCTTACAAAATTCGTTCAGGGGCTGTGATGCCACCTGGATTGACCATATCTAGACCCACAGCTGATTGAGACATAAGGGTGGACACTCTTGGGGCTGAGAGGTTTGGTGAGGTTGGGTGAGGAAACACAGACCCTTTAAAGTAATACTGCATGGTACCCATCCCATGGGTCCCAAATCTCCAGGTTCAAGGGCATCTTCCTACATCAAAAACATGCATGAGAAACCCAGAAGATGGTACACCGTGTGATCGGGAAAGGTTTCCAAAACGCACCTCTTTTCTCATCTCCTTGTGCTCGGGTTCGCCATTCCAGCCGCTTTACTAGCAATCTCCCTCCTTGGAGAATCAGCACCTTTAACCTCCTGTTCCGTACAGGTTGCAATTTGTCCTGAGGATGAACGGGAAGAGGGGTAACCAATGAGAGACTAGCTCTAGGTATCGGGACAGGCACAGGTCACTCTATTTTCCCATCAGGAAGAAGAATTAACCACAGGCTCAGCCTGCCGCCCGGGACCAGAATAGGGCCTGAAGCAATCTTGCGCTTTTGCGACCAGCTCCCAAGAAAGTGAGTTGAAAAATGGAGCTCAGGGGCACTGCAATTCACAAACCTGCAGACTTATAAATGATAACTCTCGTCCACAAATATATTGAGGGAAGGTAACGAAGAGGAATGGAAAGCAAGGCAGAATTGCAGGAAACAGATTTCAGGAGGGAGATTCGAATCGCCTTTAAAGCACAGGAAAAGCGGCAAAACCTCGACAATGAAGCCCTTGGCCAAAAAGGGCGTATGCGTTTTTTCCTGAATATATTCAGGAAAAAACGCATACGCCCTTTTTGGCCAACCAAGCAACCTGGAAAGGCAAATCAGCGCGACAAAGAAGTCTCGCTTCCCATCGGTCAAAAGGGCCATGCTGAATAAAGTGTCCAAACCAGAAATGCAGGACAGGCCATGGAGAAACGGGAGCCTGGCTACGCTGATGGGCGGGATGTAAATTGCCAACAGCCACTCTGGAGAAGTGTACGGTGTGTCCTGAAACCTCTAAAAAACTCAGCTTAGAGAGCAAAGGGCACTTCCACTCATGGGCGTATAAATTGGGAAAACTAAAAATCAGCAAGACACAGGCACCCCAAAGTTTAGGGCTGCTCTGTTGACAAGAACCTCCACTTCGTTACACCTTAAATATCCCAGGAAAGAGAAAAATGGATAAAGACGTTGTGGTCCTTATGTACAATGGAATATCACTCAGCCATGAAACCAACGTCATAAGGCTAGTAGCAGCATGATGAGTGGATTTAGGTATGACGATTCTAAGTGAAATAAGTCATACAGAAAAAGACACTTATCATAGGATATCACTTATAGACGGAATGTAAAAACCGCTACCCTTGAACTGAATTACAAAACAGAACAGAGTCCCACGTTTAGAAAACACACTATGGCTGCTTCACGGGAAAGGTGAGGTGGGGTGATGCATAAAACAAGGGTTTCAAATTAGGTCAGATACCGTTCCATAAACCCAATATGTAATAGACAAGACCTACTCCTTGCTCAGTGAATTGGACTCAACACCCCCTATTCACCGCCCAAGAATATATCTGACTAGTAAGAATCTTAAAACCTATGTTTTGATATCTCTCTGTAAGTGAGTCAAGTGGGTGTAAAGCGGCAGAAACACAGCAGAGGAAAGCAGCTAAACCACATTATAAAAATCAATTACTTTTAAAAACCCGTGAAACAAAGACAGTGAAAGAGAGAGAAATTCTTACAAAATTCGTTCAGGGGCTGTGATGCCACCTGGATTGACCATATCTAGACCCACAGCTGATTGAGACATAAGGGTGGACACTCTTGGGGCTGAGAGGTTTGGTGAGGTTGGGTGAGGAAACACAGACCCTTTAAAGTAATACTGCATGGTACCCATCCCATGGGTCCCAAATCTCCAGGTTCAAGGGCATCTTCCTACGTCGAAAACATGCATGAGAAACCCAGAAGATGGTACACCGTGTGATCGGGAAAGGTTTCCAAAACGCACCTCTTTTCTCATCTCCTTGTGCTCGGGTTCGCCATTCCAGCCGCTTTACTAGCAATCTCCCTCCTTGGAGAATCAGCACCTTTAACCTCCTGTTCCGTACTGGTTGCAATTTGTCCTGAGGATGAACGGGAAGAGGGGGAAACAATGAGAGACTAGCTCTAGGTATCGGGACAGGCACAGGTCACTCTATTTTCCCATCAGGAAGAAGAATTAACCACAGGCTCAGCCTGCCGCCCGGGACCAGAATAGGGCCTGAAGCAATCTTGCGCTTTTGCGGCGAGCTCCCAAGAAAGTGAGTTGAAAAATGGAGCTCAGGGGCACTGCAATTCACAAACCTGCAGACTTATAAATGATAACTCTCGTCCACAAATATATTGAGGGAAGGTAACGAAGAGGAATGGAAAGCAAGGCAGAATTGCAGGAAACAGATTTCAGGAGGGAGATTCGAATCGCCTTTAAAGCACAGGAAAAGCGGCAAAACCTCGACAATGAAGCCCTTGGCCAAAAAGGGCGTATGCGTTTTTTCCTGAATATATTCAGGAAAAAACGCATACGCCCTTTTTGGCCAACCAAGCAACCTGGAAAGGCAAATCAGCGCTACAAAGAAGTCTCGCTTCCCATCGGTCAAAAGGGCCATGCTGAATAAAGTGTCAAAACCAGAAATGCAGGACAGGCCATGGAGAAACGGGAGCCTGGCTACGCTGATGGGCGGGATGTAAATTGCCAACAGCCACTCTGGAGAAGTGTACGGTGTGTTCTGAAACATCTAAAAAACTCAGCTTAGAGAGCACAGGGCACTTCCACTCATGGGCGTATAAATTGGGAAAACTAAAAATCAGCAAGACACAGGCACCCCAAAGTTTAGGGCTGCTCTGTTGACAAGAACCTCCACTTCGTTACACCTTAAATATCCCAGGAAAGAGAAAAATGGATAAAGACGTTGTGGTCCTTATGTACAATGGAATATCACTCAGCCATGAAACCAACGTCATAAGGCTAGTAGCAGCATGATGAGTGGATTTAGGTATGACGATTCTAAGTGAAATAAGTCATACAGAAAAAGACACTTATCATAGGATATCACTTATAGAGGGAATGTAAAAACCGCTACCCTTGAACTGAATTACAAAACAGAACAGAGTCCCACGTTTAGAAAACACACTATGGCTGCTTCACGGGAAAGGTGAGGTGGGGTGATGCATAAAACAAGGGTTTCAAATTAGGTCAGATACCGTTCCATAAACCCAATATGTAATAGACAAGACCTACTCCTTGATCAGTGAATTGGACTCAACACCCCCTATTCACCGCCCAAGAATATATCTGACTAGTAAGAATCTTAAAACCTATGTTTTGATATCTCTCTGTAAGTGAGTCAAGTGGGTGTAAAGCGGCAGAAACACAGCAGAGGAAAGCAGCTAAACCCCATTATAAAAATCAATTACTTTTAAAAACCCGTGAAACAAAGACAGTGAAAGAGAGAGAAATTCTTACAAAATTCGTTCAGGGGCTGTGATGCCACCTGGATTGACCATATCTAGACCCACAGCTGATTGAGACATAAGGGTGGACACTCTTGGGGCTGAGAGGTTTGGTGAGGTTGGGTGAGGATACACAGACCCTTTAAAGTAATACTGCATGGTACCCATCCCATGGGTCCCAAATCTCCAGGTTCAAGGGCATCTTCCTACATCAAAAACATGCATGAGAAACCCAGAAGATGGTACACCGTGTGATCGGGAAAGGTTTCCAAAACGCACCTCTTTTCTCATCTCCTTGTGCTCGGGTTCGCCATTCCAGCCGCTTTACTAGCAATCTCCCTCCTTGGAGAATCAGCACCTTTAACCTCCTGTTCCGTACAGGTTGCAATTTGTCCTGAGGATGAACGGGAAGAGGGGTAACCAATGAGAGACTAGCTCTAGGTATCGGGACAGGCACAGGTCACTCTATTTTCCCATCAGGAAGAAGAATTAACCACAGGCTCAGCCTGCCGCCCGGGACCAGAATAGGGCCTGAAGCAATCTTGCGCTTTTGCGACCAGCTCCCAAGAAAGTGAGTTGAAAAATGGAGCTCAGGGGCACTGCAATTCACAAACCTGCAGACTTATAAATGATAACTCTCGTCCACAAATATATTGAGGGAAGGTAACGAAGAGGAATGGAAAGCAAGGCAGAATTGCAGGAAACAGATTTCAGGAGGGAGATTCGAATCGCCTTTAAAGCACAGGAAAAGCGGCAAAACCTCGACAATGAAGCCCTTGGCCAAAAAGGGCGTATGCGTTTTTTCCTGAATATATTCAGGAAAAAACGCATACGCCCTTTTTGGCCAACCAAGCAACCTGGAAAGGCAAATCAGCGCGACAAAGAAGTCTCGCTTCCCATCGGTCAAAAGGGCCATGCTGAATAAAGTGTCCAAACCAGAAATGCAGGACAGGCCATGGAGAAACGGGAGCCTGGCTACGCTGATGGGCGGGATGTAAATTGCCAACAGCCACTCTGGAGAAGTGTACGGTGTGTCCTGAAACCTCTAAAAAACTCAGCTTAGAGAGCAAAGGGCACTTCCACTCATGGGCGTATAAATTGGGAAAACTAAAAATCAGCAAGACACAGGCACCCCAAAGTTTAGGGCTGCTCTGTTGACAAGAACCTCCACTTCGTTACACCTTAAATATCCCAGGAAAGAGAAAAATGGATAAAGACGTTGTGGTCCTTATGTACAATGGAATATCACTCAGCCATGAAACCAACGTCATAAGGCTAGTAGCAGCATGATGAGTGGATTTAGGTATGACGATTCTAAGTGAAATAAGTCATACAGAAAAAGACACTTATCATAGGATATCACTTATAGACGGAATGTAAAAACCGCTACCCTTGAACTGAATTACAAAACAGAACAGAGTCCCACGTTTAGAAAACACACTATGGCTGCTTCACGGGAAAGGTGAGGTGGGGTGATGCATAAAACAAGCGTTTCAAATTAGGTCAGATACCGTTCCATAAACCCAATATGTAATAGACAAGACCTACTCCTTGCTCAGTGAATTGGACTCAACACCCCCTATTCACCGCCCAAGAATATATCTGACTAGTAAGAATCTTAAAACCTATGTTTTGATATCTCTCTGTAAGTGAGTCAAGTGGGTGTAAAGCGGCAGAAACACAGCAGAGGAAAGCAGCTAAACCCCATTATAAAAATCAATTACTTTTAAAAACCCGTGAAACAAAGACAGTGAAAGAGAGAGAAATTCTTACAAAATTCGTTCAGGGGCTGTGATGCCACCTGGATTGACCATATCTAGACCCACAGCTGATTGAGACATAAGGGTGGACACTCTTGGGGCTGAGAGGTTTGGTGAGGTTGGGTGAGGATACACAGACCCTTTAAAGTAATACTGCATGGTACCCATCCCATGGGTCCCAAATCTCCAGGTTCAAGGGCATCTTCCTACATCAAAAACATGCATGAGAAACCCAGAAGATGGTACACCGTGTGATCGGGAAAGGTTTCCAAAACGCACCTCTTTTCTCATCTCCTTGTGCTCGGGTTCGCCATTCCAGCCGCTTTACTAGCAATCTCCCTCCTTGGAGAATCAGCACCTTTAACCTCCTGTTCCGTACAGGTTGCAATTTGTCCTGAGGATGAACGGGAAGAGGGGTAACCAATGAGAGACTAGCTCTAGGTATCGGGACAGGCACAGGTCACTCTATTTTCCCATCAGGAAGAAGAATTAACCACAGGCTCAGCCTGCCGCCCGGGACCAGAATAGGGCCTGAAGCAATCTTGCGCTTTTGCGACCAGCTCCCAAGAAAGTGAGTTGAAAAATGGAGCTCAGGGGCACTGCAATTCACAAACCTGCAGACTTATAAATGATAACTCTCGTCCACAAATATATTGAGGGAAGGTAACGAAGAGGAATGGAAAGCAAGGCAGAATTGCAGGAAACAGATTTCAGGAGGGAGATTCGAATCGCCTTTAAAGCACAGGAAAAGCGGCAAAACCTCGACAATGAAGCCCTTGGCCAAAAAGGGCGTATGCGTTTTTTCCTGAATATATTCAGGAAAAAACGCATACGCCCTTTTTGGCCAACCAAGCAACCTGGAAAGGCAAATCAGCGCGACAAAGAAGTCTCGCTTCCCATCGGTCAAAAGGGCCATGCTGAATAAAGTGTCCAAACCAGAAATGCAGGACAGGCCATGGAGAAACGGGAGCCTGGCTACGCTGATGGGCGGGATGTAAATTGCCAACAGCCACTCTGGAGAAGTGTACGGTGTGTCCTGAAACCTCTAAAAAACTCAGCTTAGAGAGCAAAGGGCACTTCCACTCATGGGCGTATAAATTGGGAAAACTAAAAATCAGCAAGACACAGGCACCCCAAAGTTTAGGGCTGCTCTGTTGACAAGAACCTCCACTTCGTTACACCTTAAATATCCCAGGAAAGAGAAAAATGGATAAAGACGTTGTGGTCCTTATGTACAATGGAATATCACTCAGCCATGAAACCAACGTCATAAGGCTAGTAGCAGCATGATGAGTGGATTTAGGTATGACGATTCTAAGTGAAATAAGTCATACAGAAAAAGACACTTATCATAGGATATCACTTATAGACGGAATGTAAAAACCGCTACCCTTGAACTGAATTACAAAACAGAACAGAGTCCCACGTTTAGAAAACACACTATGGCTGCTTCACGGGAAAGGTGAGGTGGGGTGATGCATAAAACAAGCGTTTCAAATTAGGTCAGATACCGTTCCATAAACCCAATATGTAATAGACAAGACCTACTCCTTGCTCAGTGAATTGGACTCAACACCCCCTATTCACCGCCCAAGAATATATCTGACTAGTAAGAATCTTAAAACCTATGTTTTGATATCTCTCTGTAAGTGAGTCAAGTGGGTGTAAAGCGGCAGAAACACAGCAGAGGAAAGCAGCTAAACCACATTATAAAAATCAATTACTTTTAAAAACCCGTGAAACAAAGACAGTGAAAGAGAGAGAAATTCTTACAAAATTCGTTCAGGGGCTGTGATGCCACCTGGATTGACCATATCTAGACCCACAGCTGATTGAGACATAAGGGTGGACACTCTTGGGGCTGAGAGGTTTGGTGAGGTTGGGTGAGGAAACACAGACCCTTTAAAGTAATACTGCATGGTACCCATCCCATGGGTCCCAAATCTCCAGGTTCAAGGGCATCTTCCTACGTCGAAAACATGCATGAGAAACCCAGAAGATGGTACACCGTGTGATCGGGAAAGGTTTCCAAAACGCACCTCTTTTCTCATCTCCTTGTGCTCGGGTTCGCCATTCCAGCCGCTTTACTAGCAATCTCCCTCCTTGGAGAATCAGCACCTTTAACCTCCTGTTCCGTACTGGTTGCAATTTGTCCTGAGGATGAACGGGAAGAGGGGGAACCAATGAGAGACTAGCTCTAGGTATCGGGACAGGCACAGGTCACTCTATTTTCCCATCAGGAAGAAGAATTAACCACAGGCTCAGCCTGCCGCCCGGGACCAGAATAGGGCCTGAAGCAATCTTGCGCTTTTGCGGCCAGCTCCCAAGAAAGTGAGTTGAAAAATGGAGCTCAGGGGCACTGCAATTCACAAACCTGCAGACTTATAAATGATAACTCTCGTCCACAAATATATTGAGGGAAGGTAACGAAGAGGAATGGAAAGCAAGGCAGAATTGCAGGAAACAGATTTCAGGAGGGAGATTCGAATCGCCTTTAAAGCACAGGAAAAGCGGCAAAACCTCGACAATGAAGCCCTTGGCCAAAAAGGGCGTATGCGTTTTTTCCTGAATATATTCAGGAAAAAACGCATACGCCCTTTTTGGCCAACCAAGCAACCTGGAAAGGCAAATCAGCGCTACAAAGAAGTCTCGCTTCCCATCGGTCAAAAGGGCCATGCTGAATAAAGTGTCAAAACCAGAAATGCAGGACAGGCCATGGAGAAACGGGAGCCTGGCTACGCTGATGGGCGGGATGTAAATTGCCAACAGCCACTCTGGAGAAGTGTACGGTGTGTTCTGAAACATCTAAAAAACTCAGCTTAGAGAGCACAGGGCACTTCCACTCATGGGCGTATAAATTGGGAAAACTAAAAATCAGCAAGACACAGGCACCCCAAAGTTTAGGGCTGCTCTGTTGACAAGAACCTCCACTTCGTTACACCTTAAATATCCCAGGAAAGAGAAAAATGGATAAAGACGTTGTGGTCCTTATGTACAATGGAATATCACTCAGCCATGAAACCAACGTCATAAGGCTAGTAGCAGCATGATGAGTGGATTTAGGTATGACGATTCTAAGTGAAATAAGTCATACAGAAAAAGACACTTATCATAGGATATCACTTATAGAGGGAATGTAAAAACCGCTACCCTTGAACTGAATTACAAAACAGAACAGAGTCCCACGTTTAGAAAACACACTATGGCTGCTTCACGGGAAAGGTGAGGTGGGGTGATGCATAAAACAAGGGTTTCAAATTAGGTCAGATACCGTTCCATAAACCCAATATGTAATAGACAAGACCTACTCCTTGATCAGTGAATTGGACTCAACACCCCCTATTCACCGCCCAAGAATATATCTGACTAGTAAGAATCTTAAAACCTATGTTTTGATATCTCTCTGTAAGTGAGTCAAGTGGGTGTAAAGCGGCAGAAACACAGCAGAGGAAAGCAGCTAAACCCCATTATAAAAATCAATTACTTTTAAAAACCCGTGAAACAAAGACAGTGAAAGAGAGAGAAATTCTTACAAAATTCGTTCAGGGGCTGTGATGCCACCTGGATTGACCATATCTAGACCCACAGCTGATTGAGACATAAGGGTGGACACTCTTGGGGCTGAGAGGTTTGGTGAGGTTGGGTGAGGATACACAGACCCTTTAAAGTAATACTGCATGGTACCCATCCCATGGGTCCCAAATCTCCAGGTTCAAGGGCATCTTCCTACATCAAAAACATGCATGAGAAACCCAGAAGATGGTACACCGTGTGATCGGGAAAGGTTTCCAAAACGCACCTCTTTTCTCATCTCCTTGTGCTCGGGTTCGCCATTCCAGCCGCTTTACTAGCAATCTCCCTCCTTGGAGAATCAGCACCTTTAACCTCCTGTTCCGTACAGGTTGCAATTTGTCCTGAGGATGAACGGGAAGAGGGGTAACCAATGAGAGACTAGCTCTAGGTATCGGGACAGGCACAGGTCACTCTATTTTCCCATCAGGAAGAAGAATTAACCACAGGCTCAGCCTGCCGCCCGGGACCAGAATAGGGCCTGAAGCAATCCTGCGCTTTTGCGGCCAGCTCCCAAGAAAGTGAGTTGAAAAATGGAGCTCAGGGGCACTGCAATTCACAAACCTGCAGACTTATAAATGATAACTCTCGTCCACAAATATATTGAGGGAAGGTAACGAAGAGGAATGGAAAGCAAGGCAGAATTGCAGGAAACAGATTTCAGGAGGGAGATTCGAATCGCCTTTAAAGCACAGGAAAAGCGGCAAAACCTCGACAATGAAGCCCTTGGCCGAAAAGGGCGTATGCGTTTTTTCCTGAATATATTCAGGAAAAAACGCATACGCCCTTTTTGGCCAACCAAGCAACCTGGAAAGGCAAATCAGCGCTACAAAGAAGTCTCGCTTCCCATCGGTCAAAAGGGCCATGCTGAATAAAGTGTCAAAACCAGAAATGCAGGACAGGCCATGGAGAAACGGGAGCCTGGCTACGCTGATGGGCGGGATGTAAATTGCCAACAGCCACTCTGGAGAAGTGTACGGTGTGTCCTGAAACCTCCAAAAAACTCAGCTTAGAGAGCATAGGGCACTTCCACTCATGGGCGTATAAATTGGGAAAACTAAAAATCAGCAAGACACAGGCACCCCAAAGTTTAGGGCTGCTCTGTTGACAAGAACCTCCACTTCGTTACACCTTAAATATCCCAGGAAAGAGAAAAATGGATAAAGACGTTGTGGTCCTTATGTACAATGGAATATCACTCAGCCATGAAACCAACGTCATAAGGCTAGTAGCAGCATGATGAGTGGATTTAGGTATGACGATTCTAAGTGAAATAAGTCATACAGAAAAAGACACTTATCATAGGATATCACTTATAGAGGGAATGTAAAAACCGCTACCCTTGAACTGAATTACAAAACAGAACAGAGTCCCACGTTTAGAAAACACACTATGGCTGCTTCACGGGAAAGGTGAGGTGGGGTGATGCATAAAACACGGGTTTCAAATTAGGTCAGATACCGTTCCATAAACCCAATATGTAATAGACAAGACCTACTCCTTGATCAGTGAATTGGACTCAACACCCCCTATTCACCGCCCAAGAATATATCTGACTATTAAGAATCTTAAAACCTATGTTTTGATATCTCTCTGTAAGTGACTCAAGTGGGTGTAAAGCGGCAGAAACACAGCAGAGGAAAACAGCTATGCCACATTATAAAAATCAATTACTTTTAAAAACCCGTGAAACAAAGACAGTGAAAGAGAGAGAAATTCTTACAAAATTCGTTCAGGGGCTGTGATGCCACCTGGATTGACCATATCTAGACCCACAGCTGATTGAGACATAAGGGTGGACACTCTTGGGGCTGAGAGGTTTGGTGAGGTTGGGTGAGGAAACACAGACCCTTTAAAGTAATACTGCATGGTACCCATCCCATGGGTCCCAAATCTCCAGGTTCAAGGGCATCTTCCTACATCAAAAACATGCATGAGAAACCCAGAAGATGGTACACCGTGTGATCGGGAAAGGTTTCCAAAACGCACCTCTTTTCTCATCTCCTTGTGCTCGGGTTCGCCATTCCAGCCGCTTTACTAGCAATCTCCCTCCTTGGAGAATCAGCACCTTTAACCTCCTGTTCCGTACAGGTTGCAATTTGTCCTGAGGATGAACGGGAAGAGGGGTAACCAATGAGAGACTAGCTCTAGGTATCGGGACAGGCACAGGTCACTCTATTTTCCCATCAGGAAGAAGAATTAACCACAGGCTCAGCCTGCCGCCCGGGACCAGAATAGGGCCTGAAGCAATCTTGCGCTTTTGCGGCCAGCTCCCAAGAAAGTGAGTTGAAAAATGGAGCTCAGGGGCACTGCAATTCACAAACCTGCAGACTTATAAATGATAACTCTCGTCCACAAATATATTGAGGGAAGGTAACGAAGAGGAATGGAAAGCAAGGCAGAATTGCAGGAAACAGATTTCAGGAGGGAGATTCGAATCGCCTTTAAAGCACAGGAAAAGCGGCAAAACCTCGACAATGAAGCCCTTGGCCAAAAAGGGCGTATGCGTTTTTTCCTGAATATATTCAGGAAAAAACGCATACGCCCTTTTTGGCCAACCAAGCAACCTGGAAAGGCAAATCAGCGCTACAAAGAAGTCTCGCTTCCCATCGGTCAAAAGGGCCATGCTGAATAAAGTGTCAAAACCAGAAATGCAGGACAGGCCATGGAGAAACGGGAGCCTGGCTACGCTGATGGGCGGGATGTAAATTGCCAACAGCCACTCTGGAGAAGTGTACGGTGTGTCCTGAAACCTCTAAAAAACTCAGCTTAGAGAGCAAAGGGCACTTCCACTCATGGGCGTATAAATTGGGAAAACTAAAAATCAGCAAGACACAGGCACCCCAAAGTTTAGGGCTGCTCTGTTGACAAGAACCTCCACTTCGTTACACCTTAAATATCCCAGGAAAGAGAAAAATGGATAAAGACGTTGTGGTCCTTATGTACAATGGAATATCACTCAGCCATGAAACCAACGTCATAAGGCTAGTAGCAGCATGATGAGTGGATTTAGGTATGACGATTCTAAGTGAAATAAGTCATACAGAAAAAGACACTTATCATAGGATATCACTTATAGAGGGAATGTAAAAACCGCTACCCTTGAACTGAATTACAAAACAGAACAGAGTCCCACGTTTAGAAAACACACTATGGCTGCTTCACGGGAAAGGTGAGGTGGGGTGATGCATAAAACAAGGGTTTCAAATTAGGTCAGATACCGTTCCATAAACCCAATATGTAATAGACAAGACCTACTCCTTGATCAGTGAATTGGACTCAACACCCCCTATTCACCGCCCAAGAATATATCTGACTAGTAAGAATCTTAAAACCTATGTATTGATATCTCTCTGTAAGTGACTCAAGTGGGTGTAAAGCGGCAGAAACACAGCAGAGGAAAGCAGCTAAACCACATTATAAAAATCAATTACTTTTAAAAACCCGTGAAACAAAGACAGTGAAAGAGAGAGAAATTCTTACAAAATTCGTTCAGGGGCTGTGATGCCACCTGGATTGACCATATCTAGACCCACAGCTGATTGAGACATAAGGGTGGACACTCTTGGGGCTGAGAGGTTTGGTGAGGTTGGGTGAGGAAACACAGACCCTTTAAAGTAATACTGCATGGTACCCATCCCATGGGTCCCAAATCTCCAGGTTCAAGGGCATCTTCCTACATCAAAAACATGCATGAGAAACCCAGAAGATGGTACACCGTGTGATCGGGAAAGGTTTCCAAAACGCACCTCTTTTCTCATCTCCTTGTGCTCGGGTTCGCCATTCCAGCCGCTTTACTAGCAATCTCCCTCCTTGGAGAATCAGCACCTTTAACCTCCTGTTCCGTACAGGTTGCAATTTGTCCTGAGGATGAACGGGAAGAGGGGTAACCAATGAGAGACTAGCTCTAGGTATCGGGACAGGCACAGGTCACTCTATTTTCCCATCAGGAAGAAGAATTAACCACAGGCTCAGCCTGCCGCCCGGGACCAGAATAGGGCCTGAAGCAATCCTGCGCTTTTGCGGCCACCTCCCAAGAAAGTGAGTTGAAAAATGGAGCTCAGGGGCACTGCAATTCACAAACCTGCAGACTTATAAATGATAACTCTCGTCCACAAATATATTGAGGGAAGGTAACGAAGAGGAATGGAAAGCAAGGCAGAATTGCAGGAAACAGATTTCAGGAGGGAGATTCGAATCGCCTTTAAAGCACAGGAAAAGCGGCAAAACCTCGACAATGAAGCCCTTGGCCAAAAAGGGCGTATGCGTTTTTTCCTGAATATATTCAGGAAAAAACGCATACGCCCTTTTTGGCCAACCAAGCAACCTGGAAAGGCAAATCAGCGCTACAAAGAAGTCTCGCTTCCCATCGGTCAAAAGGGCCATGCTGAATAAAGTGTCCAAACCAGAAATGCAGGACAGGCCATGGAGAAACGGGAGCCTGGCTACGCTGATGGGCGGGATGTAAATTGCCAACAGCCACTCTGGAGAAGTGTACGGTGTGTCCTGAAACCTCTAAAAAACTCAGCTTAGAGAGCAAAGGGCACTTCCACTCATGGGCGTATAAATTGGGAAAACTAAAAATCAGCAAGACACAGGCACCCCAAAGTTTAGGGCTGCTCTGTTGACAAGAACCTCCACTTCGTTACACCTTAAATATCCCAGGAAAGAGAAAAATGGATAAAGACGTTGTGGTCCTTATGTACAATGGAATATCACTCAGCCATGAAACCAACGTCATAAGGCTAGTAGCAGCATGATGAGTGGATTTAGGTATGACGATTCTAAGTGAAATAAGTCATACAGAAAAAGACACTTATCATAGGATATCACTTATAGAGGGAATGTAAAAACCGCTACCCTTGAACTGAATTACAAAACAGAACAGAGTCCCACGTTTAGAAAACACACTATGGCTGCTTCACGGGAAAGGTGAGGTGGGGTGATGCATAAAACAAGTGTTTCAAATTAGGTCAGATACCGTTCCATAAACCCAATATGTAATAGACAAGACCTACTCCTTGATCAGTGAATTGGACTCAACACCCCCTATTCACCGCCCAAGAATATATCTGACTAGTAAGAATCTTAAAACCTATGTATTGATATCTCTCTGTAAGTGACTCAAGTGGGTGTAAAGCGGCAGAAACACAGCAGAGGAAAGCAGATATACCACATTATAAAAATCAATTACTTTTAAAAACCCGTGAAACAAAGACAGTGAAAGAGAGAGAAATTCTTACAAAATTCGTTCAGGGGCTGTGATGCCACCTGGATTGACCATATCTAGACCCACAGCTGATTGAGACATAAGGGTGGACACTCTTGGGGCTGAGAGGTTTGGTGAGGTTGGGTGAGGAAACACAGACCCTTTAAAGTAATACTGCATGGTACCCATCCCATGGGTCCCAAATCTCCAGGTTCAAGGGCATCTTCCTACATCAAAAACATGCATGAGAAACCCAGAAGATGGTACACCGTGTGATCGGGAAAGGTTTCCAAAACGCACCTCTTTTCTCATCTCCTTGTGCTCGGATTCGCCATTCCAGCCGCTTTACTAGCAATCTCCCTCCTTGGAGAATCAGCACCTTTAACCTCCTGTTCCGTACAGGTTGCAATTTGTCCTGAGGATGAACGGGAAGAGGGGTAACCAATGAGAGACTAGCTCTAGGTATCGGGACAGGCACAGGTCACTCTATTTTCCCATCAGGAAGAAGAATTAACCACAGGCTCAGCCTGCCGCCCGGGACCAGAATAGGGCCTGAAGCAATCCTGCGCTTTTGCGGCCACCTCCCAAGAAAGTGAGTTGAAAAATGGAGCTCAGGGGCACTGCAATTCACAAACCTGCAGACTTATAAATGATAACTCTCGTCCACAAATATATTGAGGGAAGGTAACGAAGAGGAATGGAAAGCAAGGCAGAATTGCAGGAAACAGATTTCAGGAGGGAGATTCGAATCGCCTTTAAAGCACAGGAAAAGCGGCAAAACCTCGACAATGAAGCCCTTGGCCAAAAAGGGCGTATGCGATTTTTCCTGAATATATTCAGGAAAAAACGCATACGCCCTTTTTGGCCAACCAAGCAACCTGGAAAGGCAAATCAGCGCTACAAAGAAGTCTCGCTTCCCATCGGTCAAAAGGGCCATGCTGAATAAAGTGTCAAAACCAGAAATGCAGGACAGGCCATGGAGAAACGGGAGCCTGGCTACGCTGATGGGCGGGATGTAAATTGCCAACAGCCACTCTGGAGAAGTGTACGGTGTGTCCTGAAACCTCCAAAAAACTCAGCTTAGAGAGCATAGGGCACTTCCACTCATGGGCGTATAAATTGGGAAAACTAAAAATCAGCAAGACACAGGCACCCCAAAGTTTAGGGCTGCTCTGTTGACAAGAACCTCCACTTCGTTACACCTTAAATATCCCAGGAAAGAGAAAAATGGATAAAGACGTTGTGGTCCTTATGTACAATGGAATATCACTCAGCCATGAAACCAACGTCATAAGGCTAGTAGCAGCATGATGAGTGGATTTAGGTATGACGATTCTAAGTGAAATAAGTCATACAGAAAAAGACACTTATCATAAGATATCACTTATAGAGGGAATGTAAAAACCGCTACCCTTGAACTGAATTACAAAACAGAACAGAGTCCCACGTTTAGAAAACACACTATGGCTGCTTCACGGGAAAGGTGAGGTGGGGTGATGCATAAAACAAGGGTTTCAAATTAGGTCAGATACCGTTCCATAAAGCCAATATGTAATAGACAAGACCTACTCCTTGCTCAGTGAATTGGACTCAACACCCCCTATTCACCGCCCAAGAATATATCTGACTAGTAAGAATCTTAAAACCTATGTTTTGATATCTCTCTGTAAGTGAGTCAAGTGGGTGTAAAGCGGCAGAGACACAGCAGAAGAAAGCAGCTATACCACATTATAAAAATCAATTACTTTTAAAAACCCGTGAAACAAAGACAGTGAAAGAGAGAGAAATTCTTACAAAATTCGTTCAGGGGCTGTGATGCCACCTGGATTGACCATATCTAGACCCACAGCTGATTGAGACATAAGGGTGGACACTCTTGGGGCTGAGAGGTTTGGTGAGGTTGGGTGAGGAAACACAGACCCTTTAAAGTAATACTGCATGGTACCCATCCCATGGGTCCCAAATCTCCAGGTTCAAGGGCATCTTCCTACATCAAAAACATGCATGAGAAACCCAGAAGATGGTACACCGTGTGATCGGGAAAGGTTTCCAAAACGCACCTCTTTTCTCATCTCCTTGTGCTCGGGTTCGCCATTCCAGCCGCTTTACTAGCAATCTCCCTCCTTGGAGAATCAGCACCTTTAACCTCCTGTTCCGTACAGGTTGCAATTTGTCCTGAGGATGAACGGGAAGAGGGGTAACCAATGAGAGACTAGCTCTAGGTATCGGGACAGGCACAGGTCACTCTATTTTCCCATCAGGAAGAAGAATTAACCACAGGCTCAGCCTGCCGCCCGGGACCAGAATAGGGCCTGAAGCAATCCTGCGCTTTTGCGGCCAGCTCCCAAGAAAGCGAGTTGAAAAATGGAACTCAGGGGCACTGCAATTCACAAACCTGCAGACTTATAAATGATAACTCTCGTCCACAAATATATTGAGGGAAGGTAACGAAGAGGAATGGAAAGCAAGGCAGAATTGCAGGAAACAGATTTCAGGAGGGAGATTCGAATCGCCTTTAAAGCACAGGAAAAGCGGCAAAACCTCGACAATGAAGCCCTTGGCCAAAAAGGGCGTATGCGTTTTTTCCTGAATATATTCAGGAAAAAACGCATACGCCCTTTTTGGCCAACCAAGCAACCTGGAAAGGCAAATCAGCGCTACAAAGAAGTCTCGCTTCCCATCGGTCAAAAGGGCCATGCTGAATAAAGTGTCAAAACCAGAAATGCAGGACAGGCCATGGAGAAACGGGAGCCTGGCTACGCTGATGGGCGGGATGTAAATTGCCAACAGCCACTCTGGAGAAGTGTACGGTGTGTCCTGAAACCTCTAAAAAACTCAGCTTAGAGAGCATAGGGCACTTCCACTCATGGGCGTATAAATTGGGAAAACTAAAAATCAGCAAGACACAGGCACCCCAAAGTTTAGGGCTGCTCTGTTGACAAGAACCTCCACTTCGTTACACCTTAAATATACCAGGAAAGAGAAAAATGGATAAAGACGTTGTGGTCCTTATGTACAATGGAATATCACTCAGCCATGAAACCAACGTCATAAGGCTAGTAGCAGCATGATGAGTGGATTTAGGTATGACGATTCTAAGTGAAATAAGTCATACAGAAAAAGACACTTATCATAGGATATCACTTATAGACGGAATGTAAAAACCGCTACCCTTGAACTGAATTACAAAACAGAACAGAGTCCCACGTTTAGAAAACACACTATGGCTGCTTCACGGGAAAGGTGAGGTGGGGTGATGCATAAAACAAGTGTTTCAAATTAGGTCAGATACCGTTCCATAAACCCAATATGTAATAGACAAGACCTACTCCTTGATCAGTGAATTGGACTCAACACCCCCTATTCACCGCCCAAGAATATATCTGACTAGTAAGAATCTTAAAACCTATGTTTTGATATCTCTCTGTAAGTGACTCAAGTGGGTGTAAAGCGGCAGAAACACAGCAGAGGAAAGCAGCTATACCACATTATAAAAATCAATTACTTTTAAAAACCCGTGAAACAAAGACAGTGAAAGAGAGAGAAATTCTTACAAAATTCGTTCAGAGGCTGTGATGCCACCTGGATTGACCATATCTAGACCCACAGCTGATTGAGACATAAGGGTGGACACTCTTGGGGCTGAGAGGTTTGGTGAGGTTGGGTGAGGAAACACAGACCCTTTAAAGTAATACTGCATGGTACCCATCCCATGGGTCCCAAATCTCCAGGTTCAAGGGCATCTTCCTACATCAAAAACATGCATGAGAAACCCAGAAGATGGTACACCGTGTGATCGGGAAAGGTTTCCAAAACACACCTCTTTTCTCATCTCCTTGTGCTCGGGTTCGCCATTCCAGCCGCTTTACTAGCAATCTCCCTCCTTGGAGAATCAGCACCTTTAACCTCCTGTTCCGTACAGGTTGCAATTTGTCCTGAGGATGAACGGGAAGAGGGGTAACCAATGAGAGACTAGCTCTAGGTATCGGGACAGGCACAGGTCACTCTATTTTCCCATCAGGAAGAAGAATTAACCACAGGCTCAGCCTGCCGCCCGGGACCAGAATAGGGCCTGAAGCAATCTTGCGCTTTTGCGGCCAGCTCCCAAGAAAGTGAGTTGAAAAATGGAGCTCAGGGGCACTGCAATTCACAAACCTGCAGACTTATAAATGATAACTCTCGTCCACAAATATATTGAGGGAAGGTAACGAAGAGGAATGGAAAGCAAGGCAGAATTGCAGGAAACAGATTTCAGGAGGGAGATTCGAATCGCCTTTAAAGCACAGGAAAAGCGGCAAAACCTCGACAATGAAGCCCTTGGCCAAAAAGGGCGTATGCGTTTTTTCCTGAATATATTCAGGAAAAAACGCATACGCCCTTTTTGGCCAACCAAGCAACCTGGAAAGGCAAATCAGCGCGACAAAGAAGTCTCGCTTCCCATCGGTCAAAAGGGCCATGCTGAATAAAGTGTCCAAACCAGAAATGCAGGACAGGCCATGGAGAAACGGGAGCCTGGCTACGCTGATGGGCGGGATGTAAATTGCCAACAGCCACTCTGGAGAAGTGTACGGTGTGTCCTGAAACCTCTAAAAAACTCAGCTTAGAGAGCAAAGGGCACTTCCACTCATGGGCGTATAAATTGGGAAAACTAAAAATCAGCAAGACACAGGCACCCCAAAGTTTAGGGCTGCTCTGTTGACAAGAACCTCCACTTCGTTACACCTTAAATATCCCAGGAAAGAGAAAAATGGATAAAGACGTTGTGGTCCTTATGTACAATGGAATATCACTCAGCCATGAAACCAACGTCATAAGGCTAGTAGCAGCATGATGAGTGGATTTAGGTATGACGATTCTAAGTGAAATAAGTCATACAGAAAAAGACACTTATCATAGGATATCACTTATAGAGGGAATGTAAAAACCGCTACCCTTGAACTGAATTACAAAACAGAACAGAGTCCCACGTTTAGAAAACACACTATGGCTGCTTCACGGGAAAGGTGAGGTGGGGTGATGCATAAAACAAGTGTTTCAAATTAGGTCAGATACCGTTCCATAAACCCAATATGTAATAGACAAGACCTACTCCTTGATCAGTGAATTGGACTCAACACCCCCTATTCACCGCCCAAGAATATATCTGACTAGTAAGAATCTTAAAACCTATGTATTGATATCTCTCTGTAAGTGACTCAAGTGGGTGTAAAGCGGCAGAAACACAGCAGAGGAAAGCAGATATACCACATTATAAAAATCAATTACTTTTAAAAACCCGTGAAACAAAGACAGTGAAAGAGAGAGAAATTCTTACAAAATTCGTTCAGGGGCTGTGATGCCACCTGGATTGACCATATCTAGACCCACAGCTGATTGAGACATAAGGGTGGACACTCTTGGGGCTGAGAGGTTTGGTGAGGTTGGGTGAGGAAACACAGACCCTTTAAAGTAATACTGCATGGTACCCATCCCATGGGTCCCAAATCTCCAGGTTCAAGGGCATCTTCCTACATCAAAAACATGCATGAGAAACCCAGAAGATGGTACACCGTGTGATCGGGAAAGGTTTCCAAAACGCACCTCTTTTCTCATCTCCTTGTGCTCGGATTCGCCATTCCAGCCGCTTTACTAGCAATCTCCCTCCTTGGAGAATCAGCACCTTTAACCTCCTGTTCCGTACAGGTTGCAATTTGTCCTGAGGATGAACGGGAAGAGGGGTAACCAATGAGAGACTAGCTCTAGGTATCGGGACAGGCACAGGTCACTCTATTTTCCCATCAGGAAGAAGAATTAACCACAGGCTCAGCCTGCCGCCCGGGACCAGAATAGGGCCTGAAGCAATCCTGCGCTTTTGCGGCCACCTCCCAAGAAAGTGAGTTGAAAAATGGAGCTCAGGGGCACTGCAATTCACAAACCTGCAGACTTATAAATGATAACTCTCGTCCACAAATATATTGAGGGAAGGTAACGAAGAGGAATGGAAAGCAAGGCAGAATTGCAGGAAACAGATTTCAGGAGGGAGATTCGAATCGCCTTTAAAGCACAGGAAAAGCGGCAAAACCTCGACAATGAAGCCCTTGGCCAAAAAGGGCGTATGCGATTTTTCCTGAATATATTCAGGAAAAAACGCATACGCCCTTTTTGGCCAACCAAGCAACCTGGAAAGGCAAATCAGCGCTACAAAGAAGTCTCGCTTCCCATCGGTCAAAAGGGCCATGCTGAATAAAGTGTCAAAACCAGAAATGCAGGACAGGCCATGGAGAAACGGGAGCCTGGCTACGCTGATGGGCGGGATGTAAATTGCCAACAGCCACTCTGGAGAAGTGTACGGTGTGTCCTGAAACCTCCAAAAAACTCAGCTTAGAGAGCATAGGGCACTTCCACTCATGGGCGTATAAATTGGGAAAACTAAAAATCAGCAAGACACAGGCACCCCAAAGTTTAGGGCTGCTCTGTTGACAAGAACCTCCACTTCGTTACACCTTAAATATCCCAGGAAAGAGAAAAATGGATAAAGACGTTGTGGTCCTTATGTACAATGGAATATCACTCAGCCATGAAACCAACGTCATAAGGCTAGTAGCAGCATGATGAGTGGATTTAGGTATGACGATTCTAAGTGAAATAAGTCATACAGAAAAAGACACTTATCATAAGATATCACTTATAGAGGGAATGTAAAAACCGCTACCCTTGAACTGAATTACAAAACAGAACAGAGTCCCACGTTTAGAAAACACACTATGGCTGCTTCACGGGAAAGGTGAGGTGGGGTGATGCATAAAACAAGGGTTTCAAATTAGGTCAGATACCGTTCCATAAAGCCAATATGTAATAGACAAGACCTACTCCTTGCTCAGTGAATTGGACTCAACACCCCCTATTCACCGCCCAAGAATATATCTGACTAGTAAGAATCTTAAAACCTATGTTTTGATATCTCTCTGTAAGTGAGTCAAGTGGGTGTAAAGCGGCAGAGACACAGCAGAAGAAAGCAGCTATACCACATTATAAAAATCAATTACTTTTAAAAACCCGTGAAACAAAGACAGTGAAAGAGAGAGAAATTCTTACAAAATTCGTTCAGGGGCTGTGATGCCACCTGGATTGACCATATCTAGACCCACAGCTGATTGAGACATAAGGGTGGACACTCTTGGGGCTGAGAGGTTTGGTGAGGTTGGGTGAGGAAACACAGACCCTTTAAAGTAATACTGCATGGTACCCATCCCATGGGTCCCAAATCTCCAGGTTCAAGGGCATCTTCCTACATCAAAAACATGCATGAGAAACCCAGAAGATGGTACACCGTGTGATCGGGAAAGGTTTCCAAAACGCACCTCTTTTCTCATCTCCTTGTGCTCGGGTTCGCCATTCCAGCCGCTTTACTAGCAATCTCCCTCCTTGGAGAATCAGCACCTTTAACCTCCTGTTCCGTACAGGTTGCAATTTGTCCTGAGGATGAACGGGAAGAGGGGTAACCAATGAGAGACTAGCTCTAGGTATCGGGACAGGCACAGGTCACTCTATTTTCCCATCAGGAAGAAGAATTAACCACAGGCTCAGCCTGCCGCCCGGGACCAGAATAGGGCCTGAAGCAATCCTGCGCTTTTGCGGCCAGCTCCCAAGAAAGCGAGTTGAAAAATGGAACTCAGGGGCACTGCAATTCACAAACCTGCAGACTTATAAATGATAACTCTCGTCCACAAATATATTGAGGGAAGGTAACGAAGAGGAATGGAAAGCAAGGCAGAATTGCAGGAAACAGATTTCAGGAGGGAGATTCGAATCGCCTTTAAAGCACAGGAAAAGCGGCAAAACCTCGACAATGAAGCCCTTGGCCAAAAAGGGCGTATGCGTTTTTTCCTGAATATATTCAGGAAAAAACGCATACGCCCTTTTTGGCCAACCAAGCAACCTGGAAAGGCAAATCAGCGCTACAAAGAAGTCTCGCTTCCCATCGGTCAAAAGGGCCATGCTGAATAAAGTGTCAAAACCAGAAATGCAGGACAGGCCATGGAGAAACGGGAGCCTGGCTACGCTGATGGGCGGGATGTAAATTGCCAACAGCCACTCTGGAGAAGTGTACGGTGTGTCCTGAAACCTCTAAAAAACTCAGCTTAGAGAGCATAGGGCACTTCCACTCATGGGCGTATAAATTGGGAAAACTAAAAATCAGCAAGACACAGGCACCCCAAAGTTTAGGGCTGCTCTGTTGACAAGAACCTCCACTTCGTTACACCTTAAATATCCCAGGAAAGAGAAAAATGGATAAAGACGTTGTGGTCCTTATGTACAATGGAATATCACTCAGCCATGAAACCAACGTCATAAGGCTAGTAGCAGCATGATGAGTGGATTTAGGTATGACGATTCTAAGTGAAATAAGTCATACAGAAAAAGACACTTATCATAGGATATCACTTATAGACGGAATGTAAAAACCGCTACCCTTGAACTGAATTACAAAACAGAACAGAGTCCCACGTTTAGAAAACACACTATGGCTGCTTCACGGGAAAGGTGAGGTGGGGTGATGCATAAAACAAGTGTTTCAAATTAGGTCAGATACCGTTCCATAAACCCAATATGTAATAGACAAGACCTACTCCTTGATCAGTGAATTGGACTCAACACCCCCTATTCACCGCCCAAGAATATATCTGACTAGTAAGAATCTTAAAACCTATGTTTTGATATCTCTCTGTAAGTGACTCAAGTGGGTGTAAAGCGGCAGAAACACAGCAGAGGAAAGCAGCTATACCACATTATAAAAATCAATTACTTTTAAAAACCCGTGAAACAAAGACAGTGAAAGAGAGAGAAATTCTTACAAAATTCGTTCAGAGGCTGTGATGCCACCTGGATTGACCATATCTAGACCCACAGCTGATTGAGACATAAGGGTGGACACTCTTGGGGCTGAGAGGTTTGGTGAGGTTGGGTGAGGAAACACAGACCCTTTAAAGTAATACTGCATGGTACCCATCCCATGGGTCCCAAATCTCCAGGTTCAAGGGCATCTTCCTACATCAAAAACATGCATGAGAAACCCAGAAGATGGTACACCGTGTGATCGGGAAAGGTTTCCAAAACACACCTCTTTTCTCATCTCCTTGTGCTCGGGTTCGCCATTCCAGCCGCTTTACTAGCAATCTCCCTCCTTGGAGAATCAGCACCTTTAACCTCCTGTTCCGTACAGGTTGCAATTTGTCCTGAGGATGAACGGGAAGAGGGGTAACCAATGAGAGACTAGCTCTAGGTATCGGGACAGGCACAGGTCACTCTATTTTCCCATCAGGAAGAAGAATTAACCACAGGCTCAGCCTGCCGCCCGGGACCAGAATAGGGCCTGAAGCAATCTTGCGCTTTTGCGGCCAGCTCCCAAGAAAGTGAGTTGAAAAATGGAGCTCAGGGGCACTGCAATTCACAAACCTGCAGACTTATAAATGATAACTCTCGTCCACAAATATATTGAGGGAAGGTAACGAAGAGGAATGGAAAGCAAGGCAGAATTGCAGGAAACAGATTTCAGGAGGGAGATTCGAATCGCCTTTAAAGCACAGGAAAAGCGGCAAAACCTCGACAATGAAGCCCTTGGCCAAAAAGGGCGTATGCGTTTTTTCCTGAATATATTCAGGAAAAAACGCATACGCCCTTTTTGGCCAACCAAGCAACCTGGAAAGGCAAATCAGCGCTACAAAGAAGTCTCGCTTCCCATCGGTCAAAAGGGCCATGCTGAATAAAGTGTCCAAACCAGAAATGCAGAACAGGCCATGGAGAAACGGGAGCCTGGCTACGCTGATGGGCGGGATGTAAATTGCCAACAGCCACTCTGGAGAAGTGTACGGTGTGTCCTGAAACCTCTAAAAAACTCAGCTTAGAGAGCATAGGGCACTTCCACTCATGGGCGTATAAATTGGGAAAACTAAAAATCAGCAAGACACAGGCACCCCAAAGTTTAGGGCTGCTCTGTTGACAAGAACCTCCACTTCGTTACACCTTAAATATCCCAGGAAAGAGAAAAATGGATAAAGACGTTGTGGTCCTTATGTACAATGGAATATCACTCAGCCATGAAACCAACGTCATAAGGCTAGTAGCAGCATGATGAGTGGATTTAGGTATGACGATTCTAAGTGAAATAAGTCATACAGAAAAAGACACTTATCATAGGATATCACTTATAGAGGGAATGTAAAAACCGCTACCCTTGAACTGAATTACAAAACAGAACAGAGTCCCACGTTTAGAAAACACACTATGGCTGCTTCACGGGAAAGGTGAGGTGGGGTGATGCATAAAACAAGGGTTTCAAATTAGGTCAGATACCGTTCCATAAACCCAATATGTAATAGACAAGACCTACTCCTTGATCAGTGAATTGGACTCAACACCCCCTATTCACCGCCCAAGAATATATCTGACTAGTAAGAATCTTAAAACCTATGTATTGATATCTCTCTGTAAGTGACTCAAGTGGGTGTAAAGCGGCAGAAACACAGCAGAGGAAAGCAGCTATACCACATTATAAAAATCAATTACTTTTAAAAACCCGTGAAACAAAGACAGTGAAAGAGAGAGAAATTCTTACAAAATTCGTTCAGGGGCTGTGATGCCACCTGGATTGACCATATCTAGACCCACAGCTGATTGAGACATAAGGGTGGACACTCTTGGGGCTGAGAGGTTTGGTGAGGTTGGGTGAGGAAACACAGACCCTTTAGAGTAATACTGCATGGTACCCATCCCATGGGTCCCAAATCTCCAGGTTCAAGGGCATCTTCCTACATCAAAAACATGCATGAGAAACCCAGAAGATGGTACACCGTGTGATCGGGAAAGGTTTCCAAAACACACCTCTTTTCTCATCTCCTTGTGCTCGGGTTCGCCATTCCAGCCGCTTTACTAGCAATCTCCCTCCTTGGAGAATCAGCACCTTTAACCTCCTGTTCCGTACAGGTTGCAATTTGTCCTGAGGATGAACGGGAAGAGGGGTAACCAATGAGAGACTAGCTCTAGGTATCGGGACAGGCACAGGTCACTCTATTTTCCCATCAGGAAGAAGAATTAACCACAGGCTCAGCCTGCCGCCCGGGACCAGAATAGGGCCTGAAGCAATCTTGCGCTTTTGCGGCCAGCTCCCAAGAAAGTGAGTTGAAAAATGGAGCTCAGGGGCACTGCAATTCACAAACCTGCAGACTTATAAATGATAACTCTCGTCCACAAATATATTGAGGGAAGGTAACGAAGAGGAATGGAAAGCAAGGCAGAATTGCAGGAAACAGATTTCAGGAGGGAGATTCGAATCGCCTTTAAAGCACAGGAAAAGCGGCAAAACCTCGACAATGAAGCCCTTGGCCAAAAAGGGCGTATGCGTTTTTTCCTGAATATATTCAGGAAAAAACGCATACGCCCTTTTTGGCCAACCAAGCAACCTGGAAAGGCAAATCAGCGCTACAAAGAAGTCTCGCTTCCCATCGGTCAAAAGGGCCATGCTGAATAAAGTGTCCAAACCAGAAATGCAGAACAGGCCATGGAGAAACGGGAGCCTGGCTACGCTGATGGGCGGGATGTAAATTGCCAACAGCCACTCTGGAGAAGTGTACGGTGTGTCCTGAAACCTCTAAAAAACTCAGCTTAGAGAGCAAAGGGCACTTCCACTCATGGGCGTATAAATTGGGAAAACTAAAAATCAGCAAGACACAGGCACCCCAAAGTTTAGGGCTGCTCTGTTGACAAGAACCTCCACTTCGTTACACCTTAAATATCCCAGGAAAGAGAAAAATGGATAAAGACGTTGTGGTCCTTATGTACAATGGAATATCACTCAGCCATGAAACCAACGTCATAAGGCTAGTAGCAGCATGATGAGTGGATTTAGGTATGACGATTCTAAGTGAAATAAGTCATACAGAAAAAGACACTTATCATAGGATATCACTTATAGAGGGAATGTAAAAACCGCTACCCTTGAACTGAATTACAAAACAGAACAGAGTCCCACGTTTAGAAAACACACTATGGCTGCTTCACGGGAAAGGTGAGGTGGGGTGATGCATAAAACAAGGGTTTCAAATTAGGTCAGATACCGTTCCATAAACCCAATATGTAATAGACAAGACCTACTCCTTGATCAGTGAATTGGACTCAACACCCCCTATTCACCGCCCAAGAATATATCTGACTAGTAAGAATCTTAAAACCTATGTATTGATATCTCTCTGTAAGTGACTCAAGTGGGTGTAAAGCGGCAGAAACACAGCAGAGGAAAGCAGCTATACCACATTATAAAAATCAATTACTTTTAAAAACCCGTGAAACAAAGACAGTGAAAGAGAGAGAAATTCTTACAAAATTCGTTCAGGGGCTGTGATGCCACCTGGATTGACCATATCTAGACCCACAGCTGATTGAGACATAAGGGTGGACACTCTTGGGGCTGAGAGGTTTGGTGAGGTTGGGTGAGGAAACACAGACCCTTTAGAGTAATACTGCATGGTACCCATCCCATGGGTCCCAAATCTCCAGGTTCAAGGGCATCTTCCTACATCAAAAACATGCATGAGAAACCCAGAAGATGGTACACCGTGTGATCGGGAAAGGTTTCCAAAACGCACCTCTTTTCTCATCTCCTTGTGCTCGGGTTCGCCATTCCAGCCGCTTTACTAGCAATCTCCCTCCTTGGAGAATCAGCACCTTTAACCTCCTGTTCCGTACAGGTTGCAATTTGTCCTGAGGATGAACGGGAAGAGGGGTAACCAATGAGAGACTAGCTCTAGGTATCGGGACAGGCACAGGTCACTCTATTTTCCCATCAGGAAGAAGAATTAACCACAGGCTCAGCCTGCCGCCCGGGACCAGAATAGGGCCTGAAGCAATCTTGCGCTTTTGCGACCAGCTCCCAAGAAAGTGAGTTGAAAAATGGAGCTCAGGGGCACTGCAATTCACAAACCTGCAGACTTATAAATGATAACTCTCATCCACAAATATATTGAGGGAAGGTAACGAAGAGGAATGGAAAGCAAGGCAGAATTGCAGGAAACAGATTTCAGGAGGGAGATTCGAATCGCCTTTAAAGCACAGGAAAAGCGGCAAAACCTCGACAATGAAGCCCTTGGCCAAAAAGGGCGTATGCGTTTTTTCCTGAATATATTCAGGAAAAAACGCATACGCCCTTTTTGGCCAACCAAGCAACCTGGAAAGGCAAATCAGCGCGACAAAGAAGTCTCGCTTCCCATCGGTCAAAAGGGCCATGCTGAATAAAGTGTCCAAACCAGAAATGCAGGACAGGCCATGGAGAAACGGGAGCCTGGCTACGCTGATGGGCGGGATGTAAATTGCCAACAGCCACTCTGGAGAAGTGTACGGTGTGTCCTGAAACCTCTAAAAAACTCAGCTTAGAGAGCAAAGGGCACTTCCACTCATGGGCGTATAAATTGGGAAAACTAAAAATCAGCAAGACACAGGCACCCCAAAGTTTAGGGCTGCTCTGTTGACAAGAACCTCCACTTCGTTACACCTTAAATATCCCAGGAAAGAGAAAAATGGATAAAGACGTTGTGGTCCTTATGTACAATGGAATATCACTCAGCCATGAAACCAACGTCATAAGGCTAGTAGCAGCATGATGAGTGGATTTAGGTATGACGATTCTAAGTGAAATAAGTCATACAGAAAAAGACACTTATCATAGGATATCACTTATAGACGGAATGTAAAAACCGCTACCCTTGAACTGAATTACAAAACAGAACAGAGTCCCACGTTTAGAAAACACACTATGGCTGCTTCACGGGAAAGGTGAGGTGGGGTAATGCATAAAACAAGGGTTTCAAATTAGGTCAGATACCGTTCCATAAACCCAATATGTAATAGACAAGACCTACTCCTTGATCAGTGAATTGGACTCAACACCCCCTATTCACCGCCCAAGAATATATCTGACTAGTAAGAATCTTAAAACCTATGTTTTGATATCTCTCTGTAAGTGAGTCAAGTGGGTGTAAAGCGGCAGAAACACAGCAGAGGAAAGCAGCTAAACCCCATTATAAAAATCAATTACTTTTAAAAACCCGTGAAACAAAGACAGTGAAAGAGAGAGAAATTCTTACAAAATTCGTTCAGGGGCTGTGATGCCACCTGGATTGACCATATCTAGACCCACAGCTGATTGAGACATAAGGGTGGACACTCTTGGGGCTGAGAGGTTTGGTGAGGTTGGGTGAGGATACACAGACCCTTTAAAGTAATACTGCATGGTACCCATCCCATGGGTCCCAAATCTCCAGGTTCAAGGGCATCTTCCTACATCAAAAACATGCATGAGAAACCCAGAAGATGGTACACCGTGTGATCGGGAAAGGTTTCCAAAACGCACCTCTTTTCTCATCTCCTTGTGCTCGGGTTCGCCATTCCAGCCGCTTTACTAGCAATCTCCCTCCTTGGAGAATCAGCACCTTTAACCTCCTGTTCCGTACAGGTTGCAATTTGTCCTGAGGATGAACGGGAAGAGGGGTAACCAATGAGAGACTAGCTCTAGGTATCGGGACAGGCACAGGTCACTCTATTTTCCCATCAGGAAGAAGAATTAACCACAGGCTCAGCCTGCCGCCCGGGACCAGAATAGGGCCTGAAGCAATCCTGCGCTTTTGCGGCCAGCTCCCAAGAAAGTGAGTTGAAAAATGGAGCTCAGGGGCACTGCAATTCACAAACCTGCAGACTTATAAATGATAACTCTCGTCCACAAATATATTGAGGGAAGGTAACGAAGAGGAATGGAAAGCAAGGCAGAATTGCAGGAAACAGATTTCAGGAGGGAGATTCGAATCGCCTTTAAAGCACAGGAAAAGCGGCAAAACCTCGACAATGAAGCCCTTGGCCGAAAAGGGCGTATGCGTTTTTTCCTGAATATATTCAGGAAAAAACGCATACGCCCTTTTTGGCCAACCAAGCAACCTGGAAAGGCAAATCAGCGCTACAAAGAAGTCTCGCTTCCCATCGGTCAAAAGGGCCATGCTGAATAAAGTGTCAAAACCAGAAATGCAGGACAGGCCATGGAGAAACGGGAGCCTGGCTACGCTGATGGGCAGGATGTAAATTGCCAACAGCCACTCTGGAGAAGTGTACGGTGTGTCCTGAAACCTCTAAAAAACTCAGCTTAGAGAGCATAGGGCACTTCCACTCATGGGCGTATAAATTGGGAAAACTAAAAATCAGCAAGACACAGGCACCCCAAAGTTTAGGGCTGCTCTGTTGACAAGAACCTCCACTTCGTTACACCTTAAATATCCCAGGAAAGAGAAAAATGGATAAAGACGTTGTGGTCCTTATGTACAATGGAATATCACTCAGCCATGAAACCAACGTCATAAGGCTAGTAGCAGCATGATGAGTGGATTTAGGTATGACGATTCTAAGTGAAATAAGTCATACAGAAAAAGACACTTATCATAGGATATCACTTATAGAGGGAATGTAAAAACCGCTACCCTTGAACTGAATTACAAAACAGAACAGAGTCCCACGTTTAGAAAACACACTATGGCTGCTTCACGGGAAAGGTGAGGTGGGGTGATGCATAAAACACGGGTTTCAAATTAGGTCAGTTACCGTTCCATAAACCCAATATGTAATAGACAAGACCTACTCCTTGATCAGTGAATTGGACTCAACACCCCCTATTCACCGCCCAAGAATATATCTGACTAGTAAGAATCTTAAAACCAATGTTTTGATATCTCTCTGTAAGTGACTCAAGTGGGTGTAAAGCGGCAGAAACACAGCAGAGGAAAGCAGCTATGCAACATTATAAAAATCAATTACTTTTAAAAACCCGTGAAACAAAGACAGTGAAAGAGAGAGAAATTCTTACAAAATTCGTTCAGGGGCTGTGATGCCACCTGGATTGACCATATCTAGACCCACAGCTGATTGAGACATAAGGGTGGACACTCTTGGGGCTGAGAGGTTTGGTGAGGTTGGGTGAGGAAACACAGACCCTTTAAAGTAATACTGCATGGTACCCATCCCATGGGTCCCAAATCTCCAGGTTCAAGGGCATCTTCCTACATCAAAAACATGCATGAGAAACCCAGAAGATGGTACACCGTGTGATCGGGAAAGGTTTCCAAAACGCACCTCTTTTCTCATCTCCTTGTGCTCGGGTTCGCCATTCCAGCCGCTTTACTAGCAATCTCCCTCCTTGGAGAATCAGCACCTTTAACCTCCTGTTCCGTACAGGTTGCAATTTGTCCTGAGGATGAACGGGAAGAGGGGTAACCAATGAGAGACTAGCTCAAGGTATCGGGACAGGCACAGGTCACTCTATTTTCCCATCAGGAAGAAGAATTAACCACAGGCTCAGCCTGCCGCCCGGGATCAGAATAGGGCCTGAAGCAATCCTGCGCTTTTGCGGCCAGCTCCCAAGAAAGTGAGTTGAAAAATGGATCTCAGGGGCACTGCAATTCACAAACCTGCAGACTTATAAATGATAACTCTCGTCCACAAATATATTGAGGGAAGGTAACGAAGAGGAATGGAAAGCAAGGCAGAATTGCAGGAAACAGATTTCAGGAGGGAGATTCGAATCGCCTTTAAAGCACAGGAAAAGCGGCAAAACCTCGACAATGAAGCCCTTGGCCAAAAAGGGCGTATGCGTTTTTTCCTGAATATATTCAGGAAAAAACGCATACGCCCTTTTTGGCCAACCAAGCAACCTGGAAAGGCAAATCAGCGCTACAAAGAAGTCTCGCTTCCCATCGGTCAAAAGGGCCATGCTGAATAAAGTGTTAAAACCAGAAATGCAGGACAGGCCATGGAGAAACGGGAGCCTGGCTACGCTGATGGGCGGGATGTAAATTGCCAACAGCCACTCTGGAGAAGTGTACGGTGTGTCCTGAAACCTCCAAAAAACTCAGCTTAGAGAGCATAGGGCACTTCCACTCATGGGCGTATAAATTGGGAAAACTAAAAATCAGCAAGACACAGGCACCCCAAAGTTTAGGGCTGCTCTGTTGACAAGAACCTCCACTTCGTTACACCTTAAATATCCCAGGAAAGAGAAAAATGGATAAAGACGTTGTGGTCCTTATGTACAATGGAATATCACTCAGCCATGAAACCAACGTCATAAGGCTAGTAGCAGCATGATGAGTGGATTTAGGTATGACGATTCTAAGTGAAATAAGTCATACAGAAAAAGACACTTATCATAAGATATCACTTATAGAGGGAATGTAAAAACCGCTACCCTTGAACTGAATTACAAAACAGAACAGAGTCCCACGTTTAGAAAACACACTATGGCTGCTTCACGGGAAAGGTGAGGTGGGGTGATGCATAAAACAAGGGTTTCAAATTAGGTCAGATACCGTTCCATAAAGCCAATATGTAATAGACAAGACCTACTCCTTGCTCAGTGAATTGGACTCAACACCCCCTATTCACCGCCCAAGAATATATCTGACTAGTAAGAATCTTAAAACCTATGTTTTGATATCTCTCTGTAAGTGAGTCAAGTGGGTGTAAAGCGGCAGAGACACAGCAGAGGAAAGCAGCTAAACCACATTATAAAAATCAATTACTTTTAAAAACCCGTGAAACAAAGACAGTGAAAGAGAGAGAAATTCTTACAAAATTCGTTCAGGGGCTGTGATGCCACCTGGATTGACCATATCTACACCCACAGCTGATTGAGACATAAGGGTGGACACTCTTGGGGCTGAGAGGTTTGGTGAGGTTGGGTGAGGAAACACAGACCCTTTAAAGTAATACTGCATGGTACCCATCCCATGGGTCCCAAATCTCCAGGTTCAAGGGCATCTTCCTACATCAAAAACATGCATGAGAAACCCAGAAGATGGTACACCGTGTGATCGGGAAAGGTTTCCAAAATGCACCTCTTTTCTCATCTCCTTGTGCTCGGGTTCGCCATTCCAGCCGCTTTACTAGCAATCTCCCTCCTTGGAGAATCAGCACCTTTAACCTCCTGTTCCGTACAGGTTGCAATTTGTCCTGAGGATGAACGGGAAGAGGGGTAACCAATGAGAGACTAGCTCTAGGTATCGGGACAGGCACAGGTCACTCTATTTTCCCATCAGGAAGAAGAATTAACCACAGGCTCAGCCTGCCGCCCGGGACCAGAATAGGACCTGAAGCAATCCTGCGCTTTTGCGGCCAGCTCCCAAGAAAGCGAGTTGAAAAATTGAGCTCAGGGGCACTGCAATTCACAAACCTGCAGACTTATAAATGATAACTCTCGTCCACAAATATATTGAGGGAAGGTAACGAAGAGGAATGGAAAGCAAAGCAGAATTGCAGGAAACAGATTTCAGGAGGGAGATTCGAATCGCCTTTAAAGCACAGGAAAAGCGGCAAAACCTCGACAATGAAGCCCTTGGCCAAAAAGGGCGTATGCGTTTTTTCCTGAATATATTCAGGAAAAAACGCATACGCCCTTTTTGGCCAACCAAGCAACCTGGAAAGGCAAATCAGCGCTACAAAGAAGTCTCGCTTCCCATCGGTCAAAAGGGCCATGCTGAATAAAGTGTCAAAACCAGAAATGCAGGACAGGCCATGGAGAAACGGGAGCCTGGCTACGCTGATGGGCGGGATGTAAATTGCCAACAGCCACTCTGGAGAAGTGTACGGTGTGTCCTGAAACCTCTAAAAAACTCAGCTTAGAGAGCATAGGGCACTTCCACTCATGGGCGTATAAATTGGGAAAACTAAAAATCAGCAAGACACAGGCACCCCAAAGTTTAGGGCTGCTCTGTTGACAAGAACCTCCACTTCGTTACACCTTAAATATCCCAGGAAAGAGAAAAATGGATAAAGACGTTGTGGTCCTTATGTACAATGGAATATCACTCAGCCATGAAACCAACGTCATAAGGCTAGTAGCAGCATGATGAGTGGATTTAGGTATGACGATTCTAAGTGAAATAAGTCATACAGAAAAAGACACTTATCATAGGATATCACTTATAGACGGAATGTAAAAACCGCTACCCTTGAACTGAATTACAAAACAGAACAGAGTCCCACGTTTAGAAAACACACTATGGCTGCTTCACGGGAAAGGTGAGGTGGGGTGATGCATAAAACAAGGGTTTCAAATTAGGTCAGATACCGTTCCATAAAGCCAATATGTAATAGACAAGACCTACTCCTTGCTCAGTGAATTGGACTCAACACCCCCTATTCACCGCCCAAGAATATATCTGACTAGTAAGAATCTTAAAACCTATGTTTTGATATCTCTCTGTAAGTGACTCAAGTGGGTGTAAAGCGGCAGAAACACAGCAGAGGAAAGCAGCTATACCACATTATAAAAATCAATTACTTTTAAAAACCCGTGAAACAAAGACAGTGAAAGAGAGAGAAATTCTTACAAAATTCGTTCAGGGGCTGTGATGCCACCTGGATTGACCATATCTAGACCCACAGCTGATTGAGACATAAGGGTGGACACTCTTGGGGCTGAGAGGTTTGGTGAGGTTGGGTGAGGAAACACAGACCCTTTAAAGTAATACTGCATGGTACCCATCCCATGGGTCCCAAATCTCCAGGTTCAAGGGCATCTTCCTACATCAAAAACATGCATGAGAAACCCAGAAGATGGTACACCGTGTGATCGGGAAAGGTTTCCAAAACGCACCTCTTTTCTCATCTCCTTGTGCTCGGGTTCGCCATTCCAGCCGCTTTACTAGCAATCTCCCTCCTTGGAGAATCAGCACCTTTAACCTCCTGTTCCGTACAGGTTGCAATTTGTCCTGAGGATGAACGGGAAGAGGGGTAACCAATGAGAGACTAGCTCTAGGTATCGGGACAGGCACAGGTCACTCTATTTTCCCATCAGGAAGAAGAATTAACCACAGGCTCAGCCTGCCGCCCGGGACCAGAATAGGGCCTGAAGCAATCTTGCGCTTTTGCGGCCAGCTCCCAAGAAAGTGAGTTGAAAAATGGAGCTCAGGGGCACTGCAATTCACAAACCTGCAGACTTATAAATGATAACTCTCGTCCACAAATATATTGAGGGAAGGTAACGAAGAGGAATGGAAAGCAAGGCAGAATTGCAGGAAACAGATTTCAGGAGGGAGATTCGAATCGCCTTTAAAGCACAGGAAAAGCGGCAAAACCTCGACAATGAAGCCCTTGGCCAAAAAGGGCGTATGCGTTTTTTCCTGAATATATTCAGGAAAAAACGCATACGCCCTTTTTGGCCAACCAAGCAACCTGGAAAGGCAAATCAGCGCTACAAAGAAGTCTCGCTTCCCATCGGTCAAAAGGGCCATGCTGAATAAAGTGTCCAAACCAGAAATGCAGGACAGGCCATGGAGAAACGGGAGCCTGGCTACGCTGATGGGCGGGATGTAAATTGCCAACAGCCACTCTGGAGAAGTGTACGGTGTGTCCTGAAACCTCTAAAAAACTCAGCTTAGAGAGCAAAGGGCACTTCCACTCATGGGCGTATAAATTGGGAAAACTAAAAATCAGCAAGACACAGGCACCCCAAAGTTTAGGGCTGCTCTGTTGACAAGAACCTCCACTTCGTTACACCTTAAATATCCCAGGAAAGAGAAAAATGGATAAAGACGTTGTGGTCCTTATGTACAATGGAATATCACTCAGCCATGAAACCAACGTCATAAGGCTAGTAGCAGCATGATGAGTGGATTTAGGTATGACGATTCTAAGTGAAATAAGTCATACAGAAAAAGACACTTATCATAGGATATCACTTATAGACGGAATGTAAAAACCGCTACCCTTGAACTGAATTACAAAACAGAACAGAGTCCCACGTTTAGAAAACACACTATGGCTGCTTCACGGGAAAGGTGAGGTGGGGTAATGCATAAAACAAGGGTTTCAAATTAGGTCAGATACCGTTCCATAAACCCAATATGTAATAGACAAGACCTACTCCTTGCTCAGTGAATTGGACTCAACACCCCCTATTCACCGCCCAAGAATATATCTGACTAGTAAGAATCTTAAAACCTATGTTTTGATATCTCTCTGTAAGTGAGTCAAGTGGGTGTAAAGCGGCAGAAACACAGCAGAGGAAAGCAGCTAAACCCCATTATAAAAATCAATTACTTTTAAAAACCCGTGAAACAAAGACAGTGAAAGAGAGAGAAATTCTTACAAAATTCGTTCAGGGGCTGTGATGCCACCTGGATTGACCATATCTAGACCCACAGCTGATTGAGACATAAGGGTGGACACTCTTGGGGCTGAGAGGTTTGGTGAGGTTGGGTGAGGATACACAGACCCTTTAAAGTAATACTGCATGGTACCCATCCCATGGGTCCCAAATCTCCAGGTTCAAGGGCATCTTCCTACATCAAAAACATGCATGAGAAACCCAGAAGATGGTACACCGTGTGATCGGGAAAGGTTTCCAAAACGCACCTCTTTTCTCATCTCCTTGTGCTCGGGTTCGCCATTCCAGCCGCTTTACTAGCAATCTCCCTCCTTGGAGAATCAGCACCTTTAACCTCCTGTTCCGTACAGGTTGCAATTTGTCCTGAGGATGAACGGGAAGAGGGGTAACCAATGAGAGACTAGCTCTAGGTATCGGGACAGGCACAGGTCACTCTATTTTCCCATCAGGAAGAAGAATTAACCACAGGCTCAGCCTGCCGCCCGGGACCAGAATAGGGCCTGAAGCAATCCTGCGCTTTTGCGGCCAGCTCCCAAGAAAGTGAGTTGAAAAATGGAGCTCAGGGGCACTGCAATTCACAAACCTGCAGACTTATAAATGATAACTCTCGTCCACAAATATATTGAGGGAAGGTAACGAAGAGGAATGGAAAGCAAGGCAGAATTGCAGGAAACAGATTTCAGGAGGGAGATTCGAATCGCCTTTAAAGCACAGGAAAAGCGGCAAAACCTCGACAATGAAGCCCTTGGCCGAAAAGGGCGTATGCGTTTTTTCCTGAATATATTCAGGAAAAAACGCATACGCCCTTTTTGGCCAACCAAGCAACCTGGAAAGGCAAATCAGCGCTACAAAGAAGTCTCGCTTCCCATCGGTCAAAAGGGCCATGCTGAATAAAGTGTCAAAACCAGAAATGCAGGACAGGCCATGGAGAAACGGGAGCCTGGCTACGCTGATGGGCAGGATGTAAATTGCCAACAGCCACTCTGGAGAAGTGTACGGTGTGTCCTGAAACCTCTAAAAAACTCAGCTTAGAGAGCATAGGGCACTTCCACTCATGGGCGTATAAATTGGGAAAACTAAAAATCAGCAAGACACAGGCACCCCAAAGTTTAGGGCTGCTCTGTTGACAAGAACCTCCACTTCGTTACACCTTAAATATCCCAGGAAAGAGAAAAATGGATAAAGACGTTGTGGTCCTTATGTACAATGGAATATCACTCAGCCATGAAACCAACGTCATAAGGCTAGTAGCAGCATGATGAGTGGATTTAGGTATGACGATTCTAAGTGAAATAAGTCATACAGAAAAAGACACTTATCATAGGATATCACTTATAGAGGGAATGTAAAAACCGCTACCCTTGAACTGAATTACAAAACAGAACAGAGTCCCACGTTTAGAAAACACACTATGGCTGCTTCACGGGAAAGGTGAGGTGGGGTGATGCATAAAACACGGGTTTCAAATTAGGTCAGTTACCGTTCCATAAACCCAATATGTAATAGACAAGACCTACTCCTTGATCAGTGAATTGGACTCAACACCCCCTATTCACCGCCCAAGAATATATCTGACTAGTAAGAATCTTAAAACCAATGTTTTGATATCTCTCTGTAAGTGACTCAAGTGGGTGTAAAGCGGCAGAAACACAGCAGAGGAAAGCAGCTATGCAACATTATAAAAATCAATTACTTTTAAAAACCCGTGAAACAAAGACAGTGAAAGAGAGAGAAATTCTTACAAAATTCGTTCAGGGGCTGTGATGCCACCTGGATTGACCATATCTAGACCCACAGCTGATTGAGACATAAGGGTGGACACTCTTGGGGCTGAGAGGTTTGGTGAGGTTGGGTGAGGAAACACAGACCCTTTAAAGTAATACTGCATGGTACCCATCCCATGGGTCCCAAATCTCCAGGTTCAAGGGCATCTTCCTACATCAAAAACATGCATGAGAAACCCAGAAGATGGTACACCGTGTGATCGGGAAAGGTTTCCAAAACGCACCTCTTTTCTCATCTCCTTGTGCTCGGGTTCGCCATTCCAGCCGCTTTACTAGCAATCTCCCTCCTTGGAGAATCAGCACCTTTAACCTCCTGTTCCGTACAGGTTGCAATTTGTCCTGAGGATGAACGGGAAGAGGGGTAACCAATGAGAGACTAGCTCTAGGTATCGGGACAGGCACAGGTCACTCTATTTTCCCATCAGGAAGAAGAATTAACCACAGGCTCAGCCTGCCGCCCGGGATCAGAATAGGGCCTGAAGCAATCCTGCGCTTTTGCGGCCAGCTCCCAAGAAAGTGAGTTGAAAAATGGATCTCAGGGGCACTGCAATTCACAAACCTGCAGACTTATAAATGATAACTCTCGTCCACAAATATATTGAGGGAAGGTAACGAAGAGGAATGGAAAGCAAGGCAGAATTGCAGGAAACAGATTTCAGGAGGGAGATTCGAATCGCCTTTAAAGCACAGGAAAAGCGGCAAAACCTCGACAATGAAGCCCTTGGCCAAAAAGGGCGTATGCGTTTTTTCCTGAATATATTCAGGAAAAAACGCATACGCCCTTTTTGGCCAACCAAGCAACCTGGAAAGGCAAATCAGCGCTACAAAGAAGTCTCGCTTCCCATCGGTCAAAAGGGCCATGCTGAATAAAGTGTTAAAACCAGAAATGCAGGACAGGCCATGGAGAAACGGGAGCCTGGCTACGCTGATGGGCGGGATGTAAATTGCCAACAGCCACTCTGGAGAAGTGTACGGTGTGTCCTGAAACCTCCAAAAAACTCAGCTTAGAGAGCATAGGGCACTTCCACTCATGGGCGTATAAATTGGGAAAACTAAAAATCAGCAAGACACAGGCACCCCAAAGTTTAGGGCTGCTCTGTTGACAAGAACCTCCACTTCGTTACACCTTAAATATCCCAGGAAAGAGAAAAATGGATAAAGACGTTGTGGTCCTTATGTACAATGGAATATCACTCAGCCATGAAACCAACGTCATAAGGCTAGTAGCAGCATGATGAGTGGATTTAGGTATGACGATTCTAAGTGAAATAAGTCATACAGAAAAAGACACTTATCATAAGATATCACTTATAGAGGGAATGTAAAAACCGCTACCCTTGAACTGAATTACAAAACAGAACAGAGTCCCACGTTTAGAAAACACACTATGGCTGCTTCACGGGAAAGGTGAGGTGGGGTGATGCATAAAACAAGGGTTTCAAATTAGGTCAGATACCGTTCCATAAAGCCAATATGTAATAGACAAGACCTACTCCTTGCTCAGTGAATTGGACTCAACACCCCCTATTCACCGCCCAAGAATATATCTGACTAGTAAGAATCTTAAAACCTATGTTTTGATATCTCTCTGTAAGTGAGTCAAGTGGGTGTAAAGCGGCAGAGACACAGCAGAGGAAAGCAGCTAAACCACATTATAAAAATCAATTACTTTTAAAAACCCGTGAAACAAAGACAGTGAAAGAGAGAGAAATTCTTACAAAATTCGTTCAGGGGCTGTGATGCCACCTGGATTGACCATATCTACACCCACAGCTGATTGAGACATAAGGGTGGACACTCTTGGGGCTGAGAGGTTTGGTGAGGTTGGGTGAGGAAACACAGACCCTTTAAAGTAATACTGCATGGTACCCATCCCATGGGTCCCAAATCTCCAGGTTCAAGGGCATCTTCCTACATCAAAAACATGCATGAGAAACCCAGAAGATGGTACACCGTGTGATCGGGAAAGGTTTCCAAAATGCACCTCTTTTCTCATCTCCTTGTGCTCGGGTTCGCCATTCCAGCCGCTTTACTAGCAATCTCCCTCCTTGGAGAATCAGCACCTTTAACCTCCTGTTCCGTACAGGTTGCAATTTGTCCTGAGGATGAACGGGAAGAGGGGTAACCAATGAGAGACTAGCTCTAGGTATCGGGACAGGCACAGGTCACTCTATTTTCCCATCAGGAAGAAGAATTAACCACAGGCTCAGCCTGCCGCCCGGGACCAGAATAGGACCTGAAGCAATCCTGCGCTTTTGCGGCCAGCTCCCAAGAAAGCGAGTTGAAAAATGGAGCTCAGGGGCACTGCAATTCACAAACCTGCAGACTTATAAATGATAACTCTCGTCCACAAATATATTGAGGGAAGGTAACGAAGAGGAATGGAAAGCAAAGCAGAATTGCAGGAAACAGATTTCAGGAGGGAGATTCGAATCGCCTTTAAAGCACAGGAAAAGCGGCAAAACCTCGACAATGAAGCCCTTGGCCAAAAAGGGCGTATGCGTTTTTTCCTGAATATATTCAGGAAAAAACGCATACGCCCTTTTTGGCCAACCAAGCAACCTGGAAAGGCAAATCAGCGCTACAAAGAAGTCTCGCTTCCCATCGGTCAAAAGGGCCATGCTGAATAAAGTGTCAAAACCAGAAATGCAGGACAGGCCATGGAGAAACGGGAGCCTGGCTACGCTGATGGGCGGGATGTAAATTGCCAACAGCCACTCTGGAGAAGTGTACGGTGTGTCCTGAAACCTCTAAAAAACTCAGCTTAGAGAGCATAGGGCACTTCCACTCATGGGCGTATAAATTGGGAAAACTAAAAATCAGCAAGACACAGGCACCCCAAAGTTTAGGGCTGCTCTGTTGACAAGAACCTCCACTTCGTTACACCTTAAATATCCCAGGAAAGAGAAAAATGGATAAAGACGTTGTGGTCCTTATGTACAATGGAATATCACTCAGCCATGAAACCAACGTCATAAGGCTAGTAGCAGCATGATGAGTGGATTTAGGTATGACGATTCTAAGTGAAATAAGTCATACAGAAAAAGACACTTATCATAGGATATCACTTATAGACGGAATGTAAAAACCGCTACCCTTGAACTGAATTACAAAACAGAACAGAGTCCCACGTTTAGAAAACACACTATGGCTGCTTCACGGGAAAGGTGAGGTGGGGTGATGCATAAAACAAGGGTTTCAAATTAGGTCAGATACCGTTCCATAAAGCCAATATGTAATAGACAAGACCTACTCCTTGCTCAGTGAATTGGACTCAACACCCCCTATTCACCGCCCAAGAATATATCTGACTAGTAAGAATCTTAAAACCTATGTTTTGATATCTCTCTGTAAGTGACTCAAGTGGGTGTAAAGCGGCAGAAACACAGCAGAGGAAAGCAGCTATACCACATTATAAAAATCAATTACTTTTAAAAACCCGTGAAACAAAGACAGTGAAAGAGAGAGAAATTCTTACAAAATTCGTTCAGGGGCTGTGATGCCACCTGGATTGACCATATCTAGACCCACAGCTGATTGAGACATAAGGGTGGACACTCTTGGGGCTGAGAGGTTTGGTGAGGTTGGGTGAGGAAACACAGACCCTTTAAAGTAATACTGCATGGTACCCATCCCATGGGTCCCAAATCTCCAGGTTCAAGGGCATCTTCCTACATCAAAAACATGCATGAGAAACCCAGAAGATGGTACACCGTGTGATCGGGAAAGGTTTCCAAAACGCACCTCTTTTCTCATCTCCTTGTGCTCGGGTTCGCCATTCCAGCCGCTTTACTAGCAATCTCCCTCCTTGGAGAATCAGCACCTTTAACCTCCTGTTCCGTACAGGTTGCAATTTGTCCTGAGGATGAACGGGAAGAGGGGTAACCAATGAGAGACTAGCTCTAGGTATCGGGACAGGCACAGGTCACTCTATTTTCCCATCAGGAAGAAGAATTAACCACAGGCTCAGCCTGCCGCCCGGGACCAGAATAGGGCCTGAAGCAATCTTGCGCTTTTGCGGCCAGCTCCCAAGAAAGTGAGTTGAAAAATGGAGCTCAGGGGCACTGCAATTCACAAACCTGCAGACTTATAAATGATAACTCTCGTCCACAAATATATTGAGGGAAGGTAACGAAGAGGAATGGAAAGCAAGGCAGAATTGCAGGAAACAGATTTCAGGAGGGAGATTCGAATCGCCTTTAAAGCACAGGAAAAGCGGCAAAACCTCGACAATGAAGCCCTTGGCCAAAAAGGGCGTATGCGTTTTTTCCTGAATATATTCAGGAAAAAACGCATACGCCCTTTTTGGCCAACCAAGCAACCTGGAAAGGCAAATCAGCGCTACAAAGAAGTCTCGCTTCCCATCGGTCAAAAGGGCCATGCTGAATAAAGTGTCCAAACCAGAAATGCAGGACAGGCCATGGAGAAACGGGAGCCTGGCTACGCTGATGGGCGGGATGTAAATTGCCAACAGCCACTCTGGAGAAGTGTACGGTGTGTCCTGAAACCTCTAAAAAAACTCAGCTTAGAGAGCAAAGGGCACTTCCACTCATGGGCGTATAAATTGGGAAAACTAAAAATCAGCAAGACACAGGCACCCCAAAGTTTAGGGCTGCTCTGTTGACAAGAACCTCCAGTTCGTTACACCTTAAATATCCCAGGAAAGAGAAAAATGGATAAAGACGTTGTGGTCCTTATGTACAATGGAATATCACTCAGCCATGAAACCAACGTCATAAGGCTAGTAGCAGCATGATGAGTGGATTTAGGTATGACGATTCTAAGTGAAATAAGTCATACAGAAAAAGACACTTATCATAGGATATCACTTATAGAGGGAATGTAAAAACCGCTACCCTTGAACTGAATTACAAAACAGAACAGAGTCCCACGTTTAGAAAACACACTATGGCTGCTTCACGGGAAAGGTGAGGTGGGGTGATGCATAAAACAAGGGTTTCAAATTAGGTCAGATACCGTTCCATAAACCCAATATGTAATAGACAAGACCTACTCCTTGATCAGTGAATTGGACTCAACACCCCCTATTCACCGCCCAAGAATATATCTGACTAGTAAGAATCTTAAAACCTATGTATTGATATCTCTCTGTAAGTGACTCAAGTGGGTGTAAAGCGGCAGAAACACAGCAGAGGAAAGCAGATATACCACATTATAAAAATCAATTACTTTTAAAAACCCGTGAAACAAAGACAGTGAAAGAGAGAGAAATTCTTACAAAATTCGTTCAGGGGCTGTGATGCAACCTGGATTGACCATATCTAGACCCACAGCTGATTGAGACATAAGGGTGGACACTCTTGGGGCTGAGAGGTTTGGTGAGGTTGGGTGAGGAAACACAGACCCTTTAAAGTAATACTGCATGGTACCCATCCCATGGGTCCCAAATCTCCAGGTTCAAGGGCATCTTCCTACATCAAAAACATGCATGAGAAACCCAGAAGATGGTACACCGTGTGATCGGGAAAGGTTTCCAAAACGCACCTCTTTTCTCATCTCCTTGTGCTCGGGTTCGCCATTCCAGCCGCTTTACTAGCAATCTCCCTCCTTGGAGAATCAGCACCTTTAACCTCCTGTTCCGTACAGGTTGCAATTTGTCCTGAGGATGAACGGGAAGAGGGGTAACCAATGAGAGACTAGCTCTAGGTATCGGGACAGGCACAGGTCACTCTATTTTCCCATCAGGAAGAAGAATTAACCACAGGCTCAGCCTGCCGCCCGGGACCAGAATAGGGCCTGAAGCAATCCTGCGCTTTTGCGGCCAGCTCCCAAGAAAGTGAGTTGAAAAATGGAGCTCAGGGGCACTGCAATTCACAAACCTGCAGACTTATAAATGATAACTCTCGTCCACAAATATATTGAGGGAAGGTAACGAAGAGGAATGGAAAGCAAGGCAGAATTGCAGGAAACAGATTTCAGGAGGGAGATTCGAATCGCCTTTAAAGCACAGGAAAAGCGGCAAAACCTCGACAATGAAGCCCTTGGCCAAAAAGGGCGTATGCGTTTTTTCCTGAATATATTCAGGAAAAAACGCATACGCCCTTTTTGGCCAACCAAGCAACCTGGAAAGGCAAATCAGCGCGACAAAGAAGTCTCGCTTCCCATCGGTCAAAAGGGCCATGCTGAATAAAGTGTCAAAACCAGAAATGCAGGACAGGCCATGGAGAAACGGGAGCCTGGCTACGCTGATGGGCGGGATGTAAATTGCCAACAGCCACTCTGGAGAAGTGTACGGTGTGTCCTGAAACCTCCAAAAAACTCAGCTTAGAGAGCATAGGGCACTTCCACTCATGGGCGTATAAATTGGGAAAACTAAAAATCAGCAAGACACAGGCACCCCAAAGTTTACGGCTGCTCTGTTGACAAGAACCTCCACTTCGTTACACCTTAAATATCCCAGGAAAGAGAAAAATGGATAAAGACGTTGTGGTCCTTATGTACAATGGAATATCACTCAGCCATGAAACCAACGTCATAAGGCTAGTAGCAGCATGATGAGTGGATTTAGGTATGACGATTCTAAGTGAAATAAGTCATACAGAAAAAGACACTTATCATAAGATATCACTTATAGAGGGAATGTAAAAACCGCTACCCTTGAACTGAATTACAAAACAGAACAGAGTCCCACGTTTAGAAAACACACTATGGCTGCTTCACGGGAAAGGTGAGGTGGGGTGATGCATAAAACAAGGGTTTCAAATTAGGTCAGATACCGTTCCATAAAGCCAATATGTAATAGACAAGACCTACTCCTTGCTCAGTGAATTGGACTCAACACCCCCTATTCACCGCCCAAGAATATATCTGACTAGTAAGAATCTTAAAACCTATGTTTTGATATCTCTCTGTAAGTGAGTCAAGTGGGTGTAAAGCGGCAGAGACACAGCAGAAGAAAGCAGCTATACCACATTATAAAAATCAATTACTTTTAAAAACCCGTGAAACAAAGACAGTGAAAGAGAGAGAAATTCTTACAAAATTCGTTCAGGGGCTGTGATGCCACCTGGATTGACCATATCTAGACCCACAGCTGATTGAGACATAAGGGTGGACACTCTTGGGGCTGAGAGATTTGGTGAGGTTGGGTGAGGAAACACAGACCCTTTAAAGTAATACTGCATGGTACCCATCCCATGGGTCCCAAATCTCCAGGTTCAAGGGCATCTTCCTACATCAAAAACATGCATGAGAAACCCAGAAGATGGTACACCGTGTGATCGGGAAAGGTTTCCAAAACGCACCTCTTTTCTCATCTCCTTGTGCTCGGGTTCGCCATTCCAGCCGCTTTACTAGCAATCTCCCTCCTTGGAGAATCAGCACCTTTAACCTCCTGTTCCGTACAGGTTGCAATTTGTCCTGAGGATGAACGGGAAGAGGGGTAACCAATGAGAGACTACCTCTAGGTATCGGGACAGGCACAGGTCACTCTATTTTCCCATCAGGAAGAAGAATTAACCACAGGCTCAGCCTGCCGCCCGGGACCAGAATAGGGCCTGAAGCAATCCTGCGCTTTTGCGGCCAGCTCCCAAGAAAGCGAGTTGAAAAATGGAGCTCAGGGGCACTGCAATTCACAAACCTGCAGACTTATAAATGATAACTCTCGTCCACAAATATATTGAGGGAAGGTAACGAAGAGGAATGGAAAGCAAGGCAGAATTGCAGGAAACAGATTTCAGGAGGGAGATTCGAATCGCCTTTAAAGCACAGGAAAAGCGGCAAAACCTCGACAATGAAGCCCTTGGCCAAAAAGGGCGTATGCGTTTTTTCCTGAATATATTCAGGAAAAAACGCATACGCCCTTTTTGGCCAACCAAGCAACCTGGAAAGGCAAATCAGCGCTACAAAGAAGTCTCGCTTCCCATCGGTCAAAAGGGCCATGCTGAATAAAGTGTCAAAACCAGAAATGCAGGACAGGCCATGGAGAAACGGGAGCCTGGCTACGCTGATGGGCGGGATGTAAATTGCCAACAGCCACTCTGGAGAAGTGTACGGTGTGTCCTGAAACCTCTAAAAAACTCAGCTTAGAGAGCAAAGGGCACTTCCACTCATGGGCGTATAAATTGGGAAAACTAAAAATCAGCAAGACACAGGCACCCCAAAGTTTAGGGCTGCTCTGTTGACAAGAACCTCCACTTCGTTACACCTTAAATATCCCAGGAAAGAGAAAAATGGATAAAGACGTTGTGGTCCTTATGTACAATGGAATATCACTCAGCCATGAAACCAACGTCATAAGGCTAGTAGCAGCATGATGAGTGGATTTAGGTATGACGATTCTAAGTGAAATAAGTCATACAGAAAAAGACACTTATCATAGGATATCACTTATAGAGGGAATGTAAAAACCGCTACCCTTGAACTGAATTACAAAACAGAACAGAGTCCCACGTTTAGAAAACACACTATGGCTGCATCACGGGAAAGGTGAGGTGGGGTGATGCATAAAACAAGGGTTTCAAATTAGGTCAGATACCGTTCCATAAACCCAATATGTAATAGACAAGACCTACTCCTTGATCAGTGAATTGGACTCAACACCCCCTATTCACCGCCCAAGAATATATCTGACTAGTAAGAATCTTAAAACCTATGTATTGATATCTCTCTGTAAGTGACTCAACTGGGTGTAAAGCGGCAGAAACACAGCAGAGGAAAGCAGATATACCACATTATAAAAATCAATTACTTTTAAAAACCCGTGAAACAAAGACAGTGAAAGAGAGAGAAATTCTTACAAAATTCGTTCAGGGGCTGTGATGCCACCTGGATTGACCATATCTAGACCCACAGCTGATTGAGACATAAGGGTGGACACTCTTGGGGCTGAGAGGTTTGGTGAGGTTGGGTGAGGAAACACAGACCCTTTAAAGTAATACTGCATGGTACCCATCCCATGGGTCCCAAATCTCCAGGTTCAAGGGCATCTTCCTACATCAAAAACATGCATGAGAAACCCAGAAGATGGTACACCGTGTGATCGGGAAAGGTTTCCAAAACGCACCTCTTTTCTCATCTCCTTGTGCTCGGGTTCGCCATTCCAGCCGCTTTACTAGCAATCTCCCTCCTTGGAGAATCAGCACCTTTAACCTCCTGTTCCGTACAGGTTGCAATTTGTCCTGAGGATGAACGGGAAGAGGGGTAACCAATGAGAGACTACCTCTAGGTATCGGGACAGGCACAGGTCACTCTATTTTCCCATCAGGAAGAAGAATTAACCACAGGCTCAGCCTGCCGCCCGGGACCAGAATAGGGCCTGAAGCAATCCTGCGCTTTTGCGGCCAGCTCCCAAGAAAGTGAGTTGAAAAATGGAGCTCAGGGGCACTGCAATTCACAAACCTGCAGACTTATAAATGATAACTCTCGTCCACAAATATATTGAGGGAAGGTAACGAAGAGGAATGGAAAGCAAGGCAGAATTGCAGGAAACAGATTTCAGGAGGGAGATTCGAATCGCCTTTAAAGCACAGGAAAAGCGGCAAAACCTCGACAATGAAGCCCTTGGCCAAAAAGGGCGTATGCGTTTTTTCCTGAATATATTCAGGAAAAAACGCATACGCCCTTTTTGGCCAACCAAGCAACCTGGAAAGGCAAATCAGCGCTACAAAGAAGTCTCGCTTCCCATCGGTCAAAAGGGCCATGCTGAATAAAGTGTCAAAACCAGAAATGCAGGACAGGCCATGGAGAAACGGGAGCCTGGCTACGCTGATGGGCGGGATGTAAATTGCCAACAGCCACTCTGGAGAAGTGTACGGTGTGTCCTGAAACCTCCAAAAAACTCAGCTTAGAGAGCATAGGGCACTTCCACTCATGGGCGTATAAATTGGGAAAACTAAAAATCAGCAAGACACAGGCACCCCAAAGTTTAGGGCTGCTCTGTTGACAAGAACCTCCACTTCGTTACACCTTAAATATCCCAGGAAAGAGAAAAATGGATAAAGAAGTTGTGGTCCTTATGTACAATGGAATATCACTCAGCCATGAAACCAACGTCATAAGTCTAGTAGCAGCATGATGAGTGGATTTAGGTATGACGATTCTAAGTGAAATAAGTCATACAGAAAAAGACACTTATCATAAGATATCACTTATAGAGGGAATGTAAAAACCGCTACCCTTGAACTGAATTACAAAACAGAACAGAGTCCCACGTTTAGAAAACACACTATGGCTGCTTCACGGGAAAGGTGAGGTGGGGTGATGCATAAAACAAGGGTTTCAAATTAGGTCAGATACCGTTCCATAAAGCCAATATGTAATAGACAAGACCTACTCCTTGCTCAGTGAATTGGACTCAACACCCCCTATTCACCGCCCAAGTATATATCTGACTAGTAAGAATCTTAAAACCTATGTTTTGATATCTCTCTGTAAGTGAGTCAAGTGGGTGTAAAGCGGCAGAGACACAGCAGAAGAAAGGAGCTATACCACATTATAAAAATCAATTACTTTTAAAAACCCGTGAAACAAAGACAGTGAAAGAGAGAGAAATTCTTACAAAATTCGTTCAGGGGCTGTGATGCCACCTGGATTGACCATATCTAGACCCACAGCTGATTGAGACATAAGGGTGGACACTCTTGGGGCTGAGAGGTTTGGTGAGGTTGGGTGAGAAAACACAGACCCTTTAAAGTAATACTGCATGGTACCCATCCCATGGGTCCCAAATCTCCAGGTTCAAAGGCATCTTCCTACATCAAAAACATGCATGAGAAACCCAGAAGATGGTACACCGTGTGATCGGGAAAGGTTTCCAAAACGCACCTCTTTTCTCATCTCCTTGTGCTCGGGTTCGCCATTCCAGCCGCTTTACTAGCAATCTCCCTCCTTGGAGAATCAGCACCTTTAACCTCCTGTTCCGTACAGGTTGCAATTTGTCCTGAGGATGAACGGGAAGAGGGGTAACCAATGAGAGACTAGCTCTAGGTATCGGGACAGGCACAGGTCACTCTATTTTCCCATCAGGAAGAAGAATTAACCACAGGCTCAGCCTGCCGCCCGGGACCAGAATAGGGCCTGAAGCAATCCTGCGCTTTTGCGGCCAGCTCCCAAGAAAGCGAGTTGAAAAATGGAGCTCAGGGGCACTGCAATTCACAAACCTGCAGACTTATAAATGATAACTCTCGTCCACAAATATATTGAGGGAAGGTAACGAAGAGGAATGGAAAGCAAGGCAGAATTGCAGGAAACAGATTTCAGGAGGGAGATTCGAATCGCCTTTAAAGCACAGGAAAAGCGGCAAAACCTCGACAATGAAGCCCTTGGCCAAAAAGGGCGTATGCGTTTTTTCCTGAATATATTCAGGAAAAAACGCATACGCCCTTTTTGGCCAACCAAGCAACCTGGAAAGGCAAATCAGCGCGACAAAGAAGTCTCGCTTCCCATCGGTCAAAAGGGCCATGCTGAATAAAGTGTCAAAACCAGAAATGCAGGACAGGCCATGGAGAAACGGGAGCCTGGCTACGCTGATGGGCGGGATGTAAATTGCCAACAGCCACTCTGGAGAAGTGTACGGTGTGTCCTGAAACCTCTAAAAAACTCAGCTTAGAGAGCAAAGGGCACTTCCACTCATGGGCGTATAAATTGGGAAAACTAAAAATCAGCAAGACACAGGCACCCCAAAGTTTAGGGCTGCTCTGTTGACAAGAACCTCCACTTCGTTACACCTTAAATATCCCAGGAAAGAGAAAAATGGATAAAGACGTTGTGGTCCTTATGTACAATGGAATATCACTCAGCCATGAAACCAACGTCATAAGGCTAGTAGCAGCATGATGAGTGGATTTAGGTATGACGATTCTAAGTGAAATAAGTCATACAGAAAAAGACACTTATCATAGGATATCACTTATAGACGGAATGTAAAAACCGCTACCCTTGAACTGAATTACAAAACAGAACAGAGTCCCACGTTTAGAAAACACACTATGGCTGCTTCACGGGAAAGGTGAGGTGGGGTGATGCATAAAACAAGGGTTTCAAATTAGGTCAGATACCGTTCCATAAACCCAATATGTAATAGACAAGACCTACTCCTTGCTCAGTGAATTGGACTCAACACCCCCTATTCACCGCCCAAGAATATATCTGACTAGTAAGAATCTTAAAACCTATGTTTTGATATCTCTCTGTAAGTGAGTCAAGTGGGTGTAAAGCGGCAGAAACACAGCAGAGGAAAGCAGCTAAACCACATTATAAAAATCAATTACTTTTAAAAACCCGTGAAACAAAGACAGTGAAAGAGAGAGAAATTCTTACAAAATTCGTTCAGGGGCTGTGATGCCACCTGGATTGACCATATCTAGACCCACAGCTGATTGAGACATAAGGGTGGACACTCTTGGGGCTGAGAGGTTTGGTGAGGTTGGGTGAGGAAACACAGACCCTTTAAAGTAATACTGCATGGTACCCATCCCATGGGTCCCAAATCTCCAGGTTCAAGGGCATCTTCCTACGTCGAAAACATGCATGAGAAACCCAGAAGATGGTACACCGTGTGATCGGGAAAGGTTTCCAAAACGCACCTCTTTTCTCATCTCCTTGTGCTCGGGTTCGCCATTCCAGCCGCTTTACTAGCAATCTCCCTCCTTGGAGAATCAGCACCTTTAACCTCCTGTTCCGTACTGGTTGCAATTTGTCCTGAGGATGAACGGGAAGAGGGGGAACCAATGAGAGACTAGCTCTAGGTATCGGGACAGGCACAGGTCACTCTATTTTCCCATCAGGAAGAAGAATTAACCACAGGCTCAGCCTGCCGCCCGGGACCAGAATAGGGCCTGAAGCAATCTTGCGCTTTTGCGGCCAGCTCCCAAGAAAGTGAGTTGAAAAATGGAGCTCAGGGGCACTGAAATTCACAAACCTGCAGACTTATAAATGATAACTCTCGTCCACAAATATATTGAGGGAAGGTAACGAAGAGGAATGGAAAGCAAGGCAGAATTGCAGGAAACAGATTTCAGGAGGGAGATTCGAATCGCCTTTAAAGCACAGGAAAAGCGGCAAAACCTCGACAATGAAGCCCTTGGCCAAAAAGGGCGTATGCGTTTTTTCCTGAATATATTCAGGAAAAAACGCATACGCCCTTTTTGGCCAACCAAGCAACCTGGAAAGGCAAATCAGCGCTACAAAGAAGTCTCGCTTCCCATCGGTCAAAAGGGCCATGCTGAATAAAGTGTCAAAACCAGAAATGCAGGACAGGCCATGGAGAAACGGGAGCCTGGCTACGCTGATGGGCGGGATGTAAATTGCCAACAGCCACTCTGGAGAAGTGTACGGTGTGTCCTGAAACATCTAAAAAACTCAGCTTAGAGAGCACAGGGCACTTCCACTCATGGGCGTATAAATTGGGAAAACTAAAAATCAGCAAGACACAGGCACCCCAAAGTTTAGGGCTGCTCTGTTGACAAGAACCTCCACTTCGTTACACCTTAAATATCCCAGGAAAGAGAAAAATGGATAAAGACGTTGTGGTCCTTATGTACAATGGAATATCACTCAGCCATGAAACCAACGTCATAAGGCTAGTAGCAGCATGATGAGTGGATTTAGGTATGCCGATTCTAAGTGAAATAAGTCATACAGAAAAAGACACTTATCATAGGATATCACTTATAGAGGGAATGTAAAAACCGCTACCCTTGAACTGAATTACAAAACAGAACAGAGTCCCACGTTTAGAAAACACACTATGGCTGCTTCACGGGAAAGGTGAGGTGGGGTGATGCATAAAACACGGGTTTCAAATTAGGTCAGATACCGTTCCATAAACCCAATATGTAATAGACAAGACCTACTCCTTGATCAGTGAATTGGACTCAACACCCCCTATTCACCGCCCAAGAATATATCTGACTAGTAAGAATCTTAAAACCTATGTTTTGATATCTCTCTGTAAGTGACTCAAGTGGGTGTAAAGCGGCAGAAACACAGCAGAGGAAAGCAGCTATGCCACATTATAAAAATCAATTACTTTTAAAAACCCGTGAAACAAAGACAGTGAAAGAGAGAGAAATTCTTACAAAATTCGTTCAGGGGCTGTGATGCCACCTGGATTGACCATATCTAGACCCACAGCTGATTGAGACATAAGGGTGGACACTCTTGGGGCTGAGAGGTTTGGTGAGGTTGGGTGAGGAAACACAGACCCTTTAAAGTAATACTGCATGGTACCCATCCCATGGGTCCCAAATCTCCAGGTTCAAGGGCATCTTCCTACATCAAAAACATGCATGAGAAACCCAGAAGATGGTACACCGTGTGATCGGGAAAGGTTTCCAAAACGCACCTCTTTTCTCATCTCCTTGTGCTCGGGTTCGCCATTCCAGCCGCTTTACTAGCAATCTCCCTCCTTGGAGAATCAGCACCTTTAACCTCCTGTTCCGTACAGGTTGCAATTTGTCCTGAGGATGAACGGGAAGAGGGGTAACCAATGAGAGACTACCTCTAGGTATCGGGACAGGCACAGGTCACTCTATTTTCCCATCAGGAAGAAGAATTAACCACAGGCTCAGCCTGCCGCCCGGGACCAGAATAGGGCCTGAAGCAATCCTGCGCTTTTGCGGCCAGCTCCCAAGAAAGTGAGTTGAAAAATGGAGCTCAGGGGCACTGCAATTCACAAACCTGCAGACTTATAAATGATAACTCTCGTCCACAAATATATTGAGGGAAGGTAACGAAGAGGAATGGAAAGCAAGGCAGAATTGCAGGAAACAGATTTCAGGAGGGAGATTCGAATCGCCTTTAAAGCACAGGAAAAGCGGCAAAACCTCGACAATGAAGCCCTTGGCCAAAAAGGGCGTATGCGTTTTTTCCTGAATATATTCAGGAAAAAACGCATACGCCCTTTTTGGCCAACCAAGCAACCTGGAAAGGCAAATCAGCGCTACAAAGAAGTCTCGCTTCCCATCGGTCAAAAGGGCCATGCTGAATAAAGTGTCAAAACCAGAAATGCAGGACAGGCCATGGAGAAACGGGAGCCTGGCTACGCTGATGGGCGGGATGTAAATTGCCAACAGCCACTCTGGAGAAGTGTACGGTGTGTCCTGAAACCTCCAAAAAACTCAGCTTAGAGAGCATAGGGCACTTCCACTCATGGGCGTATAAATTGGGAAAACTAAAAATCAGCAAGACACAGGCACCCCAAAGTTTAGGGCTGCTCTGTTGACAAGAACCTCCACTTCGTTACACCTTAAATATCCCAGGAAAGAGAAAAATGGATAAAGACGTTGTGGTCCTTATGTACAATGGAATATCACTCAGCCATGAAACCAACGTCATAAGGCTAGTAGCAGCATGATGAGTGGATTTAGGTATGACGATTCTAAGTGAAATAAGTCATACAGAAAAAGACACTTATCATAAGATATCACTTATAGAGGGAATGTAAAAACCGCTACCCTTGAACTGAATTACAAAACAGAACAGAGTCCCACGTTTAGAAAACACACTATGGCTGCTTCACGGGAAAGGTGAGGTGGGGTGATGCATAAAACAAGGGTTTCAAATTAGGTCAGATACCGTTCCATAAAGCCAATATGTAATAGACAAGACCTACTCCTTGCTCAGTGAATTGGACTCAACACCCCCTATTCACCGCCCAAGAATATATCTGACTAGTAAGAATCTTAAAACCTATGTTTTGATATCTCTCTGTAAGTGAGTCAAGTGGGTGTAAAGCGGCAGAGACACAGCAGAGGAAAGCAGCTATACCACATTATAAAAATCAATTACTTTTAAAAACCCGTGAAACAAAGACAGTGAAAGAGAGAGAAATTCTTACAAAATTCGTTCAGGGGCTGTGATGCCACCTGGATTGACCATATCTAGACCCACAGCTGATTGAGACATAAGGGTGGACACTCTTGGGGCTGAGAGGTTTGGTGAGGTTGGGTGAGGAAACACAGACCCTTTAAAGTAATACTGCATGGTACCCATCCCATGGGTCCCAAATCTCCAGGTTCAAGGGCATCTTCCTACATCAAAAACATGCATGAGAAACCCAGAAGATGGTACACCGTGTGATCGGGAAAGGTTTCCAAAACGCACCTCTTTTCTCATCTCCTTGTGCTCGGGTTCGCCATTCCAGCCGCTTTACTAGCAATCTCCCTCCTTGGAGAATCAGCACCTTTAACCTCCTGTTCCGTACAGGTTGCAATTTGTCCTGAGGATGAACGGGAAGAGGGGTAACCAATGAGAGACTAGCTCTAGGTATCGGGACAGGCACAGGTCACTCTATTTTCCCATCAGGAAGAAGAATTAACCACAGGCTCAGCCTGCCGCCCGGGACCAGAATAGGACCTGAAGCAATCCTGCGCTTTTGCGGCCAGCTCCCAAGAAAGCGAGTTGAAAAATGGAGCTCAGGGGCACTGCAATTCACAAACCTGCAGACTTATAAATGATAACTCTCGTCCACAAATATATTGAGGGAAGGTAACGAAGAGGAATGGAAAGCAAGGCAGAATTGCAGGAAACAGATTTCAGGAGGGAGATTCGAATCGCCTTTAAAGCACAGGAAAAGCGGCAAAACCTCGACAATGAAGCCCTTGGCCAAAAAGGGCGTATGCGTTTTTTCCTGAATATATTCGGGAAAAAACGCATACGCCCTTTTTGGCCAACCAAGCAACCTGGAAAGGCAAATCAGCGCTACAAAGAAGTCTCGCTTCCCATCGGTCAAAAGGGCCATGCTGAATAAAGTGTCAAAACCAGAAATGCAGGACAGGCCATGGAGAAACGGGAGCCTGGCTACGCTGATGGGCGGGATGTAAATTGCCAACAGCCACTCTGGAGAAGTGTACGGTGTGTCCTGAAACCTCTAAAAAACTCAGCTTAGAGAGCATAGGGCACTTCCACTCATGGGCGTATAAATTGGGAAAACTAAAAATCAGCAAGACACAGGCACCCCAAAGTTTAGGGCTGCTCTGTTGACAAGAACCTCCACTTCGTTACACCTTAAATATCCCAGGAAAGAGAAAAATGGATAAAGACGTTGTGGTCCTTATGTACAATGGAATATCACTCAGCCATGAAACCAACGTCATAAGGCTAGTAGCAGCATGATGAGTGGATTTAGGTATGACGATTCTAAGTGAAATAAGTCATACAGAAAAAGACACTTATCATAGGATATCACTTATAGACGGAATGTAAAAACCGCTACCCTTGAACTGAATTACAAAACAGAACAGAGTCCCACGTTTAGAAAACACACTATGGCTGCTTCACGGGAAAGGTGAGGTGGGGTGATGCATAAAACAAGGGTTTCAAATTAGGTCAGATACCGTTCCATAAAGCCAATATGTAATAGACAAGACCTACTCCTTGCTCAGTGAATTGGACTCAACACCCCCTATTCACCGCCCAAGAATATATCTGACTAGTAAGAATCTTAAAACCTATGTTTTGATATCTCTCTGTAAGTGAGTCAAGTGGGTGTAAAGCGGCAGAGACACAGCAGAGGAAAGCAGCTATACCACATTATAAAAATCAATTACTTTTAAAAACCCGTGAAACAAAGACAGTGAAAGAGAGAGAAATTCTTACAAAATTCGTTCAGGGGCTGTGATGCCACCTGGATTGACCATATCTAGACCCACAGCTGATTGAGACATAAGGGTGGACACTCTTGGGGCTGAGAGGTTTGGTGAGGTTGGGTGAGGAAACACAGACCCTTTAAAGTAATACTGCATGGTACCCATCCCATGGGTCCCAAATCTCCAGGTTCAAGGGCATCTTCCTACATCAAAAACATGCATGAGAAACCCAGAAGATGGTACACCGTGTGATCGGGAAAGGTTTCCAAAACGCACCTCTTTTCTCATCTCCTTGTGCTCGGGTTCGCCATTCCAGCCGCTTTACTAGCAATCTCCCTCCTTGGAGAATCAGCACCTTTAACCTCCTGTTCCGTACCGGTTGCAATTTGTCCTGAGGATGAACGGGAAGAGGGGTAACCAATGAGAGACTAGCTCTAGGTATCGGGACAGGCACAGGTCACTCTATTTTCCCATCAGGAAGAAGAATTAACCACAGGCTCAGCCTGCCGCCCGGGACCAGAATAGGACCTGAAGCAATCCTGCGCTTTTGCGGCCAGCTCCCAAGAAAGCGAGTTGAAAAATGGAGCTCAGGGGCACTGCAATTCACAAACCTGCAGACTTATAAATGATAACTCTCGTCCACAAATATATTGAGGGAAGGTAACGAAGAGGAATGGAAAGCAAGGCAGAATTGCAGGAAACAGATTTCAGGAGGGAGATTCGAATCGCCTTTAAAGCACAGGAAAAGCGGCAAAACCTCGACAATGAAGCCCTTGGCCAAAAAGGGCGTATGCGTTTTTTCCTGAATATATTCAGGAAAAAACGCATACGCCCTTTTTGGCCAACCAAGCAACCTGGAAAGGCAAATCAGCGCTACAAAGAAGTCTCGCTTCCCATCGGTCAAAAGGGCCATGCTGAATAAAGTGTCAAAACCAGAAATGCAGGACAGGCCATGGAGAAACGGGAGCCTGGCTACGCTGATGGGCGGGATGTAAATTGCCAACAGCCACTCTGGAGAAGTGTACGGTGTGTCCTGAAACCTCTAAAAAACTCAGCTTAGAGAGCATAGGGCACTTCCACTCATGGGCGTATAAATTGGGAAAACTAAAAATCAGCAAGACACAGGCACCCCAAAGTTTAGGGCTGCTCTGTTGACAAGAACCTCCACTTCGTTACACCTTAAATATCCCAGGAAAGAGAAAAATGGATAAAGACGTTGTGGTCCTTATGTACAATGGAATATCACTCAGCCATGAAACCAACGTCATAAGGCTAGTAGCAGCATGATGAGTGGATTTAGGTATGACGATTCTAAGTGAAATAAGTCATACAGAAAAAGACACTTATCATAGGATATCACTTATAGACGGAATGTAAGAACCGCTACCCTTGAACTGAATTACAAAACAGAACAGAGTCCCACGTTTAGAAAACACACTATGGCTGCTTCACGGGAAAGGTGAGGTGGGGTGATGCATAAAACAAGGGTTTCAAATTAGGTCAGATACCGTTCCATAAAGCCAATATGTAATAGACAAGACCTACTCCTTGCTCAGTGAATTGGACTCAACACCCCCTATTCACCGCCCAAGAATATATCTGACTAGTAAGAATCTTAAAACCTATGTTTTGATATCTCTCTGTAAGTGACTCAAGTGGGTGTAAAGCGGCAGAAACACAGCAGAGGAAAGCAGCTATACCACATTATAAAAATCAATTACTTTTAAAAACCCGTGAAACAAAGACAGTGAAAGAGAGAGAAATTCTTACAAAATTCGTTCAGGGGCTGTGATGCCACCTGGATTGACCATATCTAGACCCACAGCTGATTGAGAAATAAGGGTGGACACTCTTGGGGCTGAGAGGTTTGGTGAGGTTGGGTGAGGAAACACAGACCCTTTAAAGTAATACTGCATGGTACCCATCCCATGGGTCCCAAATCTCCAGGTTCAAGGGCATCTTCCTACATCAAAAACATGCATGAGAAACCCAGAAGATGGTACACCGTGTGATCGGGAAAGGTTTCCAAAACGCACCTCTTTTCTCATCTCCTTGTGCTCGGGTTCGCCATTCCAGCCGCTTTACTAGCAATCTCCCTCCTTGGAGAATCAGCACCTTTAACCTCCTGTTCCGTACAGGTTGCAATTTGTCCTGAGGATGAACGGGAAGAGGTGTAACCAATGAGAGACTAGCTCTAGGTATCGGGACAGGCACAGGTCACTCTATTTTCCCATCAGGAAGAAGAATTAACCACAGGCTCAGCCTGCCGCCCGGGACCAGAATAGGGCCTGAAGCAATCCTGCGCTTTTGCGGCCAGCTCCCAAGAAAGTGAGTTGAAAAATGGAGCTCAGGGGCACTGCAATTCACAAACCTGCAGACTTATAAATGATAACTCTCGTCCACAAATATATTGAGGGAAGGTAACGAAGAGGAATGGAAAGCAAGGCAGAATTGCAGGAAACAGATTTCAGGAGGGAGATTCGAATCGCCTTTAAAGCACAGGAAAAGCGGCAAAACCTCGACAATGAAGCCCTTGGCCAAAAAGGGCGTATGCGTTTTTTCCTGAATATATTCAGGAAAAAACGCATACGCCCTTTTTGGCCAACCAAGCAACCTGGAAAGGCAAATCAGCGCGACAAAGAAGTCTCGCTTCCCATCGGTCAAAAGGGCCATGCTGAATAAAGTGTCAAAACCAGAAATGCAGGACAGGCCATGGAGAAACGGGAGCCTGGCTACGCTGATGGGCGGGATGTAAATTGCCAACAGCCACTCTGGAGAAGTGTACGGTGTGTCCTGAAACCTCCAAAAAACTCAGCTTAGAGAGCATAGGGCACTTCCACTCATGGGCGTATAAATTGGGAAAACTAAAAATCAGCAAGACACAGGCACCCCAAAGTTTACGGCTGCTCTGTTGACAAGAACCTCCACTTCGTTACACCTTAAATATCCCAGGAAAGAGAAAAATGGATAAAGACGTTGTGGTCCTTATGTACAATGGAATATCACTCAGCCATGAAACCAACGTCATAAGGCTAGTAGCAGCATGATGAGTGGATTTAGGTATGACGATTCTAAGTGAAATAAGTCATACAGAAAAAGACACTTATCATAAGATATCACTTATAGAGGGAATGTAAAAACCGCTACCCTTGAACTGAATTACAAAACAGAACAGAGTCCCACGTTTAGACAACACACTATGGCTGCTTCACGGGAAAGGTGAGGTGGGGTGATGCATAAAACAAGGGTTTCAAATTAGGTCAGATACCGTTCCATAAAGCCAATATGTAATAGACAAGACCTACTCCTTGCTCAGTGAATTGGACTCAACACCCCCTATTCACCGCCCAAGAATATATCTGACTAGTAAGAATCTTAAAACCTATGTTTTGATATCTCTCTGTAAGTGAGTCAAGTGGGTGTAAAGCGGCAGAGACACAGCAGAAGAAAGCAGCTATACCACATTATAAAAATCAATTACTTTTAAAAACCCGTGAAACAAAGACAGTGAAAGAGAGAGAAATTCTTACAAAATTCGTTCAGGGGCTGTGATGCCACCTGGATTGACCATATCTAGACCCACAGCTGATTGAGACATAAGGGTGGACACTCTTGGGGCTGAGAGATTTGGTGAGGTTGGGTGAGGAAACACAGACCCTTTAAAGTAATACTGCATGGTACCCATCCCATGGGTCCCAAATCTCCAGGTTCAAGGGCATCTTCCTACATCAAAAACATGCATGAGAAACCCAGAAGATGGTACACCGTGTGATCGGGAAAGGTTTCCAAAACGCACCTCTTTTCTCATCTCCTTGTGCTCGGGTTCGCCATTCCAGCCGCTTTACTAGCAATCTCCCTCCTTGGAGAATCAGCACCTTTAACCTCCTGTTCCGTACAGGTTGCAATTTGTCCTGAGGATGAACGGGAAGAGGGGTAACCAATGAGAGACTAGCTCTAGGTATCGGGACAGGCACAGGTCACTCTATTTTCCCATCAGGAAGAAGAATTAACCACAGGCTCAGCCTGCCGCCCGGGACCAGAATAGGGCCTGAAGCAATCCTGCGCTTTTGCGGCCAGCTCCCAAGAAAGCGAGTTGAAAAATGGAGCTCAGGGGCACTGCAATTCACAAACCTGCAGACTTATAAATGATAACTCTCGTCCACAAATATATTGAGGGAAGGTAACGAAGAGGAATGGAAAGCAAGGCAGAATTGCAGGAAACAGATTTCAGGAGGGAGATTCGAATCGCCTTTAAAGCACAGGAAAAGCGGCAAAACCTCGACAATGAAGCCCTTGGCCAAAAAGGGCGTATGCGTTTTTTCCTGAATATATTCAGGAAAAAACGCATACGCTCTTTTTGGCCAACCAAGCAACCTGGAAAGGCAAATCAGCGCTACAAAGAAGTCTCGCTTCCCATCGGTCAAAAGGGCCATGCTGAATAAAGTGTCAAAACCAGAAATGCAGGACAGGCCATGGAGAAACGGGAGCCTGGCTACGCTGATGGGCGGGATGTAAATTGCCAACAGCCACTCTGGAGAAGTGTACGGTGTGTCCTGAAACCTCTAAAAAACTCAGCTTAGAGAGCATAGGGCACTTCCACTCATGGGCGTATAAATTGGGAAAACTAAAAATCAGCAAGACACAGGCACCCCAAAGTTTAGGGCTGCTCTGTTGACAAGAACCTCCACTTCGTTACACCTTAAATATCCCAGGAAAGAGAAAAATGGATAAAGACGTTGTGGTCCTTATGTACAATGGAATATCACTCAGCCATGAAACCAACGTCATAAGGCTAGTAGCAGCATGATGAGTGGATTTAGGTATGACGATTCTAAGTGAAATAAGTCATACAGAAAAAGACACTTATCATAGGATATCACTTATAGATGGAATGTAAAAACCGCTACCCTTGAACTGAATTACAAAACAGAACAGAGTCCCACGTTTAGAAAACACACTATGGCTGCTTCACGGGAAAGGTGAGGTGGGGTGATGCATAAAACAAGGGTTTCAAATTAGGTCAGATACCGTTCCATAAAGCCAATATGTAATAGACAAGACCTACTCCTTGATCAGTGAATTGGACTCAACACCCCCTATTCACCGCCCAAGAATATATCTGACTAGTAAGAATCTTAAAACCTATGTTTTGATATCTCTCTGTAAGTGATTCAAGTGGGTGTAAAGCGGCAGAAACACAGCAGAGGAAAGCAGCTATACCACATTATAAAAATCAATTACTTTTAAAAACCCGTGAAACAAAGACAGTGAAAGAGAGAGAAATTCTTACAAAATTCGTTCAGGGGCTGTGATGCCACCTGGATTGACCATATCTAGACCCACAGCTGATTGAGACATAAGGGTGGACACTCTTGGGGCTGAGAGGTTTGGTGAGGTTGGGTGAGGAAACACAGACCCTTTAAAGTAATACTGCATGGTACCCATCCCATGGGTCCCAAATCTCCAGGTTCAAGGGCATCTTCCTACATCAAAAACATGCATGAGAAACCCAGAAGATGGTACACCGTGTGATCGGGAAAGGTTTCCAAAACGCACCTCTTTTCTCATCTCCTTGTGCTCGGGTTCGCCATTCCAGCCGCTTTACTAGCAATCTCCCTCCTTGGAGAATCAGCACCTTTAACCTCCTGTTCCGTACAGGTTGCAATTTGTCCTGAGGATGAACGGGAAGAGGGGGAACCAATGAGAGACTAGCTCTAGGTATCGGGACAGGCACAGGTCACTCTATTTTCCCATCAGGAAGAAGAATTAACCACAGGCTCAGCCTGCCGCCCGGGACCAGAATAGGGCCTGAAGCAATCTTGCGCTTTTGCGGCCAGCTCCCAAGAAAGTGAGTTGAAAAATGGAGCTCAGGGGCACTGCAATTCACAAACCTGCAGACTTATAAATGATAACTCTCGTCCACAAATATATTGAGGGAAGGTAACGAAGAGGAATGGAAAGCAAGGCAGAATTGCAGGAAACAGATTTCAGGAGGGAGATTCGAATCGCCTTTAAAGCACAGGAAAAGCGGCAAAACCTCGACAATGAAGCCCTTGGCCAAAAAGGGCGTATGCGTTTTTTCCTGAATATATTCAGGAAAAAACGCATACGCCCTTTTTGGCCAACCAAGCAACCTGGAAAGGCAAATCAGCGCTACAAAGAAGTCTCGCTTCCCATCGGTCAAAAGGGCCATGCTGAATAAAGTGTCCAAACCAGAAATGCAGGACAGGCCATGGAGAAACGGGAGCCTGGCTACGCTGATGGGCGGGATGTAAATTGCCAACAGCCACTCTGGAGAAGTGTACGGTGTGTCCTGAAACCTCTAAAAAAACTCAGCTTAGAGAGCAAAGGGCACTTCCACTCATGGGCGTATAAATTGGGAAAACTAAAAATCAGCAAGACACAGGCACCCCAAAGTTTAGGGCTGCTCTGTTGACAAGAACCTCCACTTCGTTACACCTTAAATATCCCAGGAAAGAGAAAAATGGATAAAGACGTTGTGGTCCTTATGTACAATGGAATATCACTCAGCCATGAAACCAACGTCATAAGGCTAGTAGCAGCATGATGAGTGGATTTAGGTATGACGATTCTAAGTGAAATAAGTCATACAGAAAAAGACACTTATCATAGGATATCACTTATAGAGGGAATGTAAAAACCGCTACCCTTGAACTGAATTACAAAACAGAACAGAGTCCCACGTTTAGAAAACACACTATGGCTGCTTCACGGGAAAGGTGAGGTGGGGTGATGCATAAAACAAGGGTTTCAAATTAGGTCAGATACCGTTCCATAAACCCAATATGTAATAGACAAGACCTACTCCTTGATCAGTGAATTGGACTCAACACCCCCTATTCACCGCCCAAGAATATATCTGACTAGTAAGAATCTTAAAACCTATGTATTGATATCTCTCTGTAAGTGACTCAAGTGGGTGTAAAGCGGCAGAAACACAGCAGAGGAAAGCAGATATACCACATTATAAAAATCAATTACTTTTAAAAACCCGTGAAACAAAGACAGTGAAAGAGAGAGAAATTCTTACAAAATTCGTTCAGGGGCTGTGATGCCACCTGGATTGACCATATCTAGACCCACAGCTGATTGAGACATAAGGGTGGACACTCTTGGGGCTGAGAGGTTTGGTGAGGTTGGGTGAGGAAACACAGACCCTTTAAAGTAATACTGCATGGTACCCATCCCATGGGTCCCAAATCTCCAGGTTCAAGGGCATCTTCCTACATCAAAAACATGCATGAGAAACCCAGAAGATGGTACACCGTGTGATCGGGAAAGGTTTCCAAAACGCACCTCTTTTCTCATCTCCTTGTGCTCGGGTTCGCCATTCCAGCCGCTTTACTAGCAATCTCCCTCCTTGGAGAATCAGCACCTTTAACCTCCTGTTCCGTACAGGTTGCAATTTGTCCTGAGGATGAACGGGAAGAGGGGTAACCAATGAGAGACTAGCTCTAGGTATCGGGACAGGCACAGGTCACTCTATTTTCCCATCAGGATGAAGAATTAACCACAGGCTCAGCCTGCCGCCCGGGACCAGAATAGGACCTGAAGCAATCCTGCGCTTTTGCGGCCAGCTCCCAAGAAAGCGAGTTGAAAAATGGAGCTCAGGGGCACTGCAATTCACAAACCTGCAGACTTATAAATGATAACTCTCGTCCACAAATATATTGAGGGAAGGTAACGAAGAGGAATGGAAAGCAAGGCAGAATTGCAGGAAACAGATTTCAGGAGGGAGATTCGAATCGCCTTTAAAGCACAGGAAAAGCGGCAAAACCTCGACAATGAAGCCCTTGGCCAAAAAGGGCGTATGCGTTTTTTCCTGAATATATTCAGGAAAAAACGCATACGCCCTTTTTGGCCAACCAAGCAACCTGGAAAGGCAAATCAGCGCGACAAAGAAGTCTCGCTTCCCATCGGTCAAAAGGGCCATGCTGAATAAAGTGTCAAAACCAGAAATGCAGGAGAGGCCATGGAGAAACGGGAGCCTGGCTACGCTGATGGGCGGGATGTAAATTGCCAACAGCCACTCTGGAGAAGTGTACGGTGTGTCCTGAAACCTCCAAAAAACTCAGCTTAGAGAGCATAGGGCACTTCCACTCATGGGCGTATAAATTGGGAAAACTAAAAATCAGCAAGACACAGGCACCCCAAAGTTTACGGCTGCTCTGTTGACAAGAACCTCCACTTCGTTACACCTTAAATATCCCAGGAAAGAGAAAAATGGATAAAGACGTTGTGGTCCTTATGTACAATGGAATATCACTCAGCCATGAAACCAACGTCATAAGGCTAGTAGCAGCATGATGAGTGGATTTAGGTATGACGATTCTAAGTGAAATAAGTCATACAGAAAAAGACACTTATCATAAGATATCACTTATAGAGGGAATGTAAAAACCGCTACCCTTGAACTGAATTACAAAACAGAACAGAGTCCCACGTTTAGACAACACACTATGGCTGCTTCACGGGAAAGGTGAGGTGGGGTGATGCATAAAACAAGGGTTTCAAATTAGGTCAGATACCGTTCCATAAAGCCAATATGTAATAGACAAGACCTACTCCTTGCTCAGTGAATTGGACTCAACACCCCCTATTCACCGCCCAAGAATATATCTGACTAGTAAGAATCTTAAAACCTATGTTTTGATATCTCTCTGTAAGTGAGTCAAGTGGGTGTAAAGCGGCAGAGACACAGCAGAAGAAAGCAGCTATACCACATTATAAAAATCAATTACTTTTAAAAACCCGTGAAACAAAGACAGTGAAAGAGAGAGAAATTCTTACAAAATTCGTTCAGGGGCTGTGATGCCACCTGGATTGACCATATCTAGACCCACAGCTGATTGAGACATAAGGGTGGACACTCTTGGGGCTGAGAGGTTTGGTGAGGTTGGGTGAGGAAACACAGACCCTTTAAAGTAATACTGCATGGTACCCATCCCATGGGTCCCAAATCTCCAGGTTCAAGGGCATCTTCCTACATCAAAAACATGCATGAGAAACCCAGAAGATGGTACACCGTGTGATCGGGAAAGGTTTCCAAAACGCACCTCTTTTCTCATCTCCTTGTGCTCGGGTTCGCCATTCCAGCCGCTTTACTAGCAATCTCCCTCCTTGGAGAATCAGCACCTTTAACCTCCTGTTCCGTACAGGTTGCAATTTGTCCTGAGGATGAACGGGAAGAGGGGTAACCAATGAGAGACTAGCTCTAGGTATCGGGACAGGCACAGGTCACTCTATTTTCCCATCAGGAAGAAGAATTAACCACAGGCTCAGCCTGCCGCCCGGGACCAGAATAGGGCCTGAAGCAATCCTGCGCTTTTGCGGCCAGCTCCCAAGAAAGCGAGTTGAAAAATGGAGCTCAGGGGCACTGCAATTCACAAACCTGCAGACTTATAAATGATAACTCTCGTCCACAAATATATTGAGGGAAGGTAACGAAGAGGAATGGAAAGCAAGGCAGAATTGCAGGAAACAGATTTCAGGAGGGAGATTCGAATCGCCTTTAAAGCACAGGAAAAGCGGCAAAACCTCGACAATGAAGCCCTTGGCCAAAAAGGGCGTATGCGTTTTTTCCTGAATATATTCAGGAAAAAACGCATACGCCCTTTTTGGCCAACCAAGCAACCTGGAAAGGCAAATCAGCGCTACAAAGAAGTCTCGCTTCCCATCGGTCAAAAGGGCCATGCTGAATAAAGTGTCAAAACCAGAAATGCAGGACAGGCCATGGAGAAACGGGAGCCTGGCTACGCTGATGGGCGGGATGTAAATTGCCAACAGCCACTCTGGAGAAGTGTACGGTGTGTCCTGAAACCTCTAAAAAACTCAGCTTAGAGAGCATAGGGCACTTCCACTCATGGGCGTATAAATTGGGAAAACTAAAAATCAGCAAGACACAGGCACCCCAAAGTTTAGGGCTGCTCTGTTGACAAGAACCTCCACTTCGTTACACCTTAAATATCCCAGGAAAGAGAAAAATGGATAAAGACGTTGTGGTCCTTATGTACAATGGAATATCACTCAGCCATGAAACCAACGTCATAAGGCTAGTAGCAGCATGATGAGTGGATTTAGGTATGACGATTCTAAGTGAAATAAGTCATACAGAAAAAGACACTTATCATAGGATATCACTTATAGACGGAATGTAAAAACCGCTACCCTTGAACTGAATTACAAAACAGAACAGAGTCCCACGTTTAGAAAACACACTATGGCTGCTTCACGGGAAAGGTGAGGTGGGGTGATGCATAAAACAAGGGTTTCAAATTAGGTCAGATACCGTTCCATAAAGCCAATATGTAATAGACAAGACCTACTCCTTGCTCAGTGAATTGGACTCAACACCCCCTATTCACCGCCCAAGAATATATCTGACTAGTAAGAATCTTAAAACCTATGTTTTGATATCTCTCTGTAAGTGACTCAAGTGGGTGTAAAGCGGCAGAAACACAGCAGAGGAAAGCAGCTATACCACATTATAAAAATCAATTACTTTTAAAAACCCGTGAAACAAAGACAGTGAAAGAGAGAGAAATTCTTACAAAATTCGTTCAGGGGCTGTGATGCCACCTGGATTGACCATATCTAGACCCACAGCTGATTGAGAAATAAGGGTGGACACTCTTGGGGCTGAGAGGTTTGGTGAGGTTGGGTGAGGAAACACAGACCCTTTAAAGTAATACTGCATGGTACCCATCCCATGGGTCCCAAATCTCCAGGTTCAAGGGCATCTTCCTACATCAAAAACATGCATGAGAAACCCAGAAGATGGTACACCGTGTGATCGGGAAAGGTTTCCAAAACGCACCTCTTTTCTCATCTCCTTGTGCTCGGGTTCGCCATTCCAGCCGCTTTACTAGCAATCTCCCTCCTTGGAGAATCAGCACCTTTAACCTCCTGTTCCGTACAGGTTGCAATTTGTCCTGAGGATGAACGGGAAGAGGGGTAACCAATGAGAGACTAGCTCTAGGTATCGGGACAGGCACAGGTCACTCTATTTTCCCATCAGGAAGAAGAATTAACCACAGGCTCAGCCTGCCGCCCGGGACCAGAATAGGGCCTGAAGCAATCCTGCGCTTTTGCGGCCAGCTCCCAAGAAAGTGAGTTGAAAAATGGAGCTCAGGGGCACTGCAATTCACAAACCTGCAGACTTATAAATGATAACTCTCGTCCACAAATATATTGAGGGAAGGTAACGAAGAGGAATGGAAAGCAAGGCAGAATTGCAGGAAACAGATTTCAGGAGGGAGATTCGAATCGCCTTTAAAGCACAGGAAAAGCGGCAAAACCTCGACAATGAAGCCCTTGGCCAAAAAGGGCGTATGCGTTTTTTCCTGAATATATTCAGGAAAAAACGCATACGCCCTTTTTGGCCAACCAAGCAACCTGGAAAGGCAAATCAGCGCGACAAAGAAGTCTCGCTTCCCATCGGTCAAAAGGGCCATGCTGAATAAAGTGTCAAAACCAGAAATGCAGGACAGGCCATGGAGAAACGGGAGCCTGGCTACGCTGATGGGCGGGATGTAAATTGCCAACAGCCACTCTGGAGAAGTGTACGGTGTGTCCTGAAACCTCCAAAAAACTCAGCTTAGAGAGCATAGGGCACTTCCACTCATGGGCGTATAAATTGGGAAAACTAAAAATCAGCAAGACACAGGCACCCCAAAGTTTACGGCTGCTCTGTTGACAAGAACCTCCACTTCGTTACACCTTAAATATCCCAGGAAAGAGAAAAATGGATAAAGACGTTGTGGTCCTTATGTACAATGGAATATCACTCAGCCATGAAACCAACGTCATAAGGCTAGTAGCAGCATGATGAGTGGATTTAGGTATGACGATTCTAAGTGAAATAAGTCATACAGAAAAAGACACTTATCATAAGATATCACTTATAGAGGGAATGTAAAAACCGCTACCCTTGAACTGAATTACAAAACAGAACAGAGTCCCACGTTTAGACAACACACTATGGCTGCTTCACGGGAAAGGTGAGGTGGGGTGATGCATAAAACAAGGGTTTCAAATTAGGTCAGATACCGTTCCATAAAGCCAATATGTAATAGACAAGACCTACTCCTTGCTCAGTGAATTGGACTCAACACCCCCTATTCACCGCCCAAGAATATATCTGACTAGTAAGAATCTTAAAACCTATGTTTTGATATCTCTCTGTAAGTGAGTCAAGTGGGTGTAAAGCGGCAGAGACACAGCAGAAGAAAGCAGCTATACCACATTATAAAAATCAATTACTTTTAAAAACCCGTGAAACAAAGACAGTGAAAGAGAGAGAAATTCTTACAAAATTCGTTCAGGGGCTGTGATGCCACCTGGATTGACCATATCTAGACCCACAGCTGATTGAGACATAAGGGTGGACACTCTTGGGGCTGAGAGATTTGGTGAGGTTGGGTGAGGAAACACAGACCCTTTAAAGTAATACTGCATGGTACCCATCCCATGGGTCCCAAATCTCCAGGTTCAAGGGCATCTTCCTACATCAAAAACATGCATGAGAAACCCAGAAGATGGTACACCGTGTGATCGGGAAAGGTTTCCAAAACGCACCTCTTTTCTCATCTCCTTGTGCTCGGGTTCGCCATTCCAGCCGCTTTACTAGCAATCTCCCTCCTTGGAGAATCAGCACCTTTAACCTCCTGTTCCGTACAGGTTGCAATTTGTCCTGAGGATGAACGGGAAGAGGGGTAACCAATGAGAGACTAGCTCTAGGTATCGGGACAGGCACAGGTCACTCTATTTTCCCATCAGGAAGAAGAATTAACCACAGGCTCAGCCTGCCGCCCGGGACCAGAATAGGGCCTGAAGCAATCCTGCGCTTTTGCGGCCAGCTCCCAAGAAAGCGAGTTGAAAAATGGAGCTCAGGGGCACTGCAATTCACAAACCTGCAGACTTATAAATGATAACTCTCGTCCACAAATATATTGAGGGAAGGTAACGAAGAGGAATGGAAAGCAAGGCAGAATTGCAGGAAACAGATTTCAGGAGGGAGATTCGAATCGCCTTTAAAGCACAGGAAAAGCGGCAAAACCTCGACAATGAAGCCCTTGGCCAAAAAGGGCGTATGCGTTTTTTCCTGAATATATTCAGGAAAAAACGCATACGCCCTTTTTGGCCAACCAAGCAACCTGGAAAGGCAAATCAGCGCTACAAAGAAGTCTCGCTTCCCATCGGTCAAAAGGGCCATGCTGAATAAAGTGTCAAAACCAGAAATGCAGGACAGGCCATGGAGAAACGGGAGCCTGGCTACGCTGATGGGCGGGATGTAAATTGCCAACAGCCACTCTGGAGAAGTGTACGGTGTGTCCTGAAACCTCTAAAAAACTCAGCTTAGAGAGCATAGGGCACTTCCACTCATGGGCGTATAAATTGGGAAAACTAAAAATCAGCAAGACACAGGCACCCCAAAGTTTAGGGCTGCTCTGTTGACAAGAACCTCCACTTCGTTACACCTTAAATATCCCAGGAAAGAGAAAAATGGATAAAGACGTTGTGGTCCTTATGTACAATGGAATATCACTCAGCCATGAAACCAACGTCATAAGGCTAGTAGCAGCATGATGAGTGGATTTAGGTATGACGATTCTAAGTGAAATAAGTCATACAGAAAAAGACACTTATCATAGGATATCACTTATAGATGGAATGTAAAAACCGCTACCCTTGAACTGAATTACAAAACAGAACAGAGTCCCACGTTTAGAAAACACACTATGGCTGCTTCACGGGAAAGGTGAGGTGGGGTGATGCATAAAACAAGGGTTTCAAATTAGGTCAGATACCGTTCCATAAAGCCAATATGTAATAGACAAGACCTACTCCTTGATCAGTGAATTGGACTCAACACCCCCTATTCACCGCCCAAGAATATATCTGACTAGTAAGAATCTTAAAACCTATGTTTTGATATCTCTCTGTAAGTGATTCAAGTGGGTGTAAAGCGGCAGAAACACAGCAGAGGAAAGCAGCTATACCACATTATAAAAATCAATTACTTTTAAAAACCCGTGAAACAAAGACAGTGAAAGAGAGAGAAATTCTTACAAAATTCGTTCAGGGGCTGTGATGCCACCTGGATTGACCATATCTAGACCCACAGCTGATTGAGACATAAGGGTGGACACTCTTGGGGCTGAGAGGTTTGGTGAGGTTGGGTGAGGAAACACAGACCCTTTAAAGTAATACTGCATGGTACCCATCCCATGGGTCCCAAATCTCCAGGTTCAAGGGCATCTTCCTACATCAAAAACATGCATGAGAAACCCAGAAGATGGTACACCGTGTGATCGGGAAAGGTTTCCAAAACGCACCTCTTTTCTCATCTCCTTGTGCTCGGGTTCGCCATTCCAGCCGCTTTACTAGCAATCTCCCTCCTTGGAGAATCAGCACCTTTAACCTCCTGTTCCGTACAGGTTGCAATTTGTCCTGAGGATGAACGGGAAGAGGGGTAACCAATGAGAGACTAGCTCTAGGTATCGGGACAGGCACAGGTCACTCTATTTTCCCATCAGGAAGAAGAATTAACCACAGGCTCAGCCTGCCGCCCGGGACCAGAATAGGGCCTGAAGCAATCTTGCGCTTTTGCGGCCAGCTCCCAAGAAAGTGAGTTGAAAAATGGAGCTCAGGGGCACTGCAATTCACAAACCTGCAGACTTATAAATGATAACTCTCGTCCACAAATATATTGAGGGAAGGTAACGAAGAGGAATGGAAAGCAAGGCAGAATTGCAGGAAACAGATTTCAGGAGGGAGATTCGAATCGCCTTTAAAGCACAGGAAAAGCGGCAAAACCTCGACAATGAAGCCCTTGGCCAAAAAGGGCGTATGCGTTTTTTCCTGAATATATTCAGGAAAAAACGCATACGCCCTTTTTGGCCAACCAAGCAACCTGGAAAGGCAAATCAGCGCTACAAAGAAGTCTCGCTTCCCATCGGTCAAAAGGGCCATGCTGAATAAAGTGTCCAAACCAGAAATGCAGGACAGGCCATGGAGAAACGGGAGCCTGGCTACGCTGATGGGCGGGATGTAAATTGCCAACAGCCACTCTGGAGAAGTGTACGGTGTGTCCTGAAACCTCTAAAAAAACTCAGCTTAGAGAGCAAAGGGCACTTCCACTCATGGGCGTATAAATTGGGAAAACTAAAAATCAGCAAGACACAGGCACCCCAAAGTTTAGGGCTGCTCTGTTGACAAGAACCTCCACTTCGTTACACCTTAAATATCCCAGGAAAGAGAAAAATGGATAAAGACGTTGTGGTCCTTATGTACAATGGAATATCACTCAGCCATGAAACCAACGTCATAAGGCTAGTAGCAGCATGATGAGTGGATTTAGGTATGACGATTCTAAGTGAAATAAGTCATACAGAAAAAGACACTTATCATAGGATATCACTTATAGAGGGAATGTAAAAACCGCTACCCTTGAACTGAATTACAAAACAGAACAGAGTCCCACGTTTAGAAAACACACTATGGCTGCTTCACGGGAAAGGTGAGGTGGGGTGATGCATAAAACAAGGGTTTCAAATTAGGTCAGATACCGTTCCATAAACCCAATATGTAATAGACAAGACCTACTCCTTGATCAGTGAATTGGACTCAACACCCCCTATTCACCGCCCAAGAATATATCTGACTAGTAAGAATCTTAAAACCTATGTATTGATATCTCTCTGTAAGTGACTCAAGTGGGTGTAAAGCGGCAGAAACACAGCAGAGGAAAGCAGATATACCACATTATAAAAATCAATTACTTTTAAAAACCCGTGAAACAAAGACAGTGAAAGAGAGAGAAATTCTTACAAAATTCGTTCAGGGGCTGTGATGCCACCTGGATTGACCATATCTAGACCCACAGCTGATTGAGACATAAGGGTGGACACTCTTGGGGCTGAGAGGTTTGGTGAGGTTGGGTGAGGAAACACAGACCCTTTAAAGTAATACTGCATGGTACCCATCCCATGGGTCCCAAATCTCCAGGTTCAAGGGCATCTTCCTACATCAAAAACATGCATGAGAAACCCAGAAGATGGTACACCGTGTGATCGGGAAAGGTTTCCAAAACGCACCTCTTTTCTCATCTCCTTGTGCTCGGGTTCGCCATTCCAGCCGCTTTACTAGCAATCTCCCTCCTTGGAGAATCAGCACCTTTAACCTCCTGTTCCGTACAGGTTGCAATTTGTCCTGAGGATGAACGGGAAGAGGGGTAACCAATGAGAGACTAGCTCTAGGTATCGGGACAGGCACAGGTCACTCTATTTTCCCATCAGGAAGAAGAATTAACCACAGGCTCAGCCTGCCGCCCGGGACCAGAATAGGGCCTGAAGCAATCCTGCGCTTTTGCGGCCAGCTCCCAAGAAAGTGAGTTGAAAAATGGAGCTCAGGGGCACTGCAATTCACAAACCTGCAGACTTATAAATGATAACTCTCGTCCACAAATATATTGAGGGAAGGTAACGAAGAGGAATGGAAAGCAAGGCAGAATTGCAGGAAACAGATTTCAGGAGGGAGATTCGAATCGCCTTTAAAGCACAGGAAAAGCGGCAAAACCTCGACAATGAAGCCCTTGGCCAAAAAGGGCGTATGCGTTTTTTCCTGAATATATTCAGGAAAAAACGCATACGCCCTTTTTGGCCAACCAAGCAACCTGGAAAGGCAAATCAGCGCGACAAAGAAGTCTCGCTTCCCATCGGTCAAAAGGGCCATGCTGAATAAAGTGTCAAAACCAGAAATGCAGGACAGGCCATGGAGAAACGGGAGCCTGGCTACGCTGATGGGCGGGATGTAAATTGCCAACAGCCACTCTGGAGAAGTGTACGGTGTGTCCTGAAACCTCCAAAAAACTCAGCTTAGAGAGCATAGGGCACTTCCACTCATGGGCGTATAAATTGGGAAAACTAAAAATCAGCAAGACACAGGCACCCCAAAGTTTACGGCTGCTCTGTTGACAAGAACCTCCACTTCGTTACACCTTAAATATCCCAGGAAAGAGAAAAATGGATAAAGACGTTGTGGTCCTTATGTACAATGGAATATCACTCAGCCATGAAACCAACGTCATAAGGCTAGTAGCAGCATGATGAGTGGATTTAGGTATGACGATTCTAAGTGAAATACGTCATACAGAAAAAGACACTTATCATAAGATATCACTTATAGAGGGAATGTAAAAACCGCTACCCTTGAACTGAATTACAAAACAGAACAGAGTCCCACGTTTAGAAAACACACTATGGCTGCTTCACGGGAAAGGTGAGGTGGGGTGATGCATAAAACAAGGGTTTCAAATTAGGTCAGATACCGTTCCATAAAGCCAATATGTAATAGACAAGACCTACTCCTTGCTCAGTGAATTGGACTCAACACCCCCTATTCACCGCCCAAGAATATATCTGACTAGTAAGAATCTTAAAACCTATGTATTGATATCTCTCTGTAAGTGACTCAAGTGGGTGTAAAGCGGCAGAAACACAGCAGAGGAAAGCAGATATACCACATTATAAAAATCAATTACTTTTAAAAACCCGTGAAACAAAGACAGTGAAAGAGAGAGAAATTCTTACAAAATTCGTTCAGGGGCTGTGATGCCACCTGGATTGACCATATCTAGACCCACAGCTGATTGAGACATAAGGGTGGACACTCTTGGGGCTGAGAGGTTTGGTGAGGTTGGGTGAGGAAACACAGACCCTTTAAAGTAATACTGCATGGTACCCATCCCATGGGTCCCAAATCTCCAGTTCAAGGGCATCTTCCTACATCAAAAACATGCATGAGAAACCCAGAAGATGGTACACCGTGTGATCGGGAAAGGTTTCCAAAACGCACCTCTTTTCTCATCTCCTTGTGCTCGGGTTCGCCATTCCAGCCGCTTTACTAGCAATCTCCCTCCTTGGAGAATCAGCACCTTTAACCTCCTGTTCCGTACAGGTTGCAATTTGTCCTGAGGATGAACGGGAAGAGGGGTAACCAATGAGAGACTAGCTCTAGGTATCGGGACAGGCACAGGTCACTCTATTTTCCCATCAGGAAGAAGAATTAACCACAGGCTCAGCCTGCCGCCCGGGACCAGAATAGGGCCTGAAGCAATCCTGCGCTTTTGCGGCCAGCTCCCAAGAAAGTGAGTTGAAAAATGGAGCTCAGGGGCACTGCAATTCACAAACCTGCAGACTTATAAATGATAACTCTCGTCCACAAATATATTGAGGGAAGGTAACGAAGAGGAATGGAAAGCAAGGCAGAATTGCAGGAAACAGATTTCAGGAGGGAGATTCGAATCGCCTTTAAAGCACAGGAAAAGCGGCAAAACCTCGACAATGAAGCCCTTGGCCAAAAAGGGCGTATGCGTTTTTTCCTGAATATATTCAGGAAAAAACGCATACGCCCTTTTTGGCCAACCAAGCAACCTGGAAAGGCAAATCAGCGCGACAAAGAAGTCTCGCTTCCCATCGGTCAAAAGGGCCATGCTGAATAAAGTGTCAAAACCAGAAATGCAGGACAGGCCATGGAGAAACGGGAGCCTGGCTACGCTGATGGGCGGGATGTAAATTGCCAACAGCCACTCTGGAGAAGTGTACGGTGTGTCCTGAAACCTCCAAAAAACTCAGCTTAGAGAGCATAGGGCACTTCCACTCATGGGCGTATAAATTGGGAAAACTAAAAATCAGCAAGACACAGGCACCCCAAAGTTTAGGGCTGCTCTGTTGACAAGAACCTCCACTTCGTTACACCTTAAATATCCCAGGAAAGAGAAAAATGGATAAAGACGTTGTGGTCCTTATGTACAATGGAATATCACTCAGCCATGAAACCAACGTCATAAGGCTAGTAGCAGCATGATGAGTGGATTTAGGTATGACGATTCTAAGTGAAATAAGTCATACAGAAAAAGACACTTATCATAAGATATCACTTATAGAGGGAATGTAAAAACCGCTACCCTTGAACTGAATTACAAAACAGAACAGAGTCCCACGTTTAGAAAACACACTATGGCTGCTTCACGGGAAAGGTGAGGTGGGGTGATGCATAAAACAAGGGTTTCAAATTAGGTCAGATACCGTTCCATAAAGCCAATATGTAATAGACAAGACCTACTCCTTGCTCAGTGAATTGGACTCAACACCCCCTATTCACCGCCCAAGAATATATCTGACTAGTAAGAATCTTAAAACCTATGTTTTGATATCTCTCTGTAAGTGAGTCAAGTGGGTGTAAAGCGGCAGAGACACAGCAGAAGAAAGCAGCTATACCACATTATAAAAATCAATTACTTTTAAAAACCCGTGAAACAAAGACAGTGAAAGAGAGAGAAATTCTTACAAAATTCGTTCAGGGGCTGTGATGCCACCTGGATTGACCATATCTAGACCCACAGCTGATTGAGACATAAGGGTGGACACTCTTGGGGCTGAGAGATTTGGTGAGGTTGGGTGAGGAAACACAGACCCTTTAAAGTAATACTGAATGGTACCCATCCCATGGGTCCCAAATCTCCAGGTTCAAGGGCATCTTCCTACATCAAAAACATGCATGAGAAACCCAGAAGATGGTACACCGTGTGATCGGGAAAGGTTTCCAAAACGCACCTCTTTTCTCATCTCCTTGTGCTCGGGTTCGCCATTCCAGCCGCTTTACTAGCAATCTCCCTCCTTGGAGAATCAGCACCTTTAACCTCCTGTTCGTACAGGTTGCAATTTGTCCTGAGGATGAACGGGAAGAGGGGTAACCAATGAGAGACTAGCTCTAGGTATCGGGACAGGCACAGGTCACTCTATTTTCCCATCAGGAAGAAGAATTAACCACAGGCTCAGCCTGCCGCCCGGGACAAGAATAGGGCCTGAAGCAATCCTGCGCTTTTGCGGCCAGCTCCCAAGAAAGCGAGTTGAAAAATGGAGCTCAGGGGCACTGCAATTCACAAACCTGCAGACTTATAAATGATAACTCTCGTCCACAAATATATTGAGGGAAGGTAACGAAGAGGAATGGAAAGCAAGGCAGAATTGCAGGAAACAGATTTCAGGAGGGAGATTCGAATCGCCTTTAAAGCACAGGAAAAGCGGCAAAACCTCGACAATGAAGCCCTTGGCCAAAAAGGGCGTATGCGTTTTTTCCTGAATATATTCAGGAAAAAACGCATACGCCCTTTTTGGCCAACCAAGCAACCTGGAAAGGCAAATCAGCGCTACAAAGAAGTCTCGCTTCCCATTGGTCAAAAGGGCCATGCTGAATAAAGTGTCAAAACCAGAAATGCAGGACAGGCCATGGAGAAACGGGAGCCTGGCTACGCTGATGGGCGGGATGTAAATTGCCAACAGCCACTCTGGAGAAGTGTACGGTGTGTCCTGAAACCTCTAAAAAACTCAGCTTAGAGAGCATAGGGCACTTCCACTCATGGGCGTATAAATTGGGAAAACTAAAAATCAGCAAGACACAGGCACCCCAAAGTTTAGGGCTGCTCTGTTGACAAGAACCTCCACTTCGTTACACCTTAAATATCCCAGGAAAGAGAAAAATGGATAAAGACGTTGTGGTCCTTATGTACAATGGAATATCACTCAGCCATGAAACCAACGTCATAAGGCTAGTAGCAGCATGATGAGTGGATTTAGGTATGACGATTCTAAGTGAAATAAGTCATACAGAAAAAGACACTTATCATAGGATATCACTTATAGAGGGAATGTAAAAACCGCTACCCTTGAACTGAATTACAAAACAGAACAGAGTCCCACGTTCAGAAAACACACTATGGCTGCTTCACGGGAAAGGTGAGGTGGGGTGATGCATAAAACAAGGGTTTCAAATTAGGTCAGATACCGTTCCATAAAGCCAATATGTAATAGACAAGACCTACTCCTTGCTCAGTGAATTGGACTCAACACCCCCTATTCACCGCCCAAGAATATATCTGACTAGTAAGAATCTTAAAACCTATGTTTTGATATCTCTCTGTAAGTGATTCAAGTGGGTGTAAAGCGGCAGAAACACAGCAGAGGAAAGCAGCTATACCACATTATAAAAATCAATTACTTTTAAAAACCCGTGAAACAAAGACAGTGAAAGAGAGAGAAATTCTTACAAAATTCGTTCAGGGGCTGTGATGCCACCTGGATTGACCATATCTAGACCCACAGCTGATTGAGACATAAGGGTGGACACTCTTGGGGCTGAGAGGTTTGGTGAGGTTGGGTGAGGAAACACAGACCCTTTAAAGTAATACTGCATGGTACCCATCCCATGGGTCCCAAATCTCCAGGTTCAAGGGCATCTTCCTACATCAAAAACATGCATGAGAAACCCAGAAGATGGTACACCGTGTGATCGGGAAAGGTTTCCAAAACACACCTCTTTTCTCATCTCCTTGTGCTCGGGTTCGCCATTCCAGCCGCTTTACTAGCAATCTCCCTCCTTGGAGAATCAGCACCTTTAACCTCCTGTTCCGTACAGGTTGCAATTTGTCCTGAGGATGAACGGGAAGAGGGGTAACCAATGAGAGACTAGCTCTAGGTATCGGGACAGGCACAGGTCACTCTATTTTCCCATCAGGAAGAAGAATTAACCACAGGCTCAGCCTGCCGCCCGGGACCAGAATAGGGCCTGAAGCAATCTTGCGCTTTTGCGGCCAGCTCCCAAGAAAGTGAGTTGAAAAATGGAGCTCAGGGGCACTGCAATTCACAAACCTGCAGACTTATAAATGATAACTCTCGTCCACAAATATATTGAGGGAAGGTAACGAAGAGGAATGGAAAGCAAGGCAGAATTGCAGGAAACAGATTTCAGGAGGGAGATTCGAATCGCCTTTAAAGCACAGGAAAAGCGGCAAAACCTCGACAATGAAGCCCTTGGCCAAAAAGGGCGTATGCGTTTTTTCCTGAATATATTCAGGAAAAAACGCATACGCCCTTTTTGGCCAACCAAGCAACCTGGAAAGGCAAATCAGCGCTACAAAGAAGTCTCGCTTCCCATCGGTCAAAAGGGCCATGCTGAATAAAGTGTCCAAACCAGAAATGCAGGACAGGCCATGGAGAAACGGGAGCCTGGCTACGCTGATGGGCGGGATGTAAATTGCCAACAGCCACTCTGGAGAAGTGTACGGTGTGTCCTGAAACCTCTAAAAAACTCAGCTTAGAGAGCAAAGGGCACTTCCACTCATGGGCGTATAAATTGGGAAAACTAAAAATCAGCAAGACACAGGCACCCCAAAGTTTAGGGCTGCTCTGTTGACAAGAACCTCCACTTCGTTACACCTTAAATATCCCAGGAAAGAGAAAAATGGATAAAGACGTTGTGGTCCTTATGTACAATGGAATATCACTCAGCCATGAAACCAACGTCATAAGGCTAGTAGCAGCATGATGAGTGGATTTAGGTATGACGATTCTAAGTGAAATAAGTCATACAGAAAAAGACACTTATCATAGGATATCACTTATAGAGGGAATGTAAAAACCGCTACCCTTGAACTGAATTACAAAACAGAACAGAGTCCCACGTTCAGAAAACACACTATGGCTGCTTCACGGGAAAGGTGAGGTGGGGTGATGCATAAAACAAGGGTTTCAAATTAGGTCAGATACCGTTCCATAAACCCAATATGTAATAGACAAGACCTACTCCTTGATCAGTGAATTGGACTCAACACCCCCTATTCACCGCCCAAGAATATATCTGACTAGTAAGAATCTTAAAACCTATGTATTGATATCTCTCTGTAAGTGACTCAAGTGGGTGTAAAGCGGCAGAAACACAGCAGAGGAAAGCAGATATACCACATTATAAAAATCAATTACTTTTAAAAACCCGTGAAACAAAGACAGTGAAAGAGAGAGAAATTCTTACAAAATTCGTTCAGGGGCTGTGATGCCACCTGGATTGACCATATCTAGACCCACAGCTGATTGAGACATAAGGGTGGACACTCTTGGGGCTGAGAGGTTTGGTGAGGTTGGGTGAGGAAACACAGACCCTTTAAAGTAATACTGCATGGTACCCATCCCATGGGTCCCAAATCTCCAGGTTCAAGGGCATCTTCCTACATCAAAAACATGCATGAGAAACCCAGAAGATGGTACACCGTGTGATCGGGAAAGGTTTCCAAAACGCACCTCTTTTCTCATCTCCTTGTGCTCGGGTTCGCCATTCCAGCCGCTTTACTAGCAATCTCCCTCCTTGGAGAATCAGCACCTTTAACCTCCTGTTCCGTACAGGTTGCAATTTGTCCTGAGGATGAACGGGAAGAGGGGGAACCAATGAGAGACTAGCTCTAGGTATCGGGACAGGCACAGGTCACTCTATTTTCCCATCAGGAAGAAGAATTAACCACAGGCTCAGCCTGCCGCCCGGGACCAGAATAGGGCCTGAAGCAATCCTGCGCTTTTGCGGCCAGCTCCCAAGAAAGCGAGTTGAAAAATGGAGCTCAGGGGCACTGCAATTCACAAACCTGCAGACTTATAAATGATAACTCTCGTCCACAAATATATTGAGGGAAGGTAACGAAGAGGAATGGAAAGCAAGGCAGAATTGCAGGAAACAGATTTCAGGAGGGAGATTCGAATCGCCTTTAAAGCACAGGAAAAGCGGCAAAACCTCGACAATGAAGCCCTTGGCCAAAAAGGGCGTATGCGTTTTTTCCTGAATATATTCAGGAAAAAACGCATACGCCCTTTTTGGCCAACCAAGCAACCTGGAAAGGCAAATCAGCGCTACAAAGAAGTCTCGCTTCCCATCGGTCAAAAGGGCCATGCTGAATAAAGTGTCCAAACCAGAAATGCAGGACAGGCCATGGAGAAACGGGAGCCTGGCTACGCTGATGGGCGGGATGTAAATTGCCAACAGCCACTCTGGAGAAGTGTACGGTGTGTCCTGAAACCTCTAAAAAACTCAGCTTAGAGAGCATAGGGCACTTCCACTCATGGGCGTATAAATTGGGAAAACTAAAAATCAGCAAGACACAGGCACCCCAAAGTTTAGGGCTGCTCTGTTGACAAGAACCTCCACTTCGTTACACCTTAAATATCCCAGGAAAGAGAAAAATGGATAAAGACGTTGTGGTCCTTATGTACAATGGAATATCACTCAGCCATGAAACCAACGTCATAAGGCTAGTAGCAGCATGATGAGTGGATTTAGGTATGACGATTCTAAGTGAAATAAGTCATACAGAAAAAGACACTTATCATAGGATATCACTTATAGACGGAATGTAAAAACCGCTACCCTTGAACTGAATTACAAAACAGAAAAGAGTCCCACGTTTAGAAAACACACTATGGCTGCTTCACGGGAAAGGTGAGGTGGGGTGATGCATAAAACAAGGGTTTCAAATTAGGTCAGATACCGTTCCATAAACCCAATATGTAATAGACAAGACCTACTCCTTGATCAGTGAATTGGACTCAACACCCCCTATTCACCGCCCAAGAATATATCTGACTAGTAAGAATCTTAAAACCTATGTTTTGATATCTCTCTGTAAGTGACTCAAGTGGGTGTAAAGCTGCAGAAACACAGCAGAGGAAAGCAGCTATACCACATTATAAAAATCAATTACTTTTAAAAACCCGTGAAACAAAGACAGTGAAAGAGAGAGAAATTCTTACAAAATTCGTTCAGGGGCTGTGATGCCACCTGGATTGACCATATCTAGACCCACAGCTGATTGAGACATAAGGGTGGACACTCTTGGGGCTGAGAGGTTTGGTGAGGTTGGGTGAGGAAACACAGACCCTTTAAAGTAATACTGCATGGTACCCATCCCATGGGTCCCAAATCTCCAGGTTCAAGGGCATCTTCCTACATCAAAAACATGCATGAGAAACCCAGAAGATGGTACACCGTGTGATCGGGAAAGGTTTCCAAAACGCACCTCTTTTCTCATCTCCTTGTGCTCGGGTTCGCCATTCCAGCCGCTTTACTAGCAATCTCCCTCCTTGGAGAATCAGCACCTTTAACCTCCTGTTCCGTACAGGTTGCAATTTGTCCTGAGGATGAACGGGAAGAGGGGGAACCAATGAGAGACTAGCTCTAGGTATCGGGACAGGCACAGGTCACTCTATTTTCCCATCAGGAAGAAGAATTAACCACAGGCTCAGCCTGCCGCCCGGGACCAGAATAGGGCCTGAAGCAATCTTGCGCTTTTGCGGCCAGCTCCCAAGAAAGTGAGTTGAAAAATGGAGCTCAGGGGCACTGCAATTCACAAACCTGCAGACTTATAAATGATAACTCTCGTCCACAAATATATTGAGGGAAGGTAACGAAGAGGAATGGAAAGCAAGGCAGAATTGCAGGAAACAGATTTCAGGAGGGAGATTCGAATCGCCTTTAAAGCACAGGAAAAGCGGCAAAACCTCGACAATGAAGCCCTTGGCCAAAAAGGGCGTATGCGTTTTTTCCTGAATATATTCAGGAAAAAACGCATACGCCCTTTTTGGCCAACCAAGCAACCTGGAAAGGCAAATCAGCGCGACAAAGAAGTCTCGCTTCCCATCGGTCAAAAGGGCCATGCTGAATAAAGTGTCCAAACCAGAAATGCAGGACAGGCCATGGAGAAACGGGAGCCTGGCTACGCTGATGGGCGGGATGTAAATTGCCAACAGCCACTCTGGAGAAGTGTACGGTGTGTCCTGAAACCTCTAAAAAACTCAGCTTAGAGAGCAAAGGGCACTTCCACTCATGGGCGTATAAATTGGGAAAACTAAAAATCAGCAAGACACAGGCACCCCAAAGTTTAGGGCTGCTCTGTTGACAAGAACCTCCACTTCGTTACACCTTAAATATCCCAGGAAAGAGAAAAATGGATAAAGACGTTGTGGTCCTTATGTACAATGGAATATCACTCAGCCATGAAACCAATGTCATAAGGCTAGTAGCAGCATGATGAGTGGATTTAGGTATGACGATTCTAAGTGAAATAAGTCATACAGAAAAAGACACTTATCATAGGATATCACTTATAGACGGAATGTGAAAACCGCTACCCTTGAACTGAATTACAAAACAGAATAGAGTCCCACGTTTAGAAAACACACTATGGCTGCTTCACGGGAAAGGTGAGGTGGGGTGATGCATAAAACAAGGGTTTCAAATTAGGTCAGATACCGTTCCATAAACCCAATATGTAATAGACAAGACCTACTCCTTGCTCAGTGAATTGGACTCAACACCCCCTATTCACCGCCCAAGAATATATCTGACTAGTAAGAATCTTAAAACCTATGTTTTGATATCTCTCTGTGAGTCAAGTGCGTGTAAAGCGGCAGAAACACAGCAGAGGAAAGCAGCTAAACCACATTATAAAAATCAATTACTTTTAAAAACCCGTGAAACAAAGACAGTGAAAGAGAGAGAAATTCTTACAAAATTCGTTCAGGGGCTGTGATGCCACCTGGATTGACCATATCTAGACCCACAGCTGATTGAGACATAAGGGTGGACACTCTTGGGGCTGAGAGGTTTGGTGAGGTTGGGTGAGGAAACACAGACCCTTTAAAGTAATACTGCATGGTACCCATCCCATGGGTCCCAAATCTCCAGGTTCAAGGGCATCTTCCTACATCGAAAACATGCATGAGAAACCCAGAAGATGGTACACCGTGTGATCGGGAAAGGTTTCCAAAACGCACCTCTTTTCTCATCTCCTTGTGCGCGGGTTCGCCATTCCAGCCGCTTTACTTGCAATCTCCCTCCTTGGAGAATCAGCACCTTTAACCTCCTGTTCCGTACAGGTTGCAATTTGTCCTGAGGATGAACGGGAAGAGGGGGAACCAATGAGAGACTAGCTCTAGGTATCGGGACAGGCACAGGTCACTCTATTTTCCCATCAGGAAGAAGAATTAACCACAGGCTCAGCCTGCCGCCCGGGACCAGAATAGGGCCTGAAGCAATCTTGCGCTTTTGCGGCCAGCTCCCAAGAAAGTGAGTTGAAAAATGGAGCTCAGGGGCACTGCAATTCACAAACCTGCAGACTTATAAATGATAACTCTCGTCCACAAATATATTGAGGGAAGGTAACGAAGAGGAATGGAAAGCAAGGCAGAATTGCAGGAAACAAATTTCAGGAGGGAGATTCGAATCGCCTTTAAAGCACAGGAAAAGCGGCAAAACCTCGACAATGAAGCCCTTGGCCGAAAAGGGCGTATGCGTTTTTTCCTGAATATATTCAGGAAAAAACGCATACGCCCTTTTTGGCCAACCAAGCAACCTGGAAAGGCAAATCAGCGCTACAAAGAAGTCTCGCTTCCCATCGGTCAAAAGGGCCATGCTGAATAAAGTGTCCAAACCAGAAATGCAGGACAGGCCATGGAGAAACGGGAGCCTGGCTACGCTGATGGGCGGGATGTAAATTGCCAACAGCCACTCTGGAGAAGTGTACGGTGTGTCCTGAAACCTCTACAAAACTCAGCTTAGAGAGCATAGGGCACTTCCACTCATGGGCGTATAAATTGGGAAAACTAAAAATCAGCAAGACACAGGCACCCCAAAGTTTAGGGCTGCTCTGTTGACAAGAACCTCCACTTCGTTACACCTTAAATATCCCAGGAAAGAGAAAAATGGATAAAGACGTTGTGGTCCTTATGTACAATGGAATATCACTCAGCCATGAAACCAACGTCATAAGGCTAGTAGCAGCATGATGAGTGGATTTAGGTATGACGATTCTAAGTGAAATAAGTCATACAGAAAAAGACACTTATCATAGGATATCACTTATAGAGGGAATGTAAAAACCGCTACCCTTGAACTGAATTACAAAACAGAACAGAGTCCCACGTTTAGAAAACACACTATGGCTGCTTCACGGGAAAGGTGAGGTGGGGTGATGCATAAAACACGGGTTTCAAATTAGGTCAGATACCGTTCCATAAACCCAATATGTAATAGACAAGACCTACTCCTTGATCAGTGAATTGGACTCAACACCCCCTATTCACCGCCCAAGAATATATCTGACTAGTAAGAATCTTAAAACATATGTTTTGATATCTCTCTGTAAGTGAGTCAAGTGGGTGTAAAGCGGCAGAGACACAGCAGAGGAAAGCAGCTATACCACATTATAAAAATCAATTACTTTTAAAAACCCGTGAAACAAAGACAGTGAAAGAGAGAGAAATTCTTACAAAATTCGTTCAGGGGCTGTGATGCCACCTGGATTGACCATATCTAGACCCACAGCTGATTGAGACATAAGGGTGGACACTCTTGGGGCTGAGAGGTTTGGTGAGGTTGGGTGAGGAAACACAGACCCTTTAAAGTAATACTGCATGGTACCCATCCCATGGGTCCCAAATCTCCAGGTTCAAAGGCATCTTCCTACATCAAAAACATGCATGAGAAACCCAGAAGATGGTACACCGTGTGATCGGGAAAGGTTTCCAAAACGCACCTCTTTTCTCATCTCCTTGTGCTCGGGTTCGCCATTCCAGCCGCTTTACTAGCAATCTCCCTCCTTGGAGAATCAGCACCTTTAACCTCCTGTTCCGTACAGGTTGCAATTTGTCCTGAGGATGAACGGGAAGAGGGGTAACCAATGAGAGACTAGCTCTAGGTATCGGGACAGGCACAGGTCACTCTATTTTCCCATCAGGAAGAAGAATTAACCACAGGCTCAGCCTGCCGCCCGGGACCAGAATAGGGCCTGAAGCAATCCTGCGCTTTTGCGGCCAGCTCCCAAGAAAGCGAGTTGAAAAATGGAGCTCAGGGGCACTGCAATTCACAAACCTGCAGACTTATAAATGATAACTCTCGTCCACAAATATATTGAGGGAAGGTAACGAAGAGGAATGGAAAGCAAGGCAGAATTGCAGGAAACAGATTTCAGGAGGGAGATTCAAATCGCCTTTAAAGCACAGGAAAAGCGGCAAAACCTCGACAATGAAGCCCTTGGCCAAAAAGGGCGTATGCGTTTTTTCCTGAATATATTCAGGAAAAAACGCATACGCCCTTTTTGGCCAACCAAGCAACCTGGAAAGGCAAATCAGCGCTACAAAGAAGTCTCGCTTCCCATCGGTCAAAAGGGCCATGCTGAATAAAGTGTCAAAACCAGAAATGCAGGACAGGCCATGGAGAAACGGGAGCCTGGCTACGCTGATGGGCGGGATGTAAATTGCCAACAGCCACTCTGGAGAAGTGTACGGTGTGTCCTGAAACCTCCAAAAAACTCAGCTTAGAGAGCATAGGGCACTTCCACTCATGGGCGTATAAATTGGGAAAACTAAAAATCAGCAAGACACAGGCACCCCAAAGTTTAGGGCTGCTCTGTTGACAAGAACCTCCACTTCGTTACACCTTAAATATCCCAGGAAAGAGAAAAATGGATAAAGACGTTGTGGTCCTTATGTACAATGGAATATCACTCAGCCATGAAACCAACGTCATAAGGCTAGTAGCAGCATGATGAGTGGATTTAGGTATGACGATTCTAAGTGAAATAAGTCATACAGAAAAAGACACTTATCATAAGATATCACTTATAGAGGGAATGTAAAAACCGCTACCCTTGAACTGAATTACAAAACAGAACAGAGTCCCACGTTTAGAAAACACACTATGGCTGCTTCACGGGAAAGGTGAGGTGGGGTGATGCATAAAACAAGGGTTTCAAATTAGGTCAGATACCGTTCCATAAAGCCAATATGTAATAGACAAGACCTACTCCTTGCTCAGTGAATTGGACTCAACACCCCCTATTCACCGCCCAAGAATATATCTGACTAGTAAGAATCTTAAAACCTATGTTTTGATATCTCTCTGTAAGTGAGTCAAGTGGGTGTAAAGCGGCAGAGACACAGCAGAGGAAAGCAGCTATACCACATTATAAAAATCAATTACTTTTAAAAACCCGTGAAACAAAGACAGTGAAAGAGAGAGAAATTCTTACAAAATTCGTTCAGGGGCTGTGATGCCACCTGGATTGACCATATCTAGACCCACAGCTGATTGAGACATAAGGGTGGACACTCTTGGGGCTGAGAGGTTTGGTGAGGTTGGGTGAGGAAACACAGACCCTTTAAAGTAATACTGCATGGTACCCATCCCATGGGTCCCAAATCTCCAGGTTCAAGGGCATCTTCCTACATCAAAAACATGCATGAGAAACTCAGAAGATGGTACACCGTGTGATCGGGAAAGGTTTCCAAAACGCACCTCTTTTCTCATCTCCTTGTGCTCGGGTTCGCCATTCCAGCCGCTTTACTAGCAATCTCCCTCCTTGGAGAATCAGCACCTTTAACCTCCTGTTCCGTACAGGTTGCAATTTGTCCTGAGGATGAACGGGAAGAGGGGTAACCAATGAGAGACTAGCTCTAGGTATCGGGACAGGCACAGGTCACTCTATTTTCCCATCAGGAAGAAGAATTAACCACAGGCTCAGCCTGCCGCCCGGGACCAGAATAGGGCCTGAAGCAATCTTGCGCTTTTGCGGCCAGCTCCCAAGAAAGTGAGTTGAAAAATGGAGCTCAGGGGCACTGCAATTCACAAACCTGCAGACTTATAAATGATAACTCTCGTCCACAAATATATTGAGGGAAGGTAACGAAGAGGAATGGAAAGCAAGGCAGAATTGCAGGAAACAGATTTCAGGAGGGAGATTCGAATCGCCTTTAAAGCACAGGAAAAGCGGCAAAACCTCGACAATGAAGCCCTTGGCCAAAAAGGGCGTATGCGTTTTTTCCTGAATATATTCAGGAAAAAACGCATACGCCCTTTTTGGCCAACCAAGCAACCTGGAAAGGCAAATCAGCGCGACAAAGAAGTCTCGCTTCCCATCGGTCAAAAGGGCCATGCTGAATAAAGTGTCCAAACCAGAAATGCAGGACAGGCCATGGAGAAACGGGAGCCTGGCTACGCTGATGGGCGGGATGTAAATTGCCAACAGCCACTCTGGAGAAGTGTACGGTGTGTCCTGAAACCTCTAAAAAACTCAGCTTAGAGAGCAAAGGGCACTTCCACTCATGGGCGTATAAATTGGGAAAACTAAAAATCAGCAAGACACAGGCACCCCAAAGTTTAGGGCTGCTCTGTTGACAAGAACCTCCACTTCGTTACACCTTAAATATCCCAGGAAAGAGAAAAATGGATAAAGACGTTGTGGTCCTTATGTACAATGGAATATCACTCAGCCATGAAACCAACGTCATAAGGCTAGTAGCAGCATGATGAGTGGATTTAGGTATGACGATTCTAAGTGAAATAAGTCATACAGAAAAAGACACTTATCATAGGATATCACTTATAGAGGGAATGTAAAAACCGCTACCCTTGAACTGAATTACAAAACAGAACAGAGTCCCACGTTTAGAAAACACACTATGGCTGCTTCACGGGAAAGGTGAGGTGGGGTGATGCATAAAACAAGGGTTTCAAATTAGGTCAGATACCGTTCCATAAACCCAATATGTAATAGACAAGACCTACTCCTTGCTCAGTGAATTGGACTCAACACCCCCTATTCACCGCCCAAGAATATATCTGACTAGTAAGAATCTTAAAACCTATGTTTTGATATCTCTCTGTAAGTGAGTCAAGTGGGTGTAAAGCGGCAGAAACACAGCAGAGGAAAGCAGCTAAACCACATTATAAAAATCAATTACTTTTAAAAACCCGTGAAACAAAGACAGTGAAAGAGAGAGAAATTCTTACAAAATTCGTTCAGGGGCTGTGATGCCACCTGGATTGACCATATCTAGACCCACAGCTGATTGAGACATAAGGGTGGACACTCTTGGGGCTGAGAGGTTTGGTGAGGTTGGGTGAGGAAACACAGACCCTTTAAAGTAATACTGCATGGTACCCATCCCATGGGTCCCAAATCTCCAGGTTCAAGGGCATCTTCCTACGTCGAAAACATGCATGAGAAACCCAGAAGATGGTACACCGTGTGATCGGGAAAGGTTTCCAAAACGCACCTCTTTTCTCATCTCCTTGTGCTCGGGTTCGCCATTCCAGCCGCTTTACTAGCAATCTCCCTCCTTGGAGAATCAGCACCTTTAACCTCCTGTTCCGTACTGGTTGCAATTTGTCCTGAGGATGAACATGAAGAGGGGGAACCAATGAGAGACTAGCTCTAGGTATCGGGACAGGCACAGGTCACTCTATTTTCCCATCAGGAAGAAGAATTAACCACAGGCTCAGCCTGCCGCCCGGGACCAGAATAGGGCCTGAAGCAATCTTGCGCTTTTGCGGCCAGCTCCCAAGAAAGTGAGTTGAAAAATGGAGCTCAGGGGCACTGAAATTCACAAACCTGCAGACTTATAAATGATAACTCTCGTCCACAAATATATTGAGGGAAGGTAACGAAGAGGAATGGAAAGCAAGGCAGAATTGCAGGAAACAGATTTCAGGAGGGAGATTCGAATCGCCTTTAAAGCACAGGAAAAGCGGCAAAACCTCGACAATGAAGCCCTTGGCCAAAAAGGGCGTATGCGTTTTTTCCTGAATATATTCAGGAAAAAACGCATACGCCCTTTTTGGCCAACCAAGCAACCTGGAAAGGCAAATCAGCGCTACAAAGAAGTCTCGCTTCCCATCGGTCAAAAGGGCCATGCTGAATAAAATGTCAAAACCAGAAATGCAGGACAGGCCATGGAGAAACGGGAGCCTGGCTACGCTGATGGGCGGGATGTAAATTGCCAACAGCCACTCTGGAGAAGTGTACGGTGTGTCCTGAAACATCTAAAAAACTCAGCTTAGAGAGCACAGGGCACTTCCACTCATGGGCGTATAAATTGGGAAAACTAAAAATCAGCAAGACACAGGCACCCCAAAGTTTAGGGCTGCTCTGTTGACAAGAACCTCCACTTCGTTACACCTTAAATATCCCAGGAAAGAGAAAAATGGATAAAGACGTTGTGGTCCTTATGTACAATGGAATATCACTCAGCCATGAAACCAACGTCATAAGGCTAGTAGCAGCATGATGAGTGGATTTAGGTATGCCGATTCTAAGTGAAATAAGTCATACAGAAAAAGACACTTATCATAGGATATCACTTATAGAGGGAATGTAAAAACCGCTACCCTTGAACTGAATTACAAAACAGAACAGAGTCCCACGTTTAGAAAACACACTATGGCTGCTTCACGGGAAAGGTGAGGTGGGGTGATGCATAAAACACGGGTTTCAAATTAGGTCAGATACCGTTCCATAAACCCAATATGTAATAGACAAGACCTACTCCTTGATCAGTGAATTGGACTCAACACCCCCTATTCACCGCCCAAGAATATATCTGACTAGTAAGAATCTTAAAACCTATGTTTTGATATCTCTCTGTAAGTGACTCAAGTGGGTGTAAAGCGGCAGAAACACAGCAGAGGAAAGCAGCTATGCCACATTATAAAAATCAATTACTTTTAAAAACCCGTGAAACAAAGACAGTGAAAGAGAGAGAAATTCTTACAAAATTCGTTCAGGGGCTGTGATGCCACCTGGATTGACCATATCTAGACCCACAGCTGATTGAGACATAAGGGTGGACACTCTTGGGGCTGAGAGGTTTGGTGAGGTTGGGTGAGGAAACACAGACCCTTTAAAGTAATACTGCATGGTACCCATCCCATGGGTCCCAAATCTCCAGGTTCAAGGGCATCTTCCTACATCAAAAACATGCATGAGAAACCCAGAAGATGGTACACCGTGTGATCGGGAAAGGTTTCCAAAACGCACCTCTTTTCTCATCTCCTTGTGCTCGGGTTCGCCATTCCAGCCGCTTTACTAGCAATCTCCCTCCTTGGAGAATCAGCACCTTTAACCTCCTGTTCCGTACAGGTTGCAATTTGTCCTGAGGATGAACGGGAAGAGGGGTAACCAATGAGAGACTAGCTCTAGGTATCGGGACAGGCACAGGTCACTCTATTTTCCCATCAGGAAGAAGAATTAACCACAGGCTCAGCCTGCCGCCCGGGACCAGAATAGGGCCTGAAGCAATCCTGCGCTTTTGCGGCCAGCTCCCAAGAAAGTGAGTTGAAAAATGGAGCTCAGGGGCACTGCAATTCACAAACCTGCAGACTTATAAATGATAACTCTCGTCCACAAATATATTGAGGGAAGGTAACGAAGAGGAATGGAAAGCAAGGCAGAATTGCAGGAAACAGATTTCAGGAGGGAGATTCGAATCGCCTTTAAAGCACAGGAAAAGCGGCAAAACCTCGACAATGAAGCCCTTGGCCAAAAAGGGCGTATGCGTTTTTTCCTGAATATATTCAGGAAAAAACGCATACGCCCTTTTTGGCCAACCAAGCAACCTGGAAAGGCAAATCAGCGCTACAAAGAAGTCTCGCTTCCCATCGGTCAAAAGGGCCATGCTGAATAAAGTGTCAAAACCAGAAATGCAGGACAGGCCATGGAGAAACGGGAGCCTGGCTACGCTGATGGGCGGGATGTAAATTGCCAACAGCCACTCTGGAGAAGTGTACGGTGTGTCCTGAAACCTCCAAAAAACTCAGCTTAGAGAGCATAGGGCACTTCCACTCATGGGCGTATAAATTGGGAAAACTAAAAATCAGCAAGACACAGGCACCCCAAAGTTTAGGGCTGCTCTGTTGACAAGAACCTCCACTTCGTTACACCTTAAATATCCCAGGAAAGAGAAAAATGGATAAAGACGTTGTGGTCCTTATGTACAATGGAATATCACTCAGCCATGAAACCAACGTCATAAGGCTAGTAGCAGCATGATGAGTGGATTTAGGTATGACGATTCTAAGTGAAATAAGTCATACAGAAAAAGACACTTATCATAAGATATCACTTATAGAGGGAATGTAAAAACCGCTACCCTTGAACTGAATTACAAAACAGAACAGAGTCCCACGTTTAGAAAACACACTATGGCTGCTTCACGGGAAAGGTGAGGTGGGGTGATGCATAAAACAAGGGTTTCAAATTAGGTCAGATACCGTTCCATAAAGCCAATATGTAATAGACAAGACCTACTCCTTGCTCAGTGAATTGGACTCAACACCCCCTATTCACCGCCCAAGAATATATCTGACTAGTAAGAATCTTAAAACCTATGTTTTGATATCTCTCTGTAAGTGAGTCAAGTGGGTGTAAAGCGGCAGAGACACAGCAGAGGAAAGCAGCTATACCACATTATAAAAATCAATTACTTTTAAAAACCCGTGAAACAAAGACAGTGAAAGAGAGAGAAATTCTTACAAAATTCGTTCAGGGGCTGTGATGCCACCTGGATTGACCATATCTAGACCCACAGCTGATTGAGACATAAGGGTGGACACTCTTGGGGCTGAGAGGTTTGGTGAGGTTGGGTGAGGAAACACAGACCCTTTAAAGTAATACTGCATGGTACCCATCCCATGGGTCCCAAATCTCCAGGTTCAAGGGCATCTTCCTACATCAAAAACATGCATGAGAAACCCAGAAGATGGTACACCGTGTGATCGGGAAAGGTTTCCAAAACGCACCTCTTTTCTCATCTCCTTGTGCTCGGGTTCGCCATTCCAGCCGCTTTACTAGCAATCTCCCTCCTTGGAGAATCAGCACCTTTAACCTCCTGTTCCGTACAGGTTGCAATTTGTCCTGAGGATGAACGGGAAGAGGGGGAACCAATGAGAGACTAGCTCTAGGTATCGGGACAGGCACAGGTCACTCTATTTTCCCATCAGGAAGAAGAAATAACCACAGGCTCAGCCTGCCGCCCGGGACCAGAATAGGGCCTGAAGCAATCCTGCGCTTTTGCGGCCAGCTCCCAAGAAAGTGAGTTGAAAAATGGAGCTCAGGGGCACTGCAATTCACAAACCTGCAGACTTATAAATGATAACTCTCGTCCACAAATATATTGAGGGAAGGTAACGAAGAGGAATGGAAAGCAAGGCAGAATTGCAGGAAACAGATTTCAGGAGGGAGATTCGAATCGCCTTTAAAGCACAGGAAAAGCGGCAAAACCTCGACAATGAAGCCCTTGGCCAAAAAGGGCGTATGCGTTTTTTCCTGAATATATTCAGGAAAAAACGCATACGCCCTTTTTGGCCAACCAAGCAACCTGGAAAGGCAAATCAGCGCGACAAAGAAGTCTCGCTTCCCATCGGTCAAAAGGGCCATGCTGAATAAAGTGTCAAAACCAGAAATGCAGGACAGGCCATGGAGAAACGGGAGCCTGGCTACGCTGATGGGCGGGATGTAAATTGCCAACAGCCACTCTGGAGAAGTGTACGGTGTGTCCTGAAACCTCCAAAAAACTCAGCTTAGAGAGCATAGGGCACTTCCACTCATGGGCGTATAAATTGGGAAAACTAAAAATCAGCAAGACACAGGCACCCCAAAGTTTACGGCTGCTCTGTTGACAAGAACCTCCACTTCGTTACACCTTAAATATCCCAGGAAAGAGAAAAATGGATAAAGACGTTGTGGTCCTTATGTACAATGGAATATCACTCAGCCATGAAACCAACGTCATAAGGCTAGTAGCAGCATGATGAGTGGATTTAGGTATGACGATTCTAAGTGAAATAAGTCATACAGAAAAAGACACTTATCATAAGATATCACTTATAGAGGGAATGTAAAAACCGCTACCCTTGAACTGAATTACAAAACAGAACAGAGTCCCACGTTTAGAAAACACACTATGGCTGCTTCACGGGAAAGGTGAGGTGGGGTGATGCATAAAACAAGGGTTTCAAATTAGGTCAGATACCGTTCCATAAAGCCAATATGTAATAGACAAGACCTACTCCTTGCTCAGTGAATTGGACTCAACACCCCCTATTCACCGCCCAAGAATATATCTGACTAGTAAGAATCTTAAAACCTATGTATTGATATCTCTCTGTAAGTGACTCAAGTGGGTGTAAAGCGGCAGAAACACAGCAGAGGAAAGCAGCTATACCACATTATAAAAATCAATTACTTTTAAAAACCCGTGAAACAAAGACAGTGAAAGAGAGAGAAATTCTTACAAAATTCGTTCAGGGGCTGTGATGCCACCTGGATTGACCATATCTAGACCCACAGCTGATTGAGACATAAGGGTGGACACTCTTGGGGCTGAGAGGTTTGGTGAGGTTGGGTGAGGAAACACAGACCCTTTAAAGTAATACTGCATGGTACCCATCCCATGGGTCCCAAATCTCCAGGTTCAAGGGCATCTTCCTACATCAAAAACATGCATGAGAAACCCAGAAGATGGTACACCGTGTGATCGGGAAAGGTTTCCAAAACGCACCTCTTTTCTCATCTCCTTGTGCTCGGGTTCGCCATTCCAGCCGCTTTACTAGCAATCTCCCTCCTTGGAGAATCAGCACCTTTAACCTCCTGTTCCGTACAGGTTGCAATTTGTCCTGAGGATGAACGGGAAGAGGGGTAACCAATGAGAGACTAGCTCTAGGTATCGGGACAGGCACAGGTCACTCTATTTTCCCATCAGGAAGAAGAATTAACCACAGGCTCAGCCTGCCGCCCGGGACCAGAATAGGGCCTGAAGCAATCCTGCGCTTTTGCGGCCAGCTCCCAAGAAAGTGAGTTGAAAAATGGAGCTCAGGGGCACTGCAATTCACAAACCTGCAGACTTATAAATGATAACTCTCGTCCACAAATATATTGAGGGAAGGTAACGAAGAGGAATGGAAAGCAAGGCAGAATTGCAGGAAACAGATTTCAGGAGGGAGATTCGAATCGCCTTTAAAGCACAGGAAAAGCGGCAAAACCTCGACAATGAAGCCCTTGGCCAAAAAGGGCGTATGCGTTTTTTCCTGAATATATTCAGGAAAAAACGCATACGCCCTTTTTGGCCAACCAAGCAACCTGGAAAGGCAAATCAGCGCGACAAAGAAGTCTCGCTTCCCATCGGTCAAAAGGGCCATGCTGAATAAAGTGTCCAAACCAGAAATGCAGGACAGGCCATGGAGAAACGGGAGCCTGGCTACGCTGATGGGCGGGATGTAAATTGCCAACAGCCACTCTGGAGAAGTGTACGGTGTGTTCTGAAACCTCCAAAAAACTCAGCTTAGAGAGCATAGGGCACTTCCACTCATGGGCGTATAAATTGGGAAAACTAAAAATCAGCAAGACACAGGCACCCCAAAGTTTAGGGCTGCTCTGTTGACAAGAACCTCCACTTCGTTACACCTTAAATATCCCAGGAAAGAGAAAAATGGATAAAGACGTTGTGGTCCTTATGTACAATGGAATATCACTCAGCCATGAAACCAACGTCATAAGGCTAGTAGCAGCATGATGAGTGGATTTAGGTATGACGATTCTAAGTGAAATAAGTCATACAGAAAAAGACACTTATCATAAGATATCACTTATAGAGGGAATGTAAAAACCGCTACCCTTGAACTGAATTACAAAACAGAACAGAGTCCCACGTTTAGAAAACACACTATGGCTGCTTCACGGGAAAGGTGAGGTGGGGTGATGCATAAAACAAGGGTTTCAAATTAGGTCAGATACCGTTCCATAAAGCCAATATGTAATAGACAAGACCTACTCCTTGCTCAGTGAATTGGACTCAACACCCCCTATTCACCGCCCAAGAATATATCTGACTAGTAAGAATCTTAAAACCTATGTTTTGATATCTCTCTGTAAGTGAGTCAAGTGGGTGTAAAGCGGCAGAGACACAGCAGAAGAAAGCAGCTATACCACATTATAAAAATCAATTACTTTTAAAAACCCGTGAAACAAAGACAGTGAAAGAGAGAGAAATTCTTACAAAATTCGTTCAGGGGCTGTGATGCCACCTGGATTGACCATATCTAGACCCACAGCTGATTGAGACATAAGGGTGGACACTCTTGGGGCTGAGAGATTTGGTGAGGTTGGGTGAGGAAACACAGACCCTTTAAAGTAATACTGAATGGTACCCATCCCATGGGTCCCAAATCTCCAGGTTCAAGGGAATCTTCCTACATCAAAAACATGCATGAGAAACCCAGAAGATGGTACACCGTGTGATCGGGAAAGGTTTCCAAAACGCACCTCTTTTCTCATCTCCTTGTGCTCGGGTTCGCCATTCCAGCCGCTTTACTAGCAATCTCCCTCCTTGGAGAATCAGCACCTTTAACCTCCTGTTCCGTACAGGTTGCAATTTGTCCTGAGGATGAACGGGAAGAGGGGTAACCAATGAGAGACTAGCTCTAGGTATCGGGACAGGCACAGGTCACTCTATTTTCCCATCAGGAAGAAGAATTAACCACAGGCTCAGCCTGCCGCCCGGGACCAGAATAGGGCCTGAAGCAATCCTGCGCTTTTGCGGCCAGCTCCCAAGAAAGCGAGTTGAAAAATGGAGCTCAGGGGCACTGCAATTCACAAACCTGCAGACTTATAAATGATAACTCTCGTCCACAAATATATTGAGGGAAGGTAACGAAGAGGAATGGAAAGCAAGGCAGAATTGCAGGAAACAGATTTCAGGAGGGAGATTCGAATCGCCTTTAAAGCACAGGAAAAGCGGCAAAACCTCGACAATGAAGCCCTTGGCCAAAAAGGGCGTATGCGTTTTTTCCTGAATATATTCAGGAAAAAACGCATACGCCCTTTTTGGCCAACCAAGCAACCTGGAAAGGCAAATCAGCGCTACAAAGAAGTCTCGCTTCCCATTGGTCAAAAGGGCCATGCTGAATAAAGTGTCCAAACCAGAAATGCAGGACAGGCCATGGAGAAACGGGAGCCTGGCTACGCTGATGGGCGGGATGTAAATTGCCAACAGCCACTCTGGAGAAGTGTACGGTGTGTCCTGAAACCTCTAAAAAACTCAGCTTAGAGAGCAAAGGGCACTTCCACTCATGGGCGTATAAATTGGGAAAACTAAAAATCAGCAAGACACAGGCACCCCAAAGTTTAGGGCTGCTCTGTTGACAAGAACCTCCACTTCGTTACACCTTAAATATCCCAGGAAAGAGAAAAATGGATAAAGACGTTGTGGTCCTTATGTACAATGGAATATCACTCAGCCATGAAACCAACGTCATAAGGCTAGTAGCAGCATGATGAGTGGATTTAGGTATGACGATTCTAAGTGAAATAAGTCATACAGAAAAAGACACTTATCATAAGATATCACTTATAGAGGGAATGTAAAAACCGCTACCCTTGAACTGAATTACAAAACAGAACAGAGTCCCACGTTTAGAAAACACACTATGGCTGCTTCACGGGAAAGGTGAGGTGGGGTGATGCATAAAACAAGGGTTTCAAATTAGGTCAGATACCGTTCCATAAAGCCAATATGTAATAGACAAGACCTACTCCTTGCTCAGTGAATTGGACTCAACACCCCCTATTCACCGCCCAAGAATATATCTGACTAGTAAGAATCTTAAAACCTATGTTTTGATATCTCTCTGTAAGTGAGTCAAGTGGGTGTAAAGCGGCAGAGACACAGCAGAGGAAAGCAGCTATACCACATTATAAAAATCAATTACTTTTAAAAACCCGTGAAACAAAGACAGTGAAAGAGAGAGAAATTCTTACAAAATTCGTTCAGGGGCTGTGATGCCACCTGGATTGACCATATCTAGACCCACAGCTGATTGAGACATAAGGGTGGACACTCTTGGGGCTGAGAGGTTTGGTGAGGTTGGGTGAGGAAACACAGACCCTTTAAAGTAATACTGCATGGTACCCATCCCATGGGTCCCAAATCTTCAGGTTCAAGGGCATCTTCCTACATCAAAAACATGCATGAGAAACCCAGAAGATGGTACACCGTGTGATCGGGAAAGGTTTCCAAAACGCACCTCTTTTCTCATCTCCTTGTGCTCGGGTTCGCCATTCCAGCCGCTTTACTAGCAATCTCCCTCCTTGGAGAATCAGCACCTTTAACCTCCTGTTCCGTACAGGTTGCAATTTGTCCTGAGGATGAACGGGAAGAGGGGTAACCAATGAGAGACTAGCTCTAGGTATCGGGACAGGCACAGGTCACTCTATTTTCCCATCAGGAAGAAGAATTAACCACAGGCTCAGCCTGCCGCCCGGGACCAGAATAGGGCCTGAAGCAATCCTGCGCTTTTGCGGCCAGCTCCCAAGAAAGTGAGTTGAAAAATGGAGCTCAGGGGCACTGCAATTCACAAACCTGCAGACTTATAAATGATAACTCTCGTCCACAAATATATTGAGGGAAGGTAACGAAGAGGAATGGAAAGCAAGGCAGAATTGCAGGAAACAGATTTCAGGAGGGAGATTCGAATCGCCTTTAAAGCACAGGAAAAGCGGCAAAACCTCGACAATGAAGCCCTTGGCCAAAAAGGGCGTATGCGTTTTTTCCTGAATATATTCAGGAAAAAACGCATACGCCCTTTTTGGCCAACCAAGCAACCTGGAAAGGCAAATCAGCGCGACAAAGAAGTCTCGCTTCCCATCGGTCAAAAGGGCCATGCTGAATAAAGTGTCCAAACCAGAAATGCAGGACAGGCCATGGAGAAACGGGAGCCTGGCTACGCTGATGGGCGGGATGTAAATTGCCAACAGCCACTCTGGAGAAGTGTACGGTGTGTCCTGAAACCTCTAAAAAACTCAGCTTAGAGAGCAAAGGGCACTTCCACTCATGGGCGTATAAATTGGGAAAACTAAAAATCAGCAAGACACAGGCACCCCAAAGTTTAGGGCTGCTCTGTTGACAAGAACCTCCACTTCGTTACACCTTAAATATCCCAGGAAAGAGAAAAATGGATAAAGACGTTGTGGTCCTTATGTACAATGGAATATCACTCAGCCATGAAACCAACGTCATAAGGCTAGTAGCAGCATGATGAGTGGATTTAGGTATGACGATTCTAAGTGAAATAAGTCATACAGAAAAAGACACTTATCATAGGATATCACTTATAGAGGGAATGTAAAAACCGCTACCCTTGAACTGAATTACAAAACAGAACAGAGTCCCACGTTTAGAAAACACACTATGGCTGCTTCACGGGAAAGGTGAGGTGGGGTGATGCATAAAACAAGGGTTTCAAATTAGGTCAGATACCGTTCCATAAACCCAATATGTAATAGACAAGACCTACTCCTTGCTCAGTGAATTGGACTCAACACCCCCTATTCACCGCCCAAGAATATATCTGACTAGTAAGAATCTTAAAACCTATGTTTTGATATCTCTCTGTAAGTGAGTCAAGTGGGTGTAAAGCGGCAGAAACACAGCAGAGGAAAGCAGCTAAACCACATTATAAAAATCAATTACTTTTAAAAACCCGTGAAACAAAGACAGTGAAAGAGAGAGAAATTCTTACAAAATTCGTTCAGGGGCTGTGATGCCACCTGGATTGACCATATCTAGACCCACAGCTGATTGAGACATAAGGGTGGACACTCTTGGGGCTGAGAGGTTTGGTGAGGTTGGGTGAGGAAACACAGACCCTTTAAAGTAATACTGCATGGTACCCATCCCATGGGTCCCAAATCTCCAGGTTCAAGGGCATCTTCCTACGTCGAAAACATGCATGAGAAACCCAGAAGATGGTACACCGTGTGATCGGGAAAGGTTTCCAAAACGCACCTCTTTTCTCATCTCCTTGTGCTCGGGTTCGCCATTCCAGCCGCTTTACTAGCAATCTCCCTCCTTGGAGAATCAGCACCTTTAACCTCCTGTTCCGTACTGGTTGCAATTTGTCCTGAGGATGAACATGAAGAGGGGGAACCAATGAGAGACTAGCTCTAGGTATCGGGACAGGCACAGGTCACTCTATTTTCCCATCAGGAAGAAGAATTAACCACAGGCTCAGCCTGCCGCCCGGGACCAGAATAGGGCCTGAAGCAATCTTGCGCTTTTGCGGCCAGCTCCCAAGAAAGCGAGTTGAAAAATGGAGCTCAGGGGCACTGCAATTCACAAACCTGCAGACTTATAAATGATAACTCTCGTCCACAAATATATTGAGGGAAGGTAACGAAGAGGAATGGAAAGCAAGGCAGAATTGCAGGAAACAGATTTCAGGAGGGAGATTCGAATCGCCTTTAAAGCACAGGAAAAGCGGCAAAACCTCGACAATGAAGCCCTTGGCCAAAAAGGGCGTATGCGTTTTTTCCTGAATATATTCAGGAAAAAACGCATACGCCCTTTTTGGCCAACCAAGCAACCTGGAAAGGCAAATCAGCGCTACAAAGAAGTCTCGCTTCCCATTGGTCAAAAGGGCCATGCTGAATAAAGTGTCCAAACCAGAAATGCAGGACAGGCCATGGAGAAACGGGAGCCTGGCTACGCTGATGGGCGGGATGTAAATTGCCAACAGCCACTCTGGAGAAGTGTACGGTGTGTCCTGAAACCTCTAAAAAACTCAGCTTAGAGAGCAAAGGGCACTTCCACTCATGGGCGTATAAATTGGGAAAACTAAAAATCAGCAAGACACAGGCACCCCAAAGTTTAGGGCTGCTCTGTTGACAAGAACCTCCACTTCGTTACACCTTAAATATCCCAGGAAAGAGAAAAATGGATAAAGACGTTGTGGTCCTTATGTACAATGGAATATCACTCAGCCATGAAACCAACGTCATAAGGCTAGTAGCAGCATGATGAGTGGATTTAGGTATGCCGATTCTAAGTGAAATAAGTCATACAGAAAAAGACACTTATCATAGGATATCACTTATAGAGGGAATGTAAAAACCGCTACCCTTGAACTGAATTACAAAACAGAACAGAGTCCCACGTTTAGAAAACACACTATGGCTGCTTCACGGGAAAGGTGAGGTGGGGTGATGCATAAAACACGGGTTTCAAATTAGGTCAGATACCGTTCCATAAACCCAATATGTAATAGACAAGACCTACTCCTTGATCAGTGAATTGGACTCAACACCCCCTATTCACCGCCCAAGAATATATCTGACTAGTAAGAATCTTAAAACCTATGTTTTGATATCTCTCTGTAAGTGACTCAAGTGGGTGTAAAGCGGCAGAAACACAGCAGAGGAAAGCAGCTATGCCACATTATAAAAATCAATTACTTTTAAAAACCCGTGAAACAAAGACAGTGAAAGAGAGAGAAATTCTTACAAAATTCGTTCAGGGGCTGTGATGCCACCTGGATTGACCATATCTAGACCCACAGCTGATTGAGACATAAGGGTGGACACTCTTGGGGCTGAGAGGTTTGGTGAGGTTGGGTGAGGAAACACAGACCCTTTAAAGTAATACTGCATGGTACCCATCCCATGGGTCCCAAATCTCCAGGTTCAAGGGCATCTTCCTACATCAAAAACATGCATGAGAAACCCAGAAGATGGTACACCGTGTGATCGGGAAAGGTTTCCAAAACGCACCTCTTTTCTCATCTCCTTGTGCTCGGGTTCGCCATTCCAGCCGCTTTACTAGCAATCTCCCTCCTTGGAGAATCAGCACCTTTAACCTCCTGTTCCGTACAGGTTGCAATTTGTCCTGAGGATGAACGGGAAGAGGGGTAACCAATGAGAGACTAGCTCTAGGTATCGGGACAGGCACAGGTCACTCTATTTTCCCATCAGGAAGAAGAATTAACCACAGGCTCAGCCTGCCGCCCGGGACCAGAATAGGGCCTGAAGCAATCCTGCGCTTTTGCGGCCAGCTCCCAAGAAAGTGAGTTGAAAAATGGAGCTCAGGGGCACTGCAATTCACAAACCTGCAGACTTATAAATGATAACTCTCGTCCACAAATATATTGAGGGAAGGTAACGAAGAGGAATGGAAAGCAAGGCAGAATTGCAGGAAACAGATTTCAGGAGGGAGATTCGAATCGCCTTTAAAGCACAGGAAAAGCGGCAAAACCTCGACAATGAAGCCCTTGGCCAAAAAGGGCGTATGCGTTTTTTCCTGAATATATTCAGGAAAAAACGCATACGCCCTTTTTGGCCAACCAAGCAACCTGGAAAGGCAAATCAGCGCTACAAAGAAGTCTCGCTTCCCATCGGTCAAAAGGGCCATGCTGAATAAAGTGTCAAAACCAGAAATGCAGGACAGGCCATGGAGAAACGGGAGCCTGGCTACGCTGATGGGCGGGATGTAAATTGCCAACAGCCACTCTGGAGAAGTGTACGGTGTGTCCTGAAACCTCCAAAAAACTCAGCTTAGAGAGCATAGGGCACTTCCACTCATGGGCGTATAAATTGGGAAAACTAAAAATCAGCAAGACACAGGCACCCCAAAGTTTAGGGCTGCTCTGTTGACAAGAACCTCCACTTCGTTACACCTTAAATATCCCAGGAAAGAGAAAAATGGATAAAGACGTTGTGGTCCTTATGTACAATGGAATATCACTCAGCCATGAAACCAACGTCATAAGGCTAGTAGCAGCATGATGAGTGGATTTAGGTATGACGATTCTAAGTGAAATAAGTCATACAGAAAAAGACACTTATCATAAGATATCACTTATAGAGGGAATGTAAAAACCGCTACCCTTGAACTGAATTACAAAACAGAACAGAGTCCCACGTTTAGAAAACACACTATGGCTGCTTCACGGGAAAGGTGAGGTGGGGTGATGCATAAAACAAGGGTTTCAAATTAGGTCAGATACCGTTCCATAAAGCCAATATGTAATAGACAAGACCTACTCCTTGCTCAGTGAATTGGACTCAACACCCCCTATTCACCGCCCAAGAATATATCTGACTAGTAAGAATCTTAAAACCTATGTTTTGATATCTCTCTGTAAGTGAGTCAAGTGGGTGTAAAGCGGCAGAGACACAGCAGAGGAAAGCAGCTATACCACATTATAAAAATCAATTACTTTTAAAAACCCGTGAAACAAAGACAGTGAAAGAGAGAGAAATTCTTACAAAATTCGTTCAGGGGCTGTGATGCCACCTGGATTGACCATATCTAGACCCACAGCTGATTGAGACATAAGGGTGGACACTCTTGGGGCTGAGAGGTTTGGTGAGGTTGGGTGAGGAAACACAGACCCTTTAAAGTAATACTGCATGGTACCCATCCCATGGGTCCCAAATCTCCAGGTTCAAGGGCATCTTCCTACATCAAAAACATGCATGAGAAACCCAGAAGATGGTACACCGTGTGATCGGGAAAGGTTTCCAAAACGCACCTCTTTTCTCATCTCCTTGTGCTCGGGTTCGCCATTCCAGCCGCTTTACTAGCAATCTCCCTCCTTGGAGAATCAGCACCTTTAACCTCCTGTTCCGTACAGGTTGCAATTTGTCCTGAGGATGAACGGGAAGAGGGGGAACCAATGAGAGACTAGCTCTAGGTATCGGGACAGGCACAGGTCACTCTATTTTCCCATCAGGAAGAAGAAATAACCACAGGCTCAGCCTGCCGCCCGGGACCAGAATAGGACCTGAAGCAATCCTGCGCTTTTGCGGCCAGCTCCCAAGAAAGCGAGTTGAAAAATGGAGCTCAGGGGCACTGCAATTCACAAACCTGCAGACTTATAAATGATAACTCTCGTCCACAAATATATTGAGGGAAGGTAACGAAGAGGAATGGAAAGCAAGGCAGAATTGCAGGAAACAGATTTCAGGAGGGAGATTCGAATCGCCTTTAAAGCACAGGAAAAGCGGCAAAACCTCGACAATGAAGCCCTTGGCCAAAAAGGGCGTATGCGTTTTTTCCTGAATATATTCAGGAAAAAACGCATACGCCCTTTTTGGCCAACCAAGCAACCTGGAAAGGCAAATCAGCGCGACAAAGAAGTCTCGCTTCCCATCGGTCAAAAGGGCCATGCTGAATAAAGTGTCCAAACCAGAAATGCAGGACAGGCCATGGAGAAACGGGAGCCTGGCTACGCTGATGGGCGGGATGTAAATTGCCAACAGCCACTCTGGAGAAGTGTACGGTGTGTCCTGAAACCTCTAAAAAACTCAGCTTAGAGAGCAAAGGGCACTTCCACTCATGGGCGTATAAATTGGGAAAACTAAAAATCAGCAAGACACAGGCACCCCAAAGTTTAGGGCTGCTCTGTTGACAAGAACCTCCACTTCGTTACACCTTAAATATCCCAGGAAAGAGAAAAATGGATAAAGACGTTGTGGTCCTTATGTACAATGGAATATCACTCAGCCATGAAACCAACGTCATAAGGCTAGTAGCAGCATGATGAGTGGATTTAGGTATGACGATTCTAAGTGAAATAAGTCATACAGAAAAAGACACTTATCATAGGATATCACTTATAGAGGGAATGTAAAAACCGCTACCCTTGAACTGAATTACAAAACAGAACAGAGTCCCACGTTTAGAAAACACACTATGGCTGCTTCACGGGAAAGGTGAGGTGGGGTGATGCATAAAACAAGGGTTTCAAATTAGGTCAGATACCGTTCCATAAACCCAATATGTAATAGACAAGACCTACTCCTTGCTCAGTGAATTGGACTCAACACCCCCTATTCACCGCCCAAGAATATATCTGACTAGTAAGAATCTTAAAACCTATGTTTTGATATCTCTCTGTAAGTGAGTCAAGTGGGTGTAAAGCGGCAGAAACACAGCAGAGGAAAGCAGCTAAACCACATTATAAAAATCAATTACTTTTAAAAACCCGTGAAACAAAGACAGTGAAAGAGAGAGAAATTCTTACAAAATTCGTTCAGGGGCTGTGATGCCACCTGGATTGACCATATCTAGACCCACAGCTGATTGAGACATAAGGGTGGACACTCTTGGGGCTGAGAGGTTTGGTGAGGTTGGGTGAGGAAACACAGACCCTTTAAAGTAATACTGCATGGTACCCATCCCATGGGTCCCAAATCTCCAGGTTCAAGGGCATCTTCCTACATCAAAAACATGCATGAGAAACCCAGAAGATGGTACACCGTGTGATCGGGAAAGGTTTCCAAAACGCACCTCTTTTCTCATCTCCTTGTGCTCGGGTTCGCCATTCCAGCCGCTTTACTAGCAATCTCCCTCCTTGGAGAATCAGCACCTTTAACCTCCTGTTCCGTACAGGTTGCAATTTATCCTGAGGATGAACGGGAAGAGGGGGAACCAATGAGAGACTAGCTCTAGGTATCGGGACAGGCACAGGTCACTCTATTTTCCCATCAGGAAGAAGAAATAACCACAGGCTCAGCCTGCCGCCCGGGACCAGAATAGGGCCTGAAGCAATCCTGCGCTTTTGCGGCCAGCTCCCAAGAAAGTGAGTTGAAAAATGGAGCTCAGGGGCACTGCAATTCACAAACCTGCAGACTTATAAATGATAACTCTCGTCCACAAATATATTGAGGGAAGGTAACGAAGAGGAATGGAAAGCAAGGCAGAATTGCAGGAAACAGATTTCAGGAGGGAGATTCGAATCGCCTTTAAAGCACAGGAAAAGCGGCAAAACCTCGACAATGAAGCCCTTGGCCAAAAAGGGCGTATGCGTTTTTTCCTGAATATATTCAGGAAAAAACGCATACGCCCTTTTTGGCCAACCAAGCAACCTGGAAAGGCAAATCAGCGCTACAAAGAAGTCTCGCTTCCCATCGGTCAAAAGGGCCATGCTGAATAAAGTGTCAAAACCAGAAATGCAGGACAGGCCATGGAGAAACGGGAGCCTGGCTACGCTGATGGGCGGGATGTAAATTGCCAACAGCCACTCTGGAGAAGTGTACGGTGTGTCCTGAAACCTCCAAAAAACTCAGCTTAGAGAGCATAGGGCACTTCCACTCATGGGCGTATAAATTGGGAAAACTAAAAATCAGCAAGACACAGGCACCCCAAAGTTTAGGGCTGCTCTGTTGACAAGAACCTCCACTTCGTTACACCTTAAATATCCCAGGAAAGAGAAAAATGGATAAAGACGTTGTGGTCCTTATGTACAATGGAATATCACTCAGCCATGAAACCAACGTCATAAGGCTAGTAGCAGCATGATGAGTGGATTTAGGTATGACGATTCTAAGTGAAATAAGTCATACAGAAAAAGACACTTATCATAAGATATCACTTATAGAGGGAATGTAAAAACCGCTACCCTTGAACTGAATTACAAAACAGAACAGAGTCCCACGTTTAGAAAACACACTATGGCTGCTTCACGGGAAAGGTGAGGTGGGGTGATGCATAAAACAAGGGTTTCAAATTAGGTCAGATACCGTTCCATAAAGCCAATATGTAATAGACAAGACCTACTCCTTGCTCAGTGAATTGGACTCAACACCCCCTATTCACCGCCCAAGAATATATCTGACTAGTAAGAATCTTAAAACCTATGTATTGATATCTCTCTGTAAGTGACTCAAGTGGGTGTAAAGCGGCAGAAACACAGCAGAGGAAAGCAGCTATACCACATTATAAAAATCAATTACTTTTAAAAACCCGTGAAACAAAGACAGTGAAAGAGAGAGAAATTCTTACAAAATTCGTTCAGGGGCTGTGATGCCACCTGGATTGACCATATCTAGACCCACAGCTGATTGAGACATAAGGGTGGACACTCTTGGGGCTGAGAGGTTTGGTGAGGTTGGGTGAGGAAACACAGACCCTTTAAAGTAATACTGCATGGTACCCATCCCATGGGTCCCAAATCTCCAGGTTCAAGGGCATCTTCCTACATCAAAAACATGCATGAGAAACCCAGAAGATGGTACACCGTGTGATCGGGAAAGGTTTCCAAAACGCACCTCTTTTCTCATCTCCTTGTGCTCGGGTTCGCCATTCCAGCCGCTTTACTAGCAATCTCCCTCCTTGGAGAATCAGCACCTTTAACCTCCTGTTCCGTACAGGTTGCAATTTGTCCTGAGGATGAACGGGAAGAGGGGTAACCAATGAGAGACTAGCTCTAGGTATCGGGACAGGCACAGGTCACTCTATTTTCCCATCAGGAAGAAGAATTAACCACAGGCTCAGCCTGCCGCCCGGGACCAGAATAGGGCCTGAAGCAATCCTGCGCTTTTGCGGCCAGCTCCCAAGAAAGTGAGTTGAAAAATGGAGCTCAGGGGCACTGCAATTCACAAACCTGCAGACTTATAAATGATAACTCTCGTCCACAAATATATTGAGGGAAGGTAACGAAGAGGAATGGAAAGCAAGGCAGAATTGCAGGAAACAGATTTCAGGAGGGAGATTCGAATCGCCTTTAAAGCACAGGAAAAGCGGCAAAACCTCGACAATGAAGCCCTTGGCCAAAAAGGGCGTATGCGTTTTTTCCTGAATATATTCAGGAAAAAACGCATACGCCCTTTTTGGCCAACCAAGCAACCTGGAAAGGCAAATCAGCGCGACAAAGAAGTCTCGCTTCCCATCGGTCAAAAGGGCCATGCTGAATAAAGTGTCCAAACCAGAAATGCAGGACAGGCCATGGAGAAACGGGAGCCTGGCTACGCTGATGGGCGGGATGTAAATTGCCAACAGCCACTCTGGAGAAGTGTACGGTGTGTCCTGAAACCTCCAAAAAACTCAGCTTAGAGAGCATAGGGCACTTCCACTCATGGGCGTATAAATTGGGAAAACTAAAAATCAGCAAGACACAGGCACCCCAAAGTTTAGGGCTGCTCTGTTGACAAGAACCTCCACTTCGTTACACCTTAAATATCCCAGGAAAGAGAAAAATGGATAAAGACGTTGTGGTCCTTATGTACAATGGAATATCACTCAGCCATGAAACCAACGTCATAAGGCTAGTAGCAGCATGATGAGTGGATTTAGGTATGCCGATTCTAAGTGAAATAAGTCATACAGAAAAAGACACTTATCATAGGATATCACTTATAGAGGGAATGTAAAAACCGCTACCCTTGAACTGAATTACAAAACAGAACAGAGTCCCACGTTTAGAAAACACACTATGGCTGCTTCACGGGAAAGGTGAGGTGGGGTGATGCATAAAACACGGGTTTCAAATTAGGTCAGATACCGTTCCATAAACCCAATATGTAATAGACAAGACCTACTCCTTGATCAGTGAATTGGACTCAACACCCCCTATTCACCGCCCAAGAATATATCTGACTAGTAAGAATCTTAAAACCTATGTTTTGATATCTCTCTGTAAGTGACTCAAGTGGGTGTAAAGCGGCAGAAACACAGCAGAGGAAAGCAGCTATGCCACATTATAAAAATCAATTACTTTTAAAAACCCGTGAAACAAAGACAGTGAAAGAGAGAGAAATTCTTACAAAATTCGTTCAGGGGCTGTGATGCCACCTGGATTGACCATATCTAGACCCACAGCTGATTGAGACATAAGGGTGGACACTCTTGGGGCTGAGAGGTTTGGTGAGGTTGGGTGAGGAAACACAGACCCTTTAAAGTAATACTGCATGGTACCCATCCCATGGGTCCCAAATCTCCAGGTTCAAGGGCATCTTCCTACATCAAAAACATGCATGAGAAACCCAGAAGATGGTACACCGTGTGATCGGGAAAGGTTTCCAAAACGCACCTCTTTTCTCATCTCCTTGTGCTCGGGTTCGCCATTCCAGCCGCTTTACTAGCAATCTCCCTCCTTGGAGAATCAGCACCTTTAACCTCCTGTTCCGTACAGGTTGCAATTTGTCCTGAGGATGAACGGGAAGAGGGGTAACCAATGAGAGACTAGCTCTAGGTATCGGGACAGGCACAGGTCACTCTATTTTCCCATCAGGAAGAAGAATTAACCACAGGCTCAGCCTGCCGCCCGGGACCAGAATAGGGCCTGAAGCAATCCTGCGCTTTTGCGGCCAGCTCCCAAGAAAGTGAGTTGAAAAATGGAGCTCAGGGGCACTGCAATTCACAAACCTGCAGACTTATAAATGATAACTCTCGTCCACAAATATATTGAGGGAAGGTAACGAAGAGGAATGGAAAGCAAGGCAGAATTGCAGGAAACAGATTTCAGGAGGGAGATTCGAATCGCCTTTAAAGCACAGGAAAAGCGGCAAAACCTCGACAATGAAGCCCTTGGCCAAAAAGGGCGTATGCGTTTTTTCCTGAATATATTCAGGAAAAAACGCATACGCCCTTTTTGGCCAACCAAGCAACCTGGAAAGGCAAATCAGCGCTACAAAGAAGTCTCGCTTCCCATCGGTCAAAAGGGCCATGCTGAATAAAGTGTCAAAACCAGAAATGCAGGACAGGCCATGGAGAAACGGGAGCCTGGCTACGCTGATGGGCGGGATGTAAATTGCCAACAGCCACTCTGGAGAAGTGTACGGTGTGTCCTGAAACCTCCAAAAAACTCAGCTTAGAGAGCATAGGGCACTTCCACTCATGGGCGTATAAATTGGGAAAACTAAAAATCAGCAAGACACAGGCACCCCAAAGTTTAGGGCTGCTCTGTTGACAAGAACCTCCACTTCGTTACACCTTAAATATCCCAGGAAAGAGAAAAATGGATAAAGACGTTGTGGTCCTTATGTACAATGGAATATCACTCAGCCATGAAACCAACGTCATAAGGCTAGTAGCAGCATGATGAGTGGATTTAGGTATGACGATTCTAAGTGAAATAAGTCATACAGAAAAAGACACTTATCATAAGATATCACTTATAGAGGGAATGTAAAAACCGCTACCCTTGAACTGAATTACAAAACAGAACAGAGTCCCACGTTTAGAAAACACACTATGGCTGCTTCACGGGAAAGGTGAGGTGGGGTGATGCATAAAACAAGGGTTTCAAATTAGGTCAGATACCGTTCCATAAAGCCAATATGTAATAGACAAGACCTACTCCTTGCTCAGTGAATTGGACTCAACACCCCCTATTCACCGCCCAAGAATATATCTGACTAGTAAGAATCTTAAAACCTATGTTTTGATATCTCTCTGTAAGTGAGTCAAGTGGGTGTAAAGCGGCAGAGACACAGCAGAGGAAAGCAGCTATACCACATTATAAAAATCAATTACTTTTAAAAACCCGTGAAACAAAGACAGTGAAAGAGAGAGAAATTCTTACAAAATTCGTTCAGGGGCTGTGATGCCACCTGGATTGACCATATCTAGACCCACAGCTGATTGAGACATAAGGGTGGACACTCTTGGGGCTGAGAGGTTTGGTGAGGTTGGGTGAGGAAACACAGACCCTTTAAAGTAATACTGCATGGTACCCATCCCATGGGTCCCAAATCTCCAGGTTCAAGGGCATCTTCCTACATCAAAAACATGCATGAGAAACCCAGAAGATGGTACACCGTGTGATCGGGAAAGGTTTCCAAAACGCACCTCTTTTCTCATCTCCTTGTGCTCGGGTTCGCCATTCCAGCCGCTTTACTAGCAATCTCCCTCCTTGGAGAATCAGCACCTTTAACCTCCTGTTCCGTACAGGTTGCAATTTGTCCTGAGGATGAACGGGAAGAGGGGGAACCAATGAGAGACTAGCTCTAGGTATCGGGACAGGCACAGGTCACTCTATTTTCCCATCAGGAAGAAGAAATAACCACAGGCTCAGCCTGCCGCCCGGGACCAGAATAGGACCTGAAGCAATCCTGCGCTTTTGCGGCCAGCTCCCAAGAAAGCGAGTTGAAAAATGGAGCTCAGGGGCACTGCAATTCACAAACCTGCAGACTTATAAATGATAACTCTCGTCCACAAATATATTGAGGGAAGGTAACGAAGAGGAATGGAAAGCAAGGCAGAATTGCAGGAAACAGATTTCAGGAGGGAGATTCGAATCGCCTTTAAAGCACAGGAAAAGCGGCAAAACCTCGACAATGAAGCCCTTGGCCAAAAAGGGCGTATGCGTTTTTTCCTGAATATATTCAGGAAAAAACGCATACGCCCTTTTTGGCCAACCAAGCAACCTGGAAAGGCAAATCAGCGCGACAAAGAAGTCTCGCTTCCCATCGGTCAAAAGGGCCATGCTGAATAAAGTGTCCAAACCAGAAATGCAGGACAGGCCATGGAGAAACGGGAGCCTGGCTACGCTGATGGGCGGGATGTAAATTGCCAACAGCCACTCTGGAGAAGTGTACGGTGTGTCCTGAAACCTCTAAAAAACTCAGCTTAGAGAGCAAAGGGCACTTCCACTCATGGGCGTATAAATTGGGAAAACTAAAAATCAGCAAGACACAGGCACCCCAAAGTTTAGGGCTGCTCTGTTGACAAGAACCTCCACTTCGTTACACCTTAAATATCCCAGGAAAGAGAAAAATGGATAAAGACGTTGTGGTCCTTATGTACAATGGAATATCACTCAGCCATGAAACCAACGTCATAAGGCTAGTAGCAGCATGATGAGTGGATTTAGGTATGACGATTCTAAGTGAAATAAGTCATACAGAAAAAGACACTTATCATAGGATATCACTTATAGAGGGAATGTAAAAACCGCTACCCTTGAACTGAATTACAAAACAGAACAGAGTCCCACGTTTAGAAAACACACTATGGCTGCTTCACGGGAAAGGTGAGGTGGGGTGATGCATAAAACAAGGGTTTCAAATTAGGTCAGATACCGTTCCATAAACCCAATATGTAATAGACAAGACCTACTCCTTGCTCAGTGAATTGGACTCAACACCCCCTATTCACCGCCCAAGAATATATCTGACTAGTAAGAATCTTAAAACCTATGTTTTGATATCTCTCTGTAAGTGAGTCAAGTGGGTGTAAAGCGGCAGAAACACAGCAGAGGAAAGCAGCTAAACCACATTATAAAAATCAATTACTTTTAAAAACCCGTGAAACAAAGACAGTGAAAGAGAGAGAAATTCTTACAAAATTCGTTCAGGGGCTGTGATGCCACCTGGATTGACCATATCTAGACCCACAGCTGATTGAGACATAAGGGTGGACACTCTTGGGGCTGAGAGGTTTGGTGAGGTTGGGTGAGGAAACACAGACCCTTTAAAGTAATACTGCATGGTACCCATCCCATGGGTCCCAAATCTCCAGGTTCAAGGGCATCTTCCTACATCAAAAACATGCATGAGAAACCCAGAAGATGGTACACCGTGTGATCGGGAAAGGTTTCCAAAACGCACCTCTTTTCTCATCTCCTTGTGCTCGGGTTCGCCATTCCAGCCGCTTTACTAGCAATCTCCCTCCTTGGAGAATCAGCACCTTTAACCTCCTGTTCCGTACAGGTTGCAATTTATCCTGAGGATGAACGGGAAGAGGGGGAACCAATGAGAGACTAGCTCTAGGTATCGGGACAGGCACAGGTCACTCTATTTTCCCATCAGGAAGAAGAAATAACCACAGGCTCAGCCTGCCGCCCGGGACCAGAATAGGGCCTGAAGCAATCCTGCGCTTTTGCGGCCAGCTCCCAAGAAAGTGAGTTGAAAAATGGAGCTCAGGGGCACTGCAATTCACAAACCTGCAGACTTATAAATGATAACTCTCGTCCACAAATATATTGAGGGAAGGTAACGAAGAGGAATGGAAAGCAAGGCAGAATTGCAGGAAACAGATTTCAGGAGGGAGATTCGAATCGCCTTTAAAGCACAGGAAAAGCGGCAAAACCTCGACAATGAAGCCCTTGGCCAAAAAGGGCGTATGCGTTTTTTCCTGAATATATTCAGGAAAAAACGCATACGCCCTTTTTGGCCAACCAAGCAACCTGGAAAGGCAAATCAGCGCTACAAAGAAGTCTCGCTTCCCATCGGTCAAAAGGGCCATGCTGAATAAAGTGTCAAAACCAGAAATGCAGGACAGGCCATGGAGAAACGGGAGCCTGGCTACGCTGATGGGCGGGATGTAAATTGCCAACAGCCACTCTGGAGAAGTGTACGGTGTGTCCTGAAACCTCCAAAAAACTCAGCTTAGAGAGCATAGGGCACTTCCACTCATGGGCGTATAAATTGGGAAAACTAAAAATCAGCAAGACACAGGCACCCCAAAGTTTAGGGCTGCTCTGTTGACAAGAACCTCCACTTCGTTACACCTTAAATATCCCAGGAAAGAGAAAAATGGATAAAGACGTTGTGGTCCTTATGTACAATGGAATATCACTCAGCCATGAAACCAACGTCATAAGGCTAGTAGCAGCATGATGAGTGGATTTAGGTATGACGATTCTAAGTGAAATAAGTCATACAGAAAAAGACACTTATCATAAGATATCACTTATAGAGGGAATGTAAAAACCGCTACCCTTGAACTGAATTACAAAACAGAACAGAGTCCCACGTTTAGAAAACACACTATGGCTGCTTCACGGGAAAGGTGAGGTGGGGTGATGCATAAAACAAGGGTTTCAAATTAGGTCAGATACCGTTCCATAAAGCCAATATGTAATAGACAAGACCTACTCCTTGCTCAGTGAATTGGACTCAACACCCCCTATTCACCGCCCAAGAATATATCTGACTAGTAAGAATCTTAAAACCTATGTATTGATATCTCTCTGTAAGTGACTCAAGTGGGTGTAAAGCGGCAGAAACACAGCAGAGGAAAGCAGCTATACCACATTATAAAAATCAATTACTTTTAAAAACCCGTGAAACAAAGACAGTGAAAGAGAGAGAAATTCTTACAAAATTCGTTCAGGGGCTGTGATGCCACCTGGATTGACCATATCTAGACCCACAGCTGATTGAGACATAAGGGTGGACACTCTTGGGGCTGAGAGGTTTGGTGAGGTTGGGTGAGGAAACACAGACCCTTTAAAGTAATACTGCATGGTACCCATCCCATGGGTCCCAAATCTCCAGGTTCAAGGGCATCTTCCTACATCAAAAACATGCATGAGAAACCCAGAAGATGGTACACCGTGTGATCGGGAAAGGTTTCCAAAACGCACCTCTTTTCTCATCTCCTTGTGCTCGGGTTCGCCATTCCAGCCGCTTTACTAGCAATCTCCCTCCTTGGAGAATCAGCACCTTTAACCTCCTGTTCCGTACAGGTTGCAATTTGTCCTGAGGATGAACGGGAAGAGGGGTAACCAATGAGAGACTAGCTCTAGGTATCGGGACAGGCACAGGTCACTCTATTTTCCCATCAGGAAGAAGAATTAACCACAGGCTCAGCCTGCCGCCCGGGACCAGAATAGGGCCTGAAGCAATCCTGCGCTTTTGCGGCCAGCTCCCAAGAAAGTGAGTTGAAAAATGGAGCTCAGGGGCACTGCAATTCACAAACCTGCAGACTTATAAATGATAACTCTCGTCCACAAATATATTGAGGGAAGGTAACGAAGAGGAATGGAAAGCAAGGCAGAATTGCAGGAAACAGATTTCAGGAGGGAGATTCGAATCGCCTTTAAAGCACAGGAAAAGCGGCAAAACCTCGACAATGAAGCCCTTGGCCAAAAAGGGCGTATGCGTTTTTTCCTGAATATATTCAGGAAAAAACGCATACGCCCTTTTTGGCCAACCAAGCAACCTGGAAAGGCAAATCAGCGCGACAAAGAAGTCTCGCTTCCCATCGGTCAAAAGGGCCATGCTGAATAAAGTGTCCAAACCAGAAATGCAGGACAGGCCATGGAGAAACGGGAGCCTGGCTACGCTGATGGGCGGGATGTAAATTGCCAACAGCCACTCTGGAGAAGTGTACGGTGTGTCCTGAAACCTCCAAAAAACTCAGCTTAGAGAGCATAGGGCACTTCCACTCATGGGCGTATAAATTGGGAAAACTAAAAATCAGCAAGACACAGGCACCCCAAAGTTTAGGGCTGCTCTGTTGACAAGAACCTCCACTTCGTTACACCTTAAATATCCCAGGAAAGAGAAAAATGGATAAAGACGTTGTGGTCCTTATGTACAATGGAATATCACTCAGCCATGAAACCAACGTCATAAGGCTAGTAGCAGCATGATGAGTGGATTTAGGTATGACGATTCTAAGTGAAATAAGTCATACAGAAAAAGACACTTATCATAAGATATCACTTATAGAGGGAATGTAAAAACCGCTACCCTTGAACTGAATTACAAAACAGAACAGAGTCCCACGTTTAGAAAACACACTATGGCTGCTTCACGGGAAAGGTGAGGTGGGGTGATGCATAAAACAAGGGTTTCAAATTAGGTCAGATACCGTTCCATAAAGCCAATATGTAATAGACAAGACCTACTCCTTGCTCAGTGAATTGGACTCAACACCCCCTATTCACCGCCCAAGAATATATCTGACTAGTAAGAATCTTAAAACCTATGTTTTGATATCTCTCTGTAAGTGAGTCAAGTGGGTGTAAAGCGGCAGAGACACAGCAGAAGAAAGCAGCTATACCACATTATAAAAATCAATTACTTTTAAAAACCCGTGAAACAAAGACAGTGAAAGAGAGAGAAATTCTTACAAAATTCGTTCAGGGGCTGTGATGCCACCTGGATTGAAAATATCTAGACCCACAGCTGATTGAGACATAAGGGTGGACACTCTTGGGGCTGAGAGATTTGGTGAGGTTGGGTGAGGAAACACAGACCCTTTAAAGTAATACTGAATGGTACCCATCCCATGGGTCCCAAATCTCCAGGTTCAAGGGCATCTTCCTACATCAAAAACATGCATGAGAAACCCAGAAGATGGTACACCGTGTGATCGGGAAAGGTTTCCAAAACGCACCTCTTTTCTCATCTCCTTGTGCTCGGGTTCGCCATTCCAGCCGCTTTACTAGCAATCTCCCTCCTTGGAGAATCAGCACCTTTAACCTCCTGTTCCGTACAGGTTGCAATTTGTCCTGAGGATGAACGGGAAGAGGGGTAACCAATGAGAGACTAGCTCTAGGTATCGGGACAGGCACAGGTCACTCTATTTTCCCATCAGGAAGAAGAATTAACCACAGGCTCAGCCTGCCGCCCGGGACCAGAATAGGGCCTGAAGCAATCCTGCGCTTTTGCGGCCAGCTCCCAAGAAAGTGAGTTGAAAAATGGAGCTCAGGGGCACTGCAATTCACAAACCTGCAGACTTATAAATGATAACTCTCGTCCACAAATATATTGAGGGAAGGTAACGAAGAGGAATGGAAAGCAAGGCAGAATTGCAGGAAACAGATTTCAGGAGGGAGATTCGAATCGCCTTTAAAGCACAGGAAAAGCGGCAAAACCTCGACAATGAAGCCCTTGGCCAAAAAGGGCGTATGCGTTTTTTCCTGAATATATTCAGGAAAAAACGCATACGCCCTTTTTGGCCAACCAAGCAACCTGGAAAGGCAAATCAGCGCGACAAAGAAGTCTCGCTTCCCATCGGTCAAAAGGGCCATGCTGAATAAAGTGTCCAAACCAGAAATGCAGGACAGGCCATGGAGAAACGGGAGCCTGGCTACGCTGATGGGCGGGATGTAAATTGCCAACAGCCACTCTGGAGAAGTGTACGGTGTGTCCTGAAACCTCCAAAAAACTCAGCTTAGAGAGCATAGGGCACTTCCACTCATGGGCGTATAAATTGGGAAAACTAAAAATCAGCAAGACACAGGCACCCCAAAGTTTAGGGCTGCTCTGTTGACAAGAACCTCCACTTCGTTACACCTTAAATATCCCAGGAAAGAGAAAAATGGATAAAGACGTTGTGGTCCTTATGTACAATGGAATATCACTCAGCCATGAAACCAACGTCATAAGGCTAGTAGCAGCATGATGAGTGGATTTAGGTATGACGATTCTAAGTGAAATAAGTCATACAGAAAAAGACACTTATCATAAGATATCACTTATAGAGGGAATGTAAAAACCGCTACCCTTGAACTGAATTACAAAACAGAACAGAGTCCCACGTTTAGAAAACACACTATGGCTGCTTCACGGGAAAGGTGAGGTGGGGTGATGCATAAAACAAGGGTTTCAAATTAGGTCAGATACCGTTCCATAAAGCCAATATGTAATAGACAAGACCTACTCCTTGCTCAGTGAATTGGACTCAACACCCCCTATTCACCGCCCAAGAATATATCTGACTAGTAAGAATCTTAAAACCTATGTTTTGATATCTCTCTGTAAGTGAGTCAAGTGGGTGTAAAGCGGCAGAGACACAGCAGAAGAAAGCAGCTATACCACATTATAAAAATCAATTACTTTTAAAAACCCGTGAAACAAAGACAGTGAAAGAGAGAGAAATTCTTACAAAATTCGTTCAGGGGCTGTGATGCCACCTGGATTGACCATATCTAGACCCACAGCTGATTGAGACATAAGGGTGGACACTCTTGGGGCTGAGAGATTTGGTGAGGTTGGGTGAGGAAACACAGACCCTTTAAAGTAATACTGAATGGTACCCATCCCATGGGTCCCAAATCTCCAGGTTCAAGGGAATCTTCCTACATCAAAAACATGCATGAGAAACCCAGAAGATGGTACACCGTGTGATCGGGAAAGGTTTCCAAAACGCACCTCTTTTCTCATCTCCTTGTGCTCGGGTTCGCCATTCCAGCCGCTTTACTAGCAATCTCCCTCCTTGGAGAATCAGCACCTTTAACCTCCTGTTCCGTACAGGTTGCAATTTGTCCTGAGGATGAACGGGAAGAGGGGTAACCAATGAGAGACTAGCTCTAGGTATCGGGACAGGCACAGGTCACTCTATTTTCCCATCAGGAAGAAGAATTAACCACAGGCTCAGCCTGCCGCCCGGGACCAGAATAGGGCCTGAAGCAATCCTGCGCTTTTGCGGCCAGCTCCCAAGAAAGCGAGTTGAAAAATGGAGCTCAGGGGCACTGCAATTCACAAACCTGCAGACTTATAAATGATAACTCTCGTCCACAAATATATTGAGGGAAGGTAACGAAGAGGAATGGAAAGCAAGGCAGAATTGCAGGAAACAGATTTCAGGAGGGAGATTCGAATCGCCTTTAAAGAACAGGAAAAGCGGCAAAACCTCGACAATGAAGCCCTTGGCCAAAAAGGGCGTATGCGTTTTTTCCTGAATATATTCAGGAAAAAACGCATACGCCCTTTTTGGCCAACCAAGCAACCTGGAAAGGCAAATCAGCGCTACAAAGAAGTCTCGCTTCCCATTGGTCAAAAGGGCCATGCTGAATAAAGTGTCCAAACCAGAAATGCAGGACAGGCCATGGAGAAACGGGAGCCTGGCTACGCTGATGGGCGGGATGTAAATTGCCAACAGCCACTCTGGAGAAGTGTACGGTGTGTCCTGAAACCTCTAAAAAACTCAGCTTAGAGAGCAAAGGGCACTTCCACTCATGGGCGTATAAATTGGGAAAACTAAAAATCAGCAAGACACAGGCACCCCAAAGTTTAGGGCTGCTCTGTTGACAATAACCTCCACTTCGTTACACCTTAAATATCCCAGGAAAGAGAAAAATGGATAAAGACGTTGTGGTCCTTATGTACAATGGAATATCACTCAGCCATGAAACCAACGTCATAAGGCTAGTAGCAGCATGATGAGTGGATTTAGGTATGACGATTCTAAGTGAAATAAGTCATACAGAAAAAGACACTTATCATAGGATATCACTTATAGAGGGAATGTAAAAACCGCTACCCTTGAACTGAATTACAAAACAGAACAGAGTCCCACGTTTAGAAAACACACTATGGCTGCTTCACGGGAAAGGTGAGGTGGGGTGATGCATAAAACAAGGGTTTCAAATTAGGTCAGATACCGTTCCATAAACCCAATATGTAATAGACAAGACCTACTCCTTGATCAGTGAATTGGACTCAACACCCCCTATTCACCGCCCAAGAATATATCTGACTAGTAAGAATCTTAAAACCTATGTATTGATATCTCTCTGTAAGTGACTCAAGTGGGTGTAAAGCGGCAGAAACACAGCAGAGGAAAGCAGATATACCACATTATAAAAATCAATTACTTTTAAAAACCCGTGAAACAAAGACAGTGAAAGAGAGAGAAATTCTTACAAAATTCGTTCAAGGGCTGTGATGCCACCTGGATTGACCATATCTAGACCCACAGCTGATTGAGACATAAGGGTGGACACTCTTGGGGCTGAGAGGTTTGGTGAGGTTGGGTGAGGAAACACAGACCCTTTAAAGTAATACTGCATGGTACCCATCCCATGGGTCCCAAATCTCCAGGTTCAAGGGCATCTTCCTACATCACAAACATGCATGAGAAACCCAGAAGATGGTACACCGTGTGATCGGGAAAGGTTTCCAAAACGCATCTCTTTTCTCATCTCCTTGTGCTCGGGTTCGCCATTCCAGCCGCTTTACTAGCAATCTCCCTCCTTGGAGAATCAGCACCTTTAACCTCCTGTTCCGTACAGGTTGCAATTTGTCCTGAGGATGAACGGGAAGAGGGGTAACCAATGAGAGACTAGCTCTAGGTATCGGGACAGGCACAGGTCACTCTATTTTCCCATCAGGAAGAAGAATTAACCACAGGCTCAGCCTGCCGCCCGGGACCAGAATAGGGCCTGAAGCAATCCTGCGCTTTTGCGGCCAGCTCCCAAGAAAGTGAGTTGAAAAATGGAGCTCAGGGGCACTGCAATTCACAAACCTGCAGACTTATAAATGATAACTCTCGTCCACAAATATATTGAGGGAAGGTAACGAAGAGGAATGGAAAGCAAGGCAGAATTGCAGGAAACAGATTTCAGGAGGGAGATTCGAATCGCCTTTAAAGCACAGGAAAAGCGGCAAAACCTCGACAATGAAGCCCTTGGCCAAAAAGGGCGTATGCGTTTTTTCCTGAATATATTCAGGAAAAAACGCATACGCCCTTTTTGGCCAACCAAGCAACCTGGAAAGGCAAATCAGCGCTACAAAGAAGTCTCGCTTCCCATCGGTCAAAAGGGCCATGCTGAATAAAGTGTCAAAACCAGAAATGCAGGACAGGCCATGGAGAAACGGGAGCCTGGCTACGCTGATGGGCGGGATGTAAATTGCCAACAGCCACTCTGGAGAAGTGTACGGTGTGTCCTGAAACCTCTAAAAAACTCAGCTTAGAGAGCAAAGGGCACTTCCACTCATGGGCGTATAAATTGGGAAAACTAAAAATCAGCAAGACACAGGCACCCCAAAGTTTAGGGCTGCTCTGTTGACAAGAACCTCCACTTCGTTACACCTTAAATATCCCAGGAAAGAGAAAAATGGATAAAGACGTTGTGGTCCTTATGTACAATGGAATATCACTCAGCCATGAAACCAACGTCATAAGGCTAGTAGCAGCATGATGAGTGGATTTAGGTATGCCGATTCTAAGTGAAATAAGTCATACAGAAAAAGACACTTATCATAGGATATCACTTATAGAGGGAATGTAAAAACCGCTACCCTTGAACTGAATTACAAAACAGAACAGAGTCCCACGTTTAGAAAACACACTATGGCTGCTTCACGGGAAAGGTGAGGTGGGGTGATGCATAAAACACGGGTTTCAAATTAGGTCAGATACCGTTCCATAAAGCCAATATGTAATAGACAAGACCTACTCCTTGATCAGTGAATTGGACTCAACACCCCCTATTCACCGCCCAAGAATATATCTGACTAGTAAGAATCTTAAAACCTATGTTTTGATATCTCTCTGTAAGTGACTCAAGTGGGTGTAAAGCGGCAGAAACACAGCAGAGGAAAGCAGCTATGCCACATTATAAAAATCAATTACTTTTAAAAACCCGTGAAACAAAGACAGTGAAAGAGAGAGAAATTCTTACAAAATTCGTTCAGGGGCTGTGATGCCACCTGGATTGACCATATCTAGACCCACAGCTGATTGAGACATAAGGGTGGACACTCTTGGGGCTGAGAGGTTTGGTGAGGTTGGGTGAGGAAACACAGACCCTTTAAAGTAATACTGCATGGTACCCATCCCATGGGTCCCAAATCTCCAGGTTCAAGGGCATCTTCCTACATCAAAAACATGCATGAGAAACCCAGAAGATGGTACACCGTGTGATCGGGAAAGGTTTCCAAAACGCACCTCTTTTCTCATCTCCTTGTGCTCGGGTTCGCCATTCCAGCCGCTTTACTAGCAATCTCCCTCCTTGGAGAATCAGCACCTTTAACCTCCTGTTCCGTACAGGTTGCAATTTGTCCTGAGGATGAACGGGAAGAGGGGTAACCAATGAGAGACTAGCTCTAGGTATCGGGACAGGCACAGGTCACTCTATTTTCCCATCAGGAAGAAGAATTAACCACAGGCTCAGCCTGCCGCCCGGGACCAGAATAGGGCCTGAAGCAATCCTGCGCTTTTGCGGCCAGCTCCCAAGAAAGTGAGTTGAAAAATGGAGCTCAGGGGCACTGCAATTCACAAACCTGCAGACTTATAAATGATAACTCTCGTCCACAAATATATTGAGGGAAGGTAACGAAGAGGAATGGAAAGCAAGGCAGAATTGCAGGAAACAGATTTCAGGAGGGAGATTCGAATCGCCTTTAAAGCACAGGAAAAGCGGCAAAACCTCGACAATGAAGCCCTTGGCCAAAAAGGGCGTATGCGTTTTTTCCTGAATATATTCAGGAAAAAACGCATACGCCCTTTTTGGCCAACCAAGCAACCTGGAAAGGCAAATCAGCGCTACAAAGAAGTCTCGCTTCCCATCGGTCAAAAGGGCCATGCTGAATAAAGTGTCAAAACCAGAAATGCAGGACAGGCCATGGAGAAACGGGAGCCTGGCTACGCTGATGGGCGGGATGTAAATTGCCAACAGCCACTCTGGAGAAGTGTACGGTGTGTCCTGAAACCTCCAAAAAACTCAGCTTAGAGAGCATAGGGCACTTCCACTCATGGGCGTATAAATTGGGAAAACTAAAAATCAGCAAGACACAGGCACCCCAAAGTTTAGGGCTGCTCTGTTGACAAGAACCTCCACTTCGTTACACCTTAAATATCCCAGGAAAGAGAAAAATGGATAAAGACGTTGTGGTCCTTATGTACAATGGAATATCACTCAGCCATGAAACCAACGTCATAAGGCTAGTAGCAGCATGATGAGTGGATTTAGGTATGACGATTCTAAGTGAAATAAGTCATACAGAAAAAGACACTTATCATAAGATATCACTTATAGAGGGAATGTAAAAACCGCTACCCTTGAACTGAATTACAAAACAGAACAGAGTCCCACGTTTAGAAAACACACTATGGCTGCTTCACGGGAAAGGTGAGGTGGGGTGATGCATAAAACAAGGGTTTCAAATTAGGTCAGATACCGTTCCATAAAGCCAATATGTAATAGACAAGACCTACTCCTTGCTCAGTGAATTGGACTCAACACCCCCTATTCACCGCCCAAGAATATATCTGACTAGTAAGAATCTTAAAACCTATGTTTTGATATCTCTCTGTAAGTGAGTCAAGTGGGTGTAAAGCGGCAGAGACACAGCAGAGGAAAGCAGCTATACCACATTATAAAAATCAATTACTTTTAAAAACCCGTGAAACAAAGACAGTGAAAGAGAGAGAAATTCTTACAAAATTCGTTCAGGGGCTGTGATGCCACCTGGATTGACCATATCTAGACCCACAGCTGATTGAGACATAAGGGTGGACACTCTTGGGGCTGAGAGGTTTGGTGAGGTTGGGTGAGGAAACACAGACCCTTTAAAGTAATACTGCATGGTACCCATCCCATGGGTCCCAAATCTCCAGGTTCAAGGGCATCTTCCTACATCAAAAACATGCATGAGAAACCCAGAAGATGGTACACCGTGTGATCGGGAAAGGTTTCCAAAACGCACCTCTTTTCTCATCTCCTTGTGCTCGGGTTCGCCATTCCAGCCGCTTTACTAGCAATCTCCCTCCTTGGAGAATCAGCACCTTTAACCTCCTGTTCCGTACAGGTTGCAATTTGTCCTGAGGATGAACGGGAAGAGGGGGAACCAATGAGAGACTAGCTCTAGGTATCGGGACAGGCACAGGTCACTCTATTTTCCCATCAGGAAGAAGAAATAACCACAGGCTCAGCCTGCCGCCCGGGACCAGAATAGGACCTGAAGCAATCCTGCGCTTTTGCGGCCAGCTCCCAAGAAAGCGAGTTGAAAAATGGAGCTCAGGGGCACTGCAATTCACAAACCTGCAGACTTATAAATGATAACTCTCGTCCACAAATATATTGAGGGAAGGTAACGAAGAGGAATGGAAAGCAAGGCAGAATTGCAGGAAACAGATTTCAGGAGGGAGATTCGAATCGCCTTTAAAGCACAGGAAAAGCGGCAAAACCTCGACAATGAAGCCCTTGGCCAAAAAGGGCGTATGCGTTTTTTCCTGAATATATTCAGGAAAAAACGCATACGCCCTTTTTGGCCAACCAAGCAACCTGGAAAGGCAAATCAGCGCGACAAAGAAGTCTCGCTTCCCATCGGTCAAAAGGGCCATGCTGAATAAAGTGTCCAAACCAGAAATGCAGGACAGGCCATGGAGAAACGGGAGCCTGGCTACGCTGATGGGCGGGATGTAAATTGCCAACAGCCACTCTGGAGAAGTGTACGGTGTGTCCTGAAACCTCTAAAAAACTCAGCTTAGAGAGCAAAGGGCACTTCCACTCATGGGCGTATAAATTGGGAAAACTAAAAATCAGCAAGACACAGGCACCCCAAAGTTTAGGGCTGCTCTGTTGACAAGAACCTCCACTTCGTTACACCTTAAATATCCCAGGAAAGAGAAAAATGGATAAAGACGTTGTGGTCCTTATGTACAATGGAATATCACTTAGCCATGAAACCAACGTCATAAGGCTAGTAGCAGCATGATGAGTGGATTTAGGTATGACGATTCTAAGTGAAATAAGTCATACAGAAAAAGACACTTATCATAGGATATCACTTATAGAGGGAATGTAAAAACCGCTACCCTTGAACTGAATTACAAAACAGAACAGAGTCCCACGTTTAGAAAACACACTATGGCTGCTTCACGGGAAAGGTGAGGTGGGGTGATGCATAAAACAAGGGTTTCAAATTAGGTCAGATACCGTTCCATAAACCCAATATGTAATAGACAAGACCTACTCCTTGCTCAGTGAATTGGACTCAACACCCCCTATTCACCGCCCAAGAATATATCTGACTAGTAAGAATCTTAAAACCTATGTTTTGATATCTCTCTGTAAGTGAGTCAAGTGGGTGTAAAGCGGCAGAAACACAGCAGAGGAAAGCAGCTAAACCACATTATAAAAATCAATTACTTTTAAAAACCCGTGAAACAAAGACAGTGAAAGAGAGAGAAATTCTTACAAAATTCGTTCAGGGGCTGTGATGCCACCTGGATTGACCATATCTAGACCCACAGCTGATTGAGACATAAGGGTGGACACTCTTGGGGCTGAGAGGTTTGGTGAGGTTGGGTGAGGAAACACAGACCCTTTAAAGTAATACTGCATGGTACCCATCCCATGGGTCCCAAATCTCCAGGTTCAAGGGCATCTTCCTACATCAAAAACATGCATGAGAAACCCAGAAGATGGTACACCGTGTGATCGGGAAAGGTTTCCAAAACGCACCTCTTTTCTCATCTCCTTGTGCTCGGGTTCGCCATTCCAGCCGCTTTACTAGCAATCTCCCTCCTTGGAGAATCAGCACCTTTAACCTCCTGTTCCGTACAGGTTGCAATTTGTCCTGAGGATGAACGGGAAGAGGGGTAACCAATGAGAGACTAGCTCTAGGTATCGGGACAGGCACAGGTCACTCTATTTTCCCATCAGGAAGAAGAAATAACCACAGGCTCAGCCTGCCGCCCGGGACCAGAATAGGGCCTGAAGCAATCCTGCGCTTTTGCGGCCAGCTCCCAAGAAAGTGAGTTGAAAAATGGAGCTCAGGGGCACTGCAATTCACAAACCTGCAGACTTATAAATGATAACTCTCGTCCACAAATATATTGAGGGAAGGTAACGAAGAGGAATGGAAAGCAAGGCAGAATTGCAGGAAACAGATTTCAGGAGGGAGATTCGAATCGCCTTTAAAGCACAGGAAAAGCGGCAAAACCTCGACAATGAAGCCCTTGGCCAAAAAGGGCGTATGCGTTTTTTCCTGAATATATTCAGGAAAAAACGCATACGCCCTTTTTGGCCAACCAAGCAACCTGGAAAGGCAAATCAGCGCTACAAAGAAGTCTCGCTTCCCATCGGTCAAAAGGGCCATGCTGAATAAAGTGTCAAAACCAGAAATGCAGGACAGGCCATGGAGAAACGGGAGCCTGGCTACGCTGATGGGCGGGATGTAAATTGCCAACAGCCACTCTGGAGAAGTGTACGGTGTGTCCTGAAACCTCCAAAAAACTCAGCTTAGAGAGCATAGGGCACTTCCACTCATGGGCGTATAAATTGGGAAAACTAAAAATCAGCAAGACACAGGCACCCCAAAGTTTACGGCTGCTCTGTTGACAAGAACCTCCACTTCGTTACACCTTAAATATCCCAGGAAAGAGAAAAATGGATAAAGACGTTGTGGTCCTTATGTACAATGGAATATCACTCAGCCATGAAACCAACGTCATAAGGCTAGTAGCAGCATGATGAGTGGATTTAGGTATGACGATTCTAAGTGAAATAAGTCATACAGAAAAAGACACTTATCATAAGATATCACTTATAGAGGGAATGTAAAAACCGCTACCCTTGAACTGAATTACAAAACAGAACAGAGTCCCACGTTTAGAAAACACACTATGGCTGCTTCACGGGAAAGGTGAGGTGGGGTGATGCATAAAACAAGGGTTTCAAATTAGGTCAGATACCGTTCCATAAACCCAATATGTAATAGACAAGACCTACTCCTTGCTCAGTGAATTGGACTCAACACCCCCTATTCACCGCCCAAGAATATATCTGACTAGTAAGAATCTTAAAACCTATGTTTTGATATCTCTCTGTAAGTGAGTCAAGTGGGTGTAAAGCGGCAGAAACACAGCAGAGGAAAGCAGCTAAACCACATTATAAAAATCAATTACTTTTAAAAACCCGTGAAACAAAGACAGTGAAAGAGAGAGAAATTCTTACAAAATTCGTTCAGGGGCTGTGATGCCACCTGGATTGACCATATCTAGACCCACAGCTGATTGAGACATAAGGGTGGACACTCTTGGGGCTGAGAGGTTTGGTGAGGTTGGGTGAGGAAACACAGACCCTTTAAAGTAATACTGCATGGTACCCATCCCATGGGTCCCAAATCTCCAGGTTCAAGGGCATCTTCCTACATCAAAAACATGCATGAGAAACCCAGAAGATGGTACACCGTGTGATCGGGAAAGGTTTCCAAAACGCACCTCTTTTCTCATCTCCTTGTGCTCGGGTTCGCCATTCCAGCCGCTTTACTAGCAATCTCCCTCCTTGGAGAATCAGCACCTTTAACCTCCTGTTCCGTACAGGTTGCAATTTGTCCTGAGGATGAACGGGAAGAGGGGTAACCAATGAGAGACTAGCTCTAGGTATCGGGACAGGCACAGGTCACTCTATTTTCCCATCAGGAAGAAGAAATAACCACAGGCTCAGCCTGCCGCCCGGGACCAGAATAGGGCCTGAAGCAATCCTGCGCTTTTGCGGCCAGCTCCCAAGAAAGTGAGTTGAAAAATGGAGCTCAGGGGCACTGCAATTCACAAACCTGCAGACTTATAAATGATAACTCTCGTCCACAAATATATTGAGGGAAGGTAACGAAGAGGAATGGAAAGCAAGGCAGAATTGCAGGAAACAGATTTCAGGAGGGAGATTCGAATCGCCTTTAAAGCACAGGAAAAGCGGCAAAACCTCGACAATGAAGCCCTTGGCCAAAAAGGGCGTATGCGTTTTTTCCTGAATATATTCAGGAAAAAACGCATACGCCCTTTTTGGCCAACCAAGCAACCTGGAAAGGCAAATCAGCGCTACAAAGAAGTCTCGCTTCCCATCGGTCAAAAGGGCCATGCTGAATAAAGTGTCAAAACCAGAAATGCAGGACAGGCCATGGAGAAACGGGAGCCTGGCTACGCTGATGGGCGGGATGTAAATTGCCAACAGCCACTCTGGAGAAGTGTACGGTGTGTCCTGAAACCTCCAAAAAACTCAGCTTAGAGAGCATAGGGCACTTCCACTCATGGGCGTATAAATTGGGAAAACTAAAAATCAGCAAGACACAGGCACCCCAAAGTTTACGGCTGCTCTGTTGACAAGAACCTCCACTTCGTTACACCTTAAATATCCCAGGAAAGAGAAAAATGGATAAAGACGTTGTGGTCCTTATGTACAATGGAATATCACTCAGCCATGAAACCAACGTCATAAGGCTAGTAGCAGCATGATGAGTGGATTTAGGTATGACGATTCTAAGTGAAATAAGTCATACAGAAAAAGACACTTATCATAAGATATCACTTATAGAGGGAATGTAAAAACCGCTACCCTTGAACTGAATTACAAAACAGAACAGAGTCCCACGTTTAGAAAACACACTATGGCTGCTTCACGGGAAAGGTGAGGTGGGGTGATGCATAAAACAAGGGTTTCAAATTAGGTCAGATACCGTTCCATAAAGCCAATATGTAATAGACAAGACCTACTCCTTGCTCAGTGAATTGGACTCAACACCCCCTATTCACCGCCCAAGAATATATCTGACTAGTAAGAATCTTAAAACCTATGTATTGATATCTCTCTGTAAGTGACTCAAGTGGGTGTAAAGCGGCAGAAACACAGCAGAGGAAAGCAGCTATACCACATTATAAAAATCAATTACTTTTAAAAACCCGTGAAACAAAGACAGTGAAAGAGAGAGAAATTCTTACAAAATTCGTTCAGGGGCTGTGATGCCACCTGGATTGACCATATCTAGACCCACAGCTGATTGAGACATAAGGGTGTACACTCTTGGGGCTGAGAGGTTTGGTGAGGTTGGGTGAGGAAACACAGACCCTTTAAAGTAATACTGCATGGTACCCATCCCATGGGTCCCAAATCTCCAGGTTCAAGGGCATCTTCCTACATCAAAAACATGCATGAGAAACCCAGAAGATGGTACACCGTGTGATCGGGAAAGGTTTCCAAAACGCACCTCTTTTCTCATCTCCTTGTGCTCGGGTTCGCCATTCCAGCCGCTTTACTAGCAATCTCCCTCCTTGGAGAATCAGCACCTTTAACCTCCTGTTCCGTACAGGTTGCAATTTGTCCTGAGGATGAACGGGAAGAGGGGTAACCAATGAGAGACTAGCTCTAGGTATCGGGACAGGCACAGGTCACTCTATTTTCCCATCAGGAAGAAGAATTAACCACAGGCTCAGCCTGCCGCCCGGGACCAGAATAGGGCCTGAAGCAATCCTGCGCTTTTGCGGCCAGCTCCCAAGAAAGTGAGTTGAAAAATGGAGCTCAGGGGCACTGCAATTCACAAACCTGCAGACTTATAAATGATAACTCTCGTCCACAAATATATTGAGGGAAGGTAACGAAGAGGAATGGAAAGCAAGGCAGAATTGCAGGAAACAGATTTCAGGAGGGAGATTCGAATCGCCTTTAAAGCACAGGAAAAGCGGCAAAACCTCGACAATGAAGCCCTTGGCCAAAAAGGGCGTATGCGTTTTTTCCTGAATATATTCAGGAAAAAACGCATACGCCCTTTTTGGCCAACCAAGCAACCTGGAAAGGCAAATCAGCGCTACAAAGAAGTCTCGCTTCCCATCGGTCAAAAGGGCCATGCTGAATAAAGTGTCAAAACCAGAAATGCAGGACAGGCCATGGAGAAACGGGAGCCTGGCTACGCTGATGGGCGGGATGTAAATTGCCAACAGCCACTCTGGAGAAGTGTACGGTGTGTCCTGAAACCTCCAAAAAACTCAGCTTAGAGAGCATAGGGCACTTCCACTCATGGGCGTATAAATTGGGAAAACTAAAAATCAGCAAGACACAGGCACCCCAAAGTTTAGGGCTGCTCTGTTGACAAGAACCTCCACTTCGTTACACCTTAAATATCCCAGGAAAGAGAAAAATGGATAAAGACGTTGTGGTCCTTATGTACAATGGAATATCACTCAGCCATGAAACCAACGTCATAAGGCTAGTAGCAGCATGATGAGTGGATTTAGGTATGACGATTCTAAGTGAAATAAGTCATACAGAAAAAGACACTTATCATAAGATATCACTTATAGAGGGAATGTAAAAACCGCTACCCTTGAACTGAATTACAAAACAGAACAGAGTCCCACGTTTAGAAAACACACTATGGCTGCTTCACGGGAAAGGTGAGGTGGGGTGATGCATAAAACAAGGGTTTCAAATTAGGTCAGATACCGTTCCATAAAGCCAATATGTAATAGACAAGACCTACTCCTTGCTCAGTGAATTGGACTCAACACCCCCTATTCACCGCCCAAGAATATATCTGACTAGTAAGAATCTTAAAACCTATGTTTTGATATCTCTCTGTAAGTGAGTCAAGTGGGTGTAAAGCGGCAGAGACACAGCAGAGGAAAGCAGCTATACCACATTATAAAAATCAATTACTTTTAAAAACCCGTGAAACAAAGACAGTGAAAGAGAGAGAAATTCTTACAAAATTCGTTCAGGGGCTGTGATGCCACCTGGATTGACCATATCTAGACCCACAGCTGATTGAGACATAAGGGTGGACACTCTTGGGGCTGAGAGGTTTGGTGAGGTTGGGTGAGGAAACACAGACCCTTTAAAGTAATACTGCATGGTACCCATCCCATGGGTCCCAAATCTCCAGGTTCAAGGGCATCTTCCTACATCAAAAACATGCATGAGAAACCCAGAAGATGGTACACCGTGTGATCGGGAAAGGTTTCCAAAACGCACCTCTTTTCTCATCTCCTTGTGCTCGGGTTCGCCATTCCAGCCGCTTTACTAGCAATCTCCCTCCTTGGAGAATCAGCACCTTTAACCTCCTGTTCCGTACAGGTTGCAATTTGTCCTGAGGATGAACGGGAAGAGGGGGAACCAATGAGAGACTAGCTCTAGGTATCGGGACAGGCACAGGTCACTCTATTTTCCCATCAGGAAGAAGAATTAACCACAGGCTCAGCCTGCCGCCCGGGACCAGAATAGGACCTGAAGCAATCCTGCGCTTTTGCGGCCAGCTCCCAAGAAAGCGAGTTGAAAAATGGAGCTCAGGGGCACTGCAATTCACAAACCTGCAGACTTATAAATGATAACTCTCGTCCACAAATATATTGAGGGAAGGTAACGAAGAGGAATGGAAAGCAAGGCAGAATTGCAGGAAACAGATTTCAGGAGGGAGATTCGAATCGCCTTTAAAGCACAGGAAAAGCGGCAAAACCTCGACAATGAAGCCCTTGGCCAAAAAGGGCGTATGCGTTTTTTCCTGAATATATTCAGGAAAAAACGCATACGCCCTTTTTGGCCAACCAAGCAACCTGGAAAGGCAAATCAGCGCTACAAAGAAGTCTCGCTTCCCATCGGTCAAAAGGGCCATGCTGAATAAAGTGTCCAAACCAGAAATGCAGGACAGGCCATGGAGAAACGGGAGCCTGGCTACGCTGATGGGCGGGATGTAAATTGCCAACAGCCACTCTGGAGAAGTGTACGGTGTGTCCTGAAACCTCCAAAAAACTCAGCTTAGAGAGCATAGGGCACTTCCACTCATGGGCGTATAAATTGGGAAAACTAAAAATCAGCAAGACACAGGCACCCCAAAGTTTACGGCTGCTCTGTTGACAAGAACCTCCACTTCGTTACACCTTAAATATCCCAGGAAAGAGAAAAATGGATAAAGACGTTGTGGTCCTTATGTACAATGGAATATCACTCAGCCATGAAACCAACGTCATAAGGCTAGTAGCAGCATGATGAGTGGATTTAGGTATGACGATTCTAAGTGAAATAAGTCATACAGAAAAAGACACTTATCATAAGATATCACTTATAGAGGGAATGTAAAAACCGCTACCCTTGAACTGAATTACAAAACAGAACAGAGTCCCACGTTTAGAAAACACACTATGGCTGCTTCACGGGAAAGGTGAGGTGGGGTGATGCATAAAACAAGGGTTTCAAATTAGGTCAGATACCGTTCCATAAAGCCAATATGTAATAGACAAGACCTACTCCTTGCTCAGTGAATTGGACTCAACACCCCCTATTCACCGCCCAAGAATATATCTGACTAGTAAGAATCTTAAAACCTATGTATTGATATCTCTCTGTAAGTGACTCAAGTGGGTGTAAAGCGGCAGAAACACAGCAGAGGAAAGCAGCTATACCACATTATAAAAATCAATTACTTTTAAAAACCCGTGAAACAAAGACAGTGAAAGAGAGAGAAATTCTTACAAAATTCGTTCAGGGGCTGTGATGCCACCTGGATTGACCATATCTAGACCCACAGCTGATTGAGACATAAGGGTGGACACTCTTGGGGCTGAGAGGTTTGGTGAGGTTGGGTGAGGAAACACAGACCCTTTAAAGTAATACTGCATGGTACCCATCCCATGGGTCCCAAATCTCCAGGTTCAAGGGCATCTTCCTACATCAAAAACATGCATGAGAAACCCAGAAGATGGTACACCGTGTGATCGGGAAAGGTTTCCAAAACGCACCTCTTTTCTCATCTCCTTGTGCTCGGGTTCGCCATTCCAGCCGCTTTACTAGCAATCTCCCTCCTTGGAGAATCAGCACCTTTAACCTCCTGTTCCGTACAGGTTGCAATTTGTCCTGAGGATGAACGGGAAGAGGGGTAACCAATGAGAGACTAGCTCTAGGTATCGGGACAGGCACAGGTCACTCTATTTTCCCATCAGGAAGAAGAATTAACCACAGGCTCAGCCTGCCGCCCGGGACCAGAATAGGGCCTGAAGCAATCCTGCGCTTTTGCGGCCAGCTCCCAAGAAAGTGAGTTGAAAAATGGAGCTCAGGGGCACTGCAATTCACAAACCTGCAGACTTATAAATGATAACTCTCGTCCACAAATATATTGAGGGAAGGTAACGAAGAGGAATGGAAAGCAAGGCAGAATTGCAGGAAACAGATTTCAGGAGGGAGATTCGAATCGCCTTTAAAGCACAGGAAAAGCGGCAAAACCTCGACAATGAAGCCCTTGGCCAAAAAGGGCGTATGCGTTTTTTCCTGAATATATTCAGGAAAAAACGCATACGCCCTTTTTGGCCAACCAAGCAACCTGGAAAGGCAAATCAGCGCGACAAAGAAGTCTCGCTTCCCATCGGTCAAAAGGGCCATGCTGAATAAAGTGTCCAAACCAGAAATGCAGGACAGGCCATGGAGAAACGGGAGCCTGGCTACGCTGATGGGCGGGATGTAAATTGCCAACAGCCACTCTGGAGAAGTGTACGGTGTGTCCTGAAACCTCCAAAAAACTCAGCTTAGAGAGCATAGGGCACTTCCACTCATGGGCGTATAAATTGGGAAAACTAAAAATCAGCAAGACACAGGCACCCCAAAGTTTAGGGCTGCTCTGTTGACAAGAACCTCCACTTCGTTACACCTTAAATATCCCAGGAAAGAGAAAAATGGATAAAGACGTTGTGGTCCTTATGTACAATGGAATATCACTCAGCCATGAAACCAACGTCATAAGGCTAGTAGCAGCATGATGAGTGGATTTAGGTATGACGATTCTAAGTGAAATAAGTCATACAGAAAAAGACACTTATCATAAGATATCACTTATAGAGGGAATGTAAAAACCGCTACCCTTGAACTGAATTACAAAACAGAACAGAGTCCCACGTTTAGAAAACACACTATGGCTGCTTCACGGGAAAGGTGAGGTGGGGTGATGCATAAAACAAGGGTTTCAAATTAGGTCAGATACCGTTCCATAAAGCCAATATGTAATAGACAAGACCTACTCCTTGCTCAGTGAATTGGACTCAACACCCCCTATTCACCGCCCAAGAATATATCTGACTAGTAAGAATCTTAAAACCTATGTTTTGATATCTCTCTGTAAGTGAGTCAAGTGGGTGTAAAGCGGCAGAGACACAGCAGAAGAAAGCAGCTATACCACAGTATAAAAATCAATTACTTTTAAAAACCCGTGAAACAAAGACAGTGAAAGAGAGAGAAATTCTTACAAAATTCGTTCAGGGGCTGTGATGCCACCTGGATTGACCATATCTAGACCCACAGCTGATTGAGACATAAGGGTGGACACTCTTGGGGCTGAGAGATTTGGTGAGGTTGGGTGAGGAAACACAGACCCTTTAAAGTAATACTGAATGGTACCCATCCCATGGGTCCCAAATCTCCAGGTTCAAGGGCATCTTCCTACATCAAAAACATGCATGAGAAACCCAGAAGATGGTACACCGTGTGATCGGGAAAGGTTTCCAAAACGCACCTCTTTTCTCATCTCCTTGTGCTCGGGTTCGCCATTCCAGCCGCTTTACTAGCAATCTCCCTCCTTGGAGAATCAGCACCTTTAACCTCCTGTTCCGTACAGGTTGCAATTTGTCCTGAGGATGAACGGGAAGAGGGGTAACCAATGAGAGACTAGCTCTAGGTATCGGGACAGGCACAGGTCACTCTATTTTCCCATCAGGAAGAAGAATTAACCACAGGCTCAGCCTGCCGCCCGGGACCAGAATAGGGCCTGAAGCAATCCTGCGCTTTTGCGGCCAGCTCCCAAGAAAGTGAGTTGAAAAATGGAGCTCAGGGGCACTGCAATTCACAAACCTGCAGACTTATAAATGATAACTCTCGTCTACAAATATATTGAGGGAAGGTAACGAAGAGGAATGGAAAGCAAGGCAGAATTGCAGGAAACAGATTTCAGGAGGGAGATTCGAATCGCCTTTAAAGCACAGGAAAAGCGGCAAAACCTCGACAATGAAGCCCTTGGCCAAAAAGGGCGTATGCGTTTTTTCCTGAATATATTCAGGAAAAAACGCATACGCCCTTTTTGGCCAACCAAGCAACCTGGAAAGGCAAATCAGCGCGACAAAGAAGTCTCGCTTCCCATCGGTCAAAAGGGCCATGCTGAATAAAGTGTCCAAACCAGAAATGCAGGACAGGCCATGGAGAAACGGGAGCCTGGCTACGCTGATGGGCGGGATGTAAATTGCCAACAGCCACTCTGGAGAAGTGTACGGTGTGTCCTGAAACCTCCAAAAAACTCAGCTTAGAGAGCATAGGGCACTTCCACTCATGGGCGTATAAATTGGGAAAACTAAAAATCAGCAAGACACAGGCACCCCAAAGTTTAGGGCTGCTCTGTTGACAAGAACCTCCACTTCGTTACACCTTAAATATCCCAGGAAAGAGAAAAATGGATAAAGACGTTGTGGTCCTTATGTACAATGGAATATCACTCAGCCATGAAACCAACGTCATAAGGCTAGTAGCAGCATGATGAGTGGATTTAGGTATGACGATTCTAAGTGAAATAAGTCATACAGAAAAAGACACTTATCATAAGATATCACTTATAGAGGGAATGTAAAAACCGCTACCCTTGAACTGAATTACAAAACAGAACAGAGTCCCACGTTTAGAAAACACACTATGGCTGCTTCACGGGAAAGGTGAGGTGGGGTGATGCATAAAACAAGGGTTTCAAATTAGGTCAGATACCGTTCCATAAAGCCAATATGTAATAGACAAGACCTACTCCTTGCTCAGTGAATTGGACTCAACACCCCCTATTCACCGCCCAAGAATATATCTGACTAGTAAGAATCTTAAAACCTATGTTTTGATATCTCTCTGTAAGTGAGTCAAGTGGGTGTAAAGCGGCAGAGACACAGCAGAAGAAAGCAGCTATACCACATTATAAAAATCAATTACTTTTAAAAACCCGTGAAACAAAGACAGTGAAAGAGAGAGAAATTCTTACAAAATTCGTTCAGGGGCTGTGATGCCACCTGGATTGACCATATCTAGACCCACAGCTGATTGAGACATAAGGGTGGACACTCTTGGGGCTGAGAGATTTGGTGAGGTTGGGTGAGGAAACACAGACCCTTTAAAGTAATACTGAATGGTACCCATCCCATGGGTCCCAAATCTCCAGGTTCAAGGGCATCTTCCTACATCAAAAACATGCATGAGAAACCCAGAAGATGGTACACCGTGTGATCGGGAAAGGTTTCCAAAACGCACCTCTTTTCTCATCTCCTTGTGCTCGGGTTCGCCATTCCAGCCGCTTTACTAGCAATCTCCCTCCTTGGAGAATCAGCACCTTTAACCTCCTGTTCCGTACAGGTTGCAATTTGTCCTGAGGATGAACGGGAAGAGGGGTAACCAATGAGAGACTAGCTCTAGGTATCGGGACAGGCACAGGTCACTCTATTTTCCCATCAGGAAGAAGAATTAACCACAGGCTCAGCCTGCCGCCCGGGACCAGAATAGGGCCTGAAGCAATCCTGCGCTTTTGCGGCCAGCTCCCAAGAAAGCGAGTTGAAAAATGGAGCTCAGGGGCACTGCAATTCACAAACCTGCAGACTTATAAATGATAACTCTCGTCCACAAATATATTGAGGGAAGGTAACGAAGAGGAATGGAAAGCAAGGCAGAATTGCAGGAAACAGATTTCAGGAGGGAGATTCGAATCGCCTTTAAAGCACAGGAAAAGCGGCAAAACCTCGACAATGAAGCCCTTGGCCAAAAAGGGCGTATGCGTTTTTTCCTGAATATATTCAGGAAAAAACGCATACGGCCTTTTTGGCCAACCAAGCAACCTGGAAAGGCAAATCAGCGCTACAAAGAAGTCTCGCTTCCCATTGGTCAAAAGGGCCATGCTGAATAAAGTGTCCAAACCAGAAATGCAGGACAGGCCATGGAGAAACGGGAGCCTGGCTACGCTGATGGGCGGGATGTAAATTGCCAACAGCCACTCTGGAGAAGTGTACGGTGTGTCCTGAAACCTCTAAAAAACTCAGCTTAGAGAGCAAAGGGCACTTCCACTCATGGGCGTATAAATTGGGAAAACTAAAAATCAGCAAGACACAGGCACCCCAAAGTTTAGGGCTGCTCTGTTGACAAGAACCTCCACTTCGTTACACCTTAAATATCCCAGGAAAGAGAAAAATGGATAAAGACGTTGTGGTCCTTATGTACAATGGAATATCACTCAGCCATGAAACCAACGTCATAAGGCTAGTAGCAGCATGATGAGTGGATTTAGGTATGACGATTCTAAGTGAAATAAGTCATACAGAAAAAGACACTTATCATAGGATATCACTTATAGAGGGAATGTAAAAACCGCTACCCTTGAACTGAATTACAAAACAGAACAGAGTCCCACGTTTAGAAAACACACTATGGCTGCTTCACGGGAAAGGTGAGGTGGGGTGATGCATAAAACAAGGGTTTCAAATTAGGTCAGATACCGTTCCATAAACCCAATATGTAATAGACAAGACCTACTCCTTGATCAGTGAATTGGACTCAACACCCCCTATTCACCGCCCAAGAATATATCTGACTAGTAAGAATCTTAAAACCTATGTATTGATATCTCTCTGTAAGTGACTCAAGTGGGTGTAAAGCGGCAGAAACACAGCAGAGGAAAGCAGATATACCACATTATAAAAATCAATTACTTTTAAAAACCCGTGAAACAAAGACAGTGAAAGAGAGAGAAATTCTTACAAAATTCGTTCAGGGGCTGTGATGCCACCTGGATTGACCATATCTAGACCCACAGCTGATTGAGACATAAGGGTGGACACTCTTGGGGCTGAGAGGTTTGGTGAGGTTGGGTGAGGAAACACAGACCCTTTAAAGTAATACTGCATGGTACCCATCCCATGGGTCCCAAATCTCCAGGTTCAAAGGCATCTTCCTACATCAAAAACATGCATGAGAAACCCAGAAGATGGTACACCGTGTGATCGGGAAAGGTTTCCAAAACGCACCTCTTTTCTCATCTCCTTGTGCTCGGGTTCGCCATTCCAGCCGCTTTACTAGCAATCTCCCTCCTTGGAGAATCAGCACCTTTAACCTCCTGTTCCGTACAGGTTGCAATTTGTCCTGAGGATGAACGGGAAGAGGGGCAACCAATGAGAGACTAGCTCTAGGTATCGGGACAGGCACAGGTCACTCTATTTTCCCATCAGGAAGAAGAATTAACCACAGGCTCAGCCTGCCGCCCGGGAGCAGAATAGGGCCTGAAGCAATCCTGCGCTTTTGCGGCCAGCTCCCAAGAAAGCGAGTTGAAAAATGGAGCTCAGGGGCACTGCAATTCACAAACCTGCAGACTTATAAATGATAACTCTCGTCCACAAATATATTGAGGGAAGGTAACGAAGAGGAATGGAAAGCAAGGCAGAATTGCAGGAAACAGATTTCAGGAGGGAGATTCGAATCGCCTTTAAAGCACAGGAAAAGCGGCAAAACCTCGACAATGAAGCCCTTGGCCAAAAAGGGCGTATGCGTTTTTTCCTGAATATATTCAGGAAAAAACGCATACGCCCTTTTTGGCCAACCAAGCAACCTGGAAAGGCAAATCAGCGCTACAAAGAAGTCTCGCTTCCCATCGGTCAAAAGGGCCATGCTGAATAAAGTGTCCAAACCAGAAATGCAGGACAGGCCATGGAGAAACGGGAGCCTGGCTACGCTGATGGGCGGGATGTAAATTGCCAACAGCCACTCTGGAGAAGTGTACGGTGTGTCCTGAAAGCTCTAAAAAACTCAGCTTAGAGAGCATAGGGCACTTCCAATCATGGGCGTATAAATTGGGAAAACTAAAAATCAGCAAGACACAGGCACCCCAAAGTTTAGGGCTGCTCTGTTGACAAGAACCTCCACTTCGTTACACCTTAAATATCCCAGGAAAGAGAAAAATGGATAAAGACGTTGTGGTCCTTATGTACAATGGAATATCACTCAGCCATGAAACCAACGTCATAAGGCTAGTAGCAGCATGATGAGTGGATTTAGGTATGACGATTCTAAGTGAAATAAGTCATACAGAAAAAGACACTTATCATAGGATATCACTTATAGACGGAATGTAAAAACCGCTACCCTTGAACTGAATTACAAAACAGAAAAGAGTCCCACGTTTAGAAAACACACTATGGCTGCTTCACGGGAAAGGTGAGGTGGGGTGATGCATAAAACAAGGGTTTCAAATTAGGTCAGATACCGTTCCATAAACCCAATATGTAATAGACAAGACCTACTCCTTGATCAGTGAATTGGACTCAACACCCCCTATTCACCGCCCAAGAATATATCTGACTAGTAAGAATCTTAAAAACTATGTTTTGATATCTCTCTGTAAGTGACTCAAGTGGGTGTAAAGCGGCAGAAACACAGCAGAGGAAAGCAGCTATACCACATTATAAAAATCAATTACTTTTAAAAACCCGTGAAACAAAGACAGTGAAAGAGAGAGAAATTCTTACAAAATTCGTTCAGGGGCTGTGATGCCACCTGGATTGACCATATCTAGACCCACAGCTGATTGAGACATAAGGGTGGACACTCTTGGGGCTGAGAGGTTTGGTGAGGTTGGGTGAGGAAACACAGACCCTTTAAAGTAATACTGCATGGTACCCATCCCATGGGTCCCAAATCTCCAGGTTCAAGGGCATCTTCCTACATCAAAAACATGCATGAGAAACCCAGAAGATGGTACACCGTGTGATCGGGAAAGTTTTCCAAAACGCACCTCTTTTCTCATCTCCTTGTGCTCGGGTTCGCCATTCCAGCCGCTTTACTAGCAATCTCCCTCCTTGGAGAATCAGCACCTTTAACCTCCTGTTCCGTACAGGTTGCAATTTGTCCTGAGGATGAACGGGAAGAGGGGTAACCAATGAGAGACTAGCTCTAGGTATCGGGACAGGCACAGGTCACTCTATTTTCCCATCAGGAAGAAGAATTAACCACAGGCTCAGCCTGCCGCCCGGGACCAGAATAGGGCCTGAAGCAATCCTGCGCTTTTGCGGCCAGCTCCCAAGAAAGTGAGTTGAAAAATGGAGCTCAGGGGCACTGCAATTCACAAACCTGCAGACTTATAAATGATAACTCTCGTCCACAAATATATTGAGGGAAGGTAACGAAGAGGAATGGAAAGCAAGGCAGAATTGCAGGAAACAGATTTCAGGAGGGAGATTCGAATCGCCTTTAAAGCACAGGAAAAGCGGCAAAACCTCGACAATGAAGCCCTTGGCCAAAAAGGGCGTATGCGTTTTTTCCTGAATATATTCAGGAAAAAACGCATACGCCCTTTTTGGCCAACCAAGCAACCTGGAAAGGCAAATCAGCGCTACAAAGAAGTCTCGCTTCCCATCGGTCAAAAGGGCCATGCTGAATAAAGTGTCAAAACCAGAAATGCAGGACAGGCCATGGAGAAACGGGAGCCTGGCTACGCTGATGGGCGGGATGTAAATTGCCAACAGCCACTCTGGAGAAGTGTACGGTGTGTCCTGAAACCTCTAAAAAACTCAGCTTAGAGAGCATAGGGCACTTCCACTCATGGGCGTATAAATTGGGAAAACTAAAAATCAGCAAGACACAGGCACCCCAAAGTTTAGGGCTGCTCTGTTGACAAGAACCTCCACTTCGTTACACCTTAAATATCCCAGGAAAGAGAAAAATGGATAAAGACGTTGTGGTCCTTATGTACAATGGAATATCACTCAGCCATGAAACCAACGTCATAAGGCTAGTAGCAGCATGATGAGTGGATTTAGGTATGACGATTCTAAGTGAAATAAGTCATACAGAAAAAGACACTTATCATAAGATATCACTTATAGAGGGAATGTAAAAACCGCTACCCTTGAACTGAATTACAAAACAGAAAAGAGTCCCACGTTTAGAAAACACACTATGGCTGCTTCACGGGAAAGGTGAGGTGGGGTGATGCATAAAACAAGGGTTTCAAATTAGGTCAGATACCGTTCCATAAACCCAATATGTAATAGACAAGACCTACTCCTTGATCAGTGAATTGGACTCAACACCCCCTATTCACCGCCCAAGAATATATCTGACTAGTAAGAATCTTAAAACCTATGTTTTGATTTCTCTCTGTAAGTGACTCAAGTGGGTGTAAAGCGGCAGAAACACAGCAGAGGAAAGCAGCTATACCACATTATAAAAATCAATTACTTTTAAAAACCCGTGAAACAAAGACAGTGAAAGAGAGAGAAATTCTTACAAAATTCGTTCAGGGGCTGTGATGCCACCTGGATTGACCATATCTAGACCCACAGCTGATTGAGACATAAGGGTGGACACTCTTGGGGCTGAGAGGTTTGGTGAGGTTGGGTGAGGAAACACAGACCCTTTAAAGTAATACTGCATGGTACCCATCCCATGGGTCCCAAATCTCCAGGTTCAAGGGCATCTTCCTACATCAAAAACATGCATGAGAAACCCAGAAGATGGTACACCGTGTGATCGGGAAAGGTTTCCAAAACGCACCTCTTTTCTCATCTCCTTGTGCTCGGGTTCGCCATTCCAGCCGCTTTACTAGCAATCTCCCTCCTTGGAGAATCAGCACCTTTAACCTCCTGTTCCGTACAGGTTGCAATTTGTCCTGAGGATGAACGGGAAGAGGGGTAACCAATGAGAGACTAGCTCTAGGTATCGGGACAGGCACAGGTCACTCTATTTTCCCATCAGGAAGAAGAATTAACCACAGGCTCAGCCTGCCGCCCGGGACCAGAATAGGGCCTGAAGCAATCTTGCGCTTTTGCGGCCAGCTCCCAAGAAAGTGAGTTGAAAAATGGAGCTCAGGGGCACTGCAATTCACAAACCTGCAGACTTATAAATGATAACTCTCGTCCACAAATATATTGAGGGAAGGTAACGAAGAGGAATGGAAAGCAAGGCAGAATTGCAGGAAACAGATTTCAGGAGGGAGATTCGAATCGCCTTTAAAGCACAGGAAAAGCGGCAAAACCTCGACAATGAAGCCCTTGGCCAAAAAGGGCGTATGCGTTTTTTCCTGAATATATTCAGGAAAAAACGCATACGCCCTTTTTGGCCAACCAAGCAACCTGGAAAGGCAAATCAGCGCGACAAAGAAGTCTCGCTTCCCATCGGTCAAAAGGGCCATGCTGAATAAAGTGTCCAAACCAGAAATGCAGGACAGGCCATGGAGAAACGGGAGCCTGGCTACGCTGATGGGCGGGATGTAAATTGCCAACAGCCACTCTGGAGAAGTGTACGGTGTGTCCTGAAACCTCTAAAAACCTCAGCTTAGAGAGCAAAGGGCACTTCCACTCATGGGCGTATAAATTGGGAAAACTAAAAATCAGCAAGACACAGGCACCCCAAAGTTTAGGGCTGCTCTGTTGACAAGAACCTCCACTTCGTTACACCTTAAATATCCCAGGAAAGAGAAAAATGGATAAAGACGTTGTGGTCCTTATGTACAATGGAATATCACTCAGCCATGAAACTAATGTCATAAGGCTAGTAGCAGCATGATGAGTGGATTTAGGTATGACGATTCTAAGTGAAATAAGTCATACAGAAAAAGACACTTATCATAGGATATCACTTATAGACGGAATGTAAAAACCGCTACCCTTGAACTGAATTACAAAACAGAACAGAGTCCCACGTTTAGAAAACACACTATGGCTGCTTCACGGGAAAGGTGAGGTGGGGTGATGCATAAAACAAGGGTTTCAAATTAGGTCAGATACCGTTCCATAAACCCAATATGTAATAGACAAGACCTACTCCTTGCTCAGTGAATTGGACTCAACACCCCCTATTCACCGCCCAAGAATATATCTGACTAGTAAGAATCTTAAAACCTATGTTTTGATATCTCTCTGTAAGTGAGTCAAGTGGGTGTAAAGCGGCAGAAACACAGCAGAGGAAAGCAGCTAAACCACATTATAAAAATCAATTACTTTTAAAAACCCGTGAAACAAAGACAGTGAAAGAGAGAGAAATTCTTACAAAATTCGTTCAGGGGCTGTGATGCCACCTGGATTGACCATATCTAGACCCACAGCTGATTGAGACATAAGGGTGGACACTCTTGGGGCTGAGAGGTTTCGTGAGGTTGGGTGAGGAAACACAGACCCTTTAAAGTAATACTGCATGGTACCCATCCCATGGGTCCCAAATCTCCAGGTTCAAGGGCATCTTCCTACATCAAAAACATGCATGAGAAACCCAGAAGATGGTACACCGTGTGATCGGGAAAGGTTTCCAAAACGCACCTCTTTTCTCATCTCCTTGTGCTCGGGTTCGCCATTTCAGCCGCTTTACTAGCAATCTCCCTCCTTGGAGAATCAGCACCTTTAACCTCCTGTTCCGTACAGGTTGCAATTTGTCCTGAGGATGAACGGGAAGAGGGGTAACCAATGAGAGACTAGCTCTAGGTATCGGGACAGGCACAGGTCACTCTATTTTCCCATCAGGAAGAAGAATTAACCACAGGCTCAGCCTGCCGCCCGGGACCAGAATAGGACCTGAAGCAATCCTGCGCTTTTGCGGCCAGCTCCCAAGAAAGCGAGTTGAAAAATGGAGCTCAGGGGCACTGCAATTCACAAACCTGCAGACTTATAAATGATAACTCTCGTCCACAAATATATTGAGGGAAGGTAACGAAGAGGAATGGAAAGCAAGGCAGAATTGCAGGAAACAGATTTCAGGAGGGAGATTCGAATCGCCTTTAAAGCACAGGAAAAGCGGCAAAACCTCGACAATGAAGCCCTTGGCCAAAAAGGGCGTATGCGTTTTTTCCTGAATATATTCAGGAAAAAACGCATACGCCCTTTTTGGCCAACCAAGCAACCTGGAAAGGCAAATCAGCGCTACAAAGAAGTCTCGCTTCCCATCGGTCAAAAGGGCCATGCTGAATAAAGTGTCAAAACCAGAAATGCAGGACAGGCCATGGAGAAACGGGAGCCTGGCTACGCTGATGGGCGGGATGTAAATTGCCAACAGCCACTCTGGAGAAGTGTACGGTGTGTCCTGAAACCTCTAAAAAACTCAGCTTAGAGAGCATAGGGCACTTCCACTCATGGGCGTATAAATTGGGAAAACTAAAAATCAGCAAGACACAGGCACCCCAAAGTTTAGGGCTGCTCTGTTGACAAGAACCTCCACTTCGTTACACCTTAAATATCCCAGGAAAGAGAAAAATGGATAAAGACGTTGTGGTCCTTATGTACAATGGAATATCACTCAGCCATGAAACCAACGTCATAAGGCTAGTAGCAGCATGATGAGTGGATTTAGGTATGACGATTCTAAGTGAAATAAGTCATACAGAAAAAGACACTTATCATAGGATATCACTTATAGACGGAATGTAAAAACCGCTACCCTTGAACTGAATTACAAAACAGAACAGAGTCCCACGTTTAGAAAACACACTATGGCTGCTTCACGGGAAAGGTGAGGTGGGGTGATGCATAAAACAAGGTTTTCAAATTAGGTCAGATACCGTTCCATAAAGCCAATATGTAATAGACAAGACCTACTCCTTGCTCAGTGAATTGGACTCAACACCCCCTATTCACCGCCCAAGGATATATCTGACTAGTAAGAATCTTAAAACCTATGTTTTGATATCTCTCTGTAAGTGAGTCAAGTGGGTGTAAAGCGGCAGAGACACAGCAGAGGAAAGCAGCTATACCACATTATAAAAATCAATTACTTTTAAAAACCCGTGAAACAAAGACAGTGAAAGAGAGAGAAATTCTTACAAAATTCGTTCAGGGGCTGTGATGCCACCTGGATTGACCATATCTAGACCCACAGCTGATTGAGACATAAGGGTGGACACTCTTGGGGCTGAGAGGTTTGGTGAGGTTGGGTGAGGAAACACAGACCCTTTAAAGTAATACTGCATGGTACCCATCCCATGGGTCCCAAATCTCCAGGTTCAAGGGCATCTTCCTACATCAAAAACATGCATGAGAAACCCAGAAGATGGTACACCGTGTGATCGGGAAAGGTTTCCAAAACGCACCTCTTTTCTCATCTCCTTGTGCTCGGGTTCGCCATTCCAGCCGCTTTACTAGCAATCTCCCTCCTTGGAGAATCAGCACCTTTAACCTCCTGTTCCGTACAGGTTGCAATTTGTCCTGAGGATGAACGGGAAGAGGGGTAACCAATGAGAGACTAGCTCTAGGTATCGGGACAGGCACAGGTCACTCTATTTTCCCATCAGGAAGAAGAATTAACCACAGGCTCAGCCTGCCGCCCGGGACCAGAATAGGGCCTGAAGCAATCCTGCGCTTTTGCGGCCAGCTCCCAAGAAAGCGAGTTGAAAAATGGAGCTCAGGGGCACTGCAATTCACAAACCTGCAGACTTATAAATGATAACTCTCGTCCACAAATATATTGAGGGAAGGTAACGAAGAGGAATGGAAAGCAAGGCAGAATTGCAGGAAACAGATTTCAGGAGGGAGATTCGAATCGCCTTTAAAGCACAGGAAAAGCGGCAAAACCTCGACAATGAAGCCCTTGGCCAAAAAGGGCGTATGCGTTTTTTCCTGAATATATTCAGGAAAAAACGCATACGCCCTTTTTGGCCAACCAAGCAACCTGGAAAGGCAAATCAGCGCTACAAAGAAGTCTCGCTTCCCATCGGTCAAAAGGGCCATGCTGAATAAAGTGTCCAAACCAGAAATGCAGGACAGGCCATGGAGAAACGGGAGCCTGGCTAGGCTGATGGGCGGGATGTAAATTGCCAACAGCCACTCTGGAGAAGTGTACGGTGTGTCCTGAAACCTCTAAAAAACTCAGCTTAGAGAGCAAAGGGCACTTCCACTCATGGGCGTATAAATTGGGAAAACTAAAAATCAGCAAGACACAGGCACCCCAAAGTTTAGGGCTGCTCTGTTGACAAGAACCTCCACTTCGTTACACCTTAAATATCCCAGGAAAGAGAAAAATGGATAAAGACGTTGTGGTCCTTATGTACAATGGAATATCACTCAGCCATGAAACCAACGTCATAAGGCTAGTAGCAGCATGATGAGTGGATTTAGGTATGACGATTCTAAGTGAAATAAGTCATACAGAAAAAGACACTTATCATAAGATATCACTTATAGAGGGAATGTAAAAACCGCTACCCTTGAACTGAATTACAAAACAGAACAGAGTCCCACGTTTAGAAAACACACTATGGCTGCTTCACGGGAAAGGTGAGGTGGGGTGATGCATAAAACAAGGGTTTCAAATTAGGTCAGATACCGTTCCATAAAGCCAATATGTAATAGACAAGACCTACTCCTTGCTCAGTGAATTGGACTCAACACCCCCTATTCACCGCCCAAGAATATATCTGACTAGTAAGAATCTTAAAACCTATGTTTTGATATCTCTCTGTAAGTGAGTCAAGTGGGTGTAAAGCGGCAGAGACACAGCAGAAGAAAGCAGCTATACCACATTATAAAAATCAATTACTTTTAAAAACCCGTGAAACAAAGACAGTGAAAGAGAGAGAAATTCTTACAAAATTCGTTCAGGGGCTGTGATGCCACCTGGATTGACCATATCTAGACCCACAGCTGATTGAGACATAAGGGTGGAAACTCTTGGGGCTGAGAGGTTTGGTGAGGTTGGGTGAGGAAACACAGACCCTTTAAAGTAATACTGCATGGTACCCATCCCATGGGTCCCAAATCTCCAGGTTCAAAGGCATCTTCCTACATCAAAAACATGCATGAGAAACCCAGAAGATGGTACACCGTGTGATCGGGAAAGGTTTCCAAAACGCACCTCTTTTCTCATCTCCTTGTGCTCGGGTTCGCCATTCCAGCCGCTTTACTAGCAATCTCCCTCCTTTGAGAATCAGCACCTTTAACCTCCTGTTCCGTACAGATTGCAATTTGTCCTGAGGATGAACGGGAAGAGGGGTAACCAATGAGAGACTAGCTCTAGGTATCGGGACAGGCACAGGTCACTCTATTTTCCCATCAGGAAGAAGAATTAACCACAGGCTCAGCCTGCCGCCCGGGACCAGAATAGGGCCTGAAGCAATCCTGCGCTTTTGCGGCCAGCTCCCAAGAAAGCGAGTTGAAAAATGGAGCTCAGGGGCACTGCAATTCACAAACCTGCAGACTTATAAATGATAACTCTCGTCCACAAATATATTGAGGGAAGGTAACGAAGAGGAATGGAAAGCAAGGCAGAATTGCAGGAAACAGATTTCAGGAGGGAGATTCGAATCGCCTTTAAAGCACAGGAAAAGCGGCAAAACCTCGACAATGAAGCCCTTGGCCAAAAAGGGCGTATGCGTTTTTTCCTGAATATATTCAGGAAAAAACGCATACGCCCTTTTTGGCCAACCAAGCAACCTGGAAAGGCAAATCAGCGCTACAAAGAAGTCTCGCTTCCCATCGGTCAAAAGGGCCATGCTGAATAAAGTGTCAAAACCAGAAATGCAGGACAGGCCATGGAGAAACGGGAGCCTGGCTACGCTGATGGGCGGGATGTAAATTGCCAACAGCCACTCTGGAGAAGTGTACGGTGTGTCCTGAAACCTCTAAAAAACTCAGCTTAGAGAGCATAGGGCACTTCCACTCATGGGCGTATAAATTGGAAAAACTAAAAATCAGCAAGACACAGGCACCCCAAAGTTTAGGGCTGCTCTGTTGACAAGAACCTCCACTTCGTTACACCTTAAATATCCCAGGAAAGAGAAAAATGGATAAAGACGTTGTGGTCCTTATGTACAATGGAATATCACTCAGCCATGAAACCAATGTCATAAGGCTAGTAGCAGCATGATGAGTGGATTTAGGTATGACGATTCTAAGTGAAATAAGTCATACAGAAAAAGACACTTATCATAGGATATCACTTATAGAGGGAATGTAAAAACCGCTACCCTTGAACTGAATTACAAAACAGAACAGAGTCCCACGTTTAGAAAACACACTATGGCTGCTTCACGGGAAAGGTGAGGTGGGGTGATGCATAAAACAAGGGTTTCAAATTAGGTCAGATACCGTTCCATAAACCCAATATGTAATAGACAAGACCTACTCCTTGCTCAGTGAATTGGACTCAACACCCCCTATTCACCGCCCAAGAATATATCTGACTAGTAAGAATCTTAAAACCTATGTTTTGATATCTCTCTGTAAGTGAGTCAAGTGGGTGTAAAGCGGCAGAGACACAGCAGAAGAAAGCAGCTATACCACATTATAAAAATCAATTACTTTTAAAAACCCGTGAAACAAAGACAGTGAAAGAGAGAGAAATTCTTACAAAATTCGTTCAGGGGCTGTGATGCCACCTGGATTGACCATATCTAGACCCACAGCTGATTGAGACATAAGGGTGGAAACTCTTGGGGCTGAGAGGTTTGGTGAGGTTGGGTGAGGAAACACAGACCCTTTAAAGTAATACTGCATGGTACCCATCCCATGGGTCCCAAATCTCCAGGTTCAAAGGCATCTTCCTACATCAAAAACATGCATGAGAAACCCAGAAGATGGTACACCGTGTGATCGGGAAAGGTTTCCAAAACGCACCTCTTTTCTCATCTCCTTGTGCTCGGGTTCGCCATTCCAGCCGCTTTACTAGCAATCTCCCTCCTTTGAGAATCAGCACCTTTAACCTCCTGTTCCGTACAGATTGCAATTTGTCCTGAGGATGAACGGGAAGAGGGGTAACCAATGAGAGACTAGCTCTAGGTATCGGGACAGGCACAGGTCACTCTATTTTCCCATCAGGAAGAAGAATTAACCACAGGCTCAGCCTGCCGCCCGGGACCAGAATAGGGCCTGAAGCAATCCTGCGCTTTTGCGGCCAGCTCCCAAGAAAGCGAGTTGAAAAATGGAGCTCAGGGGCACTGCAATTCACAAACCTGCAGACTTATAAATGATAACTCTCGTCCACAAATATATTGAGGGAAGGTAACGAAGAGGAATGGAAAGCAAGGCAGAATTGCAGGAAACAGATTTCAGGAGGGAGATTCGAATCGCCTTTAAAGCACAGGAAAAGCGGCAAAACCTCGACAATGAAGCCCTTGGCCAAAAAGGGCGTATGCGTTTTTTCCTGAATATATTCAGGAAAAAACGCATACGCCCTTTTTGGCCAACCAAGCAACCTGGAAAGGCAAATCAGCGCTACAAAGAAGTCTCGCTTCCCATCGGTCAAAAGGGCCATGCTGAATAAAGTGTCAAAACCAGAAATGCAGGACAGGCCATGGAGAAACGGGAGCCTGGCTACGCTGATGGGCGGGATGTAAATTGCCAACAGCCACTCTGGAGAAGTGTACGGTGTGTCCTGAAACCTCTAAAAAACTCAGCTTAGAGAGCATAGGGCACTTCCACTCATGGGCGTATAAATTGGAAAAACTAAAAATCAGCAAGACACAGGCACCCCAAAGTTTAGGGCTGCTCTGTTGACAAGAACCTCCACTTCGTTACACCTTAAATATCCCAGGAAAGAGAAAAATGGATAAAGACGTTGTGGTCCTTATGTACAATGGAATATCACTCAGCCATGAAACCAATGTCATAAGGCTAGTAGCAGCATGATGAGTGGATTTAGGTATGACGATTCTAAGTGAAATAAGTCATACAGAAAAAGACACTTATCATAGGATATCACTTATAGAGGGAATGTAAAAACCGCTACCCTTGAACTGAATTACAAAACAGAACAGAGTCCCACGTTTAGAAAACACACTATGGCTGCTTCACGGGAAAGGTGAGGTGGGGTGATGCATAAAACAAGGGTTTCAAATTAGGTCAGATACCGTTCCATAAACCCAATATGTAATAGACAAGACCTACTCCTTGATCAGGGAATTGGACTCAACACCCCCTATTCACCGCCCAAGAATATATCTGACTAGTAAGAATCTTAAAACCTATGTTTTGATATCTCTCTGTAAGTGACTCAAGTGGGTGTAAAGCGGCAGAAACACAGCAGAGGAAAGCAGCTATACCACATTATAAAAATCAATTACTTTTAAAAACCCGTGAAACAAAGACAGTGAAAGAGAGAGAAATTCTTACAAAATTCGTTCAGGGGCTGTGATGCCACCTGGATTGACCATATCTAGACCCACAGCTGATTGAGACATAAGGGTGGACACTCTTGGGGCTGAGCGGTTTGGTGAGGTTGGGTGAGGAAACACAGACCCTTTAAAGTAATACTGCATGGTACCCATCCCATGGGTCCCAAATCTCCAGGTTCAAGGGCATCTTCCTACATCAAAAACATGCATGAGAAACCCAGAAGATGGTACACCGTGTGATCGGGAAAGGTTTCCAAAACGCACCTCTTTTCTCATCTCCTTGTGCTCGGGTTCGCCATTCCAGCCGCTTTACTAGCAATCTCCCTCCTTGGAGAATAAGCACCTTTAACCTCCTGTTCCGTACAGGTTGCAATTTGTCCTGAGGATGAACGGGAAGAGGGGTAACCAATGAGAGACTAGCTCTAGGTATCGGGACAGGCACAGGTCACTCTATTTTCCCATCAGGAAGAAGAATTAACCACAGGCTCAGCCTGCCGCCCGGGACCAGAATAGGGCCTGAAGCAATCTTGCGCTTTTGCGGCCAGCTCCCAAGAAAGTGAGTTGAAAAATGGAGCTCAGGGGCACTGCAATTCACAAACCTGCAGACTTATAAATGATAACTCTCGTCCACAAATATATTGAGGGAAGGTAACGAAGAGGAATGGAAAGCAAGGCAGAATTGCAGGAAACAGATTTCAGGAGGGAGATTCGAATCGCCTTTAAAGCACAGGAAAAGCGGCAAAACCTCGACAATGAAGCCCTTGGCCAAAAAGGGCGTATGCGTTTTTTCCTGAATATATTCAGGAAAAAACGCATACGCCCTTTTTGGCCAACCAAGCAACCTGGAAAAGCAAATCAGCGCGACAAAGAAGTCTCGCTTCCCATCGGTCAAAAGGGCCATGCTGAATAAAGTGTCCAAACCAGAAATGCAGGACAGGCCATGGAGAAACGGGAGCCTGGCTACGCTGATGGGCGGGATGTAAATTGCCAACAGCCACTCTGGAGAAGTGTAGGGTGTGTCCTGTAACCTCTAAAAAACTCAGCTTAGAGAGCAAAGGGCACTTCCACTCATGGGCGTATAAATTGGGAAAACTAAAAATCAGCAAGACACAGGCACCCCAAAGTTTAGGGCTGCTCTGTTGACAAGAACCTCCACTTCGTTACACCTTAAATATCCCAGGAAAGAGAAAAATGGATAAAGACGTTGTGGTCCTTATGTACAATGGAATATCACTCAGCCATGAAACCAACGTCATAAGGCTAGTAGCAGCATGATGAGTGGATTTAGGTATGACGATTCTAAGTGAAATAAGTCATACAGAAAAAGACACTTATCATAGGATATCACTTAAAGACGGAATGTAAAAACCGCTACCCTTGAACTGAATTACAAAACAGAACAGAGTCCCACGTTTAGAAAACACACTATGGCTGCTTCACGGGAAAGGTGAGGTGGGGTGATGCATAAAACAAGGGTTTCAAATTAGGTCAGATACCGTTCCATAAACCCAATATGTAATAGACAAGACCTACTCCTTGATCAGTGAATTGGACTCAACACCCCCTATTCACCGCCCAAGAATATATCTGACTAGTAAGAATCTTAAAACCTATGTATTGATATCTCTCTGTAAGTGACTCAAGTGGGTGTAAAGCGGCAGAAACACAGCAGAGGAAAGCAGCTATACCACATTATAAAAATCAATTACTTTTAAAAACCCGTGAAACAAAGACAGTGAAAGAGAGAGAAATTCTTACAAAATTCGTTCAGGGGCTGTGATGCCACCTGGATTGACCATATCTAGACCCACAGCTGATTGAGACATAAGGGTGGACACTCTTGGGGCTGAGAGGTTTGGTGAGGTTGGGTGAGGAAACACAGACCCTTTAAAGTAATACTGCATGGTACCCATCCCATGGGTCCCAAATCTCCAGGTTCAAGGGCATCTTCCTACATCAAAAACATGCATGAGAAACCCAGAAGATGGTACACCGTGTGATCGGGAAAGGTTTCCAAAACGCACCTCTTTTCTCATCTCCTTGTGCTCGGGTTCGCCATTCCAGCCGCTTTACTAGCAATCTCCCTCCTTGGAGAATCAGCACCTTTAACCTCCTGTTCCGTACAGGTTGCAATTTGTCCTGAGGATGAACGGGAAGAGGGGTAACCAATGAGAGACTAGCTCTAGGTATCGGGACAGGCACAGGTCACTCTATTTTCCCATCAGGAAGAAGAATTAACCACAGGCTCAGCCTGCCGCCCGGGACCAGAATAGGGCCTGAAGAAATCTTGCGCTTTTGCGGCCAGCTCCCAAGAAAGTGAGTTGAAAAATGGAGCTCAGGGGCACTGCAATTCACAAACCTGCAGACTTATAAATGATAACTCTCGTCCACAAATATATTGAGGGAAGGTAACGAAGAGGAATGGAAAGCAAGGCAGAATTGCAGGAAACAGATTTCAGGAGGGAGATTCGAATCGCCTTTAAAGCACAGGAAAAGCGGCAAAACCTCGACAATGAAGCCCTTGGCCAAAAAGGGCGTATGCGTTTTTTCCTGAATATATTCAGGAAAAAACGCATACGCCCTTTTTGGCCAACCAAGCAACCTGGAAAGGCAAATCAGCGCGACAAAGAAGTCTCGCTTCCCATCGGTCAAAAGGGCAATGCTGAATAAAGTGTCCAAACCAGAAATGCAGGACAGGCCATGGAGAAACGGGAGCCTGGCTACGCTGATGGGCGGGATGTAAATTGCAAACAGCCACTCTGGAGAAGTGTACGGTGTGTCCTGAAACCTCTAAAAAACTCAGCTTAGAGAGCAAAGGGCACTTCCACTCATGGGCGTATAAATTGGGAAAACTAAAAATCAGCAAGACACAGGCACCCCAAAGTTTAGGGCTGCTCTGTTGACAAGAACCTCCACTTCGTTACACCTTAAATATCCCAGGAAAGAGAAAAATGGATAAAGACGTTGTGGTCCTTATGTACAATGGAATATCACTCAGCCATGAAACCAACGTCATAAGGCTAGTAGCAGCATGATGAGTGGATTTAGGTATGACGATTCTAAGTGAAATAAGTCATACAGAAAAAGACACTTATCATAGGATATCACTTATAGAGGGAATGTAAAAACCGCTACCCTTGAACTGAATTACAAAACAGAACAGAGTCCCACGTTTAGAAAACACACTATGGCTGCTTCACGGGAAAGGTGAGGTGGGGTGATGCATAAAACAAGGGTTTCAAATTAGGTCAGATAACGTTCCATAAACCCAATATGTAATAGACAAGACCTACTCCTTGATCAGTGAATTGGACTCAACACCCCCTATTCACCGCCCAAGAATATATCTGACTAGTAAGAATCTTAAAACCTATGTATTTATATCTCTCTGTAAGTGACTCAAGTGGGTGTAAAGCGGCAGAAACACCGCAGAGGAAAGCAGCTATACCACATTATAAAAATCAATTACTTTTAAAAACCCGTGAAACAAACACAGTGAAAGAGAGAGAAATTCTTACAAAATTCGTTCAGGGGCTGTGATGCCACCTGGATTGACCATATCTAGACCCACAGCTGATTGAGACATAAGGGTGGACACTCTTGGGGCTGAGAGGTTTGGTGAGGTTGGGTGAGGAAACACAGACCCTTTAAAGTAATACTGCATGGTACCCATCCCATGGGTCCCAAATCTCCAGGTTCAAGGGCATCTTCCTACATCAAAAACATGCATGAGAAACCCAGAAGATGGTACACCGTGTGATCGGGAAAGGTTTCCAAAATGCACCTCTTTTCTCATCTCCTTGTGCTCGGGTTCGCCATTCCAGCCGCTTTACTAGCAATCTCCCTCCTTGGAGAATCAGCACCTTTAACCTCCTGTTCCGTACAGGTTGCAATTTGTCCTGAGGATGAACGGGAAGAGGGGTAACCAATGAGAGACTAGCTCTAGGTATCGGGACAGGCACAGGTCACTCTATTTTCCCATCAGGAAGAAGAATTAACCACAGGCTCAGCCTGCCGCCCGGGACCAGAATAGGGCCTGAAGCAATCCTGCGCTTTTGCGGCCAGCTCCCAAGAAAGTGAGTTGAAACATGGAGCTCAGGGGCACTGCAATTCACAAACCTGCAGACTTATAAATGATAACTCTCGTCCACAAATATATTGAGGGAAGGTAACGAAGAGGAATGGAAAGCAAGGCAGAATTGCAGGAAACAGATTTCAGGAGGGAGATTCGAATCGCCTTTAAAGCACAGGAAAAGCGGCAAAACCTCGACAATGAAGCCCTTGGCCAAAAAGGGCGTATGCGTTTTTTCCTGAATATATTCAGGAAAAAACGCATACGCCCTTTTTGGCCAACCAAGCAACCTGGAAAGGCAAATCAGCGCGACAAAGAAGTCTCGCTTCCCATCGGTCAAAAGGGCCATGCTGAATAAAGTGTCAAAACCAAAAATGCAGGACAGGCCATGGAGAAACGGGAGCCTGGCTACGCTGATGGGAGGGATGTAAATTGCCAACAGCCACTCTGGAGAAGTGTACGGTGTGTCCTGAAACATCTAAAAAACTCAGCTTAGAGAGCACAGGGCACTTCCACTCATGGGCGTATTAATTGGGAAAACTAAAAATCAGCAAGACACAGGCACCCCAAAGTTTAGGGCTGCTCTGTTGACAAGAACCTCCACTTCGTTACACCTTAAATATCCCAGGAAAGAGAAAAATGGATAAAGACGTTGTGGTCCTTATGTACAATGGAATATCACTCAGCCATGAAACCAACGTCATAAGGCTAGTAGCAGCATGATGAGTGGATTTAGGTATGACGATTCTAAGTGAAATAAGTCATACAGAAAAAGACACTTATCATAAGATATCACTTATAAAGGGAATGTAAAAACCGCTACCCTTGAACTGAATTACAAAACAGAACACAGTCCCACGTTTAGAAAACACACTATGGCTGCTTCACGTGAAAGGTGAGGTGGGGTGATGCATAAAACAAGGGTTTCAAATTAGGTCAGATACCGTTCCATAAAGCCAATATGTAATAGACAAGACCTACTCCTTGATCAGTGAATTGGACTCAACACCCCCTATTCACCGCCCAAGAATATATCTGACTAGTAAGAATCTTAAAACCTATGTTTTGATATCTCTCTGTAAGTGAGTCAAGTGGGTGTAAAGCGGCAGAAACACAGCAGAGGAAAGCAGCTAAACCACATTATAAAAATCAATTACTTTTAAAAACCCGTGAAACAAAGACAGTGAAAGAGAGAGAAATTCTTACAAAATTCGTTCAGGGGCTGTGATGCCACCTGGATTGACCATATCTAGACCCACAGCTGATTGAGACATAAGGGTGGACACTCTTGGGGCTGAGAGGTTTGGTGAGGTTGGGTGAGGAAACACAGACCCTTTAAAGTAATACTGCATGGTACCCATCCCATGGGTCCCAAATCTCCAGGTTCAAGGGCATCTTCCTACATCAAAAACATGCATGAGAAACCCAGAAGATGGTACACCGTGTGATCGGGAAAGGTTTCCAAAACGCACCTCTTTTCTCAACTCCTTGTGCTCGGGTTCGCCATTCAAGCCGCTTTACTAGCAATTTCCCTCCTTGGAGAATCAGCACCTTTAACCTCCTGTTCCGTACAGGTTGCAATTTGTCCTGAGGATGAACGGGAAGAGGGGGAACCAATGAGAGACTAGCTCTAGGTATCGGGACAGGCACAGGTCACTCTATTTTCCCATCAGGAAGAAGAATTAACCACAGGCTCAGCCTGCCGCCCGGGACCAGAATAGGGCCTGAAGCAATCTTGCGCTTTTGCGGCCAGCTCCCAAGAAAGTGAGTTGAAAAATGGAGCTCAGGGGCACTGCAATTCACAAACCTGCAGACTTATAAATGATAACTCTCGTCCACAAATATATTGAGGGAAGGTAACGAAGAGGAATGGAAAGCAAGGCAGAATTGCAGGAAATAGATTTCAGGAGGGAGATTCGAATCGGCTTTAAAGCACAGGAAAAGCGGCAAAACCTCGACAATGAAGCCCTTTGCCAAAAAGGGCGTATGCGTTTTTTCCTGAATATATTCAGGAAAAAACGCATACGCCCTTTTTGGCCAACCAAGCAACCTGGAAAGGCAAATCAGCGCTACAAAGAAGTCTCGCTTCCCATCGGTCAAAAGGGCCATGCTGAATAAAGTGTCCAAACCAGAAATGCAGGACAGGCCATGGAGAAACGGGAGCCTGGCTACGCTGATGGGCGGGATGTAAATTGCCAACAGCCACTCTGGAGAAGTGTACGGTGTGTCCTGAAACCTCCAAAAAACTCAGCTTAGAGAGCATAGGGCACTTCCACTCATGGGCGTATAAATTGGGAAAACTAAAAATCAGCAAGACACAGGCACCCCAAAGTTTAGGGCTGCTCTGTTGACAAGAACCTCCACTTCGTTACACCTTAAATATCCAAGGAAAGAGAAAAATGGATAAAGAAGTTGTGGTCCTTATGTACAATGGAATATCACTCAGCCATGAAACCAACGTCATAAGGCTAGTAGCAGCATGATGAGTGGATTTAGGTATGACGATTCTAAGTGAAATAAGTCATACAGAAAAAGACACTTATCATAAGATATCACTTATAGAGGGAATGTAAAAACCGCTACCCTTGAACTGAATTACAAAACAGAACAGAGTCCCACGTTTAGAAAACACACTATGGCTGCTTCACGGGAAAGGTGAGGTGGGGTGATGCATAAAACACGGGTTTCAAATTAGCTCAGATACCGTTCCATACAGCCAATATGTAATAGACAAGACCTACTCCTTGCTCAGTGAATTGGACTCAACACCCCCTATTCACCGCCCAAGAATATATCTGACTAGTAAGAATCTTAAAACCTATGTTTTGATATCTCTCTGTAAGTGAGTCAAGTGGGTGTAAAGCGGCAGAAACACAGCAGAGGAAAGCAGCTAAACCACATTATAAAAATCAATTACTTTTAAAAACCCGTGAAACAAAGACAGTGAAAGAGAGAGAAATTCTTACAAAATTCGTTCAGGGGCTGTGATGCCACCTGGATTGACCATATCTAGACCCACAGCTGATTGAGACATAAGGGTGGACACTCTTGGGGCTGAGAGGTTTGGTGAGGTTGGGTGAGGAAACACAGACCCTTTAAAGTAATACTGCATGGTACCCATCCCATGGGTCCCAAATCTCCAGGTTCAAGGGCATCTTCCTACATCGAAAACATGCATGAGAAACCCAGAAGATGGTACACCGTGTGATCGGGAAAGGTTTCCAAAACGCACCTCTTTTCTCATCTCCTTGTGCTCGGGTTCGCCATTCCAGCCGCTTTACTAGCAATCTCCCTCCTTGGAGAATCAGCACCTTTAACCTCCTGTTCCGTACAGGTTGCAATTTGTCCTGAGGATGAACGGGAAGAGGGGTAACCAATGAGAGACTAGCTCTAGGTATCGGGACAGGCACAGGTCACTCTATTTTCCCATCAGGAAGAAGAATTAACCACAGGCTCAGCCTGCCGCCCGGGACCAGAATAGGGCCTGAAGCAATCTTGCGCTTTTGCGGCCAGCTCCCAAGAAAGTGAGTTGAAAAATGGAGCTCAGGGGCACTGCAATTCACAAACCTGCAGACTTATAAATGATAACTCTCGTCCACAAATATATTGAGGGAAGGTAACGAAGAGGAATGGAAAGAAAGGCAGAATTGCAGGAAACAGATTTCAGGAGGGAGATTCAAATCGCCTTTAAAGCACAGGAAAAGCGGCAAAACCTCGACAATGAAGCCCTTGGCCAAAAAGGGCGTATGCGTTTTTTCCTGAATATATTCAGGAAAAAACGCATACGCCCTTTTTGGCCAACCAAGCAACCTGGAAAGGCAAATCAGCGCTACAAAGAAGTCTCGCTTCCCATCGGTCAAAAGGGCCATGCTGAATAAAGTGTCAAAACCAGAAATGCAGGACAGGCCATGGAGAAACGGGAGCCTGGCTACGCTGATGGGCGGGATGTAAATTGCCAACAGCCACTCTGGAGAAGTGTACGGTGTGTCCTGAAACCTCCAAAAACTCAGCTTAGAGAGCATAGGGCACTTCCACTCATGGGCGTATAAATTGGGAAAACTAAAAATCAGCAAGACACAGGCACCCCAAAGTTTAGGGCTGCTCTGTTGACAAGAACCTCCACTTCGTTACACCTTAAATATCCCAGGAAAGAGAAAAATGGATAAAGAAGTTGTGGTCCTTATGTACAATGGAATATCACTCAGCCATGAAACCAACGTCATAAGGCTAGTAGCAGCATGATGAGTGGATTTAGGTATGACGATTCTAAGTGAAATAAGTCATACAGAAAAAGACACTTATCATAAGATATCACTTATAGAGGGAATGTAAAAACCGCTACCCTTGAACTGAATTACAAAACAGAACAGAGTCCCACGTTTAGAAAACACACTATGGCTGCTTCACGGGAAAGGTGAGGTGGGGTGATGCATAAAACACGGGTTTCAAATTAGCTCAGATACCGTTCCATACAGCCAATATGTAATAGACAAGACCTACTCCTTGCTCAGTGAATTGGACTCAACACCCCCTATTCACCGCCCAAGAATATATCTGACTAGTAAGAATCTTAAAACCTATGTTTTGATATCTCTCTGTAAGTGAGTCAAGTGGGTGTAAAGCGGCAGAAACACAGCAGAGGAAAGCAGCTAAACTACATTATAAAAATCAATTACTTTTAAAAACCCGTGAAACAAAGACAGTGAAAGAGAGAGAAATTCTTACAAAATTCGTTCAGGGGCTGTGATGCCACCTGGATTGACCATATCTAGACCCACAGCTGATTGAGACATAAGGGTGGACACTCTTGGGGCTGAGAGGTTTGGTGAGGTTGGGTGAGGAAACACAGACCCTTTAAAGTAATACTGCATGGTACCCATCCCATGGGTCCCAAATCTCCAGGTTCAAGGGCATCTTCCTACATCGAAAACATGCATGAGAAACCCAGAAGATGGTACACCGTGTGATCGGGAAAGGTTTCCAAAACGCACCTCTTTTCTCATCTCCTTGTGCTCGGGTTCGCCATTCCAGCCGCTTTACTAGCAATCTCCCTCCTTGGAGAATCAGCACCTTTAACCTCCTGTTCCGTACAGGTTGCAATTTGTCCTGAGGATGAACGGGAAGAGGGGTAACCAATGAGAGACTAGCTCTAGGTATCGGGACAGGCACAGGTCACTCTATTTTCCCATCAGGAAGAAGAATTAACCACAGGCTCAGCCTGCCGCCCGGGACCAGAATAGGGCCTGAAGCAATCTTGCGCTTTTGCGGCCAGCTCCCAAGAAAGTGAGTTGAAAAATGGAGCTCAGGGGCACTGCAATTCACAAACCTGCAGACTTATAAATGATAACTCTCGTCCACAAATATATTGAGGGAAGGTAACGAAGAGGAATGGAAAGAAAGGCAGAATTGCAGGAAACAGATTTCAGGAGGGAGATTCGAATCGCCTTTAAAGCACAGGAAAAGCGGCAAAACCTCGACAATGAAGCCCTTGGCCAAAAAGGGCGTATGCGTTTTTTCCTGAATATATTCAGGAAAAAACGCATACGCCCTTTTTGGCCAACCAAGCAACCTGGAAAGGCAAATCAGCGCTACAAAGAAGTCTCGCTTCCCATCGGTCAAAAGGGCCATGCTGAATAAAGTGTCAAAACCAGAAATGCAGGACAGGCCATGGAGAAACGGGAGCCTGGCTACGCTGATGGGCGGGATGTAAATTGCCAACAGCCACTCTGGAGAAGTGTACGGTGTGTCCTGAAACCTCCAAAAAACTCAGCTTAGAGAGCATAGGGCACTTCCACTCATGGGCGTATAAATTGGGAAAACTAAAAATCAGCAAGACACAGGCACCCCAAAGTTTAGGGCTGCTCTGTTGACAAGAACCTCCACTTCGTTACACCTTAAATATCCCAGGAAAGAGAAAAATGGATAAAGAAGTTGTGGTCCTTATGTACAATGGAATATCACTCAGCCATGAAACCAACGTCATAAGGCTAGTAGCAGCATGATGAGTGGATTTAGGTATGACGATTCTAAGTGAAATAAGTCATACAGAAAAAGACACTTATCATAAGATATCACTTATAGAGGGAATGTAAAAACCGCTACCCTTGAACTGAATTACAAAACAGAACAGAGTCCCACGTTTAGAAAACACACTATGGCTGCTTCACGGGAAAGGTGAGGTGGGGTGATGCATAAAACAAGGGTTTCAAATTAGCTCAGATACCGTTCCATACAGCCAATATGTAATAGACAAGACCTACTCCTTGCTCAGTGAATTGGACTCAACACCCCCTATTCACTGCCCAAGAATATATCTGACTAGTAAGAATCTTAAAACCTATGTTTTGATATCTCTCTGTAAGTGAGTCAAGTGGGTGTAAAGCGGCAGAAACACAGCAGAGGAAAGCAGCTAAACCACATTATAAAAATCAATTACTTTTAAAAACCCGTGAAACAAAGACAGTGAAAGAGAGAGAAATTCTTACAAAATTCGTTCAGGGGCTGTGATGCCACCTGGATTGACCATATCTAGACCCACAGCTGATTGAGACATAAGGGTGGACACTCTTGGGGCTGAGAGGTTTGGTGAGGTTGGGTGAGGAAACACAGACCCTTTAAAGTAATACTGCATGGTACCCATCCCATGGGTCCCAAATCTCCAGGTTCAAGGGCATCTTCCTACATCGAAAACATGCATGAGAAACCCAGAAGATGGTACACCGTGTGATCGGGAAAGGTTTCCAAAACGCACCTCTTTTCTCATCTCCTTGTGCTCGGGTTCGCCATTCCAGCCGCTTTACTAGCAATCTCCCTCCTTGGAGAATCAGCACCTTTAACCTCCTGTTCCGTACAGGTTGCAATTTGTCCTGAGGATGAACGGGAAGAGGGGTAACCAATGAGAGACTAGCTCTAGGTATCGGGACAGGCACAGGTCACTCTATTTTCCCATCAGGAAGAAGAATTAACCACAGGCTCAGCCTGCCGCCCGGGACCAGAATAGGGCCTGAAGCAATCCTGCGCTTTTGCGGCCAGCTCCCAAGAAAGCGAGTTGAAAAATGGAGCTCAGGGGCACTGCAATTCACAAACCTGCAGACTTATAAATGATAACTCTGGTCCACAAATATATGGAGGGAAGGCAACGAAGAGGAATGGAAAGCAAGGCAGAATTGCAGGAAACAGATTTCAGGAGGGAGATTCGAATCGGCTTTAAAGCACAGGAAAAGCGGCAAAACCTCGACAATGAAGCCCTTGGCCAAAAAGGGCGTATGCGTTTTTTCCTGAATATATTCAGGAAAAAACGCATACGCCCTTTTTGGCCAACCAAGCAACCTGGAAAGGCAAATCAGCGCTACAAAGAAGTCTCGCTTCCCATCGGTCAAAAGGGCCATGCTGAATAAAGTGTCAAAACCAGAAATGCAGGACAGGCCATGGAGAAACGGGAGCCTGGCTACGCTGATGGGCGGGATGTAAATTGCCAACAGCCACTCTGGAGAAGTGTACGGTGTGTCCTGAAACCTCCAAAAAACTCAGCTTAGAGAGCATAGGGCACTTCCACTCATGGGCGTATAAATTGGGAAAACTAAAAATCAGCAAGACACAGGCACCCCAAAGTTTAGGGCTGCTCTGTTGACAAGAACCTCCACTTCGTTACACCTTAAATATCCCAGGAAAGAGAAAAATGGATAAAGAAGTTGTGGTCCTTATGTACAATGGAATATCACTCAGCCATGAAACCAACGTCATAAGGCTAGTAGCAGCATGATGAGTGGATTTAGGTATGACGATTCTAAGTGAAATAAGTCATACAGAAAAAGACACTTATCATAAGATATCACTTATAGAGGGAATGTAAAAACCGCTACCCTTGAACTGAATTACAAAACAGAACAGAGTCCCACGTTTAGAAAACACACTATGGCTGCTTCACGGGAAAGGTGAGGTGGGGTGATGCATAAAACAAGGGTTTCAAATTAGGTCAGATACCGTTCCATAAAGCCAATATGTAATAGACAAGACCTACTCCTTGCTCAGTGAATTGGACTCAACACCCCCTATTCACCGCCCAAGAATATATCTGACTAGTAAGAATCTTAAAACCTATGTTTTGATATCTCTCTGTAAGTGAGTCAAGTGGGTGTAAAGCGGCAGAAACACAGCAGAGGAAAGCAGCTAAACCACATTATAAAAATCAATTACTTTTAAAAACCCGTGAAACAAAGACAGTGAAAGAGAGAGAAATTCTTACAAAATTCGTTCAGGGGCTGTGATGCCACCTGGATTGACCATATCTAGACCCACAGCTGATTGAGACATAAGGGTGGACACTCTTGGGGCTGAGAGGTTTGGTGAGGTTGGGTGAGGAAACACAGACCCTTTAAAGTAATACTGCATGGTACCCATCCCATGGGTCCCAAATCTCCAGGTTCAAGGGCATCTTCCTACATCGAAAACATGCATGAGAAACCCAGAAGATGGTACACCGTGTGATCGGGAAAGGTTTCCAAAACGCACCTCTTTTCTCATCTCCTTGTTCTCGGGTTCGCCATTCCAGCTGCTTTACTAGCAATCTCCCTCCTTGGAGAATCAGCACCTTTAACCTCCTGTTCCGTACAGGTTGCAATTTGTCCTGAGGATGAACGGGAAGAGGGGTAACCAATGAGAGACTAGCTCTAGGTATCGGGACAGGCACAGGTCACTCTATTTTCCCATCAGGAAGAAGAATTAACCACAGGCTCAGCCTGCCGCCCGGGACCAGAATAGGGCCTGAAGCAATCCTGCGCTTTTGCGGCCAGCTCCCAAGAAAGCGAGTTGAAAAATGGAGCTCAGGGGCACTGCAATTCACAAACCTGCAGACTTATAAATGATAACTCTGGTCCACAAATATATTGAGGGAAGGCAACGAAGAGGAACGGAAAGCAAGGCAGAATTGCAGGAAACAGATTTCAGGAGGGAGATTCGAATCGGCTTTAAAGCACAGGAAAAGCGGCAAAACCTCGACAATGAAGCCCTTGGCCAAAAAGGGCGTATGCGTTTTTTCCTGAATATATTCAGGAAAAAACGCATACGCCCTTTTTGGCCAACCAAGCAACCTGGAAAGGCAAATCAGCGCTACAAAGAAGTCTCGCTTCCCATCGGTCAAAAGGGCCATGCTGAATAAAGTGTCAAAACCAGAAATGCAGGACAGGCCATGGAGAAACGGGAGCCTGGCTACGCTGATGGGCGGGATGTAAATTGCCAACAGCCACTCTGGAGAAGTGTACGGTGTGTCCTGAAACCTCCAAAAAACTCAGCTTAGAGAGCATAGGGCACTTCCACTCATGGGCGTATAAATTGGGAAAACTAAAAATCAGCAAGACACAGGCACCCCAAAGTTTAGGGCTGCTCTGTTGACAAGAACCTCCACTTCGTTACACCTTAAATATCCCAGGAAAGAGAAAAATGGATAAAGACGTTGTGGTCCTTATGTACAATGGAATATCACTCAGCCATGAAACCAACGTCATAAGGCTAGTAGCAGCATGATGAGTGGATTTAGGTATGACGATTCTAAGTGAAATAAGTCATACAGAAAAAGACACTTATCATAAGATATCACTTATAGAGGGAATGTAAAAACCGCTACCCTTGAACTGAATTACAAAACAGAACAGAGTCCCACGTTTAGAAAACACACTATGGCTGCTTCACGGGAAAGGTGAGGTGGGGTGATGCATAAAACACGGGTTTCAAATTAGCTCAGATACCGTTCCATACAGCCAATATGTAATAGACAAGACCTACTCCTTGCTCAGTGAATTGGACTCAACACCCCCTATTCACCGCCCAAGAATATATCTGACTAGTAAGAATCTTAAAACCTATGTTTTGATATCTCTCTGTAAGTGAGTCAAGTGGGTGTAAAGCGGCAGAAACACAGCAGAGGAAAGCAGCTAAACCACATTATAAAAATCAATTACTTTTAAAAACCCGTGAAACAAAGACAGTGAAAGAGAGAGAAATTCTTACAAAATTCGTTCAGGGGCTGTGATGCCACCTGGATTGACCATATCTAGACCCACAGCTGATTGAGACATAAGGGTGGACACTCTTGGGGCTGAGAGGTTTGGTGAGGTTGGGTGAGGAAACACAGACCCTTTAAAGTAATACTGCATGGTACCCATCCCATGGGTCCCAAATCTCCAGGTTCAAGGGCATCTTCCTACATCGAAAACATGCATGAGAAACCCAGAAGATGGTACACCGTGTGATCGGGAAAGGTTTCCAAAACGCACCTCTTTTCTCATCTCCTTGTACTCGGGTTCGCCATTCCAGCCGCTTTACTAGCAATCTCCCTCCTTGGAGAATCAGCACCTTTAACCTCCTGTTCCGTACAGGTTGCAATTTGTCCTGAGGATGAACGGGAAGAGGGGTAACCAATGAGAGACTAGCTCTAGGTATCGGGACAGGCACAGGTCACTCTATTTTCCCATCAGGAAGAAGAATTAACCACAGGCTCAGCCTGCCGCCCGGGACCAGAATAGGGCCTGAAGCAATCTTGCGCTTTTGCGGCCAGCTCCCAAGAAAGTGAGTTGAAAAATGGAGCTCAGGGGCACTGCAATTCACGAACCTGCAGACTTATAAATGATAACTCTCGTCCACAAATATATTGAGGGAAGGTAACGAAGAGGAATGGAAAGAAAGGCAGAATTGCAGGAAACAGATTTCAGGAGGGAGATTCAAATCGCCTTTAAAGCACAGGAAAAGCGGCAAAACCTCGACAATGAAGCCCTTGGCCAAAAAGGGCGTATGCGTTTTTATCTGAATATATTCAGGAAAAAACGCATACGCCCTTTTTGGCCAACCAAGCAACCTGGAAAGGCAAATCAGCGCTACAAAGAAGTCTCGCTTCCCATCGGTCAAAAGGGCCATGCTGAATAAAGTGTCAAAACCAGAAATGCAGGACAGGCCATGGAGAAACGGGAGCCTGGCTACGCTGATGGGCGGGATGTAAATTGCCAACAGCCACTCTGGAGAAGTGTACGGTGTGTCCTGAAACCTCCAAAAAACTCAGCTTAGAGAGCATAGGGCACTTCCACTCATGGGCGTATAAATTGGGAAAACTAAAAATCAGCAAGACACAGGCACCCCAAAGTTTAGGGCTGCTCTGTTGACAAGAACCTCCACTTCGTTACACCTTAAATATCCCAGGAAAGAGAAAAATGGATAAAGAAGTTGTGGTCCTTATGTACAATGGAATATCACTCAGCCATGAAACCAACGTCATAAGGCTAGTAGCAGCATGATGAGTGGATTTAGGTATGACGATTCTAAGTGAAATAAGTCATACAGAAAAAGACACTTATCATAAGATATCACTTATAGAGGGAATGTAAAAACCGCTACCCTTGAACTGAATTACAAAACAGAACAGAGTCCCACGTTTAGAAAACACACTATGGCTGCTTCACGGGAAAGGTGAGGTGGGGTGATGCATAAAACACGGGTTTCAAATTAGCTCAGATACCGTTCCATACAGCCAATATGTAATAGACAAGACCTACTCCTTGCTCAGTGAATTGGACTCAACACCCCCTATTCACCGCCCAAGAATATATCTGACTAGTAAGAATCTTAAAACCTATGTTTTGATATCTCTCTGTAAGTGAGTCAAGTGGGTGTAAAGCGGCAGAAACACAGCAGAGGAAAGCAGCTAAACCACATTATAAAAATCAATTACTTTTAAAAACCCGTGAAACAAAGACAGTGAAAGAGAGAGAAATTCTTACAAAATTCGTTCAGGGGCTGTGATGCCACCTGGATTGACCATATCTAGACCCACAGCTGATTGAGACATAAGGGTGGACACTCTTGGGGCTGAGAGGTTTGGTGAGGTTGGGTGAGGAAACACAGACCCTTTAAAGTAATACTGCATGGTACCCATCCCATGGGTCCCAAATCTCCAGGTTCAAGGGCATCTTCCTACATCGAAAACATGCATGAGAAACCCAGAAGATGGTACACCGTGTGATCGGGAAAGGTTTCCAAAACGCACCTCTTTTCTCATCTCCTTGTGCTCGGGTTCGCCATTCCAGCCGCTTTACTAGCAATCTCCCTCCTTGGAGAATCAGCACCTTTAACCTCCTGTTCCGTACAGGTTGCAATTTGTCCTGAGGATGAACGGGAAGAGGGGGAACCAATGAGAGACTAGCTCTAGGTATCGGGACAGGCACAGGTCACTCTATTTTCCCATCAGGAAGAAGAATTAACCACAGGCTCAGCCTGCCGCCCGGGACCAGAATAGGGCCTGAAGCAATCTTGCGCTTTTGCGGCCAGCTCCCAAGAAAGTGAGTTGAAAAATGGAGCTCAGGGGCACTGCAATCCACAAACCTGCAGACTTATAAATGATAACTCTCGTCCACAAATATATTGAGGGAAGGTAACGAAGAGGAATGGAAAGAAAGGCAGAATTGCAGGAAACAGATTTCAGGAGGGAGATTCGAATCGCCTTTAAAGCACAGGAAAAGCGGCAAAACCTCGACAATGAAGCCCTTGGCCAAAAAGGGCGTATGCGTTTTTTCCTGAATATATTCAGGAAAAAACGCATACGCCCTTTTTGGCCAACCAAGCAACCTGGAAAGGCAAATCAGCGCTACAAAGAAGTCTCGCTTCCCATCGGTCAAAAGGGCCATGCTGAATAAAGTGTCAAAACCAGAAATGCAGGACAGGCCATGGAGAAACGGGAGCCTGGCTACGCTGATGGGCGGGATGTAAATTGCCAACAGCCACTCTGGAGAAGTGTACGGTGTGTCCTGAAACCTCCAAAAAACTCAGCTTAGAGAGCATAGGGCACTTCCACTCATGGGCGTATAAATTGGGAAAACTAAAAATCAGCAAGACACAGGCACCCCAAAGTTTAGGGCTGCTCTGTTGACAAGAACCTCCACTTCGTTACACCTTAAATATCCCAGGAAAGAGAAAAATGGATAAAGAAGTTGTGGTCCTTATGTACAATGGAATATCACTCAGCCATGAAACCAACATCATAAGGCTAGTAGCAGCATGATGAGTGGATTTAGGTATGACGATTCTAAGTGAAATAAGTCATACAGAAAAAGACACTTATCATAAGATATCACTTATAGAGGGAATGTAAAAACCGCTACCCTTGAACTGAATTACAAAACAGAACAGAGTCCCACGTTTAGAAAACACACTATGGCTGCTTCACGGGAAAGGTGAGGTGGGGTGATGCATAAAACATGGGTTTCAAATTAGCTCAGATACCGTTCCATAAAGCCAATATGTAATAGACAAGACCTACTCCTTGCTCAGTGAATTGGACTCAACACCCCCTATTCACCGGCCAAGAATATATCTGACTAGTAAGAATCTTAAAACCTATGTTTTGATATCTCTCTGTAAGTGAGTCAAGTGAGTGTAAAGCGGCAGAAACACAGCAGAGGAAAGCAGCTAAACTACATTATAAAAATCAATTACTTTTAAAAACCCGTGAAACAAAGACAGTGAAAGAGAGAGAAATTCTTACAAAATTCGTTCAGGGGCTGTGATGCCACCTGGATTGACCATATCTAGACCCACAGCTGATTGAGACATAAGGGTGGACACTCTTGGGGCTGAGAGGTTTGGTGAGGTTGGGTGAGGAAACACAGACCCTTTAAAGTAATACTGCATGGTACCCATCCCATGGGTCCCAAATCTCCAGGTTCAAGGGCATCTTCCTACATCGAAAACATGCATGAGAAACCCAGAAGATGGTACACCGTGTGATCGGGAAAGGTTTCCAAAACGCACCTCTTTTCTCATCTCCTTGTGCTCGGGTTCGCCATTCCAGCCACTTTACTAGCAATCTCCCTCCTTGGAGAATCAGCACCTTTAACCTCCTGTTCCGTACAGGTTGCAATTTGTCCTGAGGATGAACGGGAAGAGGGGTAACCAATGAGAGACTAGCTCTAGGTATCGGGACAGGCACAGGTCACTCTATTTTCCCATCAGGAAGAAGAATTAACCACAGGCTCAGCCTGCCGCCCGGGACCAGAATAGGGCCTGAAGCAATCTTGCGCTTTTGCGGCCAGCTCCCAAGAAAGTGAGTTGAAAAATGAAGCTCAGGGGCACTGCAATTCACAAACCTGCAGACTTATAAATGATAACTCTCGTCCACAAATATATTGAGGGAAGGTAACGAAGAGGAATGGAAAGCAAGGCAGAATTGCAGGAAACAGATTTCAGGAGGGAGATTCGAATCGCCTTTAAAGCACAGGAAAAGCGGCAAAACCTCGACAATGAAGCCCTTGGCCAAAAAGGGCGTATGCGTTTTTTCCTGAATATATTCAGGAAAAAACGCATACGCCCTTTTTGGCCAACCAAGCAACCTGGAAAGGCAAATCAGCGCTACAAAGAAGTCTCGCTTCCCATCGGTCAAAAGGGCCATGCTGAATAAAGTGTCAAAACCAGAAATGCAGGACAGGCCATGGAGAAACGGGAGTCTGGCTACGCTGATGGGCGGGATGTAAATTGCCAACAGCCACTCTGGAGAAGTGTACGGTGTGTCCTGAAACCTCCAAAAAACTCAGCTTAGAGAGCATAGGGCACTTCCACTCATGGGCGTATAAATTGGGAAAACTAAAAATCAGCAAGACACAGGCACCCCAAAGTTTAGGGCTGCTCTGTTGACAAGAACCTCCACTTCGTTACACCTTAAATATCCCAGGAAAGAGAAAAATGGATAAAGAAGTTGTGGTCCTTATGTACAATGGAATATCACTCAGCCATGAAACCAACGTCATAAGGCTAGTAGCAGCATGATGAGTGGATTTAGGTATGACGATTCTAAGTGAAATAAGTCATACAGAAAAAGACACTTATCATAAGATATCACTTATAGAGGGAATGTAAAAACCGCTACCCTTGAACTGAATTACAAAACAGAACAGAGTCCCACGTTTAGAAAACACACTATGGCTGCTTCACGGGAAAGGTGAGGTGGGGTGATGCATAAAACAAGGGTTTCAAATTAGGTCAGATACCGTTCCATAAAGCCAATATGTAATAGACAAGACCTACTCCTTGCTCAGTGAATTGGACTCAACACCCTCTATTCACCGCCCAAGAATATATCTGACTACTAAGAATCTTAAAACCTATGTTTTGATATCTCTCTGTAAGTGAGTCAAGTGGGTGTAAAGCGGCAGAAACACAGCAGAGGAAAGCAGCTAAACCACATTATAAAAATCAATTACTTTTAAAAACCCGTGAAACAAAGACAGTGAAAGAGAGAGAAATTCTTACAAAATTCGTTCAGGGGCTGTGATGCCACCTGGATTGACCATATCTAGACCCACAGCTGATTGAGACATAAGGGTGGACACTCTTGGGGCTGAGAGGTTTGGTGAGGTTGGGTGAGGAAACACAGACCCTTTAAAGTAATACTGCATGGTAACCATCCCATGGGTCCCAAATCTCCAGGTTCAAGGGCATCTTCCTATATCGAAAACATGCATGAGAAACCCAGAAGATGGTACACCGTGTGATCGGGAAAGGTTTCCAAAACGCACCTCTTTTCTCATCTCCTTGTGCTCGGGTTCGCCATTCCAGCCGCTTTACTTGCAATCTCCCTCCTTGGAGAATCAGCACCTTTAACCTCCTGTTCCGTACAGGTTGCAATTTGTCCTGAGGATGAACGGGAAGAGGGGGAACCAATGAGAGACTAGCTCTAGGTATCGGGACAGGCACAGGTCACTCTATTTTCCCATCAGGAAGAAGAATTAACCACAGGCTCAGCCTGCCGCCCGGGACCAGAATAGGGCCTGAAGCAATCCTGCGCTTTTGCGGCCAGCTCCCAAGAAAGCGAGTTGAAAAATGGAGCTCAGTGGCACTGCAATTCACAAACCTGCAGACTTATAAATGATAACTCTGATCCACAAATATATTGAGGGAAGGCAACGAAGAGGAATGGAAAGCAAGGCAGAATTGCAGGAAACAGATTTCAGGAGGGAGATTCGAATCGGCTTTAAAGCACAGGAAAAGCGGCAAAACCTCGACAATGAAGCCCTTGGCCAAAAAGGGCGTATGCGTTTTTTCCTGAATATATTCAGGAAAAAACGCATACGCCCTTTTTGGCCAACCAAGCAACCTGGAAAGGCAAATCAGCGCTACAAAGAAGTCTCGCTTCCCATCGGTCAAAAGGGCCATGCTGAATAAAGTGTCAAAACCAGAAATGCAGGACAGGCCATGGAGAAACGGGAGCCTGGCTACGCTGATGGGCGGGATGTAAATTGCCAACAGCCACTCTGGAGAAGTGTACGGTGTGTCCTGAAACCTCCAAAAAACTCAGCTTAGAGAGCATAGGGCACTTCCACTCATGGGCGTATAAATTGGGAAAACTAAAAATCAGCAAGACACAGGCACCCCAAAGTTTAGGGCTGCTCTGTTGACAAGAACCTCCACTTCGTTACACCTTAAATATCCCAGGAAAGAGAAAAATGGATAAAGAAGTTGTGGTCCTTATGTACAATGGAATATCACTCAGCCATGAAACCAACGTCATAAGGCTAGTAGCAGCATGATGAGTGGATTTAGGTATGACGATTCTCAGTGAAATAAGTCATACAGAAAAAGACACTTATCATAAGATATCACTTATAGAGGGAATGTAAAAACCGCTACCCTTGAAATGAATTACAAAACAGAACAGAGTCCCACGTTTAGAAAACACACTATGGCTGCTTCACGGGAAAGGTGAGGTGGGGTGATGCATAAAACACGGGTTTCAAATTAGCTCAGATACCGTTCCATAAAGCCAATATGTAATAGACAAGACCTACTCCTTGCTCAGTGAATTGGACTCAACACCCCCTATTCACCGCCCAAGAATATATCTGACTAGTAAGAATCTTAAAACCTATGTTTTGATATCTCTCTGTAAGTGAGTCAAGTGAGTGTAAAGCGGCAGAAACACAGCAGAGGAAAGCAGCTAAACTACATTATAAAAATCAATTACTTTTAAAAACCCGTGAAACAAAGACAGTGAAAGAGAGAGAAATTCTTACAAAATTCGTTCAGGGGCTGTGATGCCACCTGGATTGACCATATCTAGACCCACAGCTGATTGAGACATAAGGGTGGACACTCTTGGGGCTGAGAGGTTTGGTGAGGTTGGGTGAGGAAACACAGACCCTTTAAAGTAATACTGCATGGTACCCATCCCATGGGTCCCAAATCTCCAGGTTCAAGGGCATCTTCCTACATCGAAAACATGCATGAGAAACCCAGAAGATGGTACACCGTGTGATCGGGAAAGGTTTCCAAAACGCACCTCTTTTCTCATCTCCTTGTGCTCGGGTTCGCCATTCCAGCCGCTTTACTAGCAATCTCCCTCCTTGGAGAATCAGCACCTTTAACCTCCTGTTCCGTACTGGTTGCAATTTGTCCTGAGGATGAACGGGAAGAGGGGTAACCAATGAGAGACTAGCTCTAGGTATCGGGACAGGCACAGGTCACTCTATTTTCCCATCAGGAAGAAGAATTAACCACAGGCTCAGCCTGCCGCCCGGGACCAGAATAGGGCCTGAAGCAATCTTGCGCTTTTGCGGCCAGCTCCCAAGAAAGTGAGTTGAAAAATGGAGCTCAGGGGCACTGCAATTCACAAACCTGCAGACTTATAAATGATAACTCTCGTTCACAAATATATTGAGGGAAGGTAACGAAGAGGAATGGAAAGCAAGGCAGAATTGCAGGAAACAGATTTCAGGAGGGAGATTCGAATCGCCTTTAAAGCACAGGAAAAGCGGCAAAACCTCGACAATGAAGCCCTTGGCCAAAAAGGGCGTATGCGTTTTTTCCTGAATATATTCAGGAAAAAACGCATACGCCCTTTTTGGCCAACCAAGCAACCTGGAAAGGCAAATCAGCGCTACAAAGAAGTCTCGCTTCCCATCGGTCAAAAGGGCCATGCTGAATAAAGTGTCAAAACCAGAAATGCAGGACAGGCCATGGAGAAACGGGAGCCTGGCTACGCTGATGGGCGGGATGTAAATTGCCAACAGCCACTCTGGAGAAGTGTACGGTGTGTCCTGAAACCTCCAAAAAACTCAGCTTAGAGAGCATAGGGCACTTCCACTCATGGGCGTATAAATTGGGAAAACTAAAAATCAGCAAGACACAGGCACCCCAAAGTTTAGGGCTGCTCTGTTGACAAGAACCTCCAGTTCGTTACACCTTAAATATCCCAGGAAAGATAAACATGGATAAAGAAGTTGTGGTCCTTATGTACAATGGAATATCACTCAGCCATGAAACCAACGTCATAAGGCTAGTAGCAGCATGATGAGTGGATTTACGTATGACGATTCTAAGTGAAATAAGTCATACAGAAAAAGACACTTATCATAAGATATCACTTATAGAGGGAATGTAAAAACCGCTACCCTTGAACTGAATTACAAAACAGAACAGAGTCCCACGTTTAGAAAACACACTATGGCTGCTTAACGGGAAAGGTGAGGTGGGGTGATGCATAAAACAAGGGTTTCAAATTAGGTCAGATACCGTTCCATAAAGCCAATATGTAATAGACAAGACCTACTCCTTGCTCAGTGAATTGGACTCAACACCCCCTATTCACCGCCCAAGAATATATCTGACTAGTAAGAATCTTAAAACCTATGTTTTGATATCTCTCTGTAAGTGAGTCAAGTGGGTGTAAAGCGGCAGAAACACAGCAGAGGAAAGCAGCTAAACCACATTATAAAAATCAATTACTTTTAAAAACCCGTGAAACAAAGACAGTGAAAGAGAGAGAAATTCTTACAAAATTCGTTCAGGGGCTGTGATGCCACCTGGATTGACCATATCTAGACCCACATCTGATTGAGACATAAGGGTGGACACTCTTGGGGCTGAGAGGTTTGGTGAGGTTGGGTGAGGAAACACAGACCCTTTAAAGTAATACTGCATGGTAACCATCCCATGGGTCCCAAATCTCCAGGTTCAAGGGCATCTTCCTATATCGAAAACATGCATGAGAAACCCAGAAGATGGTACACCGTGTGATCGGGAAAGGTTTCCAAAACGCACCTCTTTTCTCATCTCCTTGTGCTCGGGTTCGCCATTCCAGCCGCTTTACTTGCAATCTCCCTCCTTGGAGAATCAGCACCTTTAACCTCCTGTTCCGTACAGGTTGCAATTTGTCCTGAGGATGAACGGGAAGAGGGGGAACCAATGAGAGACTAGCTCTAGGTATCGGGACAGGCACAGGTCACTCTATTTTCCCATCAGGAAGAAGAATTAACCACAGGCTCAGCCTGCCGCCCGGGACCAGAATAGGGCCTGAAGCAATCCTGCGCTTTTGCGGCCAGCTCCCAAGAAAGCGAGTTGAAAAATGGAGCTCAGGGGCACTGCAATTCACAAACCTGCAGACTTATAAATGATAACTCTGGTCCACAAATATATTGAGGGAAGGCAACGAAGAGGAATGGAAAGCAAGGCAGAATTGCAGGAAACAGATTTCAGGAGGGAGATTCGAATCGCCTTTAAAGCACAGGAAAAGCGGCAAAACCTCGACAATGAAGCCCTTGGCCAAAAAGGGCGTATGCGTTTTTTCCTGAATATATTCAGGAAAAAACGCATACGCCCTTTTTGGCCAACCAAGCAACCTGGAAAGGCAAATCAGCGCTACAAAGAAGTCTCGCTTCCCATCGGTCAAAAGGGCCATGCTGAATAAAGTGTCAAAACCAGAAATGCAGGACAGGCCATGGAGAAACGGGAGCCTGGCTACGCTGATGGGCGGGATGTAAATTGCCAACAGCCACTCTGGAGAAGTGTACGGTGTGTCCTGAAACCTCCAAAAAACTCAGCTTAGAGAGCATAGGGCACTTCCACTCATGGGCGTATAAATTGGGAAAACTAAAAATCAGCAAGAAACAGGCACCCCAAAGTTTAGGGCTGCTCTGTTGACAAGAACCTCCACTTCGTTACACCTTAAATATCCCAGGAAAGAGAAAAATGGATAAAGAAGTTGTGGTCCTTATGTACAATGGAATATCACTCAGCCATGAAACCAACGTCATAAGGCTAGTAGCAGCATGATGAGTGGATTTAGGTATGACGATTCTCAGTGAAATAAGTCATACAGAAAAAGACACTTATCATAAGATATCACTTATAGAGGGAATGTAAAAACCGCTACCCTTGAAATGAATTACAAAACAGAACAGAGTCCCACGTTTAGAAAACACACTATGGCTGCTTCACGGGAAAGGTGAGGTGGGGTGATGCATAAAACACGGGTTTCAAATTAGCTCAGATACCGTTCCATAAAGCCAATATGTAATAGACAAGACCTACTCCTTGCTCAGTGAATTGGACTCAACACCCCCTATTCACCGCCCAAGAATATATCTGACTAGTAAGAATCTTAAAACCTATGTTTTGATATCTCTCTGTAAGTGAGTCAAGTGAGTGTAAAGCGGCAGAAACACAGCAGAGGAAAGCAGCTAAACTACATTATAAAAATCAATTACTTTTAAAAACCCGTGAAACAAAGACAGTGAAAGAGAGAGAAATTCTTACAAAATTCGTTCAGGGGCTGTGATGCCACCTGGATTGACCATATCTAGACCCACAGCTGATTGAGACATAAGGGTGGACACTCTTGGGGCTGAGAGGTTTGGTGAGGTTGGGTGAGGAAACACAGACCCTTTAAAGTAATACTGCATGGTACCCATCCCATGGGTCCCAAATCTCCAGGTTCAAGGGCATCTTCCTACATCGAAAACATGCATGAGAAACCCAGAAGATGGTACACCGTGTGATCGGGAAAGGTTTCCAAAACGCACCTCTTTTCTCATCTCCTTGTGCTCGGGTTCGCCATTCCAGCCGCTTTACTAGCAATCTCCCTCCTTGGAGAATCAGCACCTTTAACCTCCTGTTCCGTACTGGTTGCAATTTGTCCTGAGGATGAACGGGAAGAGGGGTAACCAATGAGAGACTAGCTCTAGGTATCGGGACAGGCACAGGTCACTCTATTTTCCCATCAGGAAGAAGAATTAACCACAGGCTCAGCCTGCCGCCCGGGACCAGAATAGGGCCTGAAGCAATCTTGCGCTTTTGCGGCCAGCTCCCAAGAAAGTGAGTTGAAAAATGGAGCTCAGGGGCACTGCAATTCACAAACCTGCAGACTTATAAATGATAACTCTCGTCCACAAATATATTGAGGGAAGGTAACGAAGAGGAATGGA